>NC_088388.1:94670000-95326666 GCF_037993035.2 Macaca fascicularis | reverse complement strand
CACTACAACCTCTGCCTCCTGGGTTCAAATGATTCTCCCGCCTCAGCCTCTCAAGTAGCTGAGATTACAGGCATCTGCCATCATGCGCAGTTAATTTTTGTGTTTTTGTAGAGACAGGGTTTCACCGTGTTAGCTAGGCTGGTTTTGAACTCCTAAACTCAGGTGATCCACCCACCTCGGCCTCCCAAAGTGCTGGGATTACAGTTGTGAGCCACCATGCCTGGCTGGTGTTTGCTCATTCTAGCTACATAGGACTTTATCAGTGGCTATAGTGTTATTATTGTTACATGCTACACTGACAAGGAAGGATATCTTTGCTCTTAGAATCAAATAGTACACACCATTGGAAAAAAGCCTTCCTCATCAAAGGCAAAAAAAGGATCTCAAAAAAATTATTTAGAGAAGCAAATGTAGACAACTTTTGATTGCCTAACTCTCAGTGAAACTTATCATCATAGAGGTAGTCTCCCTATTATAACAAAGTTAGATTCCGAAACCTTGTAAGTAATCTGTGTATAACTTGGACATATGTTTTCCCATAGCACCACTTCTGCATGTAAGACTGTGTTTCGAACTTCATCTTGGAGCTTGGATAATCAAGAAGAGATGTCTGTGCTGGCCTCAGCTATGAGAATCCTATCTAGGTATCACCATCTCTAGCTATCTGTAGCACCAACCCTCTGCTACTACTGCTGCCTTCTCCCGTGGGATGAATGTGGTGAATTGTGCATTCATATTTCAGGAATGATTAACATTCAAGGTTGGAGATATTCCAGAAATCACAATTTGATTTTATGAGATGCTTTGCAGAAATATCTTAGATAATCTAAGGATTCCTAATGGCTTGTACAAAAGAACTAAAGTGAATGTGACTCTCCAGCTTCTTCTGTTTCTTCCCACTCTTTCACTTCTTTTGTTCCCTTCATGATTCTGCTGCATGCCAGGAATGGACTCACATGACTTCTCAAACTCCTAGCCAATGTAAACATAGTGAAACATAATAAACTGGTGAAAAGCTATCTGGACCTAGATTCGAGTCTAAGCCCTGTCTTTTCTTGTGAACATTTGAACAAATTACCTAACCTCTCTGAGTTACAATGTCCTTATGTATGGAATGGGGTGATAACTAATAAAGTTACTGTGAGAGTTAAATGAGATGATACATGTAAAGCACTTAGCTTGGTGGCTAGACATAGTTGGGACTCCTTAGATGTTAGCCATTGAACATATTTCTTGGGCTATTTATTGCCATTTTTCTGGTATATAGTTAACATACCTACATTCGCATAACCGATATTGTAAAATATCCCTTAGAAGAGTCCCATACATTCGCATAGCAGATTATAGCTTATAAAGCAATTTCTCATTTTATTTTTACAACACTGGACTCAGAAGAGTTGAACATATTTTCCCTTTTTACACCTGAGGAGACTGAGGCTCAGAGAGGCACAGTGACTTGATTTGAATTGACGTGAGTGAAGAGTCAAACCAGCAGACTCTTTAGTCCAGTGCTTCCTATTATATATGAGAAAGTGTGTTATAAATTACTGACACCACAGTATTGCCAACCTAGGGACTAGGAAGAAAAGGCTTACATGTTTCTTGCTTTAATAATATGTGAATTAGAAAAGGTATCCAAGAAGATATAGGGTTAGAATGTGCATTTTTCTTTTATGTACTGAAAGGTTTCATATGCAGCAATGTGGTAACTTGAAAGATGATTCCAGAGATTTCATGCTTCTGGCAGTTTCAGGTCACATTGGGGTGAAATTTGACATATTCTAGTCATCCCCAAGGTAATAATGTTGATGAAATGGTATAAACCCTGATACATTCTTAAGTAAAATGAATCTAAAAGGTTGTTTCAAAATTTTTTAACATTTTATGTTGCTCTGGCTTTCCATATACTGATTTTTACATTACTTAGTGAAAAAAAAATAACCTTTAGCTTCTGACAACAAAAAAAGTTTTGGCTATTTTTTTATAGTAGCCTTCTTTGCATACAGTTCCCAATTTATCTATAGCAGAATTTCCTTTCCACGTAATCACAGCATAAACTGATTTCTTGGCTCCAAATATGATGATAGTTTTTTAAAAGAGCAAGAAGCAAGTATTCTCCCTATATGTCATATACATTTTGGAAACTTCAGAGTCTTAAAAATCATTCTGACCAGGTGTGGTGGCTCACACCTATAATCCCAACACTTTGGAAGGGCAAAGCTGGTAGATTGCTTGAGTCCAGGAGTTTAAGACCAGCCTAGTCATCATGGCGAAAACCCATCTCTACAAAACATGTATAAATTAGCTGGGCGTGGTGGCACATATCTGTAGTCCCAGCTATGTGGGAGGCTGAGGTGGGAGGAATACCGGAGCCTGGAGAGGTCAGGGCCTCAGTAAGCCATGATTGCACCACTGCACTCCAGCGACAGAGTTAAGACCCTGTCTCAGGAAAAAAAAAAAAAAAAATTGTTCCTTTGAGAGACAGAATATCAGAGTAGTTAATACTTTGGACACTAGAATCTAAGTGCTATCATTTATTAACTGAGCAACTTGAGGGAAATTATTTAATTCTAAAGCTTTCATTCCCCCATCTGTGAAATGGTGATGTAGCAAAACCTGCCTAATAGGGATGGTGGGAAGGTTAAGGGAGAGTGAGCAGGTAGTTACTGTGTTCAATGTTAGATAACACCTTCATCATCGTCATCCATGATGATCTTAGCAATCCTGGTACTGGGTTGAATGGAGTTTTCTGTGCAGATTCCATGGCTGTAGGTAAGAATGAATCACTCATGATTGTGAGCAGAATAATATGTGGTAAACAAATTATGCAGTTATTTGAATCCTTCTACTAAATCACAACTATAGGGTTAACCTAAAGGGCAGTTTTGAAACTGACCTCTGAGTGTGGATGCATTGTCAAACACTTCATACTAAAATACAATGGCATTCCAAATCCCAGTATGATGCTAGACACAATGGATTACTCATTTCAGTGGGAGTACATTCTCTCCAAAAACCCAAAAATATTCACCCAGAAATTTCAAGACAAAAGACATTGCCGTCTAACACCACCAAGGGCACTTGGTTTTCTTCCTTTCTCTATCTTTTACTTCTCTGTTTTACTGAACTTAACTAATGAGTTATTTTCATTTTATTGTATTGTATTTTATGCCATGAATTATTTGTTTATGCTGCAGCATTTTTACATTTGGAAAAGACTACATAGAGCAGAAAGTATATAGCACATGTATGGTTCACTGTGTATAGATAAATGAAGAATTCATTCATTCAATAAATATTTGCTCAGTATCCATTTTGTATAAGACAAGAGGTTAGCTAGATGGTCCCTAACTTCAAGGTCTTTAGATTCTAATAGGAAGACATCTAAGAAATAAGCAAACAAACTAAAGAATATATAATATTATAGCCAGTCATTTTTTATAAAGCACAAGTTTCTTTAAATGTAAGCTGAAACATAAAGGAGTAGGAAGTAGCCATGGATATAATTTTTGGGAAGTGTATTCTGAGATGTTAGAGCAACTCTGATGCAAAGTACCGTTCTTTTCTTTAGCTTAATGTTTTATGTCTAAAGTAGGTTTCTTACTGATAAAAATTGCAACATAATTAGATTTTTGGTATGGGAAATGATTGGATAATAAAGAATAAAACATACTCAGGTATGCAGTAAGTGAAAAGTTGATGTCAGAATTTATAGTAATACCATAATTATGTAAATTGTCACTAAAATGGATTTTAAGGGTTACTATTTAAATACACAGAGTCTTGAATGACACAGCAGTCACCCATATGTATGTTAGAGAGGCTTCAGTTATATTTCAGAATTCTGCTATTGTTTAGTAAATCACTGGATTTTTTTTTTCCTCCTTGTGGTTTAGGATAGCATTGAAATATCTCGCTATAATTACTTCCATACTTTGTCATTAGTATTTTATATTCTTTATTACATGGACTAATGCCCCACCACCACTGCCCCCCAAATTTTAGCTATGCTGAAATGAAACTCCCTCTGAAATTTTGATTTCTGCGGTTGGGTGATCCCAAATGTGAACTATAACACTGTGTAAGGCCTGAGTCTAGAATTGTAAAGAGGTCAGAATCTTCCGTGAGCATGCGCAGGGCTTTACCATAATTCCAGAGTAGAACAATCAGCATTCAAAACCACATGAAGCCAGGACTGTCTTCCACCCCCCTTCCTCTCCCCTATAAAATGATACCCACCCATGAGTCATAGGCCATTCATTCCGCTGGGTTCAGTATTAGTTCTGTTCCTGAACTCTCATGGACCATCAAATGAAAATCAAATTAATACACACGAAGAGATTATCATTTTAGGGGATTTGTGGGAGCCCAGACACTTTTTATGAGAAGAGACTGGCACCCCCAAGGATGTTATTTGAATCTGAAAAGAAGCGGTCATAAAGGAAGTGGCGCTGCTTTAATCTACTGTACGGAGCTGCCACCCTGCTCTTACTGCTAGGCAGCCTTCCCATATGAGCAGAATGATCATTCCCTTGGAGAAAGCAGCTGAGGTTTGAAAGCCGTTCCAATTTTGCAGTTTCAGGAATGTGTTGGAGTTGCAGCTTTAAGATGGCATTTCCACCCCCCCCCCAGCTGCTGTCGAGAGTGCCTGGGCTAGATGTGAATGGGAGTTTTGTATGAAGATTGTGGGTGAGCCAGAGCCACTGGGTAATCAGGGCAGCAAGGCACATTAAGGAATATGCTTTAAGGGATATATTTCAGGAATATACTTTTCATACAGCCTCTCACTCTTCCTTGAGAATAAAAGCATAAGTAAAACTTCCCCATGCTCCTGTACTTATCCTGCTTTTGGTCTCATTTTAAGCTCAGCACTGAAGGCAACTTGATCTCCGTTGCTATCTCCTTTCATAGATGATAATGAGCACAGTTCTAAGAGGCTGGCTGCAATGATATCCTTTGCTGTTAGAAAAGGAAAGCGGGAGCAGGGATTGGAGTGATTGTTTGCTGTGTTGGTGACTGTGATGTTACCATGGGAAAGCTCAAGACTTCAGGAGAGTTTGTATTTTGTTGGGCGAGGTGCCAAGCTGTTGTGACTTATTACAGCCGTGTGAGTGAGCCGTACAGAACGTTATTCTGTGTAGCAATTCAAAGGGTAGGATCACTTTAATCAGGGAAAGATAGAGTGCTGAGTATTCATATTATGCTTTATTTCAACTTGGAAATGATAAACAAACCTAACATTTTGGTAGTCTCTGGGTTTGCTCTTTTAACTTTGGAGGAAAAAAAAATCAATTCCTCGTGCTCACTCCAACTAAAAAGCAAAACAAAAATGTTTCTGCTTTACATATAAAGACCCCTTGTAAAGAATGGTGTGTTCTCAAATAACCCCTCCACCCACAAATGCTAGTTCATCTTGACTCAGACTCAAGGAAAGAAAAAATTCACAGGCCAAGTTGATTTGGTGTGAAAAAAATAGTGTAAGTTTGGGAAGGTTTCTTTTCAATTTAGACTGAGGACATTCCTCTGCCTCACTTACCTAGGAGAGTCAGCCTTTTTACCCCCAGTATTAACACAGTACATGGCCCAGACTAGATGTTCAGTCGTTGTCTAACTATGCTGAAGGCGAGGAGTTTTTTTTGAGGTTTTAGGAAAAATTAATACATAGATCAGCATAAAGGAAACTTCTGGAGCTTGGAGAACTGTTTTGACCTTTCAAGTCACAAAGGGAGCTAGGTACAGTCCCCTTTTTGCAGTAGTCAACACAGCCCTAATTATTTAGGGAGATGCCAAGCCTCCATTTCATTTTGTGCTGTGTAGACATTGCCTAGAAGTTCCCTTGGAGCCAAATCTTTTGAAGCTTTTTGATCCATTCCAGGGAACTCTTGGAAGACGAGAGAAGAACTTCACAATTTCCATTTTTAGCCTAAAACAGATGTTAACATGTTAACTCTTCTTCATTCGATACTGTGGGCCTGGGCTTGTGCAGTGATCAAAGGCACAACTGAAGTGCACAACTGAAGTGCTCCATATTTTCAGAATATATGTTTATTGACAGACTTGTAGAAAACTATGTATGTATATGTTATATATATAATTATATATACATAATTTGATACTCAAGGCAGCTATGATGTGTTGCAGCATAACAAGAAGAAAGGTATGTTTCTTATTGTGAAATACTGAAGTTTCATATGATATATTTTAAATGTTCATTTTCTAGGAGCATTTCATTTTGTCTTTTAAAAACACTTTTCAGAATGTTTATACTGGTGTTTGTTGCTTTGTAGTTTTATTTGGTTGCCAGGTTAGCTATTTATTTTCACCCAGTTTAACCTCTGAGGGACATATTTTGCATAGAGGCAGATGTTTTTATCTGCCTTTATTTCCAGTTACAATGCTTCTAAGTTCTAGTAACATTCAGAATAGTTCATCATACAAGTTGTGGAAACTTTTTCTAACAGAAAAAATTTGCTTTTTCTATTAGTTGACTTGAATAGTAACTTACAGATATCTAGACATTTGGGAATCAGAGAATTGATGAGACTTCTTTTTGCCATAGTTTTTTCATATAGTACAATTTAACATGTATTTTAATATAGAATACATCCTGTCTCATTATTATTCAAATAGACTTTATTTTTTAGAGCCGTATATGTTCACAACAAAATTGAATGGAAAATACAAAGAGTTCCCAGATACTCCCAGTTCCCTATCCATGCATAGTCACCCCCATTATCACCATCTTCCACCAGAGTGATATATTTGTTGCAATTAGTGGACCTACATTTACACACCATTATTACCCAAAGTCTGTAGTTGACATTAGGATTCATTCTTGTTGTTGTATTCTGTGGGCTCTGATAAATATATAATAATGTACATCTACCATTATTGTATCATAGAGTATTTTACTGCTCTCAAAATCCTCTGTGCTGTGCCTGTTTATCCTTCCCTCTCCCTTAACTGCAGACAACTACTGATCTTTTTACTGTTTTCATATTATTTTAAAATGTAATAGCTTTAATTTTAAAATATTACACTAAAATGTGAAAGTTACTGAAAATGGATTAAAGTGTATATATTTTTGGCCTCAGAACTCAGTTTCTGCATTGAGAAGTTGTTATAAATGGTGCATCTCTAATTCCTTTTCCTTAAGTGAGAATTTATTGACCTAATAATAATATTTCAGAATGTTATTCTCAGTCAAGAGAATTGTATCTTTATAGGACTTTGGAATGTTTCAAAAATGGTTGAGTCAGGAGCTTCTCAAATAGAAGAAGCATAAACAGCATAACACAGCATAAACACATTTAGCTGTTTTTATTTTTTTCTTTAAGGTCCCTTTACCCTGAATCACGATGGTGTAATATCATTGTGATTTGGGCTATGTTTCTGGAGCACTTTATGCACTTAGCTGTCTCTGTATCTCCTCTGCCTGCTGCAAGAAGAGTTTATATGAATACATTCATTACTAGCAGATGTACCAAAAGTTACTGAGGAAATTAGGACTAATAGGAAGCATTCATTCTTTTTGAAGTAGATGCCATGAAATGTAATAGGATGATCTTCTGGATAAAGAAAAACCTGGGTGCCACTGTCAGGATACAGTATTGGCTGGATGGGGGCCATCTCTCTCCTTGGTTGAATCCACATTAGCCCATGTCTCCCAACTTATGTTTTAACTGTCACTGTACTTCCAAACTGGCCTCTCATCCCTTCATCTATCTTCTATCATTTGCCAGTTAAATTTCTAAAAATGCAACTCTTTTTATGTCAAGTCTCCACTTCAGATCTTTAAATGGCACCCAAAATTCCAAACTTCCTAATCAACCCTAACTTTTGTGGATCTCAGTGTCAGAATGAGTTTAGGCTCTTTCCTGGAAACATGACTACGACAGGAGTCAGCCTGGCTTCTTATTCTGAGGGGTGAGAGAGTGAACCAGGCCTCAGCAATAGAGTCAGTGTCCCCTCCTTAGAATCTGGACACTGTGATAAGAGAGGCTTGAAACTGACTTGCAAGAAGTAGGGCTGAAGCAGCTTTCACAGATTCAACGGGAGACTGGGATGAGCAGATTCTGTGATGATCAAAGATCAAACGGTGCTGAATTCGAGAAGATGATACAGACATTAATGGATAAAGGCTGAGGGCCACTCTGGATCCTGGCATCTACTTCCTTGGTCATAATAATTATGCACTACATATTTGGTGACAAGATTAGTTGGCCCACAGCAGCAGTACTTGGATTATATTTTTTCTTTTTGTTTTCTCAGATATTCTGGAGAGAGGATAAGGGGGATAGGGAATGTGTCAGCTCTGGCAGCCTTGGATGAGGCCAGGATTTATACAGAAGTACCCAGCCTTTTGTGGGTACCAAGCATAGTGTGGGCAGCATGCCTGACCTGCTGCCCACTTGTGCTCCTTAAGAACTCATTTTCTTAGCTCTGTTCTTGCAGGACACTCACTGTACTCAGCCTATCTTATTCACAGGTCAGTCACCTTGTCACTATTGCTAAGATATAATTTTGGCATTGAAACAGCTCAAAGGAGGAAAGGAAAATAGACCTCTTTACTTTCTTTTATTAAAAAAAATTATATGGGCCACATTGGGATTTTTAGAAGGGCTGTGTTTGTAGTTTTTAAACATAGTTTCAGTATATACTGACATCAGAACTTATAGAATAATTGTTCCTATACTCTTACTCTATGGCAAGTTCCTTGGGGAAAATTGTTATTATATAGATAACTATAATTCTAGAAAGATTAGCAAAGGAAACAGCATATCAATTGTACTTTGAGATTACATAATATCTTAACATTAGAGCAATTTTTATATTGGTAAATTATACTTCCATCAAGTTAACAAATATACCACTGTTTGAGGAAATGATTCAGAGTGCCAGAGTAGGGAGTTTTATCTCTCCTGTTGAATGTGTGAGTCATGTGCTGCACTTTTTCGAGCAAAGTATAGAGAACATTGGCAGCAGAATATTAAAACTACATAATGGTCAATGTTGACTGAAGGTTTGATAAAAATGAGCCCTTGAATTTATTATAAATTGTCAGGGTCATTTTAGAAAGCATTTTGGCAATATCTTTCAGGAGCTATACTAATATCTGGGCCCTTTGACTCAATAATTTCACTTCTTGGAATCTCTCACAGGAAAGAATCCAAAACAAAAAAAGTGATACGCATGAAAATGATCATAATCACTGTAGGGTTATTTAATAGTAGCCCTTGAAATGATCCATGTGTTCAACAGGAACAGAATTAAATGAGTTTTACCTATGTAAAAATATGATTATGAAAAACCTGGAGGTAGTACATCTAAATTACAATAGATGTACTAAGATGGTATGTGTCAGTGTGTATTATTTGGTTGCAAGCACCAGGAATGAGTTTTGGTGAACTTAATCAAGAGAGTAATTCATTACAAGAACGTGGGGTTTCTGTGGAACCCAAGAAAAGTCTGAAAATAACCAAACTTAGAAAAGGTAAGGAATCAGGAGGTTTCAAGACTCTGGATAGCAAGAAGTGGAAAATCCTGTCTCCAGGGAACCTCCTCAGGGGAAATCAGCTCCAGCTGGTTTATATCCAGGTGCCATTCTCCCCAGCCTCCAGGAGTGAGAGTTTCTTTGGTATGTCTTGGACCCTATGCCCACTTTGTGACCAGGACAAGAGGACATCTTGATTGACAGCCCCACTCAGACCACATGCAGAAGGAGGGGTGGCTCCCTTGGGAATTAGGGTGATACTGCACACAGAGAAGAATGGATGCTGAGTGAGCCAAAACAACAGAAGAAAGTATATAGCAGGATTTCTTTGTCTTCTCTTTATAATTCAAGCTTTCTCATGCCTTTATAATCAATAAATTTTAATCACAAAATTTATGTCTTAGAAAGTCAACATGGATAGAGATAGAAACATTTTTCTTTATATTACTGCCACAGACAACACTGATTATGTGAAATGGCATAGCATGAAAACAGGTGTGTGTCTTTAACACTAAATTAAGTAGAAATATTTTAATAATGAATGGAAATACCTGATAGAAATAATGATAATGAATGGAAAGATCTGATAGGGCTTTTGTGAGGATTGAATAGGGTGGCATGAGACTGTATTTTTCATAATGCCTAGCACACACACAAAAAGTGCTTATTAAGCCAAAATAAGAACTAAGGAGTATAAAAGAATGAGTTTGCAATAGCTCTTCAATGTTAATCTTGTAGCCAAAATGCAACTGCATTAGTTTTTATTATAACTAGCCTTAAGTTCTTATTTTTATCTAGTTTTTATTATAACTAGCCTTAAGTTCTATACATTGGCAGGTAATACTAATTATGAAACGTGTGAATTATGGTTCAATTTAGGTTTTCTTTGCCAGTACTATTAATTTATATAAGTAAAAGTGTCAGCACTTGAATGGATTATCTGAGTGCGAGTCCAAGAAGCACAATTCATAAAGTGGCTGATTAATTTTTTCTACTTTGGATTTATTAATATGCCTTCAACCATGGCATATATATTTCAAATTAATTTAGAACAGTTACAAGATGTATCATATAAGATAGGAATCAGTATGTATAAACTCTAGTGAAGAGCCCTGAAATATACATTTGTGCATATCAATTAATCATGGCCATCTACAGGGTAACAAGAGGGTCATTCTGCTTCTAACACATATCCGTGTGGCATGACCAGGGTCTGTATGCGGGATGGCTGTGCTCTAGAATCTAACCATTGGCCTGGCCTATACAGCGGTGGTGAGTTGGTGGTTACTGACAGGTGGGCTGGGACTAGGATGAGGTAAGCCAGGTACTTAGAGTGTAGAATGTAAGGAGGCCCTCATTCTCCAGTTGTACGCTCGTTGAATGTATCTTCTTAATTCTGTGCTCCATGTGCCTCATTTGTCCCAGTCCTGGTGACAGAAAAACTAGGCATAAATGCAGATTCAGAATTTTTACTTTCTAGGAAAAAGAAATCAATTTTTGACTGGTATATTTCTCTGTGTATGTGTGTATGTGTATATGTATAATTTTCGCCCAATAGATGTAAGAATACATGGGTCCTAACAATACATGGGACCCGTGGGCAATTGTTAAAATCCTTTGTACCAAAGGACTCATCCGAACCATAAGGCTAGTTATAATAAAAACTAATAAACATTTATTGAGTGTTTATTGTGGCCCAAGAGTGGAGCTTAGCATTTTACATTTCATCCTCAAAATTGTCTGATGAGGTAACTATTTATTCTCATTGTACAGAAGAGGAAATTGAGGCATAGGATTTTAGATAATGTGACCAAGATTCCGGAGTCAATAGCCAATCCAGGACCTAATTCCAAAGTTTGTGCTTTCAATACAACTCTATGGTACCACCATCCTGGCCTTTACCTGGTTATCCTCAGCTCTGCTTCCCCTCCTGCTCATTGTCCGAAGCCTCTGGGTTCATGAATCCTCCCTGAGGATGTCATGCGATACAGGGATCCTCCCTTTCTTCCGATAGCTTATCTTTCTTTTGTTGATTTCTCTTCCAGTGCTTTCCATTGTGCACACTGAAAACTCTTTTCCATTGTAAGTAAACTTGCCCACACTCTCTGTCTTCAGACAGCGTACTGCCTTTACCTCCAGGCCTTCAGGAAACCTGCTTCTCCCTTAAGAACATTTATCTCCTTTTACTCCTGTCAGGTAAAGATGGAGAAGTCTAGGGTACCTCAAAACAGAGTTAGGAAGTGGTATCAGCATTATCCTAGTTCCAAACGGCTTCTCCCAAGCTGTCCCTCCTCCTTTGCAATGTGCACTGTCCAGTTTTATTGCTTTTAACATGTTTTGTCGTAGCTGTCTGCTATATTCAGGTCACTTTAATGCTCTGACAGCTTGCCAAGGCTTCTCATCTTCCCAACTTCTGCCATCATCCTAGCAGATTTCAATATTCCTGAAGGAAAGACTTCAACACTCCAGCTATTTCTTTCATGACATCTCAGTTTAATTAGCATTCACATCAGCTCCACTGAGAACTAATTCCCATGGCCTTACCTTTGACCTTTTCATCAACTCCAACTGCCTGCGTATGAGAGCTCAAACTCAAATATTACACACCCTCTTATCCACTTCCACCTTCCCAATTTCCTCTCTCTAAGCCTCCTGTTCTTTTCTTGTTAAAACTGCTATTACCTCCACTGTTTGTTATTCTCCCCACCTCCTCTTAACTTTGGTTCCTGCTTTACCCAAACTAACCTTCGTGGTTGGCAGTGAAATTACACTTACCAATGCTTTCAGTTCCTGGACTTCCTTATCCCTTTTCCCCATTGTTTTGGTTTTGATTCCCCAGAAATGGACTTTGAGGATTGCAGTACAGGCAGTCAGCTTGGGAGGTGATTCTGGGAAGTACCTATAAAGGCATGGGGAACTGAGAGAGAAAAGGGGAGGAAGCCACTGCAGGGTGTGCTAAGAAGCAGAGCACTGCTGTGGGCAAGGGCTGGTTCTGCGTCTGAGCCTTTGGACAACTGTGAGGAACACATCTCAAAGCGATCCTCCCTCCAGAGGCACTGGAGCTAGGGTGTTCAACCACCAACATTCATGGGTCACTGGCTGTGGGCTGCTCCCAGGGAAACTTCTTCCTTAAGA
This sequence comes from Macaca fascicularis, assembly GCF_037993035.2. NCBI lineage: Eukaryota > Metazoa > Chordata > Mammalia > Primates > Cercopithecidae > Macaca > Macaca fascicularis. The sequence goes on along the minus strand of NC_088388.1, from coordinate 95,314,038 downwards.
GCTTCTCACCTCACATTTGTCTGAGGGCCAGGCCTGCTCACACAGCTAGAGAAAAACCCTGAGGTGGAGAGTCTCAGCTGCTCCAGTCTGAAGAAACTGTCAGCATGCGCAGGAAAGGTGAGTGTCTTGGAGGTCTGGGAGGGCACCAGCAGCCTCTGCGACTTAATCCACCAGGCAAACCTCTGATTGATCCTAAGAGCTGCCTTCTGCCTGCCAACTGTATTGTCATGCTGTTAAGAATATATGGTTTCCGATCTTGGCAGGACCCATAAATGACATTTTATGTTCTTTTAACTTTTTGCCTCTCTTTCATTTTTGTTAGAACTTATGGTTAGTGTCAGACAGACTGAGTTCACATTCAGCCTTTACCACTTTGTGAATATGGGCAGATACTGAACCCCTCTCTAAACCATACTTCCCTCTTCTATAAAAATCAGGACATTAATACCAACTTGGCTTTATGTTACAAACTGGTAAAATTATATATATTTATTTATTCATATATATAAATATATAAATTTATATATATTTATATATACACATATATACATATAAAATGTATATAATACATATTTTGTATATAGTATAGGTATAGATATGCAACCTAGCATAATGCCTAACACAGAGCAGAACTCAATACCTCTTTGTTTGCCTAGTTATCTTCTCTTATATAACCCAGCACTCTTAGCAAATGGCCTTGCCTCATGTACCTCATGGAGAAAACTCCACAACTCAACTCCTACCAACAGAGAATACCTACACCTATGTTTACGTTTCCTGAGTCTTAGAGGAAAGGATGTTCTTCTGGTTCAAGGCTTAGCTTCATCTTAGCCCATTTCTACTTCTCCAGGAATTCACATCACTAGTTACCAGCATCCTCCACCAAACCTCAGCCGTTCCATCCTCACTGTTTCTCTGCAAAGAACTTTCTTGCGTGATTATAATCACTTGGAACATATGCATTTCATTTTTACTTTAATCTAATCGGAATATATAGCATGCTGTTTGCAATAGAAGACATCCTTGCAGTGTATAGCTGCAAAGATGGATGTCACTGTTGCAGAAAAGCTATGCTGCTCTCAACGTGGTCGTGCAGACTTGGGAAGAAAAATCTAAAATATTTTTATTTCCTAAGTATAGTGAATTTCTGGGAAATTGGGGGAATGAAGTAGGAGATGATAGGATATAAATGATAGGTACAAGGTAAGGGTTAGAAAGGGGGGTAGGTGCAGAACTTATTTTGATCCTGATTTCAACAAAGGAACTCTAATAAAACAATTTTTGAGGTGGCCTGGTAAATTTGAATTGGCTGTGTTTTACAGGATACCAAGGTATTGTTAAATTTTTAAGTATAATAATGACATTTTGGTTATATAAAGAAAATGTTTTTAGAGACGTGTACTAAGTAATTAGGGGTAAAATTATGTCCGGGATTTGCTTTAAAATACTTTGGCAGCAAGAACAACGTAGGGAATAAATCAAGTGTGACAAAATCTTGACAATTGTTGAATCTAGTTGATGAGTATATGAGGGATTATTTTACCATTCTCTTTCATTTATGTACGTTTGAAATTCTTTATACTAATCTTTTTTGAAGAGAAATGGTCAGAAATATATCTCTACATTCTCTGGTTGTTGTTGTTGTTGTTGTTTTGGTTTGTTTGTGTTTTTGAGATGGAGTCTCGCTCTGTTGTCCAGGCTCCAGGCTATAGTGCAATGGTGCAATCTCGGCTCACTATAACCTCCACCTCCTAGGATCAAGCAATTCTCCTGCCTCAGCCTCCTGAGTAGCTGGGAATACAGGCATGCACCACCGCACCGGGCTAATTTTTGTATTTTTAGTAGAGACGGGGTTTCACTATATTGGCCAAGCTGGTCTCAAACTTCTGACCTCAAGTGATCCACCTGCCTTGGTTTCCCAAAGTGCTGGTATTATAGGCATGAACCACCACATCTGACCTTACATTCTGTTTTAGTTAAAGTCTCAAATATTTAAAACTTTAAATGGAAAACTTTTGAATTAATTAAATTTTAAATGGAAAATTATAAATGAAGATGTCTTTGAAACGTCACTCCAGAATTTTCATTTCCTCTGTCTCCCCATCATCACCTGGGGTCCCAGCCCAGCTGCAGCCTTTCCCAAGCTGAAGTGGTCATTGAGGTCAATGATGCTCTTAAGCCAAACATGGCTGACAGTACTTATGATGTACACAGGTGGTTGGACAAGACTCATTACTTTTAGTTACAGAAGAGCTTGACAGAGTTGACTGGGCACCACAGTAAGGATTCAATTCACATGACAATTCTACAGGAGACTAAATGACTGAGCAAACAAAGTATTTGTCCCCTTTTGCCTGTGTTTCTTTATCTGTGAAGTGGATATGATACTGTTTTTCTTTATCATTCAAGGTCCAATTCAGGTATCTAGGATACTTTCTTGGCCCCCAACCCAAAGAACTCGTTTTCCCTTTGCTTGTTAAGATGCAATACAATTAGGAAGACTTCTAATGCGAATCCTGTGTTCTTTAAACATTACTTGGAATTTAACAGTAGAATTTTTCTCTCTTCTTATTTTTTATTTATTTATTTTATTTTTTGGAGATGGAGTTTTGCTTTTGTTGCCCAGGCTGGAGGGCAGTGGCACAATTTCAGCTCACTGCAATCTCCACCTCCCAGGTTCAAGCAATTCTCCTACCTCAGCCTTCCCAGTAGCTGGGATTACAGGCATGCACCACCATACCCAACTAATGTTTTGTATTTTTAGTAGAGACAGGGTTTCACCATGTTGGTCAGGCTGGTCTCGAATTCCTAGCCTCAGGCGATCCGCCCGCCTCTGCCTCCCAAAGTGCTGGGATTATAGGTGTGAGCCACCGCACTCGGCCTCCCTTCTTATGTTTATTCTTGTCTTAAACTTCACTGTGAACTTTTCCTCTGGAATTTAGGCACTTTAGGGTAGTATTTTTTCAACTTGTATTCCATCACCCATTATTTGCTCACAAAATCAAATTAGTCAGTTGTACCTACATATTTTTAAGAAGAAATAAGCCGGGTATGATGGTGTGTGCCTGTAGTCCCTGCTCCTTAGAGGCTGAAGCAGGTGGATTGCTTGAGCCCAGGAGTTCAAGACCAGCCTGGGAAATGTAGCAAGACTCCATCTCTAAAAAATTTAAAAATAAAAGAAAATGTACTTTAAAAAATGAAATAGAGGCCGGGCGCGGTGGCTCAAGCCTGTAATCCCAGCACTTTGGGAGGCCGAGACGGGCGGATCACGAGGTCAGGAGATCGAGACCATCCTGGCTAACACGGTGAAACCCCGTCTCTACTAAAAAATACAAAAAACTAGCCGGGCGAGGTGGCGGGCGCCTGTAGTCCCAGCTACTTGGGAAGCTGAGGCAGGAGAATGGCGTGAACCCGGGAGGCGGAGCTTGCAGTGAGCTGAGATCCGGCCAGTGCACTCCAGCCTGGGTGACAGAGCAAGACTCCGTCTCAAAAAAAAAAAAAAAAAAAAAAATGAAATAGAATGAGAAAGAAATTAGTGTGCTGCATAAAGAGGAGTATTATTTGCTGAAACATTAGTTTCAAGTGTGTATGTTTGTGTGTGTTTACTGGTTATGATGTAAAAGTATTTCTTGCTGTGGGTTACAGGAAGAAAGTTTTACATCCACAGTTTTATGGAGTATGAAACCTATAAAAAGAAGTTTGTGGATGAATGATTATGAATTTACTTTAAGATGAATATTGGAACTACTGCTTTACTGTTTATTTTTAACACTACCATCAGGTACTACTATGGTACATATATATTCATATACATTTATGTTCATGCAAGTGTGTGTGTGTGTGTGTGTGTGTTACAGCAGCAGAGCAGTAGTAATTTGATTGAACCACAATGTAGTTTAATACTCAGTTGGGATTTTATCAAATAACATGGCTACATATTTAAATTACTGTTGTGCTGCCAGGGTAAGTAATAACACAGCCTTCTGAGGGTCTTGGGATGAAACATTCCAGATGATAGGCATTTGGTTCTCATAGCTTAGATTTGAAGAGAACTCTTAGGCCTTCAGCAGAGTACCTTAGTATGCATCAAATTCTGTTTATAGTTCATCTCACTTAGGCGTGCAAGAAGTGGTTTTAAATGAACTTGGTGTGAATCTGGGCTTACAAATTAATTTGAAAAATGCTAGTTCATTCCTATGTTTCTATATATAGTAAAGCATTTTAATCCTGACCGTCTCTGTTTTTATTGAAAGTTTATTTGCCTGTGTGTTTTTTTTTTTTATTACTCTTTAAAGCTCCCTTAAAATACCAGTGTTTCCAGAAAAACTCTGACCATTGAAAAAGTGAATTAGTAATAGAAATTAAATGTGCATATTTCAGAGTTAATTTCAAACTAAATGAGACTTTCACTCACCTGGTGTTACCTCAGTTTTGGTGTTGTCTGACTAAAGTTTAGCAGAGGCAAGATCATTTGAAAATGTGCTTCTACACCTGGGAGAAATTCCTAAATATGCCTTTATATTGATGCTGTGATCATTTTACCAAAGTCAATCTTACTGGCCAAAGAGAACAAAATTAATTTGTATTCAAATATCTTACTTCCTAGTAAATTTTCTTGATGGTTACATGCATGGAACCTTGGAATCAGACAGGCTGGGTCCCCAAATCCCATGCCGCCACTTAACAGCTTGGTGACAGAGGGCAATTTTCTTAGCCTCCCTGAGCCTAATTTTACTCATTTGTAAAATGAGAATAATAATCATGCTTATTTTATAGTGTCGATAAATTGGGACAATGTGGAGAATTAACTTGGTCCCTAGCATAAGTGTTCAATAAATGTTACCTCTTTATTTATTCCAAAGGAGATTCTGTTCTTATCAAAATTATATGGGAATTATAAAGGGTAAGAATTCTTTACATGTGAAATATTTTTTACTATACCACTAACAGTGAGCTTCTTGAGAATAGTGATCTCTGCTGTCTCTTTCCTTTGGAACTTCCTGCAGTCCTCCTTGTAACAATTCATACAGAAGCTGCTTGTAGCAAGATGTCAGTCATTTAGCTACAACTGCTGAAAATGTGCAAATTTTCACAAAATGATTATCTGTTTCTTTTTCTTCTACCCCAAGTTCACCATGTGGTTTTGGTTTTATGGGTGACTACATCTTTAGAACTAATTGATGATGTGCATTTTTTAAAAAATCAGTAAATGTTTTTTTACAATGGGTTACCTTTGATGTGAGAACATTCTTGTTTCTAAAGGAGAGAAAATTCACAATCCCAGCTGTTTGTAATGTGTTTCTGGAGCCAGCATTGTTTGCAAAAGGAAAATATTTAAGCTTGGCATTTGTCTAAGTTTCCTTTATGATGTACTTATTTTTTAAGGGACAGAACTGCTTTGGGGCAAAGATAATTAAGAACGAACATATCAGTCTTTTGAAGAATGGTTTAAAAATAAAACCTAACTAATGCTGAAAATAATACTTAAAATTCATTGGCCTCTCTCCAGAATAATTTCTGTACTTTGGGCATTCAGCATTTATTTTCCAACTGCAATTGAATAGTCAGCTCTGGCCTGAACAGCCAAGGTTAAATAAAGGGCTAAGAATTATTTAACCAATCACTAGACTGTTAGACTCTGGATGTTTGGGCCATTTAGAATTCGCTGGCTCTTTCTAGAGTTTTCTTCTCTGCCTCTCTGCTACATGTATAAAATCTTTAGTCTTTCCGTCTTTATGTGAAACATCGACCAATCTTTCAGCCTCTGTGACTCTGTTTCACTTTGACTTCCTCAGATTGGGCTACCACATGAAAATGGCATACTATCAAAATCATTATTGTTCTGCATACTGTTTCCGTGGGCTGTTTGGCTGTGTCTAATTTCTTCAGCCTGACATTTTTGAGGGTCCCTACTGCTTGAGTCTTCAAGATTGATATTTTGCTGTTGTTATGTTGCTATTTCCTTTTAGTTTCCTGTGCTTCAAACTTTCTCTTTTTAGTAAACTACTTTGGTATTTTTATAGTTATCTTAATGTGCATCAAAAAAGTTGTATGATTTAACATGCTTCAGATGACCGACAATGCAACCTTATGCCCTTACTCCCTTTTAGCATATGAAAGACTGAGGAAAATTATTCACTGTGCTGGATGATTTCAAAGATATAACATAATTTTGTAAGATCTGATTACAGTGAATTTTTTTTCATATCTTAGTCTGCCACAGGCTCACACTTATATTGAATAAGTGGATTAAAATGCTCCGAATCTTTACTGTCTCTAACATTCTCAGTGAACTTGGCAGAAACTTTGATTAAGGATGCTTTAATAGTAACAATATAGATAGTTGGGACATTACAGGGGTAATATCATATCCATTTTCATTAGTGAGTCTTTCGAAGGGATACATGGTTACCCATGACTTTATAGCTGTTGTTTTAAAAATGTGTGCATGTCTAAGATGTGGATAACATTTTCAAGCATAGTCTATGTGATACATTTTTTACTTTCCATTTGAAAGACAGTATACTATTTGAAGACATCAAATGTCAAGTAGAAAATCCGTAAACGATGATCAACCCATACATCAGATCTTTTTTTTTTTTTTCTAACTTGAATTGACCTACATATGCCTCTTTTGTGGTCTAGGGCTGCCTTCTGTGAGACAGCTAGACTTTGCTCCCTGTTTCTCTCCTTGTTTTTATATCCTAGTCTCATAAACTCATACTGTGCTGTTAAAAGAGCAGACTTATTCATGAATTTGCCTACCATAGTGATAGCCATATAGCAATGCACTGAAAGGAATAAAGGAATAGAAAAAGATTCTATTGGTACTATAAAGGAATAAACTAGTCTTATAGTATTGCTGTGAATGACTAACCCAGCTAAATGAGTTGTGGACAACGATAAAAAAAGAACTTTCTACATAGGAGACACATGGTAGAGTAGAACAATGGAAAGAGTATGACCTTCAGGGCCAGGGAGACCTAGGTTTACATAACTGCTTGACTTTAATAATTTTAAGGTTGGACAAGATGAATTAACTTCTTGGCCTCAGTTTCATCATCTGTAAGATGGGATGTTAGCGTACATGCCATAGAATTGGTGTTACAATTAAATTAGGAAAAAGTATCTACGGCATTTAGTCTAGCAGCCAAATACATAGTGAGCATTCAATAGATAAAAATTCATTTCCTTCCCTTCACAGAACTCTTCTTTTTATGGAGTCTGCATATTCCTGCTATCCAAAGTGTTATTTTTAAGGCCTCATATAATGCTAAAATGTTATGATTCTGTGATAAAGCCAATTTTTTACTTTGGACCTCTTCCATCATATGCTGCTGTATTCAATAGTAAATATGATTACTAGAAGAGGGAGGAACTAACTTAGCTGAGTTCTATCCAAGTATGACAGCAGTAGTTATGTGCTACAAGGTAAAATGGTGTATGACAATAACATGCAGGAGATCATTTGTTATATGCATTTGCTAAGTTATGAGAGAACTTTAGTACTCAGGTATTTCTAAAGATTCCTAAGAATAGCATGTTTCCTAATACATGATTGTTCAAATGGAGACTCACATGCTGCATAAAGATTGTCTTGTGGAACACAGATCTATGGCAGCAGACAGATAGCCACCCCAGAGTCCAGCCACTCATATTGCAGGGGCTCCTGGGCAAAGGTGATATACATCCAGGAGGCAAGTGATTGTTCTCTACAACCACAGACATACTCGTACATTACAAGGAGACCAGGGTTGGCAGAGTATTCTATGAATAAAAAGATGATGTGTACATGTGTGTGCGTGTAGACACACACACATGCCCCTTTGTGTGCATATACAATATCACACAAATACACAAAAGAGAAATAAGGCATGTATAAATTATATCTCCTTCCAAAAGGGATCTGAAGAGGCTTCTGTAAAATAATATCAATAAAAGAGAAAATAGAATCTCTAAAATGAGAAGAAAAGAATACACTAAAAGCAGAGTATTTTGCCACATGACCTAAGATTTAACTCATCTGGATGTTACTTTTCCTAAAACCCCAACAATATAGAATATAGCTAAGAAGCAGGGAGGAAGAAACAAAGGCTTATGAAGGCCAGGCACAGTGGCTCAGGCCTGTAATCCCAGCACTTTAAGAGGCCAAGGCGGGATGAATCACCTGAGGTCAGGGGTTTGAGACTAGCCTGGCCAATGTGGTGTAACCCTGTCTCTACTAAAAATATAAAAATTAGCCGGATGTGGTGGTGGGTGCCTGTAGTCCCAGCTACTCAGGAGGCTGAGGCAGGAGAATTGCTTGAACCTGGGAGGTGGAGGTTACAGTGAACCAAGATCACGCCATTGCACTCCAGCCTGAGTAGCAACAGTGAAAGTACATCTCAAAAAAAAAAAAAAGAGAGAGACTTTTGAAAAACTAATACAGATATCACATGACTCTAAGAAAACCTCGTAATTCTGTTTTTCAAGTCTTTATTTACCTAAGTTTTTTTCAAGTTGTATTGCCTTTAGAAGTTAGACAGATTCACCTCTAGAAAGTATACTGCTACATACAAAAAGTGACAAGCCTGATAAGATGAAGGAGTCAGAAAAATTCTAAAAGCAAAATAAAACAAAACAGAAAAACCCAATAGCCAAAGTCTATGGCACATAGCATTATATACAGAGTGACTTTTGGGAGCTTCACCACTTTACAACACAGTGCCATAATTATTGTTAAGAATGGTAATTCTGAGTTATACAGACATGAGTTGGATCATGGTGAAGATAGTCTTTAAGAAAGTAGGCAGTGAATAGTACCATTTCATGAAGGTTTTCATTCCAATTTTTGAAAGTAAGAAACATTGGTACTTCAAAGGTGAATATCAAATGTCTTAAAATTTACTTAAATGAAACTGTATCGTATTAGGATTTGTAAGGCTTTATAATGCATTTGTGGATTAAGGAGGAAGAATGTGGTTCTGGCAATGTGGAGCATATCAGATCTTGAAATCTTGATTGTCTCACCAGTCAGTTTGGCTACTTAATGCTTCTGGGCTAGCCTGTCAATTGACCTTCCATGGGAATGAACTATGCTAATTCTCAATTGCATAGAAGCAGCAGAATAGAAGCAACACAGTTATTTCAGCAGCAGGACTAACATTACTAGTAGCAGCAGCATCAATTACTATTTAATGAGCCACATTCTCCCCATCGTCTCTTTCAAGCCACCAGGGTACCATTTCGTGCAGTAGAGTGGTAAATCAAGTGGTCTCTACTGGGTTGAAAGAGTAACTGTATCTCTGTTAGAGTTTGGCTTATTACCTGGGAGTGAGAGAAGCTTTGGGGGAGAATGAAGACCATTAAGTGCCCCCAGGGTGTAAGATATTGCCAAAAGTACCAACATTTCCACATTATTTTATAGGACAAAATAGGCACCAGCCGTTAAGAAGAAATTGTCCAAAGATACTCAATGTTCATTCTCTGCCAATGGCTAACAAAGGAATAAAAATACACTGCTTATAATTTTCAGAAAAGTGAGAGAGGTTAGAGGATCTCTAAGGCCCTTTCTAACTGATTTTCCCTGATTGTAATGATTAATTTAGTTGATATTTATTCCCAGTCCCTTCAAAACATTTTAAGTAGTTTTACATTAAAAAGTGAGCATTTGGTAATCAAAAGACTTCAAAATGATTTTTTTTTAAGAGAGAACATTCTGCCCCTTTGAATGTATGATATGTATACCCACTTCACTGAGAATGTTAGGCACACCGATACATACATGATGCCAAATAAAATACATACTCTAAAAGTAAATGTACCTACCTAGACTTTGTATGCACATATTCCCTTAAAACTGTCACAGGTTAGCTAGGTTTATGATTTTTTAATAATTTAAGTAAATACCCAGAGCAAAATATTTAATGATTATAAACATATCATTTTCTTCTCTTAAATTAGATGCCTCTAGATTTCTAATGGAATCAACTTAGGGAAGTTACATTTATAGAATGCCTTAAAAATCTGGACTCTATTTCAAATCCATCAACAATTACAGGTCACTCATTCATTCATGAGTTATATGGGATTCTGCAAACATTTATGAAGTACCTACAAAAATTCTAAGCAATGTTTAAGTATAAGGATCTGTTCCTTGACATTAAGAGTCTGCCTATCATAGTTAAATTTGTAATCCAGATAATTATATAAAAGCACAGTTATCCTCGAAGGCTAATAGACTGAAGAGTTAAATAAAAGTGGTGTTACTTAGACTTTGCATAGCATTCAAAGATTTAACTAAAAAACTGTGGTCTAAACACAACAGTCTTTTTCCCAGTCATATTTTTAGAAAGCCAAGTTTCAGGTAGAACTAAATGCTTTGATGTCCCTCCAAGTCTTTTTCTATCATTCTCATGACTAAAGTACTAAAATTTAACATAGCTCTCAAAGATGTTTAGAAAATGAAACAGGCTTTACACATATCATGGTCACCTTTCCCCTTTCCCCATGACAGCTTTCTGTCTCTAAGTGCACTGTGATAGCCATATAATTGGAAAAATACAAAATTAATTATCAGAGCACACATACTAAAAATTCAACAGGTACTGGCTTGGCTTATTAGTAGAAAAATTATATTTTTAACTTTAGAGATGTGATTCTGTGTTTAGGTATCATCATTCCAGAATTACCTTAATTTAAGGTACAGTAGAAAAACCTTTTGAGTTTTGCCATGCTTCTGAAAACAATTAAAATTAATTTAAATTTATAATACACAAGTGTTTGAATACCACATATTTACCAGCTTTATACCTTAATTTAAATTCACATTGGAGGCTAATGAAGAGTCAGAGTTAATATTACGTGAATAATAATGGTATTACTATTTGTTGCTTGGCAGTTTGATGTGCATTGTACAGGTCATTTGGCAAATGTGCTTATCTGGTTTTTTTTGTTTTGTTTTGTTTTGTTTTATTGAGACAGAGTCTCACTGTTGTCCCCTGAGCTGGAGTGCAAGGGCATGATCTCGGCTCACTGCAACCTCCGCCTCCCAGGTTCCAGCAATTCTCCTGCCTCAGCCTCCCGAGTAGTTGAGATTACAGGCACCTGACACCACGTCCAGCTAATTTTTGTATTTCTAGTAGAGACTGGGTTTCACCATGTTGGCCAGGCTGGTCTCGAACTCCTGGCCTCAGGTGATCCACCCGCCTCAGCCTCATGTTTATCTGTTTTATGTCTTGTTCTAGACAGTAGCCAATTAACATAATCTGCAAAATATCAGCAGATATCCAGCTTCAAGTAACAGTTACCCTGATCACGTTAAAAAATATTATACATTTGCTCTGAGGTCTAATTTTTTTCTATTTCTGTTTCTTTTTGCCATCAACTATTTCCATATATTGAACAAGGGGAGAATATTTCCTGTGGTTTTTCAGGTGGTTTCCAAGATTTGTCATTCAGATTTATAATACCCAACGTAATTATTTCAGTGACATGGTAAAAGTGTAATCAGGATACCATTTCGCTTACTCTCAGAGTTTATGCAGGGCCCTTTTGGGATTCAGTGTCTCTGTTCCACTGCACAAAATTGCAAGCAACGTGTATTTAATGATTCAGCTGATAAGCCCTTCCTTTTAGGCACTATGAGTTAGTATTAAAATGAAGGGTTGGGATTTCCTAACTTTTTAGCCATTTAATCTTTTAACATGGGATCAAGCAACAGAATGTAGCAGAAGAGTATTATGATAATGAGAACATTGAAAGATAATGTTGATGCTTGATTCTTTCACTTAATAAGGTGACTGAGTATTTAACGATTCTGTGCTGTAGTTCAATTACTGCAAAACAATCTACTTATACTAGATTGTCCGTCAGGATGATTATAATTCTATGTTTTGATTCTCAAATAAATATTGTATTTAACAATTCTACTCTTAATTTTTTAAAACTAAAGACAAGACAAAAATTAAAATAGATGTCTCTATAATACATTTATATGAAATTAAACTTTCTTAGTTTATTTTTGCTTTAGAATGCCAGTTGTAGTCAAAGGACCATTGGCAAGACACTGGCCATTACTAAGGCATCAAACTTTGAGCTTTGCTTTACTTTTAAAAAGTTATACCATGCAAGGATAGAAGTAGACATATGTATTCACATAATCCCCTGTACATCCTCCAGAGGGGTTTTGCCAGATGAATTTCCCCCAAAGGGCCTCTTAGTTACCATCAGCTTCTCTTTGGGACATATATATTTCTGACTGTGGTCATTTGTTAAGGAGAAGTTTAGCAGACGTTATTAATCAAATACATTTAAGAGAGCTATTGCTTTTCACTTTCTCCCATGATGTAACGCTCTTATAATAACAGGTTTTGTGGGGTCCTCTTTATGCAACTATCTGATGACAATATTCTTCATTCTTGTAAGCTCAGTTAACATCTTTTTGCTTCCCATCTGATAAGTGCTAGCTGCTTTTTTTGCTCAGTATCTCCATTTATATCAATTTATTTTCATCTCTAGAGCAGCGCATCAGGCTGCTCTCTCGTGAATATATTGTTACTTTTTTCTGGCACTGGAATATACAGCTATCCATGACAGCAAAATTTGAGGGCCATATTGAGATCACTGGCTGATATGCTGACCATGTAAATGTAAGTTGAAATTGCTTAGTTCCACGTTAGAATAGTTTAATGGATTTCTGTCCCAGAAACTGGATATGAAACACAGGTTAGATTAGGAAGCTTATATAGAAAAAAAATTATCCTTCATCCTCTCCACATATGCATTTTTCCTGAGACTAGGTCATATGTATACTCATTTTGTACACATTGGGGAATTGGCATAGTAATTTATTCAACAAACATTAATTAGCACCTTACTTTGTGACAAATCTGTAAAAATAAAAAAAAAAGATAAAAAGAATGATAATAGCTAGAATTTATTGAATACCCACTATATGCAAGATTCTAGGCCCTTCTTATATACTACTAATAATAGTTTAAGAACTTAAATCTCTTTTTCCCCTAGTGGGATTCTTATTCTTTTTTTTTTTTTCTTCAGTGTTTAAGTTCAGGGGTACCTGTGCAGGATATGCAGGTTTGTTACATAGGTAAACATGTGCCATGGTGGTTTGCTGCACAGATCAACCCACCACCTAGGTATTAAACCTGGCATCTATTAGCTATTCTTTCTGATGCTCTCCCTCCCCCTGCTCCCTCCAACAGGCCCAACTCTGTGTTGTTCCCCGCAATGTGTTCTCATAATTCAGCTCCCACTTATAAGCGAGAAAATGCAGTGCTTGGTTTTCTATTCCTGCGTTAGTTTGCTGAAGATAACAGCTTCCAACTCCATCCATGTCCCAGCAAAGGAAATGATCTTATTCCTTTTTATGGCTGTACAGTATTCCATGGTGAATATGTACCACATTTTCTTTATCCAGTCTATCATTGATGGGCATTTGGGTTAATTCCATGTCTTTGCTATTGTGAATAGTGCTGCAGTGAACATACGCATGCATGTATCTTTATAATAGAATGATCTATATTCCTTCGGGTATGTACCCAGTAATGGAATTGGTGGGTCAAATGGTATTTCGGCTTCTAGATCTTTGAAGAATTGCCACACTCTCTTCCACAATGGTTGAACTAATTTACATTCCCACCAACAGCGTAGAAGCATTCCTTTTTCTTTGCAACCTCACTAGCATCTGTTGTTTCTTGGCTTTTTAATAATAGCCATTTTGACTGGCATGAGATTGTATCTCATTGTGGTTCTGATTTGCATTTCTCTAATGATCAGTGATGTTGAACTTTTTTCATATGTTTGTTGGCCGTCTGAATGTCTTCATTTGAGGAGTGTGTCTGTACGTATCCTTTGCCTACTTTTTAATGGGGTTGTTTGGGGTTTTTTTCTTGCAAATTTAAGTTCCTTGTAGACTCTGGATATTAGACTTTTGTTAGATGGATATATTGCAAAAATTGTCTTCCATTCTGTAGGTTGTCTGTTCACTCTGATGATAGTTTCTTTTGCTGCGCAGAAGCTCTTTAGTTTAATTAGATCCCATTTGTCAATTTTTGCTTTTTTTGCAATTGCTTTTGGTGTTTTCATATGAAATCTTCGCCTGTGCCTATATCCTGAATGGTACTGTCTAGATTTTCTTCTAAGGTTTTTATAGTTTGGGATTTTACATTTAAGTCTTTAATCCATCTTGAGTTAATTTTTGTGTAAGGTTGAAGGAAGGGGTCCAGTTTCAATTTTCTGCACATGGCTAGCCAGTTTGTGGGATTCATATTCTAAGCAAGGGGACAAGCACAAAGGCAAACATTTATAATAGGTGCTACGGTAGAAATATGAGTAGATGTGGTTTCATGTATTTGTTAAGAGAAGAGAGTCATGTCAAAATGTTGGTTTTCACAGTTTGAATACTCACTCCATCCTGACTTAGTAGCTATGTGACCTTGGACAAATTCCTTAACCTTTCTCTTTGGCTCAGTATGTTCAAGTGTGAAATGGATCTTATTGGGGCAAGAGATATAGTTGCATAGACTATGCACTGCACAACTCCATCCAGCCATATATGGCACAATTCAACAATCAATGATGAGTACTTCATAGGATAGTGATGAGGATTAACATAACACATTTCTAAAGTGATTAGAATGTCTGCCACGTTACAGGTTCTAAGTAAATATTATTATAGAATGATGAATTAGAGTAACCGAAGAGATTAATTCTTCATGGGAGATTTTGTAAGAAAGATAAGACACTGATCCAAATTCATATTTTTCTTTCATCAATTCTAAACTGCGGGAGCTCATATTCCTGAAAAACTAATGGTGTTTTGCTAGCAGAGTTCTGGTCTGACATAGTAGGAGCTCAGAAACTATTTGTAAGCCAAACCAAATGGTGTCACAGGTACTTTAGCACCATCAGACTGATGTTGACACCTCAAAGCCCAGTATTGCAATCATAAAGAAGAATTGCAGATTCACTGTTAGGTTTCCAAATCTCACCTTTGGAAAACAGCTTATCAATTCAGTGTTGAGAACCAATGAGAAGAAACTACTGTTAACTTGGAAAGATGAAACCATTAAAAGAATCAAAAGCAACTGGAGAAAAACAGGCTAAAGGCTAAAGATAAGTTTGACACGGACTATGTGGTTAGAGATATTAGGAGATAAAATATCCAAGTGGAAATGTTTATTGGGCGGTTGAAAATATGGACCTGCCCCTCTGGAGAGGATTCATATTCAGGAACAGTGATTTTGAAATTACACATACGTCTTTGAGGAAGAAATTTGTGGGAGTGGAAGATCTTGCTAAGCAGACAAATTGAAAGTGGTACACATCAAGAAACGGCTACATTTTGAGTGTACGAGTGGAGAAACGACTTTCCTTCAGCCAGTTGGCAAGGGAGAAAGGAGTTTTAAGAATGGAAGTGATATTATATAGTCTCAAATGCAGCAGAAAGATGTAAGAGGATGAGAACTGAAAGAAAAGTTTAATAGATATAGTCGATTGTCTAGAGGGCAAAATGATAAGTACTTTCAGTAAAGTTTTGAAAAAGGAAGACAATTATGGATTAAGTAGAAGATGAGGAAGTGGAAATAACTTATATATGGTATATAGAAGAAAGTCATCCATTAGAAGAAAGTTAGAGACCAAAATCTCAAATTTTTTGTTTTCTAGGTTAAAAATAACTACATTTATAAAGCAGAGGTAAATAAGCAAGTAGAGAGGAAGAGGTTGAAAATGTAAAAGAAAGCAGGAGTGAATCACTAGCATATAATAGGTCAATGAGGAATGATCAGCGACCCTTGTGAATCCAACTGGACTTCAGAACGTAGAGGACAAATGTTGGTTGGTCTAGTGGGTTCATGACTTAACATGTTCCTCTTCTAACTCTTCAAATTGTAGTCCCCAGATACATTTCTCACATGTTTAAAGATTTCTCCAGCTAGATAATTCACTTAAGAAATTTTTAGTTGTTCAAGGGCAAAAGGAATCATTCATTAGTGTTTATTTTCACTTTTGGAGAAAAAGATTGTAGTACACAAAGCCTGCATTTTGTTTTTGTTGGTATAATGGCATCTCATGGTTTCTTGATGTTCTTCTATTTCCCATGCCAAGTGTTATAATAAACATTATAGAAAACAGTATTAAACTCACACATGTACAAAACAAAATGTGCTAAAGAATGAGTGCCCTTACTTAATTTCTGGTTAATAAACCAATGTGAGATTAAAATAGACAAGGAGAACTGTAATTGCATTTTTGGTGTGGACAGCAAGGTCTGTAGAGAGCACAGAGTTTAACAGGTCTGCATTGAACGAGAAAGAAAAACCCCCACACCTCGACAGTTAACATCACTTTAGTTTATGACTTGTTTAGTTTTAAATTTTATAAGTGATCAAAAGTTAAAGTTTGTGGATTACACGATCTTTCATTCGCCCTTGTTGATGGATTGGTTCCTGCTTTCCTGAGTTTTTAGTGGAAACAATTATATCATATAAGAAACTATCTCACTTGTTTCTATTCCCTGGCATCATATATGGAAAAATACAGCAGTTAGTTGAATTGTCTGCTAGAAAGTGGCCTTTAAAGGAAAATATAAGTGGAAGACAATTTGCAAGTGTATACATTAAGGTTGAAGTGAAAAGAGGAAGGGAGGAGGAGGAGGATGACTGAGGTCACATTCCAATTTTTGAAGATTATTTACTAATGTTCATGAAGGAAGTTACAGTTGCCTCTGAAATGTAGTAGAAAGTTTTTTAGGTCATTTAAACTTGTATTATAAAATTCAACATGAGTAGAGATTGTAGGAAAATCCTATCTGACCTTGGCTATATTGTCAAAACAGAATTTTCTATCTAATTGGAGTCAAGAAACCTCACTTTTTCCTGTGCAATTGAAGTGAGTATTTCTGGCTAAAAGTATGTCTTCTAACATTAAGATGGAGAGATAATTTAAACAAACAGCTTTAAGATAAAACTAAAAAATTAGAAAAATTGCTGCAGATTTCAGTTCTGCTTTGATTTTGAAGACCTGGAGAGCGGACATCAGTATACTTTGTTCTACCCAGTAGCTATATTTTTGAAAAGTCATATCTGAAATCAAGTTCCTTACTGAAAAATAACTTAAACCCACTCGAATTGCTTGAGCTAAAAGAATTCCGTTGTGACTCTTCTTGTACAGTGAAGAATGCCTTCATAATGATCATGGCAAATACATACATGCAGTCATTATTATTATTATTATTTTTGAGATGGAGTCTCACTCTGTCGCCCAGGTTGGAGTGCAGTGACGCAATCTCAGCTCATTGCAAGCTCTGCCTCCGGGTTCACAATATTCTCCTGCCTCAGCCTCCCAAGTAGCTGGGATTACAGGTGCCCACCACTACGCTTGGCTAATTTTTTGTATTTTTAGTAGAGACGGGGTTTCACCATGTCAGCCAGTATGGTCTCCATCTCCTGACCTCGTGATCTGCCTGCCTCGGCCTCCCAAAGTGCTGGGATTATAGGCGTGAGCCACCGCGCCCAACCTACAAGTCATTATTTTTCAAGTTCTGATTTATTTGTGATGGTAGTTTGTTTGCTCAGTAGATCAGGTCTTTTTTATTTGTTTTTGTTGTTTTTTGTTTTGTTTTGAGGCAGGTCTTGCTCTGCCACCCACGCTGGAGTGCAGTGACACAGTCAGAGCCCAGTGTAGCTTTTACCTCCCTGGCTCCAGTGATCCTCCCACTTCTGCCTCCTGAATAGCTGGGTTTACAGGTGCACGCTGCCACATCCAGCAAATTTTTTATTTTTTTGTAGAGATGGGGTTTTGCCATGTTGCCCATACTGATCAGTAAGTCTTAAACTGGCGATCCCCTCTACTTCTTTGCAAAACTTAGTGATATCCCTCAAAGTCAGAGGCATATTTTAATATTTCTCAAAACCAGGGCTGCTAACTCAGCTGATAAACATGGAAAAAAACTATTATTCCTTTTCCCTCAACCAGTACCTCCTACTACCCTGCCCAGACCCCAGGGATTCCTGGGCAGATACCACTGTGGGCTACACTAGCCAGCCTTTTGCAGCCCCATTCCTGCTTGCTTCCCCACACCTCCCCAGCCAGAGCAGACCTGGACCCCAACAGAAATATTCACCCCTAGCAGCAACACTAGCACTCTCTTGGACAAACGTTTAGTGATCCATCCACCACCTGCTACCAGACCCCACTTCCCTTCCATCAGTGGCTATCCTCTGTTGACTGACTCTTCCCTGGAATTACCTTCACATGGTGATTTGTGGCAATTACAGCTCCCATGTTCTTCTGGGCTGTTAAATATTTTGAATATTACCCCCATACCTATACTTTTTGCGATAATCATGTTAAATGTTCAGTCTTTTGACACATTTTAAAAGAAAATTCTTAAGTACACATGATTTGAAACGTTGCAAATAATGCATTAATTTGCATTTTAATATTAATGATGCTTAATGTACTCACTACATTGGAAAATACTGTTACAAGTTTTATTAGTTCATTCATCTGAGAGTTAAACTGATATACATATACATTGTTCTTACTTTGTATCAAATATATGCAAAAGACTTGAGTACAGAAGTAAAGATGAAGTACCTACCCCTCCAGAAGCTTATAGCTTAAAATGGGATATATATGAGATAAATGAGAAAGGTTTATACCACAGAATAACATTATGTAAATCAACTTAACCAAATAACAACACCAGAGGGAAAGGATTTTTAGCTACCACTCATCATTATGTCCCAATATAATAAAGTTCCAGTTCATGTTGCAAATAGGGCAGTACCCTGGCTACTGTGTGGTAGCTTGTAAGTAATGAAATAGCTGTGGGGTAAGGCAGTGAGTCTTTCGCCTTAGGGAGGGCTCCATCCCAGACCTACTTGACCATCTCTCATCAATCTTGTTGATGTTCTAAGATCCCTTTCAACTACAAATTTTCATGCTTCCATAGAATCATTCCTGACCTCAGGAAAAAAAAAAATACAAAAATGGAACAAATAAAACAGAATAGTAAAACCTGAAGTAAGAACAAAAGAAATGAATTTGACATTGTACAGATTAAGAGAAAGAAAGTTCATTAACAGTTTCAAGATCCCTGGGTTTTCACCCAGCAGGAAACAAATTACCATGAGTTAAGGTGGGGAAATTACTGGCAATTCATTGCCTTCTTTTAAAGACTTGTTTTTTAAAAAAATAAATGAGTAAATAATTTTAGAGTATTACCTCCTTTCCATGAGAGATACACAGCTAGTTAAACTGCCATGCATATTAATTTTTCTGTTTTCATTTTACTCCACCTACCAACTACACAGTGTCTGCTTTCCAAAATTAGTTTGAAAGCCAATGACCTGTGTTTGAACTGGGTGAAATAGCATAGCAGTTCACACCTAGAATAAAAGAATGATTGTCTGTGAGTCTGTTAATGGCTGTGTAGAGCTATATCTCTATATGGAGCTATATATAAATATATTTTATACATGCCAGATTCATTTAGACTTGAATTGACCCCATGGTAAAGCAGCAGGAATAAAATATTTTTTTTTTTTTGATAAAGCACTCACTCAAATAGAGAAATGAGCTCTTACAGTTGCCATTTAATCTATGACTTCTTTTTGAGATGCAGAAAAACTCCATTATAAAGTGCTCAGTTCATCCAGGGACACAGACACACTGTGGGTTATAACACACCCTCATCTGCATGGTGAGGTACATGAGTCAGCTGCTCTTCTCTCAGGAGGGTGGCTTTAAAGCTCTACAGTCATGCATGCTGCCAATTCCAGATTGTCCAAACCTGTAGGTTAGCAAGGACACAGGTGAGCCAGAGGTACAACATGTTCATAAAAAGAAAAATATATTTTAATGCAAAACATGTCAGGGGAGTGGAGAGTGTCAAATTGAGGACGGGAGAGACCTAGATTGAATACAATAGTTCTTGGCTAATCTCTGAAAAGCTTGTTAGTCACCCTCTTTCTCCGTCCTTTGCTCTCCTGTATCTTCCCTTACATATTGCATAGTGCCTTGTAGTTTGCAAGACATACAATACTTCCTTTGTTCTTCTGTGTACTGAATGTAAGAATGAACAAAAGGTCATCATAAAGATAGCCTGTGAGTTTATGCACTGCATACTGCAAATGACCACTCCAGCAATGGGAAGACTCCCCTAACATTGCTTCTCTCCCTATAATGAAAATATGATTCATCATCAGCTTTAAAATGGATCTTCTCACTCTGTGCACTCTCGGTGGTAACCTCCCATAAGCCCAGGGTTTTAAGACCTTTCTCCTGTGCTCTAAGCCTACACATCCAGCTGCCTAATGGCCTTTCCACTTCAATGACACATTATTCAGTTTCAGTGTCCTAAACTGAGGTTTCAACTCCAGGTCTGTTTTTTCCTCTTGTAGTCTTCATGTCAGTGAATCAGTCTTTTATCCTAACCAGAAATATGTGAGTTCTCATGGATTCCTCCCTCTCACTTTTCAGTTCTATAATCACCCAATTCCTACATTGTTTGCATCTTAAATATCTCTCTTCTAGTCCTCCCTTCTCCTTTATACCCACTGCCACAATGTTAGCTCCTTCAGATCTCACATTTTCTCACTTTTATTACCATAGACATACCCCCAGCAGTTATCCTGCCTCTAGGCAAATCCCTTCCAAAATGCAGCTGCCGGTGTGATCTTTCTAAAATGCTTTTATGATAAAGTTCAAACTCATTAGCAAAGCACACAAAGACCTTTGTGATGTGGCATTGCTGAATTAAACTATTGGCAACCCTAGAAAGGCAAAGCGTATTTGATGCCTCTGTGCTGTTCCCTTAGCCCAGAAAGCCCTTCCAGTTTCTGTTTAATAAACTCCTATTCATCTTTCACTACTCAATGAATCATAAGTAATCTCATTAGGATTGCCAGCTTGAGTTTGCTTCACCCCTTCATAATACTCAATCGATCATAATGTCTTATAATCCATCATAGCACTTCACACAATGAACTCCAATGTCTGATTTGTTGGGATGTCCGCCTTACTACATTTTAAGCCCCTTAAGGGTAGAAACCAGTTCTGATAGGCTTAGGGCAGTGACCACCAACAGAAAAAGTACTTGGTAACTGTCTAACACAATCTGTTTTACTTTTTCCAGAGCACGAGGCATGCATGAAAGAGATTAATTTACTCCACATGGGAAGTTACTACCCAGGCTTACCAAAAGGTCAGGTTTATATAAAGCGGCGTTCCTTTTTTTTCCCCTTAGTAAGACATTAAAAAAAGAAACCACAATTGAAAAGCCAGGAGCTATCTCTGATACGGAATATGAACACAGAATCAGATTCTCATAGCACCTAAGCTGTTCCTTCGGCAGTGGTTCTCAAGGTGTGCTTCCAAGAACAGCAGCAGCAGCACCACCAGGGAACTCGTTACACATGCAAATTATTGGACTACGCCCCAGATCTACAGAATTGCAGACTAGGGATGGGGCTTAGCATTCTGTTTTAACAAGTCCTCCAGATGATTCTGATGTGCATTCTAGCTTGAGAATCACTGCCCTGGAGAATGGAAAAAAAAAAAAACAAACCTAGGCGCGGTGGCTCACGCCTGTAATCCCAGCACTTTGGGAGGCCAAGGCAGGCGGATCACGAGGTCAGGAGATTTAGACCATCCTGGCTAACACGTTGAAACCCCATCTCTACTAAAAAACACAAAACAAAAAGTAGCCAGGCGTGGTGGTGGGCGCCTGTAGTCCCAACTACCCAGGAGGCTGAGGCAGGAGAATGGCGTGAACCCAGAATGGGGAGCTTGCAGTGAGCTGAGATCGCGCCACTGCACTCCAGCCTGGGCGACCGACCAAGACTCCGTCTCAAAAAAAAAAAAAAAGAAAAGAAAATTTCCCACAGAAGGGCATTAGCAGTTCTAGAGCACCTACTATGTGCCAGGCCATTTATTTTGTTTATCTTATTAACTTTTTCAGGATACTAAATTAGTACTTCAGGATTTAATTCTTCTAAGATATCTTTTATTCCATTTTAAATTATTTTAGTAAGTTCTAATATTTGATAGTAGAATATAATGACTGTACTTAGCAACAATATTTTGTATATTTCAAAGTAATAGAAGACTTGAAGTGATACCCCCACATACAAATGATAAATACTTGAGGTGATGGGTACCTCAAATACCCTGACTTGATCATCTCTCATTCTGTGCATGGAACAAACACTCACATGCATTCCATAAAGATGTAAAATGTTATGTATCAATAAAAGAAAAAAAAATTGAGATACAGAAGTCCTAAGTTTGCTATAGTTTCTCAACACATTCTGTGGGTGGTTCCTCTCTTTTTTATACTGAGTATGGCACTGAACTGACACTTTAAATATATTGCCTTGTATCATAGTTATCTGAGCTGGCTTATCTTTCATGCTGTAAGTTTTTACAGAGCATGGATCCTGCTCTGTGTACAGATGCCTGCTGCACTCGGCTTTAGATAGTACCTTGCACATATGAGCTAAACATTTGATAAATATCAGTTGGATGAATGTATAAATCTTACAATCTTTATCACAGTACTATCCAGATTTAGGTTTCCACTATAACTGCACAGAGCAAGGATTAAAAGCATTTTGTTTTTGTTTTTGTTTTTTGGTCTGAGAAGCTATGGAGAGGAGGAAGTGGGAGAAATAATTTTGAAAATGGGGAGCTAACCACATTTTTTTCCTTTTCTGTTTTTTAGTAGCCTTTTCGCAAGCCACTTCGACCTGATTGGTGCTTTAAAGGCACAGACATTTCCATTTCAATGTGTGGATCCATTTAACTATGTGGCTCCAAGAAGCTAGTTCTTATACTCTGCCTCAATTATAAAATCTTCTTTGGCCTAAACTTGGCCTTGGAACTATGGGTGTCAGTACAGGCTGGCATGACCCTAAGGTGTCACTCTCGGCTTTTGAGGCTGCGCTGTTCAAAGATAGACAAGGACTTTTCTTTCCTTAAATGTGGTCCTCTGTGACTTTGCTGTTTGGGATTTTAGGATTAAGTTTAGAATGTGTTGGGCACTGACAAGGGTAAGACATTGTTCTTGCTGTACTCTCTATGGGCAGAAGACCATCTTTTCTGAGAGAGAGAGATGGCGAGACTGTAACAGCACAGTTCAGAGATATCAGTCAGCAAGAGTGAATGCGCATAGCCTTCCTCTCAGTAAAGTGGATCAATTTGAAGGAGAAAAAGGAAACAAAAGTCTCTGACATTATATTATTAGGTCAGTTATTGCTTTCTCTAGAAATAGAGAATGGACCAGGAAACAGGTAGCTGCTTTGATATCGTTTTACCTTTTTCCTTTCTTGAGAATTATAGATTCTGCACCTATTTTCATGGACAGGAGATAGCAAAATTCCCCCAGGCACCAGCAAGTGAGGGAAAACTGATTTCCCTGCTATCTTCCTGGCTTGAACATTCTTAACCTATTCACCATGCTAGACATTTTCCAGTCATTCTAAAACCCTCTTGCTAAAGGAATGTAAGTTCCTGGAGGTTGGAAGTAGGACCTTCTATGGGTTAAAATATTTAGCTCTTACCCATAATGAGGAGCTAATGAGCTAATGACATTGATGATATGGCTAATTATAATAGATATACTTAGATAGTTAGTTAAAACAGACATAGACACCAGCTGAAGATTCTTTATTTTTATTGATTTGTAGGATAAGGAAATATTTTTATATGTGCTATTATTTCTATGGCAGGAATGTTTAACTTAGGGAAAATTAATGGAAAAACAAAGTCTTCTACACTTCTCAAGTGTCCTGCTTCAGAGAGTTTTACCTACAACAGCATTGATGTTGAATTTCACTTTAAGTTGTCACATGGTCTGAGTTGTACAAAAAGAAGAAAAATTTCAGCCGGATACCATGGCTCACTCCTGTAATCCCAGCACTTTGGGAGGCCGAGGCGGATGGATCACGAGCTCAGGAGATCGAGACCATCCTGGCTAACACAGTGAAACCCCGTCTCTACTAAAAATCAAAAATTAGGCGTGGTGGCGGACACCTGTAATCCCAGCTACTCAGGAGGCTGAGGCAGGAGAATGGCGTAAACCTGGGAGGCAGAGCTTACAGTGAGCCGAGATCGCGCCACTGCACTCCAGTCTGGGTGACAGAGCAAGACTCTGTCTCAAAAAAAAAAAAAAAAAAAAAAGAGAGAAAGAAAAATTCCTCAGTGTTTGGATAAAGAAGAAAATGCAAAAGTTAGAATATGTTTTAAGAACTCATTCATTAATTATATTTTTAGCCATTATTCTAAAGGGATCTGGGCACAATGGTTATTCTCTGCAGCATTTTTATTATAGCAGAAAGGGGCAAGTAACCTAAACGTCCACCCATAGGGATTAAATATATCGTGATACATCTATACAATGGAATATTATGCAACCATTAAAATTGACATACAATATATATACATTAACATGGAATTAGTGTAACAATAAATTAAGTGAATAAGTAGACTTTAAAATATGTATAAATGAGCCCATTTATGTGAAATTATACATATCTAATATGCACATATATACATTGAGATTCATGACAGAAGTTCATCAAACTATTTATAGTAGTGATCTCTAGGGTATTAGATTCAGATGATATTTATTTTCTTCTTAGATCTTTTAGCAATATTTGAATATTTGCAAAAAGAATGCATTTTTTTCCAAATTAAACATTTAATTCAGATATAAAAGAGCTAGACATATATGCTATAGCTCATAAGCAGCATCTGTTTCAAATTATGTTTTATTTTTCCAATGCAATTCCACATTGCTAGCCTTTTCATTAGTAATAGTTAATTAATAGGTTTAACTAAACCTATAATTAAACATATTAATACCTAATTTAATATTTCTGGGTTTTAAAGTTTTCACAATAGAAATAACTACATTAATTCATAAGGAATAGGACAAATAAAAGAAATACTCTATAGTTAATAACAGAGAAACAAATATATAACAACAGGAAAGCTATAGTAAAGAGAAAGAGATGTGTAAAGATGTCTATAAAGAAAAAGATGAAAAATCCTTTATAAAAGTAGGAGCCCGGTGCGGTGGCTCACACCTGTAATCCCAGCACTTTGGGAGGCCAAGGCGGGCGGATCACGAGGTCAGGATATCCAGACCATCCTGGCTAACCAGTGAAACCCGTCTCTACTAAAAATACAAAAAAATTAGCCGGTTGTGGTGGCGGGCACCTGTAGTCCCAGTTACTAGGGAGGCTGAGGCAAGAGAATGGCGTGAACCCAGGAGGTGGAGCTTGCAGTGAGCCAAGATGGCGCCACTGCACTCCAGCCTGGGTGACAGAGCGAGACTCCGTCTCAAAAAAAAAAAAAGAAAAGAAACAAGAAAATGAACTAGGAATGAATGAAAATACCAAGAGAGACTGCAGCAAAGAAAGGAGACAGGATAACAGGATGATACTACCTTATAATAAGTGGGAATTACATGTTGCAAAAATAGGAAAATAAGTATTTAACCCCTGTAACAATCCAAAGAGTTTAGTAAATGAAAAGTTTTAAATCTCCATTTGATATATGAAAAATGAGGGCCTAGGAAAGGCAAGCATCTTGCCTTATATCATGAATTTGATATGGAGACTGCTTATCTCCTTACTTGTTATGTACCAGGCATCCTACAAATTATCTTATTTAAACTTCAGTAATTTAGGGAGTATCACCCCCATTTTGCAGATGAAAAAACTGAGTCCCACAGTCATAAAATAGCTTGCCCTAAATCATATAACTACTACATAGACTAATCTGGACTCTCACTCAGGTCCCTTATCCATATTTCCAATGATGTTTGCTTTCTTTTTTCCTTTTAGCACTATGGAGAATAACTTGCAATAGAAAGAAAAAATATGAGTATGATAAACAGAAGGATAGGGATGAAAGCTACAAAACAAGAAGAAAAGTTCCAAAATTAACAACCATTTGTTTAAACATATGACAGTAAATTACTTCATTTGCATGAAATTACTATATTAGGGTAGCCTAATTTTTCCCAGGTCAAATATTGGTGAAGCCCAGTAAATTGTGTTCCTTTTAATCTGATTTGAACTTAAAAAAAAATACTTTTCAAGAGATAAACTATTTTTCCAAAAGTCATTTACAACATTTATGGGGAAATAAGAAAGGCTGTGCGAAACAGACAAGATTATTGCCTTGATTTATAAACAGTACAGAATTCAGATTGTTTTTTCATTGCTGTCAGAAGCAGTACCTTACTTTCAATGCAACTTGATGCCAGTTCTGATTGTGACTGTCCTCTTGTTTCCATGGTAACAAACTTTAATGTGATCAGCATTACGTAGGAACTTTTTGCATTGAAACAGGCAAGAAAAAAAATTCTGATTCTCTGTGCCTGAAACACATATAGTAAGGGCTGAATAAATGTTTATGGAATGAAAAAGTAAAATAGAAATAGTCTCAGCCTTACAACTGCGTGCTAAACAGATGTGGTGCTAAAATTTGCATATGTAAACCTCTTCATGGGACAGAATAAACTTAAGCAAAACAGAAAGGTGTAGGGTTGTTTTTGCTTCACTTTAGACCCAGATTGTAGCACAAAGAGCACTAAGTCGAAGGCTTAAATAGCTTAATTGTACAGCAAGTTAGAAGTTAAAGGGTCAGAGTAATGTTAAGTAAATGAAGCTGTTTTGGAGAAAACCTGTAATGCTGCATTCCAGGTCTCCAAAGGCACAGTGCCATTTTTGTGTGTGTTAAATCATTTTAAGGCCAAATACTGGTGTTTGCTGACTTCCAGAACTTCCTTATGTTTCCAGCCTTTGCAAAACAACATAGCCAAGTACATAGTATCTAAATCTGGTGGGTTGCTTCTGAGATTTTCTTGGAAGGTATTTAAATACATGTTGGTTTTTGTTTGTTTGTTTCCCACTCATAATATGTCCTGTTTTCTAAAAACTTTTTAGGTTCAGGCAGTTGACCATTTATATGTGAAAAATGTCTGAAAAATTTGACCCTGGTAAGGTGGATGCCTCTTGTGAGATCACAGAAGCCCTTAACCTGGAAGAGGCATGTAAACCAAGAGGTTTCAAGATATGTAACAATTGAAATTTAAGCATATTTAAATGTTATCTACTCAAATATTTATTGAGTCCTACTATATGCCAGGTACTGTAGTAGGCACATGTTGAGCAAACAAAAATTCCTGTTCTCATGGAGCTTACATATTAGCAAAGAAAACAAAACACAACACAAGTACAATGCATAGGATGTTGGATGGTGGCAAGTGTTGTGGTATAAAATAAGTCAGAGAAAGGAGTCAGTTTTAAATAGGAAGGTTATAGAAGCCTCACTGAGAAGGTGGCATTTGAGCAAGGACCTGAAGGAGGTGTAGGATAGTGCCAAGCAGACATCAGGGGAAAGAGCATTCTTAGGCAGGCTGAACAAAAAGTGCAAACATTCTGAGACAGGAGCATCCCTGGAATGCTCTAGGAATAATAAGGTGGTCCATATGGCCAGAGCAGTAAGCGAAGGAGAGAGAAATGGGAATTGATATCGAAGAAGTAATGCGGTCTTGGAGGCACGTTGCATAGGGCCTTGTAGACCACTGAAAAGATTTCAGTTTTTGTTCTGAGTTAGATGGGAAGTTTATTAGTCTGTTCTCATGCTACTAATAAAGACATACCTGAGATTGGGTAATTTATAAAGGAAGAGGTTTAATTGACTCACAGTTGAGCAGGACTGGGGAGACCTCAGGAAACTTAACAATCATGGTGGAAGGGGAAGCGAACACATCTTGCTTCACATGGCGGCAGCAAGGAGAAGTGCAGAGCAAAGTGGGGGAAAAAGCCCCTTATAAAACCACCAGATCTCATGAGAACTCGCTCACTATCATGAGAACAGCATGGAGGTAACTGCTCCCATGATTCAGTTACCTCCCACTGGGTCCCTCCTATGACAAGTGGGGATTATGGGAACTACAACTCAAGATGAGATTTGGGTAGGGACACAGCCAAACTATATCATTCTAATCCTGGCCCCTCCTAAATCTCATGTCCTCACACTTCAAAACACAATCACACCCTTCCAACAGTCACTCACAGTCTTAACTCGTTCCCACTCCTGATACCAAAATCTGTGTTAGTCATGGTTCTCTAAAGGGACAGAACTAATAGGATATATGTATACATGAAGGGGAGTTTATTAGGAGAATTGACTCACAGGATCACAAGATGAAGTCCCACAAATAGGTTGCCTACAAGCTGAGGAGCAAGGAAGCCAGTCCAAGTCCTGAACCTCAAAGGTAAGGAAGCCAACAGTGCAGCCTTCAGTCTGTGGCCAAAGGCGTGAGAGCCCCTGGCAAACCACTGGTGTAAGTCGGAGAGTCCAAGAGCTGAAGAATTTGGAGTCTGATGTTCGAGGGCAGGAAGCATCCAGCACGGTAGAAAGATAGAGACCAGAAGACTCAGCAAGTCTCCTCTTTCTAGCGTCTTCTGTCTGCTTTATTCTAGCCACACTGGCAGCTGATTAGATGGTACCCACTCACATTGAGGGTGAGTCCGCCTCTCCCAATCCACTGACTCAAATGTTAATCTCCTTTGGCAACACCCTCACAGCCACCCAGGAACAATACTTTTGCATCTTTTAATCCAGTCAGATTAACAGTTAATATTAACTATCACAGGAAGGTACTGGAGGGTTTTAAGCAGAGAAGTGGCATAATCTGACTTAGGCATTCAATGGTTCATTCTCGCTGTTGTATTTTTAAAAAGACTGAAAGGAGGAGAAAGGGTGGAAATTTTAAGGAGATTATATAGGAAGATATTGTATCAATAAGAAATGGTGGCTGGATGTGGTGGCTCATGCCTGTAACCCCAGCACTTTTGGAGGCCAAGGCAGGCGGATCTCGAGGTCAGGAGTTCGAGACCAGCCTGACCAACATGGTGAAACCCGTCTCTACTAAAAATACAAAAAAAAAAAAAACAGGCATGGTGGCATGTGTCTGTAATCCCAGCTACTCATGAGACTGAGTCAGGACAATCGCTTAAATCCAGGAGGCAAAGGTTACAGTGAGCCAAGATCACGCTACTGCACTCCAGCCTGGGTGACAAAGCGAGACTCCATCTCAAAAAAAAAAAAAAAGAAATGGTGGCGTCTTAGAACAGACTGCTAGTGTTAGAAGTGGTGGCATTTGTTGGATACTGCATATCTGGTAGAGACAACAGCAATTTTAGTGCATAGGATGTAAGGTTTAAAAAAAGAGTAACCAGGCCAGGCGCGGTGGCTCAAGCCTGTAATCCCAGCACTTTGGGAGGCCGAGACGGGCGGATCACGAGGTCAGGAGATCGAGACCATCCTGGCTAACACGGTGAAACCCCGTCTCTGCTAAAAAATACAAAAAGCTAGCCGGGCGCGGTGGCGGGCGCCTGTAGTCCCAACTACTCGGGAGGCTGAGGCAGGAGAATGGCGTGAACCCGGGAGGCGGAGCTTGCAGTGAGCTGAGATCCGGCCACTGCACTCCAGCCTGGGCGGCAGAGCCAGACTCTGTCTCAAAAAAAAAAAAAAAAAAGAGTAACCAACGTAGATGCCAAGTCTTTTTACTGGAGCAACTACAAGGATGGGGTTGCTCTTTACTAAGAATAAGAAAACTAGGGAGGATTGAGTTTTGAGGAATAGATCAAGAGCTCGGTTTTGGATGTCAAGTTTTAGCCATCTAAGGAGATATCATTTATGTATATGATTGGAGTTCACGGGAGATGTGTGGGTTAAAGACATAAATTTGTCAGTCATCAGTGCTACACTAATTTAAATATTTAAAGCCATGAGATTTAATGAGAGGTTTCTGAGCTCTGGGGCTCCCAACATTTAGAGGTCAAGGAGATAGGGAGAAACTTCCAGAGGGTACTGGAAGGAGTGGCAAGTGAGGAAGGAGGACACCCTGGAAGCCAAATGAAGAATGCACCTCGAGGCCAGGCACGGAGGCTCACACCTGTAATCCCAGCACTTTGGGAAGCTAAGGCATGCAGGTCGCTTGAGGTCAGGAGTTTGAGGCCAGTCTGGCCAACATGGTGAAACCCCATCTCTACTAAAAATACAAAACTTAGCTGAGTGTAGTGGCGTGGACCTGTAATCCCAGTTACTCAGGAGGCTGAGGCATAGAATCACTTGAACCCAGGAGGCAGAGGTTGCAGTGAGCTGAGATTGTGCCACTGCACTCCAGGCTTGCGACAGAGCAAGACTCCATCCACCCCCCACCAAAATAAAAAGAATGTACCTCAAAAAATAAAGCAAAAAGAGGTTTTTAATGGATTATATATACTTACTAGGACATGCCAAAGTGAGTGGAAGGAAACAGAAGGAAATAGCCCTGGTCCCTTCAGTAACAGTCACGTTAATGCCTTCTTAGAAAGATAACATACAATAGCTATTTAGGCTGAACAGAGAGCTGAAGCATATACCTACAATGATGATTCATGTGACTTTCTACCATAGAAATCTCACCAGATTCACAGAACCATAGACACTTTGGAAAAGAACTGAAAGCAAATAGTTCAATCCCTTACCTGATACAATATGCCCACCATGAAGTCATCCATCTTAATCATCTTCAATAACAGGCAACTTGAAATTTCTCAAAAGTCTGTGCATATTTGATTCCCTCTAGCAGTTCCAATAAAAATAACCAAGTCATTTCCATGGTATATGAATGAAGTGGATTATGATGCCAACATTATATTGATTCATAACTTTCTGAGTATGTTTCTCAGTTTTAGATATTTATTCTAATCCAAATATGCATTTATTAGAGCAATTTCACGTTTGCTTGGTTTATATACTGTATTAGTCTCTTCTCTTGCTACTAATAAAGACATACTCAAGACTGAGTAATTTATAAAGGAAGAGTTTTAATTGACTCACAGTTCTACATAGTGAGGGAGGCCTCACAGTCATGGAAGAAGGCAAATGAGGAGCAAACTCACATCTTACATGGCAGCAGACAAGAGATCATGTGCAGGGGACCACCCCTTTACAAAACTATCAGATCTGGTGAGACTTATTAACTATCACAAGAACAGTATGGGAAAGACTCACCCCCATGATTCAATTACCTCCCACCGTGTTCCTCCCATGACACATGGGAATTTGGGGAACTGCAATTCAAGATGCAATTTGGGTGGGGACACAGCCAAACCACATTATATACCAATCTTCCTTGTAAGTAGGGTTTTTGATTTTTCAAATGTTTGTTGCTTGGAAGCCACATAGGTAGAAAACATAGTTACTTACTTTTTTGTTTTGAGACAAGGTCTCCCTCTCTCACCAAGCTGGAATGGTGTGATCATAACTCACTATAACCTCAAACTCCTGGGCTCAAGCCATCCTCTCACTTCAGCCTCTGGAGTAGCTAGGACTACAAGAGTACACCACCACACCTGGCTAATTAAAAAATTTTTATTTTATTTTTTTGTCAAGACCAGGGTCTTGCTATGTTGCCCAGGCTGCTCTCGAACTCCTGGACTCAAGTGACTCTCCCTCCTCAGCCTTCCAAAATGCTGGAACTATAGGTATGAGTCACTGCATCCAGCCTACTTTTTAAGATGTATGCTTAAAGATGCTATGGTAGAAAGGGAAATACAAAGTTAAATAAAGATATCCAAATACCATTATAGCATCAAACTTCCTAATAAAATGAAATGATAGAGAGCAGAGATGGCATCCTACTGGTTCTGAATGTATGTACCTTTCAACAAAAGAAAGCCATCTCCATGTTTCCAGAGTCATGATGAAATCACATTTCAAATTGTTTCAACAGGTGCCATATGTCAAATGCCTCTTCCTATAAAAGAAACTGCTGAGTTGTTCTAAACAGTGCATGAAAATAGCAAGTGGGCTGAGTGAGCAACCATAGTGAGGTCCTGAGAAGTGTAAAAACCCCCAGATTCAGATTCAGCTTCCCCCAGAGAGTGGGGTTACCTCCCACCATGCTTGAGGGACAGCCCTTCCATAATTAGACTCTACTCACAGTCCCAGCCTGAAGTGTGACTAGCTGAAACTAGTGACTGGAGGAATTGAGCCCCTGTAGGGAGGCCAGAACAGGTAGCACTTTGCTTCTCTTGCTCCCTGCCAATGGTTACCCCAACATAGAACTTTTATTCGTACCGCTGGGCAGCACCGGTCTGTTAATAATGAACCTAGAATGTGAAGTGAAAATCAGCACCGTGTGCGGTAAGCAGTAGGTAATTACATTTCACTTGTTTAATTAAGTTTCACTTTCTGGTTGCCTTGAGGGAACTGTAGGAAAGGATTTTTTTGTGTGTTTTTGTTTTTCCTGATGCTTTTTTCCCCTAGCTAGAAGCTGAATAATTCCACACAGTGTTGAAATGGATATGCTGTGTTTGTGTTGGCCGAATTAAGCATCTATAATCATATATTTCCTCTCTTTTGTCTATTTGTGTCACAGTCTTAATATGTGGGATAGAAATTTCGTTTAGTGGAGACATAATTTTTCGATTGTCTTAGGGTTTATTTAAACCAGCTCATCTCCATTAGAATGTGTTTCTGTACTTTACTCATCAGCTTGGCACTGACTCCACTATTGTTTTCCATTGTTTTCTTCAAATACTGTGTATTTTCCCTGAAAGTCCAAGTAGCTGACAATTTTGCTACCTCTGCAAGGGAATCTGCTTTATTTTCTTGTAGGTTTTACACATATATAAAACTATATATTGGGAACATACTCTTCCTCAGCGGGCTACATGGCCTTTCATTCACTCTCTTAAAAATATCTGTGGACCTATTATGTGAAATAATGTATGATTTGCTCAATGGGATATTTACTTTTCAATAAGGTTATGGTTTATTAAGCCTCACATATTTATAAATTTATATACCTTGAATAATAATTCCATCACAGAAGGGGCTCACTATTAACCACATTTCCATGTGTGATATTCACTGAGGCATGTCCCTGGAAACATACCTAACCACATAAGAGTAAAAGCCTGTCATAGCACAGGAAGCCTAGAATAAGTACATCCTACCATTTAAGCACCCAGGTCTTAATATGTCAGTTCATATTTAGATTGTACCTTTGTGGTCAGGGCAGTATTTGAAATTGAGATATAGTTAATCAGTTAGAGATGTAGTCAATTTCACTTTGTCAGTGAAGCTCAGAATCTTACCAATATGTTGTTTTTCTTTTTTCTTTTTTTATTTTTATTTTTGAGACGGAGCCTCGCTCTGTTGCCCAGCCTGGAGTGCAGTGGCATGATCTTGGCTCACTGCAAGCTCTGCCTCCCGGGTTCACGCCATTCTCCTGCCTCAGCCTCCGGAGGAGCTGGGACTACAGGTGCCCGCCTCCACACACAGCTAATTTTTTTGTATTTTTAGTAGAGACAGGGTTTCACTGGGTTAGGCCAGGATGGTCTCAATCTCCTGACCTTGTGATCTGCCCACTTGGGCCTCCCAAAGTGCTGGGATTACAGGTGTGAGCCACCAAGCCAGGCCAGTATGTTGTTTTTCAAAGATTGCCGTCCTCATACAGACCAGCTTAGTACTGACAGAGGAGGTGAAATGGGAAAAGTTCCCTTGTCTCCCTCGCAGGGTGTAGGATGGGGAAGTGGCCGGCTTCTTCAGTGCCCTGCTGCTCAGACCTCTAGGGGAGCATACATACGGGCAGGCTGTGGGGCTCCAATCCCAGGGCAGTGTCTGGGGGTGAATGTTTACAGTTTCTGAAGCCCCAGTAGGTATGTGTCACGGCATGCTCTTTTAGTGTAGCCCTCTGAAGGCAGCTTGTGTTAACTAGCTCAATTACACCCTCTACCTTGTGGCAAGGACAGAGGGCTTTCCGTATCCTGGGGTGCTTGCTTTGGTGCAGCGGCAGAATCAGATCATACCTGGGCTTGGAGAATGAGTGCAAGATTTTATTGAGTGGAAGAAGCTCTCAGCAGATGGGGGAGCCATAGGGAGATGGTTTCCCCCGGAAGCTGGGCCGCTTGGCAGCCGAGCGCTCCTCCAACTGCCCAGCCAAACTCTGTTTCGTTTTGCCCCTCAGTGGCCTGCTGGTGCCTGCTGGTGTGTTGCCCTCAACATCTAGCCGCTTGTATGTTCCTCTGCCAATGTGCTCCTCTCCACTTCCAACCACTTCTGTCTCTGCCTTGCTAGGGTCTCCCATTTACATAGGCACAGGATGGGAGCATGGGTGGTCTTGGGAAATGCAACATTCAGGCAGGAAAACAAAAATGCCTGTCCTCACCTAGGTCCGTGGGGGTGGGGTCCTAGCCAGAGACCATGCCTTCCTCTACCCAGCATTTCCCTTCCCCTCTTCCATATCATTTAAAGGAACAATTCTTCCCTTCCCAGCACTTCAGTTTCAGAGGGACACAGTCTTCACCTGCTAAGCTGTCTTTCACCAGTGGTTGTGTTCCTTCTCTTTTGAACAGGACTTTGTGCAGACTTCTGTACTGTTCAGTTACATCATAAGCCATATTCTAGTGATTCACTTGAAAGGTTACACAACTTGCAGGAGTAATTCATGGGGAAAATAACTCTGTTGTTTTTCCATCACATTTTCTGCCTCTGCCAACTCTCCCCTCATCTTCCCCGCACCAAAGCCAACCACTTTTCTGTCATTTTCACAGACAGAAATGCTTTGCATCATGCCTGCTTGTACTGGCAATTGCCTGGCCTCTTCTGTAGCTTGTCCTCTGTAGCTGTCTCTACCACATTCCTAATTAAAGTCAGCTGACACTATGTATTTGTGCACAAAGAATAAGTAGCATGGTTTAGTTATATAACAATTTGAAATGGCTTGATTTCTTTGGGTTAATGTTACAGCCTCAGTATTGGTGATTCCTGACCATCTGCTAACTTCTGAAAGCCAGAGGGTCTTGCTCTTCAAACTCTTCTCCTCATAGGATGTAGTGGGCTTATAGCAGAAGAAAGGCATATCTAGGGTATTAAATGTGTTCTTGCAAAACTAAATAAGTTCCCTATGCAGAAATAAGATATGCGTGTGGTAACTAGTTTTTAGAGTATTTGAAGTAATGATTTGTACTCCTTTCAACATTTTCATTACAGGAGCATTTTAAGAAGTGGTTTGGGGTCATGACTCCTACTTCAATACAGTGGTTAGTACAATTCGTAATGCTTAATTTGTGGACCCTCCTTTATTAGCTTAGAAGACATAACTTGAAACCAGTATGGTAGAGTGGATGAGGAGAGATGCCAAGATGGGTAAAATAAAGCTTAAGGAAAATGGAAATGGCTTGCCCAGCGTGACTAAGAGGGTCAGGAATAGAACCTGACTCCTAATAGGACACATTTTTGAGTGGGTGGCACAAAACAGGACATGTTAACAATCAGAACTCAAGTCCAGCCCTAAAACATATTTGTAAACACTGTTGCATATTGTGTTCAAATGAGTTATTTTTGCCTCAATCTGTTCCAGTGCACATTCCTGCCAGAGGTAGGAATTGGTTTGGAGATAATTTTTTCTCCAGCAGCATGCAAAAGTCAGGATTTCCAGATACTAAACTGAATGGGGGTCTGGG
This sequence comes from Macaca fascicularis, assembly GCF_037993035.2. NCBI lineage: Eukaryota > Metazoa > Chordata > Mammalia > Primates > Cercopithecidae > Macaca > Macaca fascicularis. Next base: position 95,278,489 of record NC_088388.1, on the reverse strand, counting down.
CCTTATACAAAATGAACACATGGATGTGTTCCATACTTTGTAACTTATTTGGCAGCAGCTGACATCTTAGTTTGTGAGGGGGCTTTACAAAAGTTATGGACCTGTAACCTCTGCACTGGGCTAGACTCCCCCAGCTAGGTTACTTGGGGATGAATAGTTGCTGAGATAATTGTGGGCAAATGTAGAACAATAGCCCAAACAAGAGACACTCTGGCACTCTAGGCCATACTTGGCTTTTAGGATCTAAAGAGGTGATCTGGCTCTTATTTGAATTATAACTATAACCAACATTTATTTCAGAGTGATTTCTATATATTTCCTTAATTTTCCCTCACAAAATCCCCCTAAGGAGGTCTTTTAATACACGAATGCTAAAGATCTTTTATAAGGGCACAGACAGGCCCAGGAAGATTGTGACATGAACAAGGCTACACAAATAATAAGTAAGGATTGGGAAACATACATTCAGGTCTCCTGACTCCAAATTGGGTGCTCTTTTAATGATACCAACCACTTTGACCATTCAAAGGGGTCATTGTGGTCCCACCAGTGCCCCCTCCATACCTGTTGAGCCCAAGTACAGACTCAAAAGGAATTTCCCTTGTGGCTAGAGGATGTATTATATAAAAGATCAGGATCCCATTTCACCTTTCCTTTCTTTCAGAACTATCTTAGCTTGCCCTTTGGATAAATGTATGTCATCAGTGGGAGATCATCTGCCGCTTAAATCCTTATCTTTCACAATGGACACCAGACTTCCTTTTAAGGTGCTATGTATGACTCATCAGTAGTTTAAAATTTTGTAAGATACATGAACATTTTCTGATTGAGAAACACTTTAGAAATGCTGAACATATTATTGTGAAATAACAGTGACTAATATTGTTGTTAAATTGTTGGAATTGTAATAGCTTTAACCTTTTTTGATTCAGTCTGTTTATTCCAAGTTATCTTGCCTTTGAAATGGCTTTGAAACATTAGCAAACAATGTTGGTCTCTCTTACAGATCTCAGTTCTGCTTTTAACAGCAACAGGCAGTGTATTCAAAACATACCTGAATTGGACATGACATTTTGGATAATATTTTGACTAGTTTGTAATAAAAGAAAAGTTGAATAAATCACAATTGGTTAAAGAGGTGATAGTATACCAAATGCTATGGTGAGCAAATTACTCTTGAGAAATGCATTGTTTATATAGATATTACAATGCCATGCTATTCTCAACCCAATCAACTGTATAAACTGGAGTAGAAATTCCTGAACTTTTTTTTAACTCCTGAGGAAGCAGTTTACTATTAGCAATTAGTATAATGATTACTATCAAATCTAGCCAAAGAGAGATTGATAAAAACATGGGTGCAAAGTAAACATGACTCCTTTGGTTTTATTAATGGATGATAGGATTAAAAATAAGCCAGAACGTGCAGAAAGGTGAGATTATAGTAAACCAGGCAAATATGGCACTTGCCATATTTATCTATAAGCTTGCCATTCTTTGGGAAGTAAATCAAACAGAGCATTAAAACAAGGATTTAAAAAATGGATTAAATTATCCCAGCACTTTGGGAGGCCAAGGCGGGCAGATCACAAGGTCAGGAGATCGAGACCATCCTGGTTAACATGGTGAAACCCCATCTCTAGTAAAAATACAAAAAAAAAAATTAGCTGGGCGTGGTGGCGGGCGCCTATAGTCCCAGCTACTCGGGAGGCTGAGACAGGAGAATGGCGTGAACCTGGGAGGCGGAGGTTGCAGTGAGCCGAGATTGCACCACTGCACTCCAGCCTGGGTGAAAGAGCGAGACTCTGTCTCAAAAAAGAAAAAGAATTAAATTTTATAAATAAGAATAAATGGTGACTGGAAGGAAAAACAAGAGGAAACAAAATGAGCAGTAATCAAAATCCTGGGAGAATTATTTTCACTTTGATTTTGTGAATTTTATTTATGCAATAAATAATGCTATTTGAGGGTCAAATTAATCTATGAGAACATTATAAATGACCTTAAATCAGCACATTTGGAGAAGTAAAAAACTGAATCTGTGCCTGAACTCTGTCTTCATTTATCATAAAAACTGTACACAATTTTTAATCTTCCAATGTCTCAGTGACACCTATTTCCAGATTAGTGGTCCTCAAACTTTAGTACATGTCAGAATGTCCCAGAATGCTTGTGAAAAATACGGATTTCTGGGTTCCATCCTCAAATACTCAAATTCAGTAGATGTTGGTTGGGACCCAGAAAGATGCAGGGACTTTAGGCCATCTTTTAAAAACATTAATATAGAGAATAATGAGCCAGGAGGGAAATAACTCTTTGAGTCAGAGAATGCCATTGATTTTAGGAATTCTGACCCTATCAAATACAAATTTTAGAATTTAAATATTCATTCATGATGATATATTAGAAATCTAACATAATACATACTGGTGAAAAAATAATTATAAAATTGTCTGTAGTTAGGTAACTCGGTTGTTTATAATCAAACAGTTTAGACAATAACATTGAAATAGTTACCGAATTGAACGCTTCATTATTTTATAGATGAATAATATGGAACTCAGGTATTTGAAGTAATTTGCACAATATCATGTCACTAGCTAGGGACCAGGCAAGATATTTTGCTCTTTCCACTTATTATGTTGTGTTCCTTTCAAAAGTCTCTATAAGTCTCCAATATTAGCAGAAGGACTTGGGGTAAGCCAAGAACCCCATTAGATGATACCTTCGGATCATATAGGAAAATAAGGTTATAGGCTCGTATAAACATAAATATCCTTAACAAAAGCAATTCTACGGTTATAGCTATAGAATGCGTCTTGTCTTTCATCTCAATAAATCTCATGAACCACTGGATGGAGTGTCTTAGTTTGTTTTCTTTTGCTTATAACAAAACACCCAAAACTGGGTAATTTATCAAGAAAAGGAATTTATTTCTTACAGTTTTGAAGGCTGAGAGGTCCAAGGCTGAGGGGCTGCATCTGTTGATAGCCTTCTTGGTGGTGGGGACTCTGTGGCACAAGGCATCACGTGGCAGAGGGGGCTGAGCATGCTAATGTGCTCGCTCAGGTCTCTCTTCCTTTTATAAAGCCTCCAGTTCCCCTCCCATCATAACCCATTAATCCATGAATGGATTAATCCATTTATGAGGACAGAGCCTTCATGATCCAATCACCTCTTAAAGTCGCCACCTGTCAATACTGCCAGAATGGAGATTAAGTTCCAACACGAGTTTTGGAGTCATTCAAACCATAGCATAGAGTAATGATGGTAAGTTGTTTCAGGCATAAAATTTGAAATAAATTATGAAGCTCCATGATATGCTATATTGGTTTTAGCCTTAGAAGAATATTTAGTTTCACTCAGGTTTTTCAAAGCTGTGTTCTCCTCAAAATAAACAAACAAACCACAAACAAAAAAACACCCTTTTTTTTCCTTGTTTTTTGAGACAGCGTCTCACTCTGCTGCCTGTTGCCCAGGCTGGAGTGCAGTGGCGCAATCTCGGCTCACTACAAGCTCCGCCTCCCAAGTTCACACCATTCTCCTGCCTCAGCCTCCCGAATAGCTGGGACTTGCAGGGGCCCACCACCACGCCCTGCTAATTTTTTGTATTTTTAGTAGAGACAGGGTTTCACCTTGTTAGCCAAGATGGTCTCGATCTGCTGACCTCGTGATCCGCCCGCCTCGGCCTCCCAAAGTGCTGGGATTGCAGGCATGAGCCATCGCACCCAGCCAAAAAAACCTTTTTAAGAGTACATAGCTACTCATTTGATCTGCCTCCTCTGCTGAATCAAATAGATTTTTTTTTTCGCCTGCAAATAACAGAAAACTAACAGTGTAAGAAATAAAGTGATTACAAATAGGGATTTCCCCCCCCACACACACTACAATATTTCTTGATATAGGTCATTATGGGTATTAGTTTAGTGACTCAATAATATCATGGCTCAGGGTCAGTTTGTCTGTGATTCTCTAGGCCTTTCTCTCATAGTCTTAAACTCTAGGTATCACATTGGTAGGCTAGAGAGAGGAGTGAGGGCAGCCCAGGTAGAAAAGCTGAAAGTGTCTCAAAAAGCACACCCCTCTCTTATCAGATGTCCATCTTATTGGCCGGAACTATGCTGCACCTCCATTCCAAGAACAAGAGACGCTGAGGAAAAAAAAATGTATTGTTTTAGCTTCTAAAAAGGAGATGGCCAAGGGATAAGACAGTTGAGAAGGGTATGGCATGACAGAGTGTCTGCTACTCTCTTGGTTTTAGAAGGAACTCCTGTTATTCCAGTGTCACCTGAGTACCGACTGGGTCTCACGGGGCCACTCCAGATTCGGACATTCTTCTTTCTTCTTCTGCTGTACCACCATCCTTCTAGACTCTGCCGCTTTGCTTCCTCCCACCCCATCCCCCAGCACCACACAGAGTGACTCCACTCCCACACACTCAGGCATTCGCACAGTCCAACCTTCATTTTTAGGAAGTCGTTGAACTGACTAGCCCTTAGGAAGGTGGCACAGGTGTTCCTAGGATTATAAAATGTTTTATTGAATAAGTTTTCTCTGTGGATGTCCAAGAACCTTTCCTCCCAGCCTGTTTGAAAGAACAATGATTGAATCAGAACAGGACATACTGATGTTAAAAAAAAAAAAAAAAAAAAATCACAGGTAGGTATCTTGAAAGCATATCCCAAGGCTTTTCTTAAGGTAACCTTTATACTGAACCATAAAAAGATTAAAGACACCTTCCGCTAGAGTCAGGCCCTGTCATTCACATTGAGATTGTTCAGAAAAAGAAGAACTGACACCTTTACTGAAAGGAGTCAAGGTCTTGCAAGCCGGAAACTGGTTTGATGACAATTCCCTGACTTGCTAGGTAAGCTGGTCCACATCGAGACGAGTGTCTCCTTGACTTCTGACTTACTTTGTGTTTGTTGAAGGAATCCTATGAGTCATGTTTAGCCTTTCGAGCCCGATTGAGTTTGAAGGAGCCTCTGGATTATTGCATACAATGGATTTTGCAAACAGTTTTCTTCAGCATACCCACAGGAGAAAGGCAAGTCAGTTCATAAATGGAAATCTAGACAAACAACTAAGCTAAAGACACCTCTCTGTATAAATGCTTCCAGATGGAAAGAAGTTTTTCACTTCACTCTCCACAGTTTTCACTTTAAAGGGTTATTGAGATGGAAGCACTGGAGCGAAGCACATTAGAATCACTTGTCCCACCTTTCCTTCTGAGGAAGGCTGACTTACAGTTCCAAGGGGAAAATACTGGCTAAAAAATAATTCTTGGTCTGTTCCCCGTAGTCTATCAACACATGCTTTTCAGAAGAAGAAGAAGAAGAAGAAAAAAAAAAAACATCTGGAGAGAATAGGACTGAGTTGGTAGAACATCTTGAAGGGGGCTGGCCTTCACTTAGAAAATTGAAAAGAAAGGCAGATAAGCCATTAGGAAGAGTCTGTGGTTGTTAAGCAGAGTAACCTAAAGGAGGAACTTCAAGATACAAGTTTAAAGCAACACTCTGTAATTATTTTTATTATAGTATGAAGTTGTTAAGTTTGTCTTCACCCTTTGAAAGAGTTCTGAACAGAATTAGAGTTTTCTTACAAAATCTCAGGGCCTACAAAAAATGCCATTTGGCCTCCACAGTAAGTTGCTCCCACCCAGAAAGTCCTCTCCCTTCTACAGCTTCCTGCATAAAAGGCTGGGATACCAACATCTGCCTGAAGCAAAAACACATGTATTTTAACCAAATAAATAAAAAAGGAACAAAAGTCTGAGTACATCATGCTGCTCGTAGTCTTACTGGCTGACTCCCATTGGCTCGCTCACTGTTGTTATCATTTCGTTTATGCCTTAGGCAGATGGGAGCCTCTGCTCATGGGTGATTTAGAATCTGCTGATAGTGGCTGGAATGAAGCATGGAGGATCTTGCAACTTCTAAGCCCACTGGCTTAGACCACTGTATTCTTGGGCTTAGATGTTTACTCCATATATGATTCCCATCAATGGTGATACCTGGGCCATTGTCCAGTGGGTGAATGTGATTTTCTTCTTTGGAGAAGGCCATTGCAAATCACAGCTAATAGGGACCTAATGAGGACGTTCACCTCCCAGCTCTTCTGTGCCAGGGCAGTGGATAACAACAGGATGTGGGTTTTAAACACGTGTAAGCTTCTTCAAGCTGCCTCTTTCAGTTTCATTCTTTTTTTAAGGCCCTAGAAAATATAATCCACATACTTGAAACAAACATTTTTTTCTTGTTGCTAATGTTTTCGGTTGTAATTTTCTCCCATGTCAGGATTGGATTCCACTCTGATTAGTACCAAGAAATATTAATTGGTACAATATGTAAATGAAAACATGGGACATTTACAAGGTAGGCAGAAGATAATATATGCTTATAAGTTTCACTTTCGGTAAATATGAAAATGTATTCTATTCATCCTCCATGGGTGTTGTTAAAGCTACTCTGCTCTACTTTGGACTTTGCAAATGATTTTGATGAATAGGACCAAAAGGTGTCAAAAGCCACAAACCTATCATTGTAAAAACTAAAGGCATTTAGTTTCAAATTAGTTTATTTAAAAAGAAGTTTTAATATTTGAACAGGCCATAAAATTAGGATCAAGTAAGCAAATCTGTAGGCACTTTTATCAGAGACAGGAGCAATGAGAGACTGCAGGAAATAGAAAGGAATTAGACTTTATTCTTTATATTTGTTATTCCAGTCCTCACCGTCCTCTTTGCTCCTCTTCCCAATTCATTCTTTTCCTTTCTGTTACTAGTTGTCCTTCTTGTCTCTCCTCTTTTTCCCATCACCCCCAGGATACACATTAAAGAGAGAATACCAGAAATCGGCAGCACTGGTGAGCCAAGAAATACTATAGAGGTTTTTGGTTTTTTTTCATTTCAAGTTTTAAGTTGTCCTTGTGCATGAAACATGCGCATGATAAAAAGGGGGTTGCCATCAAGGCATATTGTCTTGAAAAGCCAAGGGCTCTTTTTTAGTTTTCCTCTATAATGAAGACTTTCTTAGACTGTGGACTCTATAATTATGCTCACTGAACAAATACCTTGAAAGGGAAGTAATTCCAACTCATGTATCAAAGATTCAATTTGACGTGTATTTACTAAATGCCTAACATGCCTATGCATTTTGTTTATTCATTTATAGTAACAAGATATAGTGAGTTCACATACTGTGCCAGCACTGTGCTCAGTATTAAAAAATTGGAGTCAGAAGATTCCCACTTTCAAAAACTTACAGTCCAATGGAGGAGAAAGAAGTATGAAAGGATCGGTTGCAGGGTGACAAGAGAGTGTTCCAATAGTGCAGCTCCAGAGCTGTGATTTTAAAAAGATGATGCAAACCAGTTATCTCTTGCTTCATGGAGTGGATGGGCTACAGGAAATTTGGCAATAAAACAAAGTTTATATAAGTTGCAACATTTTTCTACAACTCTACTATAAAATTGGAAATGCTTTCCCACAGAAAAACCTCTCAAAATGCTGAATGCAAAAGTTGGGATCACAGAAACATTGTGCCTATATTTGGTCTGCTGGAAACTGTATTTTTACAAGGTAATCCCTGTTTTCAGTGTAGTTCCTGTCTTGCCACTGGCGGTTTTCTTCTGTAGCACTTTTCTAGTTCTGAGATTACTACTACCCAAAGTATTCATTTCTTTCTTACTGGCATGTCCTCTGTCTTCACAGCCTGCTTCTGGATTGTAGGGTTTTTCCTTTCTCTCTGTTGAGATATTTATGGCATTTAATAGAGTCAAACAAGATGTGTTGCAGCCTGACATACTTATGTGGCTTCAGATGTGTAAAATAAGTAACTTCCTATCTTTGTCTGTCTAGCTCAAGAATTAACCGTGGATGAGGAATGCCTGTATTGATTCATTAATGTAATAACTGTTTACTGACTGCCTACTGTGTACAACCAGAAACACAGTTCCTAACCTCATGAACTTACCATGTAACATGGGAAGACAAGCACTAAGTTCTTATTTGTTTGTGATTGTGATAAGGCTCAGAAGATAAATACAAGTTTCTGTGAACCCATGTATGGGAGAAATATTTAAGTTCCATTTAATACTGAGATGGCTAAGTATCTCAGTATTTAAGCTGAGATCTGAAGGATAAGTAGAAGATTCCTCAGGCAGAGGGAAAAGCAAAGGCTGTGGGGCAGGAAGAAATGTGGTCATTTTGAGGAACTTCAAGATCAGTATGGCCATAGCAAAGAGCGCAAAAGTAAGAGTGAAACAGGGAGGAATGGAATTCAGCTCAAGGGCTCTGAAATCAGAGTTTCCAGTTGGAATCCTAACGTCATAGCTGTATCAGTTAAGAATTTTTTGTGTGTGTGGCATCCAAAGAACAGAAAGCCTACCTTACTGAGGTTCATATAAAAAGGGGAAATTGGCCGGGCGCGGTGGCTCATACCAGTAATCCCACTACTTTGGGAGGCCGAAGCGACTGAATCACCTGAGATCAGGAGTTTGAGACCAGCCTGGCCAAAGTGGTGAAACCCCGCCTCTACTAAAATACAAAAATTAGCCCAGCCTGGTGGCGGGCGCTTGTAATCCCAGCTACTCGGGAAGCTGAGGCAGGAGAATCGCTAGAACCCGGGAGGCAGAGGTTGCAGTAAGCCGAGATCGCGCCATTGCACTTAAGCCTGGGCGACAAGAGTGAAACTCCGTCTCAAAAAAAAAAAAAAAAAAAAAAGAGGGGAAATTATCTCCACAAAACAAAAAGTCCGACAATAAGCAATAAGTAGTCCAGGGATGGTGCAGGGCTTGATGAGGTCATCACAGATCCAGGTTCTTTCTGTCTTCTGCTCTACATTCGTAGCCTGTGGCTTTGTCATTCCCTCATGTGGAAATGGCGGCTGCAGCTGCAGGCACAATGGCGCATTGAGGAAGAAGGGAGAAGATGTGCAATGTCAGGTTAGTTTATCAGAAAAGTTCAAAGCTTCTCAGAAATCTTCCGTTGGAATTCTACCTGTGTGTCATAGGCCAGAACCCAACCCAAATAACCAGGGAAAATGTGAAAGTGAGAACATAGATCTTGCAGCCCTAACAATGGAGACAGCAAGTGAGAAGGGATTGGGAATTTCCTCAACAGTGTTTGACATAACCACTTTCTAGTTTATAATCTTAGGCAAGTAACTCAACTTCCCAGTTCCTCTTCTGTAAAATGGAGATAACACCTGAAAAGGTTGTAACAGGATTCACTGAAATAGTTTCTATGCTCAGTCAGTAATCAGCATTCAATCCATATGAGCTCTTAACATGATGCTTGACAGTTACCCAACGAACAGTTCATGAAGAGCTTTGTAAGCCATATTGATAATTTTGTCTTTATCCTTAGCACAGTGAGAAGGTATTAAAGGATTTTATGCAGGGAAGTGACATGATCATATTTGTGTTTTCAAAAGAGCCCTCAGGCTGGGTGTGGTAACTTGCGCCTGTAGTCCCAGCACTTTGGGAGGCCATGGCGGGCCGTGGGCGGATCGCTTGAGCCCAGGAGTTCCGGACCAGCATGGGCAACTTGGGGAAACCTGTCTCTAAAAAAAATACCAAAAAAATTTTAGCTGGGTGTGGTGGCACTCGCCTGTAGTCCCAGCTACTTGGGATGCTGAGGTGGGAGAATCACCTGAGCCTGAGAGAGGCTGTAGTCAGCTGTGATTGCACCATGCACTCCAGCTTAGGTGACACAGTGAGACCCTGTCTCAAAAAAAAAAAAAAAAAAAAAGGAGCCCTCAATTTATCCTCTGCCTCTGGCAAATATATTCCATTTTGTTACATTGCAAAAATTTCTGCACATCCTTTGCTCTGGAATGACTTTTAATTTTTATTTTGGCAGTCTTGGTTGTTTTGAGATGTGTGAAATTTGAATCTTATGCAGGTGTTTTAGTTCTTTTGATTTTGCTTTTTAAAACTTTTTTTTTTTTTTTTTTTTTTTTTTTTTTTTTTAGTGTGGGGCAATGTAAAGCCAGAATATCAATGTACTTCTGTCATGATTTTCAAACCTATTTGGCTGATAGTACCCTTATAAGAATAGGTAAAAAAGATCCCAAAGATTTAACTTCACTTTCTTGAACTACTAGCCCTACTATCAAGAGCCACAGCAAGCTTACATGTTTAAAAAAAAAAAAAAAAAAAAAAAAAAGAGCTGCAACATTCCTTTCGCACTCCCACTCGCCCCTGAGGTTCTTCCACTTCCTTCCTATGGCTTTTTTTAGAAGCGAGTGTGTTTTTCTCACGTCCGGCAACAAAGGATGTTTTGTGCTGCTACTGAGGTTTGTATGTGTGACTTACTTTAGAACTCTTTCTAGAAAATGCGATTATTATTTGCATAGGTTTGGTAGAACTTTATATTGAGTGAAAGTCTGCGATGACTGTTTTTGTTTTTGTGTAGATTTGCCACTGCTTAACATCAAATCACTTTCCTCTGTGTGTTTTAAAATAACCCTAATAGGACCTGTCAAAAATCCCCCAGAAGTCTCACAAATTCTTATCTTTAAAAAAAGTGTAAGTGATACCTTTAGTGTATCATATTTATTCTTATATACCTTTGCAAAGACTTCTTATCACTTCCTTAAATATGTCTGATAGTGCCATAATGAGAAGGGGACAGGGTGATTAACCATAAACTTTGGTTTTCACGGAGAAAATCTATCTGGAGCAGTCACAGTATCCTATGCTGGAGCTATTAGATGCCTTGGCATTAGATGTTTCCATCTATTTGTGATTCTCTGAGCAAGGAGACAAGGTGAGATAAACAGAATTTTCAGATGGCTGAGAATTATACCCTAAATCCTGGAAGAGAATTTACCTTTCCATTGTCAGATAATATGAATCATTTAAAACGTGCTGGAACAGCTTCGCCTTTTCTTGAGGAAAATGGGGTTTCTCTCTCAATACAGAGAAAGATAAATGTGCCTCAGAAGATTTTAGTGGTCGATCTCTGTCAGTGTACTACCAGCAAAAATCCCAGCAATCAATATTACAAAGAGGCAGCGCTCACTTGAGTACAGAAGTAACAACCTTAGCTGCTTCGTAAACAAGATGGCATTGGAGATTTCTGTTTTGAGTAAATGACAAGTCCTGCAGTCTAGGTAGGAAGATTTCTCCTCCATGTGGATTTGGTGATTTGTCTTGTGTTGGATAAGGAAGGGGAGCTTGGATTCCAAGATCAATTTAATGTCTATATTCCTTGGCATTGTCATGTTAGAGCAGCACATCTCAGATGGCTTTCAATAGTTATTTTAGCATTGATTTTCTTCTACTAGAGTAAATCAAAAGATGATTTAGGAAATCAAAGTCAGTTTTCCTTGGAGTTTTCTCAGAATAAAGGGAAGCTGTGGTGTTGAAGGGGTTTTTTTTGGCTCTTAATTACATATGATGCAAAATCAATCTGTGTGAATCTCTTTCCTCTGTTGAGTATCTACTATATGCAGAGCCTTGGGTATTTCTGTGCAAGGGGGGATTATGCAAAAGAATTTTAAGGCATGCCATTTGACTTTGTGAAACTAAGTATTTGTTCAAAGAGACAAGATATTACAGTGGGAGGCTGTTTTGTGAGAACCCACACTTTCATGTCAGCACCCTGAGATGGGATCCCATTATGCCCTTTAACTGGGCAAGGGACTTCATACAGTTCTTCATCAGGAAAATGGAGACAATTAAAATGCTTTCCTCATAGGTTGTTGTGTAAAAGGCAGCAAGATATGGCTGAGTAAGAATGTGACTGAAGCAAGACTACTTATGCTTAAAACCTAGGTGAGCTGTTTACACCTGATATGACCTTGGACAAGTTTCATCTAACTTTTCTTGCCTCAGGTGCCTCATCTGAAGATAGCAGTGATGTTAGTGTCTGCCTCCTGCCTCATAAGCCTGTCATGTTGAGACCATCCTGGCCAACATGGTGAAACCCTGTCTCTACTGAACATACAAAATTAGCCAGGCATGGTGACTTGCGCCTGTAGTCCCAGCTACTTGGAAGGCTGAGGCAGGAGAACTGTTTGAACCCAGGAGGCAGAAATTGCATTGAGTGGAGATCGCTCCACTGCACTCCAGGCTCGCTCCACTGCACTCCAGCCTCGCAACAGAGCGAGACTCCAGGTCGAAAAAAAAAAAAGAGTTAGTCAAGGTAAAGCGCTGAGAACAACGCCTTGCACAAAGCATCACATAAGGGTTTGCTTTCATTATTGTGAAGATTAGATACAATGCATGTGAAATATTTGACACATATATAGAAGGTATTCACTGTTATATTATTTATATAGAGAACTCAGCAAAACGTGTAGTACATTTTCAGAACTCAATAATGTTGGTTGACTTCATTTTCTATTGCATATGTCTGTGCATGTGGTGTGTCTGTGTGTGTGTGTGCGTGTGTGTGTGTGTAGAGAGAGAGAAGCACATATTTCTCAACAGCATAACAAATGTAATTTTATAGGAAAAAGTATTTAGAACAAAATGGAAATTAGCCAGATCATACAACCAGGAGTGTCTTTGCTACTCCGTCTGGTTTTTAAAGGGCTTGTATTGGCCGGGCGTGGTGGCTCACACCTGTAATCCCAGCACTTTGGGAGGCCGAGGTGGGCGGATCACAAGGTCAGGAGATCGAGATCATCCTGGCTAACAGGGTGAAACCCCGTCTCTACTAAAAATGCAAAAAAATCAGCTGGGCGTGGTGGTGGGCACCTGTAGTCCCAGCTACCCAGGAGGCTGAGGCAGGAGAATGGCGTGAACCTGCGAGGTGGAGGTTGCAGTGAGCTGAGATCGCACCACTGCACTCCAGCCTGGGTGACAGAGTGAGACTCCATCTCAAAAAAAAAAAAAAAAAAAAAAAAAAAGAAAAGAGAAACAACAACAAAAAGCGTCTGTATTTGTGGGCCTCTTTTTCTATTGATGCTTCTCCAACTCCACCAGGATGGAACCTCTAATACCTCCTAAAATGTTTGGAAAATTAAAAGGGATAATCACTGCTTATTGTTCCTACTACCATAGAAGGTTAAAACATACCTACCTTTTGGGCTTAGCTAGAACTCTAATTTAATAATACTACTTACTACTAATAATGATACAGGCAGTTTCCAGAGTTTCCAATTTACACATATAATGTATGTCTTCCAAAATTCAGTTATAAAGCAAGAATTTGAATCTCACAGAACACAGTCCCATAAAAAATGTTATAAGAGATAATTAAAACTCAGGCCTATCTATCTAATTATCCCAATACCTTAGAGAAAAAAATGGTACTGTAGATTACCAATCATGTGTGATTCATATTATGTGCTCTGAATTCTAGCTACAGATATCTGAAACACATCTACCTCCATGAAAATTCTGGGGATGGGAGGCCTCCCGCCTGTACTCTACCATCTTTAGTAAAAGAGAGACAACATTTTGCGGGACATGATTTTCACTGGGTGACTTCAGCCTCAGTTTTTTTGCAACATCAATGGCAGAAGAGAATGAGGGATGGTGGAGTGGAAACAATCATTAGGTGTTAGGTGTGTGTAATTGTAAAGACTACTTTATTGCTAGTGATATAAAATTGCTAAAAACTTTGGCATTTGTTTTATTGCTCCCTCTTCTCCCTCACCCCTCACCATCACTCCACAAATCAACCAAGGCCAATGTCCTAGGGGATACTTTCAGTTTCAATTATAGTTCTTCCTGCAGGTCCTCCAAGTATGATATTAAGAAACTTTCAAGATGGAGAAATCCCCTCTTACAAATATTAAGAAAAGAGTTTGTAATGTCATTATCACCAAATAAGTTACTATTAATCCTGAATCAAGACATATTTAATTGTTTTACCTGTCCAAAACGCCTCCCTATTTAGTCTGTATGCAAGGACAGCCTGGCAGAGAAATTGAACACTTGTCATTTTAAAATGTGTCTATCACTTAATCCTTTACACAGAAGAGAAGGTGATAGTAGCTTCCTTCCTGCTCCAAAGCTGATGGTGTGACATCAATATATTCATTCATTCAACATTTACTGAGCTTTCACTATGGGCCAAGCACTACTCTTCTAACTGCTAGATATAAAGGGATAAGGAGATATTTATTAAATGATACAAAATTACAGCTCGATAGGAGGAATAAATTCTAGTGTTCTTTAGCACTGTAGGATGACTATAGCAAACAATAATATATTGTTTCAACTAGCTAGAAGATGGATAGTGTATGTTCCCAACACAAATAAATGATAAATGTTTGAAATGATGGATGTATTAATTACCTTGATCAGAGCACTATCATTAGATGTATTGAAACATCACTGTGTAACTCATGAACATGTACAATTTTTTGTCAATTTAAAAAATACAGTTTTAAGAATTAAAAAAATGAAATTTTAAACATTTTTTTAAATTGAAAAAAAAAAAAAAAGAAAAGCAGATAATTTGTCTGCCAAGCCTAGATGGATGTCAACACATAAACAGGTAACACTATAGTGTGCCAAAGGGCGATAAGTACCATGGAGGGAATTAATTTCATGCAGAGTGGGCCTGCAGGAAGTAAGGGAGTAAGCCATGAAACCATCTGGATAATGAGTTCTCAGGTAGAGGGAATAGCAAGTGCAAAGCCTCTGAGCTGAAGCATCTTTGTCAAATTGCAAGGAGGCTCTAGCAGGACCAGAGTAAACTAGGTGGGAGTGGTGGGAGATGAGTTCTGAGAGGTAACAGGAACACCCTGTAGCACAGTGTAGACCAATAAGAAGATTTGCTTTTATTCTAAGTAAGACAGGCAGCAAAATGTTTTAAGAAGTGTAAGAAGATCTAACTTATTTTTATAAGCTTACACTGGGTCTTGTATGGAGATAAGTTCCAAGTTTATTATATAGTTGCACAAGTTGGAAGTGATGGTTGCTTGGAGCTAGTTACTAGCTACTAGCAAGCTAGTAGCAGTAAAAGTGGGGAAAAGTGTGGATTTTAGATATATTTTAAAGACAGAGCCAAGAGTAGTGCCAATGCATTGGATGTAGGGTGTCAAAGAAAGAACAAAACCAAGGATCACTCAAAATGTGTGACTTGTGCAGCTAGAACTGCCATTTATTGAGCTGGGGGGATATTGAGCTGTTGGAGTGTCATGTTTGGTGACTGGGGAAAGAAGAGGCGAGAGAATTAGAAGTATCATTTTGGACATGTTAGTTTGATATGCCTATTAGACATCCAAGCAGAGAGGCCAAGTAGGGAAATAAGTGAGCTGGCATTCATGGGCAAGGGCTGGCTTAAAAGTGTACATTTATGTATTTAAGGCTAGAAGGCTAAATGTAAACACCTGGTGCTAAAGAAAGGAAGAGGTGTTTGGACAGAGTGCTAACACTCTCCAATATTTAGAGGTCAGAAAGACGAAGTGGAAGCAGAAAGGAGACAGAAGAGAACTGAGGAAGAGAACATAAGAGAAAATGGTGCCCCAAAAGGCTAGTGAAGAAAGAACTTAAGAAGGAGGAAGAGTTTGTCACAGGAAGAGTTTATTGTCAAATACTGCCAATAAATTAGTTAAGCTGAAGACTGTAATTGATCACTGAGTCAGGTGAAAGTCATTGGTGACTTTCAATCAGTGGTGTCCTGGTAAATTGGCTCTCTGAAAAGCAGTGACAACAGCAAAATCCTGATTTGTAGTGTTTACAAAATTTCCCTGTGGAAATATTCCCATCATAGTCAATTTCCAGCTACAAACAGTTTAACAATCAGCTCGCAAAGTTCTTGAATATTTAACAATCAGCTTCTGCTAGTTGCAGCACATACTAGCTTCTGCTAGTTGGAGCCATTTTGTAGGAGTGGTGGGGATTGGAGTAGATTCATAAGAAATGAAATGAGAAGAATTGGAGACAGTGAGTACAGACATTTTTAAGGAGTTCTAGTATAAAGAAATGAGGTGGGAACTGAACTATGACATGTAGTCAAGAACTGTTTAAGAAAATACAGTGGCATGTTTGTATGCAGATGAGAATGATCCAATTAGAGGGGGAAATCAATGAAAAAGGAGAAAGGAGGGAGAATTGCTGGGATGAAGTCCCTGGGTGGGAAAGAAGAGGGGGTTCTAAAGCATAGGGAG
Source organism: Macaca fascicularis (assembly GCF_037993035.2). NCBI lineage: Eukaryota > Metazoa > Chordata > Mammalia > Primates > Cercopithecidae > Macaca > Macaca fascicularis. The sequence continues at coordinate 95,262,413 of NC_088388.1, read as the reverse complement.
AGGGTGGTTTAATCTCCAATAAGAGCATAGTAATAGCAGAGAATAAAGTAGCCCTGTCCAATTAAATGTAATGTGAGCCACATAGACAATTTAAATTTTCTAGTAGCCACATTAAAAAGTAAAACAGGCCGGGCGTGGTGGCTCACACCTGTAATCTCAGCACTTTGGGAGGCCAAGGTGGATGGATCACTTGAGGTCAGGAGTTGGAGACTAGTCTGGCCAACATGATGAAACCCTGCCTCTACTAAAAATACAAAATTAGCCAGGCATGGTGGTGGGTGCCTGTAGTCCCAGCTACTCGGGAGGCTGAGGCAAGAGAATCACTTGAACGTAGGAGGCGGAGGTTGCAGTGAGCCAAGATCGCCACTGCACTCTGTTGCCTGGGCAACAGAGCAAGACTCTGTCTCAAAAAAAGAAAAAAAAAGTAAAAGAAACAAGTGAAATTAATTTTAATGATTTTATGTAACCTAATATGTACAAATTACTATTAAAATATGTAGTGAATATAAAACCACTAATAGGAAAATTTAATTTTCAAAATCCAGTACATTTTACACTAACAGCACATTTCAATTTGAACTAGCCAGTTTTCAAGTATTCAATAGAAGTGACTACCATATTGGTGAAAGTGGGTATAAATATCAGTTAAGTGGTCAGATGTGTTGGTGGAAGGTTGTTGGTGGGCTGATTGCTTCTATTTTCTCAGTGAAATAGGAATCAAAGTTCATCCAGCAACTGGGAGTAAGAATTGGGACGAAGGTGCTGGAGGTTTAGAAGAGAGAGGAAAAGCTGTGAAATAGTCATGCAGGAGAATGAAAGAGTTAATGGAACCAGAAGAATGTGCTAGAATGGGTGTAGCACCAATGGCCCATTTGAGGTTAGTGGTTCAGAATTTCCAATGAGACTAACCATGCTGGCTGTGTTTTTCTTCACCATCTTCTGCCTAGCAGGGGCAGGGGCAGTGGCAGTGGGCATCTGCAAAATGGGCAAAGTTGTATTTGAACAGGGTAAAATTGATTGGAAAGCAGATGCTAATCTATCACTCTAGTAAAAAATGCTAAATTTTTCCCATAGGAAGCTTGACCTTTTTCTTTCTGATCTAGGCTTTACGCTTGTGGGTTGGGGTGGGGATATGAGATGTTAAGCAAGAGTGTATGGGAACTTGAAAGCATAGTGACATTTTTTCGGCTACTGAACTCCTTTCTCAGAATTCTTAGCAAATTCTCCAAACTCTTTCTCTAGGGCCACTTAATTGAGCTGTCTGTGCCCTCTTTCTCTTTCCTTAGAGGTGATCAAACTATTTCTGAAGGTTTATTTATTTATTTATTTATTTATTGCATGGTCTGAATCTGATATGTACTTGTCAAGACTAAATCTGTGTGTTGAGCACTGACTCCATATTTGAGGCTAGAAAGATGTTAATGAAGGCTCTCTGTTCTCTGCTTGTAACCTGAAGCTGCCAGTCAACAGAATGAATCAGAGAGTTTCCAGCAACACACTAAGGTCCTTATGTAAGGAGGATCACACGCAATTTTTGTCTTTGCAGAATTCCTCTCTGTATAATTATTCTTTTGATCATGCCACACATGAAAAGAAAGGCAACTGGGGTATGAATTATGTCCTTGTTTCACTTGGCATTAACAATAGAGACAGGGTGAGGAGACTGTGAGAACTGCTGGTCTGAGGGAGGTGGTTCTCCATTCGTAATTGACAAATGCTGTGCGTGTCCACAACGGTGTCCTCAGAGCCGACCTCAAACTGTATATATTACATTGACCAGTCAACATGGGTAACTACAATTCTGGGTATGATACTGCAGTAAGTGCAGGCTGAACTGTCTCTACTGTGCATGTGGGAACAGTTCATTGTGTTTTTCACCAAATAATTCAGACACATTTGATTCCATTCATACTTTGACTGAAACAATGCAGGAATTTTTTCACTGGTTTTATACTAAAGAGATTGAGCACTTAATCTGTACCGTACCTAAAATGGCTTTAAGAATGATCAGTTTACAAAGAGAGTTTATGGTTATGTTCAGGAGGTAGACCACATGCCATCTCTTCTCTGATGCCCTCCTTCACACCCCAGGCAGAAGCAATCACTGTGCTTGACTGATGCCTTGTGCTTCCATAGCATTTTGTACATAGTTCAACCATGTCCCCAAACATGAAATCCCTTTCAGAACTTCATGCATTTGCATATGATGTTCTTTTGCCTTTTCTACTTATAAACACCTCCTTATACTTCAGAATCCAAAAAATACCAGTTGAAGGGATGAATGAGATGCTCTGTAGAGGAAATGACTTTCCCTGAGTTAATCACTCTTCGCGGAGTCCCTACACCTTTCTTATGAGTCCCTACGCTTCAATTTTGCCACTTATCCTGTTCTTAGGATGTATTTACCTGTTGGTCTCTTTCACAAGTCTGTAACTCTTTCCAGCATAGGGACCATGTTTCATGTTGTTTTGTGTCCCCAGTGCCTAGCATAGTACGTGGCACATGATAAGCCTCCACATTTTTGTTGAATGTGAAATATAAAGAATTAAGTGGCTGGGCGCAGTGGCTCACACCTGTAATCCCAGCACTTTGGGAGGCCGAGGCAGGCAGATCACAAGGTCAGGAGTTCGAAATCAGGTTGACCAACATGGTGAAACCCCATCTCTACCAAAAAAAATATAAAAATTAGCCAGGCGTGGTGGCACACACCTGTAATCTCAGCTACTCAGGAGGCTGAGGCAGGAGAATCGCTTGAACCCTGGAGACAGAGGTTGCAGTAAGCCAAGATCGCACCGCTGCACTTCAGTCTGGGCAACAGAGGGAGACTCTGTCTCAAAAAAAAAAAAAAAAAAAAAAAAAAAAAAAAAAAATTAAGCATGGGTGTGATTCAGGTGAACATAGAAATAGCTTGAGTTAGGGCACAATTTTATAGCCATACAAACTCATATTGAAGTAAGTCAGCCAACTTGGTGCATTTCAGATGAAACCTCAATGTGAAGATATATCAGTTTTAGTCCAAAGCAGAAGTTTATATAAAGGATGTAAGCTTTTGCCCTATATACTCAGGAATTAAACTAAAAAGAAATCTACAAATTCACTTATAGATATTTTCAATTTGAGGCCTATAGATATGTAAGAAAGGTTTCTTTAAGGTTTAATGACCAAGTTCCATGTGAGCTCTTACTTGGGAAACAAAATTCTCACATGGCATTAATATACTATGAATTGTGATTTATCAAAATATTCTTATATCCTATCTAGGGTGAAATTTAATATTGCCAATAAACTTTCCACTCAAATAAAATGGTAAAAGTGTGCATGCTATGCATGTTTTGTTTTGGAAACTTGCTATTCCTGAAGGCTCCCTGAATTAATTTTTGCAAATTATTTGGAAAATTCAAGGAAAAACCGTCTTTTGAGAGATACCCTGAATATTTTGAATGTCAAAGGAGTATTGAATTTCTTGTTGATATCAGTTGCACTGGCTTTTTTGGTTTTGCTTGTATTTATTCATTGTTTCTACAGTTCAGTATGGATGTATAATCTCACATCTAACATCTGACATTTTAAGATACAGCATGTTCCTTTTGTTTCAGGTGGATAAAATAGATCCCTTTTTTTAAGTATTTTGTGCATGTCTTATGACTGTGTCTTTCGTCAACATGTTATAACTGTGTCTTTCCAAATAATACACATTTCATGTTGGATGGATGGGTGTGTGGGTGATTGGATGGATGGATGGATGGACAGACAGATGGATAGATGGATGAATGGGTGGATGGTTGAATAGTGTGTGATTGCTCTGAGAGTCCAGGTGTTGGGTTCAAGTCACAGCTTTGTTAACTCGCTTCCCTGGCCTATAGCAAACTAAGGATACAAACCTCTGTTTCTTCAATGTAATCACAGTTCTATAGAGTCATAGGGGTGAAATGAAATAATGCATGTAAAGAACTTTGTGTTATACTTGGCACAAAGTGCTCAGAAATGTTAGCTATTATTACTATTACTAACATAACAATAAAACAATAATTGATAGATATATGGCTATAACCATATAAACCATTTTTAAGGATGAATAATTATAACATGTAGATATGAATGCATTGATTGTAATACACTTCAGAATACGAGTAATTTTCTAATCATTAGAGTTTAAACTCTTCTATCCATATTAATATGAAAAGTGTGACAACCACAGGATTCCTTATCTACTTACAGATTGCAAGCATACCTTACATATGAAAACGTTCTTACACGTCATAATAGGGCAGCCAGTTGTATTATGCGCCTTGTCTTATTAAGGTACTATTGTTTTGTGCAGTTAAATGTTTGTAGTTTCTTGGTAAGTTCCTTTAAGGCAGATGTCTTTCCCTCCAGGGAGACACTGAGGCTCTCAAAAGGGATAATAATATTTCAAAACATCTGGAATAGGGTTTGAGACCATTAGGCCGCACAGCCCCAAGTTTTTATTAATTTATTCTCCAGACTTCACTAGAGTAAAAAGCAGCACGATTTTTAGGCGAAGGAATAAACCACTTGAGGTTCGCCTCTGAATCGGTTTCACAAAGGAAAGTCCATCAGTGCAGAGGAAGGCCAGGGGACCTGAGTACCTGTGTCGTGGTTAAAGAAGAATGACTGGGCCCGGTGCGGTGGCTCACACCTGTAATCTCAGCACTTTGGGAGGCCGAGGCAGGCGGATCACAAGGTTAGGAGATCGAGACCATCCTGGCTAACACGGTGAAACCCCGTCCCTACTAAAAATACAAAAAATTAGCCCGGCTCGGTGGCAGACACCTGTAGTCCCAGCGACTCAGGAGGCTGAGGCAGGAGAATGGCGTGAACCCGGGAGGCGGAGCTTGCAGTGAGGTGAGATCGCGCCACTGCACTCCGGCCTGGGTGACAGAGTGAGACTCTGTCTCAAAAAAAAAAAAAAAAAAAAAGAAAAGAAAAGAAGGATGACTTTTCGGAAGGCACTTCCAGCTTTTCTCATAGTTTTAACATGTGGGTCTTCCTTCTTGGAGGTGTGGGATGAACAGTCTAAGCCTGATGAGAAAAGGCTGTGGATTTCTCAGGTGATGGCTCTAGCGAGGTCTGAGCCGCGCGGCTGGCGTCCGGCTCCGCGCGAGCCTGGACACGCGCAGATTGTTTTGAACTTGACCAACGCCTCCTGTTAGCTTTCCACCCGATTTCTGTTTGTGCAGAACTGGACTCCTCTAGCAGGAAGTGCCTGCCGCTTAAGGAGTGCAGGCAATTCCCGACAGCCAACCCCGCCTCCCCCGCCTCCTTGCTCTGCTTCCTTCTCATTGGTCTGGAGGCCGGCCGGGCCTTATCCTCGCATTTTTAAAATGTCGTCTTTTGTCAGCTTGAGGTTTTCCAGAATTTAAAAGCGGAAAGGAAGAGAGAAGAACAAGGAAGCTATTAAAGACACATTAAATAAACTCTACTGGGAACAAGTGTGTGTGTGTGTAAGAGAGAATGTAACTTTTGCAAGGGAAGTTGGTAGATTGCTTATTATTTTAACAAAGAGCGTGTGTGTGTGTGTGTGTGTGTGTGTGTGTGTGTGTGTGTCCCTGAACTGGAGAAGCAGATGTTTAAAGGAGACAGCAGGAAGCAGTTCTGACAAATGAAAGGATTTTTGATTGAATTCATGAGCTAAAGTTTCCTGCCAGTAATGCATTCAACCCTAGGCTACATAAAAGAAAAACCCATATAATTGAAGTTTAATTGCTTAACTTTTAAACATGCAACCAGAATAGGCAAGTATAGCTTTCACAGGTAGACCTAAGTGATGCTGTAAGCTGATTTGGGGTTATTTATTGGTACTTCATAAAATTATGATACTTTCCCCTTTATCCTGCTCCTCCTTTTTCAGTGCTTGAGTGCCAGAGTCTATCCCTTATTGTCTGTGTAAGTTAAAATCCTTGGTGCACACTTTTTTTTTTCTCTTTAAGCTGTTTTGTGAGCAGGTGCAGATGGCTTTCATGAACTGAGCCAATTGAAATGCTCTGTTTCAGCCCACAGGAACTAAAGTTTTTAAAAATGAAACAACTGTTTTGTGCTGCACCTATAATTCAACTGGAAAATGTTTTCCCCCTTTTATGATGAAATCTGCCATCTCTGTTTCTCTTAGTGAATTTGGTTTGTTTACAGCCTTAAGGAAATCTTGTCACTAAAATCCACCCTCACCACTCCTCCAGTATTTTTCAGTCTGATGATTTCACAACCAGAGCCATTGCAAAATAAGGGTACATGGGCATTAAAAAAAAATCCCTCGTGATTTTTATGAAGTTTTTTTTTCCTGTCTTGTTTCTTCATTGTATAATCAAGTAAACAGTTTCAGGAATACTCAACATTGAGATTGTTGTACCTTTTCATAAATATAATATGAAATAAATCACTTTCTTCATCAAGGGTTTTAATTTTAAACCAAGCAACAGAAAGAGGGGTGTCCACTTGGTTTGGTTGCTTGCATTGTTGAGTCCTCTTGAGAAACAAAGTAAAAAAGTGAATTAACTTCCTTTGACCATAGAAAGCACTAATGGCCATGGTTGTGATGAACCTTAGCTTTCTGCTCTAATCACGCCTGCATGGGCTCTCATGCAAAGATATAAAACAAGTGACCATAACCCAAAGCCGTAATTTTGCTAATTTGATGAACCCTGAACTGAATAAAACCCAAATATTAATGTTGTAACTGAAGCAAAATATGTTCAAAAATAGACCAAACAAACTAATTCAAACCAGAACGATACTTATTTTCTAAAATGATTGAACAGAGCAAAACTAGAATTTCAAAAACTTCCACAAGTCTAACCTAAAACAAACCAAGGCCCCATTGGTTTACATCACTTTATGAGATCCCAGCAGGAAGTGGAGGATTTAAATTCTCCTCCTCTGTTGACTTCCACAGTCATCACTGTCCCAGGGACAGACAGTCTGGCAACAAATGGTCACAGGCAGTACCTGTTATGTTGACAGAGAAGCCAATAGGGCAAGGTTTCTTAACCGTGGAACTATTTTCATTTTGGACTAAGTCCTTTTTGTGTGGGGCTGTCCTGTGCATTGTAAGATGTTTACCAGCATCTCTGGCCTCTACCCACTAGTTGCCAGTAGACCCCTCCATCCAGTTACAACAGTCAAAAGTATCTCCAGACATTGCCAAATCTCTCCTGGGGGGCCAAATCACCCCCTGTGGAGGACCACTGCAATAGGGGCATAGTCATCAGCCTCCCACATTGTTTCAAAAGGGTTTTCTAGTAGATGTTGGAAAGAGAAGCTGTGCATTTATCTTCCCAGAAGGACCACCTAGTAGGAAATAAAAGCCAGTTTCAAAGTCCTCATTTCAGAGTTGGTTTCTCTGCTAAAGCAATAAATCTTTGATGCTGAAAAGACAATGTATGGTACTACTGTATGGCAGAACTAGTGAAAATACTGGAAGTTGTTAGAGACATTTGTAAATATATACTATAATAAAAACTTTACCTCACAACAGCTGATGGTGTTGGTGATCAAAAAATAATTGCAGAATCTTCTGACCACACTTCAATTGCTGTTTATCTTCATATTCTGGAAAAATGGTGGAAGAAATAGTTCAACCTATTAGTCTAGTAGTGTTTCTAGTTCACAGCATAGGGAGATACTATTTGATCCAGGCTGCCTACATACCCTACGGGGAGTTATTATATATTCGAGTGCTATTTCAGGAGAATTAGACATCTTAAACATAACTTTTTAAAAAGTTTGTGTGTACATAGTATATGCTTCTGAAATGAAATTTATAGTTATTCTGTACTTCAATGAGACTTTTCTTTTTTTTTTTTTTTTGAGACGGAGTGTCGCTCTGTCGCCCAGGCTGGAGTGCAGTGGCACAATCTCGGCTCGCTGCAAGCTCCGCCTCCCGGGTTCATGCCATTCTCCTGCCTCAGCCTCCTGAGTATCTGGGACTACAGGCACCCGCCACCGCGCCCGGCTCATTTTTTGTATTTTTAGTAGAGACGGGGTTTCACCGTGGTCTCCATCTCCTGACCTTGTGATCCGCCCGCCTCGTCCTCCCAAAGTGCTGGGATTACAGGCTTGAGCCACCATGCCCAGCCGAGACTTTTCATTTTTATATACTGTAATAGTACCTTTCTGTTGGCAGTTTTCATTTAGTAGGAAGACTAATTTGTACATCAGAGAATTATTTGGAACAGTGGGTCTTGCCAAGATTATAATGTGGTAATTGCATTTAAAATTGAGCTGTGCCAATGCATTGCAAAAATAATAATAAGCCTACTAAATATATAACACTGACACAGACAGTTCATCAGCTTTCTTAATATGGAAAAAACAAACCAAATTTTCTCTTTTTTGTATGTGAGGAAAAACCTGGAGAAAGAATAATCACAGTATAAAATTGAACAGCTAATTGAGTTTTTGAAATGGTTTACTTTAATGGTGATTTAGCATTCTAAGGCACAGACCCTTAGCATTTGTTTAGCTTTTGTCTTTGAATGTAGATTCTAAATTGAAGTGCTGTAATAGCCACAAAGAAAAAAGTTATTAGTTAATATATTCTCATAGACTATAACTGATGATGATGCCTATGAAGCCTGTAAGAAAAATTCCCTTAATCTCAATGATCTCTACAGCCACCCTATTCAGAATCAGTTGTTTCCCTACTTTGCCAATGGGAAAAGTCCAGCTCAGAAATGTTAAAAAGACATGGACAGGTCACCATGACTGTGTCATAGTGACTGGGAGAAAGGGGTCGGGGGTGAAGAACACTAACAAATGTTTGAGAACTTACTAATATACCTACATTATTGACCAACATTCTACTCTGGGACATGACTGCCACTGCTGCTGTATGACATGGGTACCATTATTCTATGTCCTAATGATACAATAGACTCCAAATGGAAACTCCAAGTGGACAGTTAGTAAATGGTAGCCCCAAAATTTGAAACCAAGGCTTCTTTCTCCTTTTTTTTCTTGATTTCCCTGGACTTTGAATGCAAAAACATAAAAGAAACTCAAGATACATCAATTCACACTTAATAATGTATAAACCCTGAATCATGAAAAAAGCATAATCACATTCCAGCCTCAGTTTTTAGGACAACTCAAACTCTGAACATTCTTGATTTTGTCCTAAGAATGTGCCCTTATTCTGAAATTGACGAAAATAGCCATAGGCTTTCTATCAGTCTCTTCTAAGCTTCCTGAGAGAAGTGATGGCATTGACAGGGACAGCCTCCAATAGGGGTCGACAGCTATTCACTTCCATCTCTTCTACTGCCATCACTCAAGGAAGGAAAGAAAATCCACCTCAGTGGGCTGGAGCCTAGAGCCTTTTCTATCTCCTCCTAAGTATTAAATCATTCAAACCTAACACTATATAACAGCCATTTAGAGAACAGCACCACATTTACTTTATAGCAGCCAGAAGGATTGGGATCTATTGTATCATCATGTCAAAGTGTGGGAAAGTGAGTATTTAATGGACCAATTCTGACTTTAAAATGTTAGTGTGATTCACATCTTTGGTTGCAGTTGTAGTTGTTTCAACCTGTCTTTTCCCTAGCTGGCAAGCTTGTGCCTAATCTTAGGTTCAATCCTGGTGGCACAGCTTGCTTATTACTTGGACTTTGACCAGAATACCTGTTCATTTTCTATTTTCTCCACAGACTTCTGAAACCCAAAGTGGCTATTTACTCCTTTGGACAATGATCCTTCAACAAATCTCTTTTTAAATTCTCTCTTGCTTAGTTCTGTTTCTCCGAGAAGCTTCCATCAACTATATTTCATCAGTGACTCAATAATGTTCTATCCCATTTTGTAAACACATTATTTATCTGACACGCTCTGTTCATACCAGACACTTGAATAAGTTCATATGTCTCTACATAGCTCTTCTAGTGATCTCTGGCTCATTAAACCTTAGCAAACCCACTTCTACATATATCAATAAAGGAAGTTTTGTCTGTAGCAATAATAGCTACAATGAGACCAAACTTTGGAAATAAGTTATCGATCCAGGAGCTAAACCTAAATGTCATTGTGAGGGAGTTTGCAAAGTGAAAACCATAGCAATCATGGAAATGCTACCGTAGAGACAGCAAAGTTTGGACTCACAGCAGAAACTTCATTCAAACTTGGGTTCTTTTTCTCTGGTCTCACAAATTATTTCCAGAGGTTAGCCACTTAAGAAAAAATAAATCTTGTCTCACTTGCAAGTAAAGAATGTGTTATTTGACTTGAAACATAACACAAATATACCTTGGCTCAGTTTTGTTTTGTGTCTGATGAGCTTAATATTGCTCTCCTCCTTTATACAAGCCCTTCACTGATTTCATATGTGAGGTGTCCTAGCATGAAATGCTTAAATCAAACTCTGTAATAGTGTAAATAGCAGTTTTATTGTCTCTTCCATATTAATGAAACCCCCAGCTAAACAACTAAAGCTCTGTACTAATTGCTTGTCCTGAGAGCTGGGTATTTCAGGTCTAATTCTCTTTACAACACCAGCTGGCATAGAGTATGCAAAAGCTCCTTTGGTTACTTTAACCACTTAAGTACTAATTTGGTGGCATGGAAAGCATTAGACTTTGTCCATACAGGCAGAATAAAGCAGAATATTGAGCAATTTTTCAAATTTTATCAATGTAGTAAGTCAGCTCAGTTGATGTTTCTAGTTAAAACAGATGTTTGAGTTGTCAGGATGCATTCAAAAAAGTGTTTGTTAAAATAAACATTAGCTTAGCAGATTCCTTTCATTGCATCACATTCTAAACAATGAGCAAGGTATAAACTCTGGAAATCTGTGAGCCTTGAAGAAAGTAGGCACGCATAAAAGATTATGTAGTTTTCCAAATGTGTTGTATCCACAGCCAGATTCAATACATGACAATTATATATTATATTAATGGATAAAAGAATGAATTGTTAGTTTGTAATCATTTTGGCCTATACTTGATCAGTTAGTTAAATTTCCTATTCTTTCTGAAAGTGAATTTTCTATATGTATATATTCTTCCTTATTTGGCTCTTCTTTTTACATATTTAGATATCCTACCTTGCAAATAATAACCATTTTATTTATTTATCCCTTTTATTTGGCCCTGATATTCATGTCTATTTATTTAAAATGTCACACTGGGGATTTCAATTGAACTACTTTATTGTTATTTCTGATTAAAAAAAAAAGTTTGCTTTGCAGTTGCCTATGGTACAACTATCAAACCTTTCAAGCAATGTGAAAGCTGCTATAGATTGAAAAATAAATACTTTTTGGATGTCCACCATGTGCCTAACGGTTTGTTTAGATATTATGGAAACACAGCTTCACTTATCGGGAAGTAACAATTTAATTGGAGGTAGAAAATCAACTCATGTGAAACAATTATGAAGAAGAAATGAAATGTATTGTGTGGCACAGGCTATTAGAGCCAAGGATAATAAGGTGTTAATTGTGCGATAGGCAGTACGTCTCAAAGGAGTTAAGGAAGGTAGAGATCAACATGGGCTGAGGTCATCCAGGAAGACTTTCAAAACAAACCAACAATTTTTATAAGCCCCTTCTATGTTCAAAGCATTGTGAGGGCAAGAGAGAAGTGTGATCACAGAGATGGGACTTAAGCAGGATCTGAGAGGATGAGAAGAATATTGACTGGCCAAGAAGAGAAGGTAAATTACTATAAAATACAGAACTCGGGGAGGGGACTGGACAAGGGAGAACCATAGCTACAATAAGCAGCTTAACATTGCAGTTCTTCCTTTGAAACTGCTTAGACTGATGCAGATATGCCAGCTTGGATTTTTTAATCCATTTTGGCTCATGCTTGGTCTGCAAAATATTAGCATCCAGTTCAGAGGTTTCTCTGTCAGAGAGAGAAAAGCAGACAGTGCTGTTCTTTGGGATTTGGGAAGATGATCTAGCAGAAATGATAGATGGCACTCACTGGCATCTTTTTCTTGCAAAGAAAAGCATTTATTGGAAACAAAGGTGCCAGCCAAACTATATAATATGTGGTAATGGCAGACAGCTCAGTACACCATAGATATTCACTGAGAAGACAGTAACCAAGCTCTGAATGTTATCTGTAGGGTTGATAACATTCAGATATCAATGTTATCAACCCTACAGATTGATGACATATAACAATGTTATATGTTAGTATATATTCTCTTTGGGTTTTGTAAAAACTCTCGAGCGACTTCATTTGATAGGCTCTCCTTTCTGTTTTAAAATCTAACATTTTAAAGTGAGTACGCATTCATGGTGCTTTCTAAATTCCATGTATGCATATTTCTATTCAAAGTCTCCTACTATGGAGACTAAGAACCAATCGTTTCTGGCTCAGAGACTCAAAGATACCTCAAAATACCTTTATTTTCCAGGCAGAAAGAATGTGGGAAAAAAATATTTATTTGAAAGATAACAGGCTTTCACGTTTTAAAATAATAGTTATTAGCACGGAGGCCTAGTGCATTTTCTGATCTCTATTTAAAGCTCCGTAGGTGATTTTGCTTTTAAGATAACATAATATCTGAAATCTTTTATTCTGTCAAGTAGCAACTGCAAAAGATTCTTTGCTGTTGTGAAGATTTTGGAAGAGAGGAGTCAATTCTTGCTATACTATCATTTCTTTAATTTGGCAGCTTTATGTCATACGTCTAGAAAGAAATTGTGTGATGCTGAATATGCTGGTGGCACACAAGTTTTTGACAGTGAGCAACCCCATTCCTATTGAAAAAAGAAAGTTTTGCCTTTGTCGTGAATTCAAAGTGCTCCTTCAGTGGGATGACTCCTATCATTTCCCTCAGGGACCCAGAGATGCAGAGGAGGTAGAGCACTCACTTACCAAAACATGACAGAAAAGAGCGTTCATCTCTGGCACAAACAATGCAATGCGTCTCTTGGGAAGGGGGTGCAGTGGGCAGATGTGCTGCCTTGTCTAAAACAGATTTTACTGCTGTTTATAATTCTCTCTTCAGCTCTAACCCGCAGCTTTCTGTTATGACTGTGATATAGCAGCAAGGGGTTATACTCAGTACTGCATGCTTGAAATGATGTGAAGTGTTTCAATGTAAACCAGGGTTTTGAAGAAAGATGCCTTTTTAAATTGATTTGGATTCCTTTTAAAAATAAACTCCTTTTAAAAATTGAGAGGTCTCAATCCCCTTAGAACACAGAAATTTAGAGAATTAATAAGGAATAGATGACCACCAGGGCCAGCCCTGCTTTACAAATAAGAAGCCAAACCTAAGGAAAGTAATTACTGGCCCAGAGTCACATAGAAGTTTACTGGCAGAATGAAGTGAGTCTAAAATCAAGGTCTCCTGACTTTCAGTTCAAAAGAGTAATAGAAGAGGGAAGTCATTCCTCTAGATCAGGGGTCAGCAAACTTGTTCTATAAAAGGCAGAGAGTAAATATTTTAGGCTTTGGGGGCCATATGACTACTGGCAGCTACTCAGCTACTCAACTTTGTCCTTGGAGCCCAAAGGCAGCCATAGACAATATGTAAACAAAAGAGTGTGTCTATGTTCCAATAAAACTTTATTTACAAAAATAGCCTGCAGGCCAGATTTGGCCCTTTAGTCATAGTTTGCTGATGTTTGCTCTGGATCTAAAGGAGAAAATAAGCATGGAAGTTTCGTTGGGAGCTTCTTTATGAGCCACATCCCAAACTTGGTCTGTCATGGAGAATGTCAATTTTTCGTAGTTCCAGAGGGTGCTATTAATTAGCTAAAATTGCTCTGACTCAGGCAAAAGTGACCCTTTTTATAGCTTTCTTGAGAAAAGGTTGTTTATGAGAATTTCAAAGTATTGAAGAGTCATTTTTCAGGATTGTCTTTATGTCACCATTGTTCCACTTAAATGTGGAAGGTTTATGTTTCTGTACTCCTTTCAGAAGTTGAATGCATTTGCAACAGGGGTGTTCTATTATCAGTGTTAGATATTGTTCACTTATCTCTTAAAAAATTTAAGTATGTATGTTTCAGAAACAACTTTTAAAAATTGAGAGGTCTACATTTTTTAAATTCCAGAGTTGTGGCTTAACAGCAGTTAAAAAATGTAAAGGAAGTTAAGATTTTCTGAAAGGCCACCATATTTGTACAGCAAAATTCCTCTTGGACCATAAAGAAAGCTTGAAGGTGTTTTTTCATTTTGCAAGTACGTGCATGTGTCTGTGTGTTTGTGTGTGTGTGAGAAGGACAGGAAGACATGGATAGAAAAAGAGACAGGGAGACAGAGAGGGAGACATCTCTGGGTGTGAGTCACATGGAATACCTACATTGGTGACTGACTGTCCTGGAATTAAAATCTGTTATCCCATTTTTAAAATTTATTTATTTCTTTCTTTATTTATTTTTTGAGATGGAGTTTCACTCTTGTTGCCCAGGCTGGAATGCAATGGTGTGATCTTGGCTCACTGCAACCTCCGCCTCCCAGGTTCAAGCAATTCTTCTGCCTCTGCCTCCCAAGTAGCTGGAATTACAGGCATGTGCCACCGTGCCTGGCTAATTTTGTATTTTTAGTAGAGACAGGGTTTCTCTTATGTTGGTCAGGCTGGTCTCGAACTCCCGACCTCAGATGACCCACCCGCCTCAGCCTACCAAAGTGCTGGGATTACAGGCGTGAGCCACCGCGCCCGGCTTTATTATCCCATTTTAACTACTTGGTGTGTTCAATGTCTCAAGGCATATTGGAGTTAGATCAGCGCACCCGCACTTGGGCACACTTACAGGGTTCTGCTCCATATGCGTAAATGTTTGAAAAGTGATCCTTTAGGAAGTATATTGTTTTTGCCAGTCTCAATCCAGAAGCAAGACTTAAATACAGGATGGAAAGATATAGGATGGAGACAGTGCTGACTGAGGCAAGGAATGGAGAGAGCTGGATTTCTAATTTTGGAGACCCTCCTGGCCACCACTACTTCTGAGCAGATGCAGACTACTTCTTCCTGCTTCTTCTGTTTCATCTCTTCCCTCTTGTTCTTCTTCATTCACTTTACTCCTCTTTCTAACACTGAATACCAACTACATGGCAGGTGAAAGAGGTGGTGTGTCACAACTGGCCTAGGAGAAAATCGTTTTGTTTTCTATTTCCTTCATCTCCCATATGCCAAGGTATCTAAAGAATGGGGGTCAGGCATGGTAGCTCATGCCTGTAATCCCAGCACTTTGGGAGGCGGAGGCAGGAAGATAGCTTGAAACTAGGAGTTTGAGACCAGCCTGGGCAGCATAGCAAGACCCCTGTCTCTACAAAAAATTAAAAAATTAGCTGGATATGGTGGTGTACACCTACTGTCCTGGCTACTAAGGTGGCTGAGGCGGGAGGATCGATTGAGTCTAGGAGGTTGAGCCTGCAGTAAGCTATGACTGCACCACTGTACTCCAGCCTGGGTAACAGAATAAGACCCTGTATCTTAAAAAAAAAAAAAAAAAAGAATTTAAGAGTAGGGAAAGCACATGAATGTCTAATTTTTTTCCTAATACAAATGTTGTATTTTTAAAGATAATACTTTTATCTATCTGTGAAGATTGTTTTTTAGAGTATATGACATAAAAATTATTTAAAAGTTTCTTTTACTAGGTATTATTTAGTAAAGCCTCCTTTCCTGTGGTCATTTTAGTCTCTAGAATAAATCCAGTATCAGTATAATAAATAATATATTGTACTCTAGCACTCAAACTTGCTTTTCTATTGGCAACAGATAGTTTGTTCTTCGTTTGCTTTAAAAGTTTGTATAAATGTTCTCATTGCATTAATGATAGCTTTTAAAAATTGGTCTTAAGAGCAAATAATTAGAATGTTAATATCCTTCTTCTCAAACTAGACACATGATAGGATATTGGGGATTCATTTTATTTTATTTTGTTTTACTCATGCTCATAGATCAGGGCTTAAATAAGAAGGCTGATTTCTTACTTTTCTCGTCAATTTCCAGGTTTTATTTTGAAGGAAGTGAAAGAGTATGTTGGCCCAATTTGTGGTTCTAATACTTCAGCAATGCGGTCCAGCATGCTGGCCTCCATATCTGTGGACCCACATCCTCGTCTTAGAAATGCCCTCCTTTTCTTTCCACCCACTCACATCCTACCCAGACATCAAGTTCCCTCTTAACACCATAGGTCTTTAGGAAGCTCTCCTTGGATAACTGCCCACCACAATGATCCTTATTCTCTCGGAATTTCTGTAGCACTTTTAGTTTATGCCAAACAATTTCTCACTTAATTATATGTTATCTTGGATCACTCTCTAGTGGTTTAAAGCATAGTGTTACGCACATAATCTGTGCAGCCGTTTGAAGAAGAGGCACGTGGCTCATGGAGGAGCCAAAGACGTGATGCTCAGGGAAGACCACAAGTACCCATAGGGAGGAATCATCTTGGGGGGATCTAACTTTGCCCCTCAGACTCACAAGCACAGTGATGTGAATGGCAGGATACCACATGTTGCTACCTCAGCCAGAGGCAAACTCATCTTCCTCGGATTCATCTGATAGATTCTAATTTATTAGATTTCAATATAAAATATACCTGTTTAGCATAACTAGATACCCACGTTCTCAGGCTAATGTTTCAGGTATCTTGAGGTGAGCTCTGTAAGTTTAGTTAGAGGCATCAGAACTCTTGGTGAGCATGGAATCAAGGCAAAAGCGACTAGTCAAGTGAATCACATGTTTAAGGATTAGAACAAGAAGATTGGTGACACATTTTTTAACCTAAGGATATTCCTGCCCACAGGGCTGGGTAGGTAGGGTCCTTCTGTACAATGAGCCTGGATAGTGGACAGTGCTTCCTTGGATGCTTACTGGCCTGGCAAAGTGCTTACTCGGAGGATTACTCTGCAGCTGTCTCATTGTTCCCATGAGTGACCAACTCTCTTTCCAACTCATACATTTGTTTTTCATAAGGTCTTAAATACAGTCGGCAGTTTCCAGTCAAGTCCTTTTCTTTCAGTTGAGTTTTACAAAAATCCCTCTCTTGTATGTAGAGCAGTCTCATTTCTGCCATTCCCAAGTCCTCAGGGTGCACCTCACTGTTGTCTTCCTTTACATCCTACAGTAGGTACCACTAAGTATTACGTGATTGATTATCTCCCAGCTCCAGTATAAAATCCTTAATGGCAAAGGCTACACAAACATTTATTTTATCCCACATTTATGAAACAAGCATATTTAGCGTCTACTATGTTTCAGTATTATTCAAGTTAAAAGAAATACAGAGATGAATACAACACATTATCTTCCTGTAGAGACTTTACATTTTTTTTTTTTTTTTTTTTTTTTTTTTTTTTTTTGAGACGGAGTCTCACTCTGTCGCCGAGGCTGGAGTGCAGTGGCACAATCTCGGCTCACTGCAAGCCCTGCCTCCCGGGTTCATCCCATTCTCCTGCCTCAGCCTCCCCAGTAGCCGGGACTACAGGCGCCCACCACCACGCCCGGCTAATTTTTTGTATTTTCAGTAGAGACGGAGTTTCACCGTTTTAGCCAGGATGGTCTCGATTTCCTGACCTCGTGATCCGCCGCCTCAGCCTCCCAAAGTGCTGGGATTACAGACATGAGCCACCATGCCCGGCCGAGACTTTACATTTAAAAGACAGGTGTGTAAAACAAGTACAATAAAGTGTTTTGGGAGTTGTGAGGGCTACAAATGGTGATACACTAAATAGGAAATAATTTTACCTTTGGGAATCAGGAGAGTTTTTATATAAAGAGAAATATATTGATCAAAACCCCGTATATATGGGCCGGGCGCGGTGGCTCACGCTTGTAATCCCAGCACTTTGGGAGGCCGAGGTGGGCAGATCATGAGGTCAGGAGATGGAGACCACCCTGGGTAACATGGTGAAACCCCGTCTCTACTAAAAAATAGAAAAAAAATTAGCCAGGCATGGTGGCGGGCGCCTGTAGTCCCAGCTACTCTGGAGGCTGGGGCAGGAGAATGGTGTGGAGGCGGAGTCCCAGGAGGCGGAGCTTGCAGTGAGCAGAGGTCGCGCCACTGCACTCCAGTCTGGGCGACAGAGCGAGACTCCGTCTCTAAAAAAAATAAAAAATAAAAATAAATAAAACCCCGTATATATACTTTTTTGCTTATAAATTATTTTTATACCAATCCAGATTATTCGAATCTTGACTTCTTTCTCATTCACATCTATTCGCTTGTCATTAAATACTCATGCCTAGTCTAAGTTTGGAATGAAAATGTCACAAGACATATCTTTCACTACTTCCTGATTTACTAAACATGGAAGTGTAGCTCAGGACCTGAGCATTTAGTCATCTCATGTGACCAAGAGGACATTAAATAAGGAAGGAAATGCAGAAGTGAGTATAATGATCTCTTACAACACCGCTATTTGGGTAGAGAAGTAGGGTTTTAATTAGCCAGACAAGTGTCAGATATATTCTACACACATCACAGCACGTTAGGCTTAGTATTGTTCCCTCATTTCCTGAGGACCATTTCCAAAGATAGGTATGGATGAAATCACAGAGCTTTGGGACTCTATAGGTCTCAGATTGGCTAGAACAGAATCAACATAATCTGATGTGGGCTGTCCTGGAAATCAGGAAACCCAATAGGCAGTCATCCCTACATACGTTTTAGTTAATTATTCAACATTTCTGTGTATTCATTTACCCATTTGAAGAAAGGGAGCTAGTATGTCTAGTCTTCAACTCTGAATATAGGATGCTATAAAGTAGTTAAGATACAACCTTGTTCTTCCAACATTTCAGCTACTTCATTTTCCTAAGTCAAAAAGAACTGTGTATAAATCATTGAAAAAAGAATATGTATAAATTCCTAAAAGAACAGTAAGTGAAGTAATGCATTTAAATTGAGAATCAAGATGTACAAATATGTATAAATATATACAAATATTTGAACGAGCAAAACATATAAATCTTTGAAAGAGCTATTAATGAATTTTGATGTATTTTTATAAACTGAAAATTTTTGCACAAATGTTGTCATCATCATACTCATATTCTATCCTAGACTATTCTAGACTAGCCAGGTCTATCCATATTCATCATTCCATATTCTAAAGAGCTCAGGATTTTCTTTCTAAAAATGGGACCAGGGACAGTCATATTGTGGGAAATTTTTCATTAAACATCCCATGTTTCGTTAAACGTTTTTTCTTAAAGCTGTTTCAATTTTCAGTTTATCCTATTGAGGATAACAATTCTGAAAAACTTAACAACTGGTGTTAAGTTTAATAATAATATTTGCATACCAAACATAGTACTTTTCTATGTAAGAAAAAGTTTCACTGGTTCTAGGATACCAAAATACTGCAAATTGATTTCTGTTTTCCATATCCACACCCACCTTCCTGCTTTTGATATCTGTCTGGTATTTTGCAAGACAGAATATTATGTGAGAGTGGACACCAAGCAATGATATTTCTCTGCAGCCCAAATAGTTTACAATTTCCTCAAAAAGTGAGTAATTTAAAATTTATGGTATTGCCAGTTCTACTTTTATTCTGGTATAATGGAATGAAGTACTCTTTCAGATTTTTATTCTCTATTGGTTTGAAGAAAACATTTAGAAATTCTTAAGTGAATCAATGGATATGTAATCAAGGCACCATGGTAGCTTCTGGGGAGATCATGTGACTATATTTCTGTATCTAGGATGCTTGCAGTCTGGTTAAAGACTAGCCACATTGTGAGAAATGCTTTACAACATGACACATGAGGTGGTATCTGGTAAGGGATCCTCTAGGTAGGTAGAGAGTGAAGATTCAGAGGGCTTCTTGGGGCTCCAGGGGTGTGGAAGGCCTTGGGGGAAGAGAGGGAATCTCTGTAGGATCTCACCAATTGTTTTCAGAAGAAAATTAATTAGAAAATACTCTTATGTATAATTGCTGTTCTAGAAAACGGTTACAATTTACTTCTTTAAATGTTTAACAACATTTTAAATTATGTATTGTTTGCTTTTTGTCATTCATTCATCTCTTGGTGGTTTGGGGTGTGATTTGTGTTTTTCTCCTCTCTTGACTTATCTGAGAAATTCTGGCACTAGCCAGGTTTGGGATGTTTTTGTTCAGACATTCTTAAGTTATTTGGTAAGAAGAAAGGCTTTTTTGCATTTTTCTGCTGAGAAACAACTTTCTTTTTCTTTGTTTCAACCCTAAACTTCGTAAAAGCTCTGTATTTCTAGATTGTTCTACAAAGCTATGCCTCTGGAGGTGAGAGACTTAGGGAACATATTTTGTTCAAGTAGAAGTAGCCACATTTTCAGAAAACAACTAATAAATTTAAAATATGTCAAAGATAACTTTACAAGAGACTGCGTGAACATAGATATATAAAGGAGAGCCTGGTGCTCTCAATACCCATGTCTGCAGGCCTCGAAATTGCTTATGAAGTCTAGAAACCATGGCCATCTGCCAGCCAGAGGCAACATCACCACAATGGAATTCACAGTTACTCTGTTAAGACTTTATAAATACAGTGAGGGTCCAGGAGCCAGGACCTTCAGGCGCATGAGGCTTGTCTGGTCTGGTCTGGCCGACTGAGCAAGGAAACCCTGTCCTTGAATGAGGACTTCCTCAGCTTCAGTGACTAAATGTTTGTTCCCAAAAGTAAAATGTCCCAGTGGAAGGGAGACAGCGGCCATCTCCTTATTTTATTTATGTATTTTTAACCAGGCACTCTACTAACTGTGGCAGGAAGTCATCCTGAGAGGAAAGTCAAGGTGTATGTACTTGGTTGGCTTGGGGAGAGTGTTTGGAAGTTGGGAAAGTGGAACCATTTTTGAGTGTGACTTCATTTCTCTTCTGGCCTAACTCTATACAGTGTCATATCCTGGGAACTGGGTGCTAGCATGAAGGAGAAAAGCAAGATAAATTAAAGAGCTGTACCTCTAGATAGTAATAGGAAACCAAGAATTCAGCCTGGTGATCGCTGGAGGGAGTGATTCAAGTTAGCTGATGCCAGGGGGAGTGAACCAGGCAGCAGAAGTGACTGGAAACCCGATGTGACCAAGACTGGGCTGTCCAGAAGCTTAGCAGAGAGAGACTCAATCAGTACTTTCTCTCCTACCTTCCTGAACAAGAAGAAAAAATATTAGAGAATTGAGTTTTTAATGTTCCTTTTTCTTCCCCTCAGGCTGGAGTTGCAGTGGCACTGTCTCAGCTCACTCCAGCCTCAACCTCCCAGGTTCAAGTGATCCTTCCACCTCAGTCCACCGAGTGGCTAGGACTACAGGTGTGCACCACCACGCTCCACTATTTTTGTAGGTTTTGTAGAGACAGGGGTCTCACTTTGTTGCCCAGGCCGTTCTCAAACTTCTGGGCAGAAGCAATCCACTTGCCTTGGCCTCGCAAATTACTGGGATTACAGGCATGAGCCACTGCTCCTGGCTGAATTTGTAATGATTTCATTCGATGGAGACAGAGACATTAATAATAACAGGAGCAACAACAATAAACACTTGTTCTATGCCAGGTGTTAGGCAAAACACATCGTATGCCTTTTCTCATTTAAACTTACAGCAACCATGTGAGGAAACTACTATTATTATTTCCATTTTACCCATGAGAAAACTCAATGAGTCTCAGAGAGGAGCAAAGTATGTCAAAAGTCACATAACTGGATAGTGAGATGATGGTGTTTGTACTGAAATATGTTTAACTTCAGAGCTCATGCTCTGAACACATACTATTCTGCTCATTTATTCATTTATTCACATATATATTGTGCAACTACAGTGTGCCAGGCACTGGGCTGAAACAGGAGGATGAGAGAACCACTCCCTGCATTCTTGGCATGAAACTTACAGTATAGCTGTGAATGAGACATATTTATGAAACAATCACATAAATGTATAGCTGTGAACTGTGAAAAGCAATATTAAGGAATGGATTAGTACAGGATAATGTATAGGTATTAGGGTAAGTATATACCTATTAGAAGGAAACTATGAACTATAAGAAGTGATATTAAGGAAAGGTTTACAGAGTTAGAAAACTTGATATAATTTTGGGGAGTCAAGGAGAACTTCCCTAAGAAAGGGGCACATGCTTTCAGATCTGAAGGATTAACATGATAGCTAAGCAGAGAGAACTTGCTGGGTAGGGAAAAGCTAGCAGGTACAAAGGCCCCGAGGTAGGAGTCAGCTTGACACGCTACTGATTCTGTGAATACTTATTGAGGCATAGTGTAGCTACCGGTTTGTCACTTTTGTTGTGTTTCATATTCCTCCATTGAACTTAACCTTTTTTACTGTTTCCCTAAAGAATTGATGCGAATATATTCTCACTATTTTATGCAGTTTTGATTTGTTTTCTGCTAATTTTATCCGATGAATTTAAAGTTTTTAGGGGAATAAGGGCTACATCTGTCATTGTTGTATCATAGTTTCTAAGATGGCATGCAGTTTAGGTACTTAAGCGCATTTTTATAGTAAAGAATAAGAAGAAGAATAAATGTCAATTCAGAGACTAATAGAATTTAGTTGCTTTTAGCTGATATGCTCAATTAAGAATTGATGTTGCCTGTAAAAATCTTATCTTTATATATAATATAAGCTAGGAAATAGATTCATGTCTAACTTTTGCTAAGTGAAGCATTTTAATATTCCTTGAAACTAAATGGAAAATTTTCCAAAGTAATGCTTGGCAGTTTGGCATGTAGAGAAAAAAAATCTTTCCTCTAGAACAGCTTTTCCAGGGAACAGATTAGAATTAATTAGGGGATGTTTTACTAATGGAATATTTTTCTTCCCATTAATGTCACTGTCCTTCATCCCTGAGGATGGCATTATTGGCAGTGATTGCTCTTATGTATGAGAGACTATAGACAGACAGGCCATTGCATAGAATTCCATTTGTCACACAACCTGAGACCACTGTCTTTAGATTAAAAGCCTGAAGCTATTTGTCAGGTCTAGCATTGTTTGGGACCTTACCTGCTAAAACTGTAATTGGCCCAGAGTCTTTTCTTGAATTCCACCCAAATTCTTTCTCTGTGACACAAAATTGTTCTTAAATAACTTTTTGGGCAATAAAGGCTTCTCAGATTCAAGCCCCATGCTATCTGTGGTGGGGAACACTAGGATATTGAGCCTTTAAAAACATGCACCATACCTTATTTGTCTTTGTATTTCTAAGATGTAGCATAGTGATTGGCTGATAGGAGATAATTTAATAAGTATTTGCTAAATATATAATTAATTGAATGAATGGCAATCAACTGAAGGTGGGCTCCAGATTATAATTTTTGATAACCAGCTCAAATTTCCTTGCTACCTTTGGTAGTATAGATCATTAGTCTATGATTAATGATCATAGATTTAAAACTATGAGTAATTGGCTGGGTGTAGTGGCTCACCCCTGTAGTCCCAGCACTTTGGGAGGCCGAAGCGGGCGAATCACAAGGTCAGGAGATCTAGACCATCCTGGTGACATGGTGAAACCCCATTTCTACTAAAAAAAAAAATACAAAAAAGAAATATTTGCTAGGCGTGGTGGGAGGCGCCTGTAGTCCCAGCTACTTGGGAGGCTGAGGCAGGAGAATGGCGTGAACCCAGGAGGCAGAGCTTGCAGTGAGCCGAGATCGCGCCACTGCACTCCAGTCTGGGCGACAGAGCAAGACTCCATCTCAAAAACAAAAACCAAAAAACTATGAATAACTACAATGAGAATGCTTATACTATCTCTATACAATCTGTATTGGTTACCTTTTTTTTTTTTTTTGAGATGGTGTCTCACTCTGTTGCCCAGGCTGGAGTGCAGTGGCCCGTTTTTGGCTCTCTGCCACCTCCACCTCCCAGATTCAAGTGATTCTCCTGCCTCAGCCTCCCAAGTAGCTGGAACTACAGGTGCCACGACCATGCCCAGCTAATTTTTGTATTTTTTAGTACAGACAGGATTTCACCATGTTGCTCAGGCTAGTCTTGAACTTGTGACCTCAAATGATCCACCCACCTCGGCCTCCCAAAGTGCTGGGATTACAGGTGTGAACCACCATGCCTGGCCATGGTTATTATTCTGAATAATGAATTACCTCAAAATTAATTAACATTGATTACTACATATGGTTTCTAAGAGTCAGGAATCAGAGAGCAACTTAGCTGGGTGGTTCTGGTACAAGGTCTCTTCTGAGGTTTCAGTCAAGCTGTATGCTGTAGCTGCTATCATCTGAAGCATGAATAGAGCTGGAAGATCTGCTTCCAAAGGCTGTTGACAGGCGACCCCATCATGTGAACCTCTCTGTAGGGCAGCTTAATTGTCCTCATGACGTGGTGACTGGCTTCTCTATAGCAAGTGATCAAAGAGAGAAAGCAGAGTGAGCTGCATGGTCTTTTATGACCTAGTTCCCAAGTTACACACCATACTTCCTTCCATTCTATTTTGTTCCTTAGAAGCTGGTCACTGAGTCAAGCCTGCACTCAGGAGGAAGGTAGTTTCCACCTTTTCTGAAAAGAGGAATAGCAAAGAATTTGTAGACATTTGAAAACACTAACATACTTAAATATTGAAACTCCCCCGGAGTATTTACATGAATTGCATGTTTTTTAAAGTAGTGCAGTGTATCACAATGTTCAATTTGTCAATAAGAAGTGCTTTTAGGGCCGGGCGCGGTGGCTCAAGCCTGTAATCCCAGCACTTTGGGAGGCCGAGACGGGTGGATCACGAGGTCAGGAGATCGAGACCATCCTGGCTAACACGGTGAAACCCCATCTCTACTAAAAAATACAAAAAACTAGCCGGGCGAAGTGGCGGGCGCCTGTGGTCCCAGCTACTCGGGAGGCTGAGGCAGGAGAATGGCGTAAACCCGGGAGGCGGAGCTTGCAGTGAGCTGAGATCCGGCCACTGCACTCCAGCCTGGGCGACAGAGCCAGACTCAGTCTCAAAAAAAAAAAAAAAAAAAAAAAAAAAAAAAAGAAGTGCTTTTAGACAAAGTGCTTTTCCTGGAAATTAGCTAACTGTCTTAAAGTATAAATAATGTCATTTTGAAAAAAAACAAAAATCCTTGTAATCATTTAAACAAGAATCACCAGTACTTGAAGAATCCAAATAATGACCTAATTTTGTTTTTATTTTCTTTTTATTCCTCTGAAGTAGATTCAGCAAATTCAATTAAAAAACATTACGTGCATCTACTTTGTGCCAAGTACTATGTCATGTGCTCTGGGAAGGGGATACACTTATGCAGAGGTGACAAAGATATAATCTATCCCAAAGAAGCTGAGAGTATAACAGAGATGATGGACACATACACAAAACTTAATATGGTACGAAGCTCACTGTAATGAGTTTTGTGAGAGAGCTACAGAGGAGATGTTATGGGGGCACAAGGAGAAGAAAGTTAATTAACATTGGAAGATGAGAAGACATCTTGGAAGAACTTGAACTGGGCCTTGGAAGAAGAACTGCCATTCAAATAGGTAGAATTGTGGTAGCAAAGGCATAGAGGTGGGAAAGTATAGATCTCCAGGGACAATAGTCACAGGGTTAGGGCACTGTTGGAATTTAAGGTTGGAAGGATATATTGGAGCCCCTCGAATGCCATAACAAGGCACACCTTGGGCAGTGGAGAATTATCAGACTGTTTGAAAAGGAGGGTTATTGAGTAAATAAATAGACTGGTACATTAGGAATTTTAAAATGTGGATCATTGTAATACTAATAACTATTTTATATTTACTATCTACTAAGTGATTTACATGTATTATCTTGTCCTCACTGCAAACCCTCTGGGTGTGGGTGTTTTCAGTGCCATTTTACTGATAAAGAAACTGAGGCTTAAATAGTTTAAATAAATTACCCTGTTAGTGAGTGGCAGAATGACAATTCAAATCTAGTGTTGTCTAACTCCAAAGATAATATAAAATAATGTATCTCTCTTTTCCCTTATGCATAAAATATGGGAGCATATTACATCATACACATAGATTGTCAAAAAATACTTTGGGAAACTGATTATAATATCAATTCAGTGCTCCTGTCTCTTACACTTTTATCCCTATCTGTAAAACAAACTACAAATTGAGAGAGTACATTCCATAGCTTGGGAAAAAACCCAATTCTGTTGTACCTAAACTAATCATTGTAAGGCAGTAGTTCAGAAGAACAGTACTACTGTAAGCCTCAAAAAGAAGAAACTACCTGGGTAGGGCGAGTGGGAGCAGAGAGAGGATCAGAAAAAATGCCTATCGAGTTCTATGCTTTTTACTGGGGTGATGAAATTATCTGTACAACAAATCTCTGTGACACACACTTTGTATATAACACAAACCTGCACATAAACCTAAAATAAAAGTTAAAAAAAATGACAACCAAAAAAAAACAAAAAAGAAAATACCCGGTCGGATCTACCCTCTAACATTTTTTGGGACTCAGGGCAAGACAAATGAAGGGCCTACATACTATATGTCTAAATATTAGACATTATAAATAGGCTACCAAATGGTTAAGTAAAATATGCTTTGTCTTTCTACCTTGACAAATAAATGTCGATAATGACAAAATTGAAAAATATATGGAAAGCTATCATTCTTGAAGTCAACAAAATGTCCATGATGACTGTAATCATTATTGTATACATCTGGATATTCTGTTGAGGGGTTGGTGATGTTTCCATGAGTAATAAAATTAGGTCATACGTAATTAATATATTATTACTTAATCTATAAAATTTATTTTTGCTTTCATTTCTGCAATTCCCTAATTATGTTGTTATAATGACCGTTTTCATATAACGTGTCTTCTGTTGACAGTAATGATCTAAACATTAGATTCTAAAGTACTAAAAATGAAGTGTAATATTAAAGTATACACAATTTGAATTTATTTTCATCAAAAATGTAAATTAAAGTAAACATAAAAATCAAAAACTAAAAGTTAGCTTTTGTGCTACTAAAAGTTTTCTTCTAATATCTTCGATTCTCTGGGAAAAAAGGCAAAATTCAAAGTATAACTAATGCATATAACATATAAATAATTATTTAAATGAAACTGAAATTATAATTTTTGAAAATTTAAATCATATTAAATGTTTTTATAAAAATAAAACTAGCAGTAATTCTAGTGTTCAATGGTGATCCAATGACCAAAGACTCTATCACACAGGTCACTACTAGACCTGCATATATTTAACTTTAAGGGCCATAGGAATTGTTTAATATTACAAAATGTTCTTTGGCCACAATTTGCAACTTTTGGGGTTATCACGGTAATAGGTGAGTACTTCTGGAGCATTGAATTAGAACATGAAAAGAAGTAGCAAAATGGAAGCTTGGCACTCCTGGGAAATGATACCTCATTATCCCTTGCATTCATGCTGAGAGGAAAGACTTGACAAGTTAATTAATTTGTCTTTTTCTTACCTAAGTGCTTCTGCTGCTCAACTCCTCCCTGCTCTCCAAAGAAGTGTCCTTCTCTGACATGGGCAACATCACAATCCAGCCTCAAAAGAAGCCACCTTGGGCTTCCAAGACACAAAGCAGGGGATACGGAGAAGTGTCTGCACTAGAGCCTGGATGGTGCTACTCACAACAGTGAGCGTTCAGGGTGACTGCTAGTGCTGTGCAGTGCTGAGTGCCACATTCCATGGGACCACATGTCCTTTAATAAACGTATTCCACGTGCGCTTATGGAACTCATGGCTTCTAAAGCACAAGGCCTATGCTTCAAGCATAGTGCTATCCCTGAGCAGCATTTGTAAGCCTTCAGTCTGCAACAGTGGGATTACCTACCAGGCTCAGCTGATGGACCGGGATGATATTGGAAGAGAGGCTGCCAGCCTGAAGACTTACCTGGAAACATTCTTCTCCTTGGTCTGGTTTTAATAAAATCACCAGATTCTACTAGAAGGAAACCAAAGATTACAAAGGTCCAAATTAATATATGACAAAGTAGAAACGGAAACTGGGAGGAAATGAGGTGAAACACGGGGGATGATGTATTGGAAATAGGGAATGAAAACCAGTACAGAATAGAAACACCTGAAAGCAGTTCTGGAAACTCCACATGCTCCTGCTGTACCAAGACCTGGTCCTATGTGTGCTGACCTTGTTCTTCTGCTCACATCTGCAAATGTGGCAACATTTTAGCTGTTTTCTATTAACACTGCAGTACTCTGAGAGCTTGGAAATTTTCAAGTGCGAAATCAGGACCAGAGAACAGTAAAAAAAAAAAAAAAAACTTGACTGAACTGCCGCTCACATCTTCCCTATACTGTGCAGAAGCAAAGAGCTCAATACTGATTTTGGTTTTGTGGTTGAAGGCAACTACTATGAAACTTCTTAAGTGGTTCATAGTTGTCCATATTTTATCCTTATAATTGAAACAATATTTCCTGCTTTCCCCAGAGTAATAATTTTAAAGGTGGGGTCTCTAACCTCGGGTACAGCCTGGCCTCCACAGTGTTACACTGTTCCCAAAATGACAGGGGATACAAAACAGATGGGTCACACTGCAGGCTGCAGAAGTGGGATTTTGTTCATGAAGACAAACCCCACACTACAGGAAAGGCCCAGGGCTATCCCTGAGTCTTGATAGGTTGGGAATGACTTTCAAGTTATTAATCAAGAAGTGGATAGATGGAAACTTGGGAACATGTTCTTCTCTGTGGTTAACAGTGGGAACAGCAAGGCCAATTGCTTTAAGTCTAAACAATCAGAAACTGTCAACTCTGTCACCCAAACTTCCAGTTTATGTCACTGGCTTTCTGGGGGCTGCATTACAGTGCTGTGGTGAAATTATTATTTATTAATGACCATAGTATTAATAACACTATATACTGTGAACTTATAGTAATACATCTCCTCAGTGCTCAATAAATACTTGTTGAATAAACACGTTTTCATTAATTGGCTCAACCAATACCCGTTGAATACCTGTTATCAAAAAGGCACTAGGTACTGATTTAAAATGAATTTGTTTCAGCCAGAGTCTTCCAAGAGATTACAGTTTTACAGATAATATGCTGATGAATGAATGACCCAGAAAGTCATACTCCTTTCAGTTTGATGATGCTTTTGTTTTTTTTTTTTTTGTTTTTTTTTTTCACTTTTTATATAAAATATTTTGAATTTGCTATTAGGAAAAATCCAGCAGAGGATTCAGAGGATGTATTTGAAACTTGTATTTTTTGAAATCTATGTCTGACTATTAAGGAAATTGTACTTTTTTCCAAGTTACTCTATTACCTATAATACAACCAGAAATAAAATGTTAAAAACCCAAGCTCATGCATACCCCAGGATGACAAAAAAAAAAAAAATCTGCATTTATAAGAACACTACATTGCATTTTGTAAAAACTTACAAAGAAGATAAATAATATGTATGACTCCAGATTGCAGTAAACAGACTCCCACTTAGCTTAACTTTTAAGTTATGCAACTTCCTCACTGATGACTTAGAAAAAAATAAAGAGGCAGCAAACAGTCAATAAAGAGTAAGGCAGGAAGCATGTGGTGACTCTGAGTCCCAGGAGGGCTCACCATGTCCGGTGCCAGTAGGGAAACAAATCTCTAAGGCAGTTGAAATTTTCCTGCATCTCACATAATCCCAAGCAGAGCATAAGGCAGTGGCTTAAATCTGCAGGTTTAAAGGAGCACAGAGAAAGAGAAAGAATGAAATCTGTACCCTAAGAGAGTGAAGGAGGGTCACTCGTTTGTTTAGAGCAGTGTCCCCCACCCCCTTCTCTAGACAGCAAGGAATTTGGAGCCCCTGTCCACTCTCAGGCAAAGATCCTTCGATCAGTTCACTTAGGGCCTGATAACCCATGGACACTGTGGGAGATTAAAAGAAGGTAGTAATATTAATATAAAGATCATGGCAATAATAACAACATGCCACCATTTAGTGTCTTTCTGTTTCCCAAGAGTTGACACTATATACGCATCAACTCATTTAATACAACATGATGAAATATTCTCATTTTACTGAGGGATTAAAAATAATAAACTGATGGCTGGGTACGGTAGCTCACACCTGTAATCCCAGCACTTTGGGAGGCCGAGATGGGTGGATCACTTAAGGTTAGGAGTTTGAGACCAGCCTGACCAACATGGTGAAACCCCATCTCTATTAAAAACACAAAAATTAGCTGGGTGTCGTGGTGGGTACCTGTAATCCCAACTGCTCAGGAGGCTGAGGCATGAGAACCACTTGAACCCAGGAGGGGGGCATTGCAGTGAGCCAAGATTGTGCCACTGCACTCCAGCCTATGTGACAGAGTGAGACCCTGTCTCAAAAAATAAATAAATAATAATAATCTGAGACTCAGAAAAGGTGTTTTTTCAGAGTTACAAAACTCAGACGGGACAGGGCAGCATTGGGAACTAAAATTGGTCTGACTCGTAGGCTCATGCTGTAAATCACAGTGCAAGGCTTCTACTATCTTCATTTTTCCTGAGAGAATGTATAAACGAAAGGATGGTTAACATATTAAGCAAAATATGTTAAATGTCAAATGAATAGTACAAATGATAAATGCTGGAGAAGTGGGGTGGCAGAAAACTCATGTCCGAGGTGATCTGGGAAGGCCTCTTGAACAAGGTGGAGTTATAGCTGGTTTTTGAAGAATCCAAAAGTGCTTAGATTGAGAGGTGAGGCATGTACAGGAATGGTTTCTAAGATGTCATATTTTATCTCCTTCCTCATCTTGACGGGCACTAATGAACATCAAAGATTCCAACCTAAATACATTGAGTGCCCGGTATGTGAAGGGCCTTATTTACATTGTTTTAAAGCTTTTTAACATACTTTAAAGGAGGGACTGGTTAATCTCCACTGTCTAGATCCATTAGACTGCGAGCCAGATCGCCTCAGGGGCCTTTGGGAATGGCGTGGTGGGACAGTCTCCACTTTTGCACATACCCATGAAAAGAATGGTCCTTTGGGAATTTTGTAGACCTACTATCTGGAGATAATGTACTTCTGATCATAATTCAAGTGCCCCCAGATATAGGGTTGCCAGATTTAGCGAATAAAAATATAAAATGCTCAGTTAAATTTGAATTTCAGATAAACAATGAATTATCTTTCAGTACAAGTATGTCTCAAATATTCCATGGGACATACTTATAACTTTTAAAAACTTATTTGTTATTTATCTGAAATTCAAATTTGACTGGGCTTTTACATTTTATCTGGCAACCTACCCAGTCAGGAATTGGAGGGAAGACTCTGGGATTTGAATTTTCTGGCATATAAAAATACTTTTCTATGTGAAGACCTCAAACTAAAAAACAAAAAGAAAAAGTGTCATGTTACACATTCCCATAAAATATGTTTCATTTTAAAATGAGACCAATGGGGTAGGAGGTTACCTAACAAAAGTAATTTTGTGGAAACAATATAAAATCTCTGTGTTTTTACACTTTATTCTTTCAAGAAATTCTGGCCTTAAAATAGTAGTCAGTTGACCCAAGTAAGTCACTTGCTCTGCATCAAGATAAAAATGCATTTCATGCCGTGTACCCTGAGGATAAAAAAAAAAAAAAAAGATAAGTTGAAAACTGGATTTCCAAGTAATACCCCTATTAAAGATGACAATTAAGTGGGGTTCACTGGGGAGGCATGGCCCTTAGGATTGAATTATAAGAATGATGATTGTTTTTGGAGTTGGAGTCAAATATCAGCCTTTAAACCAAGTCAAAGCCAGTGTTACAGCTGCCTTCTGTCACTGATACTACTGTGGAAAAATTCAAAAGGCACACCAAACGTTTTTTCTAGTGCATTTTTCAAAACAACTTGGAATTAATACAAGCACCTCAACAGCACAAAGCAAATGTATTTACCTATGTAATACCGAGCTTGCCTGGAATCATTTAATAGGAAAAAGTATTCTGGAGAGAAATGTACTTTGAGAGAAGGCAAAGTGTGAAAGGTAAATTGGAGTCTTGAAGGGGGGATTCTAAATCACATTTAGACATAAATCCTTTCAGGTCATGATTCCCATAGATTACCAGCATCTGCTAAGCCTAGATAGTTTATAATCACTAAAATTGTCGTAATCTTCCTATGGAAGGTTTACCAAAGAAGTACTGAATTACACTGGGTTAATACTTTTAAGGATGAATGGTCAAGATGATGATGCATAAATTAATGCACTGGCTACATAGTAAAATATAATACTAACAACATATCTGAACCAAGCTGTGGTTTCAAAAGGTGTTCACTCCATCAGGGTAACATATTCTCAGGTATATGATCAACTAGAAAGTTGCCAACCATTATTCACCTTCACATACTCCTACAAGCTTCTCTGTCCTGTCTTATTCTTTTCTACCTTCAAAAAGAAAGGAGGACTTAAAGGTTGGGTCTGTAAAATAGGAAACCATAGAGCAAAAGCACAGATGACACAGTGAAGGAAGCTGCTAGAATAAATTATCGGTGGACAGTGTTCTCTGGATTGAAGTATGGGGGAATCTAAATATGGTGTCTCATAGAGTCTATTGACATAACACGCTATAAGTGAGAACAGTGCAGGGCAGCATCTAGTGCTGTGTGAACCGTATCATCAGCACCATGGAGTGACAGTCACCATGTCCTATTATATTTTTAGTTATTTAGATGGACAGTGCCTTTGCGCTTGTGCAGTTACTTTTAGTAAACGCACAGGAGTGAGCGTTCTCACTTTTTCCTTCACTGCATCCGCAATGATCAAGGGAAATATTTCCAGTGACATGGAGCTAGTATAAATTGACCATTTGTGAAATAGCTAAGCAAATACTTATTATACTTTCATAGGAATAGCAATGTAACATGTAATGAGCACTGAGCAAAGTATGTTGGATGTGCTTATGCATCCACTGAATTAGAACATATAGGTCTGGTTCTTCATTCCACATCCCCACCATCCTGCTCTCACACTCCCTGGTCTCTAGTCATATTCCTAATTCCCTGAATACTTCGCTTCAGGGCTTCTTGTATACCTATTTCCTTGTGCACCTCCTCCTGCCCCCAGTGGAATTACCCGTGCCCTTTGTCTCCTGGCGAACCTTTGCTTTTCCAAGTCTCAATTCAAAAGTCACCCTGACCTCTACTCCCCAGTGTCCTACCCAGAGTTGGGTGCCCCTGCGCCCTGTTGCTCCAGCCCTGAATTCACACCCTCTGTGAGAAAGCACATTACATTGGCTACTAATCAGTTGCTTCCCTGCTTTCTTCTCTCAATGGGCTCCACACTTCCTGAAAACAGAGACTGAGTCTCTTTCTGCTTTTCATTTTCAGAATAGAGTGTCTGTAATACACGGCACACACAAATGATCCATAAGCATTTTATTCAGTGATCTGGAGCGCACCATGGCCCGGACACTCTGGGGGGATATAGATAAATAGAATACCAGGACCAGACATACCCATGTAAACCTTCCAAATGACAAAGCTACAAATTTAATAGTACCAACAATAACAATCGGGGCAGTGAAGAGAAGGGAAGTCAAATTCTCTGGGAAGAATTGAGGAAAGCCTGATGAGAAAGGTGAAATTCGAGGTGGCCTTTAACAGAGGCATTAAAATGGGAGAAAGCAGTGGCGTCCTCTTCCTGGGAGTTCATCAGAGCCATAGACTTTAGGGCAGAAAAGTCAAACTACAAACTGAAAAG
This sequence comes from Macaca fascicularis, assembly GCF_037993035.2. Classification (NCBI taxonomy): domain Eukaryota; kingdom Metazoa; phylum Chordata; class Mammalia; order Primates; family Cercopithecidae; genus Macaca; species Macaca fascicularis. The sequence continues at coordinate 95,228,844 of NC_088388.1, read as the reverse complement.
AAAAGGCCGAGTATGAAGTTAGGGTTTAGGTTGAGGAGGAGGCTAAGATCTTTCTGGTTCTTTCTTCTGTGCAACACTGAGAACCTTTTTCCTGTGTCCAATTTTACATCTTCTTCTTCTGGCCTAAGCATGCCTAAAAGAGATTACCAACTACCAACTTCTGAAGACACAGTTTGTGTAGTTCCTGTGGACTGGGACATGTGACTCCGCAAACATGATACTAAATACTCTTTTTTTTTTTTTTTAAGCAAATTGAGTATGTAACTCGGCCTCAAAATATGCAGTACATGTCTTAGCCTTAAACTTGTTCCCCTGTGCTTTCAGAGAATAATTTTATGAAATGTGTTTGGAAGTCCTTTAGGGCCTAAGTTTAGAAAGCTAGAAAGACATTCTCATTGCCTTTGTTGTTCCAATCTGTGGCTCTGTAATTTCTGGACTTGGATCAATCATTTGACTGAAAAGGATAAAAGGTCCAAGACTGAGAAAAAATGGGTTAAAGAGAGGGAACAACCAGCCAAAGCAGTGGCACTCGGCAGCCGGAGGTGGGGGGGGGGGAGGGAGGTGGCTGCAGCTGGGCTCTGTTGAGCTGCAGGTGTGGAAGAGGAAGTGCAGGAATGAGCCCAGGGCCCATTTCCAGGTGGCAGCAGGGTTGAGTGGGCTTAATTAACCAGTGAACTGCTCATGCTCTGTCTCCACCTTTCTGCACCACACTGAACAAGCCACTGACCATTTCCTGCTTCGGATTTCCTCGGCCCCAGAGAGGGGACAACAAAGTGTATTCGTCAGAGAAATTACTGGCCACTGTCTGATTCAGAAGTTGCCCCTATAAGTGTTAGTAAAGACTTTTAAAAACATGAAACAAAGCAGAGAATTAAAAATAACAGGAAGTGGAAGAGAGAGCACACTATGATCTGAAATCTGTGTTATATGTTGGTGTTAAAGAGGTCATAAGGCCTTGATGAAGATTTGTTACTTGGAAGGATGTCAGTGCTGGGGACCTGCTCTCTGTGAACCCAGCCACCTGCCCCAGCATTTCAAGGGTTATACAGTCCACTCAGATGATTTATTTCTGAGTTGGAATTACCCCATTCCCCAGCCCACCCTCTTTTCAACTTTGTACAAATATAAGTGGGCAATTCACTTTACTACACAAATGACTCGTGATTTCATGAGCTGCAAGCAGCAGTTTCTTAAGCAGCTTTCCCATATTCCTAGTGCAAGAAAGGGACACACAGACATCTCTTATGGGCTAGATCTTTTTAATTTGTGAAGCAAAGAAAGTGAGGGAACCACTGGACCTAATCTCAAGTATCCAAGATCAACTAGACGAGGCACATGGCCAACTTCCAAAGACACATGGTCCTTTCCTAATCCTCAGCCTCTACTTCCTCATTGGATCTGAGTTCAAATCTCAGAAAGGTCACAGCACGTGCATTTTCGGTATTTTTAAACAAATGGATGCAATTAAGAACTTGAGGAAAGGGTGACTTTCTATAGTTTTCAGCACACATCAGCTACTCGACAACTTCTACTAAAATAGAGCCTCTTGCAGAGGGTAATGCGAGTAGCCAATCACCACCACTGAAGACAAAAATGTTGGCCAATGACCTAGAAGTAAGCGTGTGATTTATTTCGCATAACTATGAGCGTTTCTCATCAGGAAAATAATGGCATCAGTTCCTGGAGTTTTCTTGGTTATTTAAACCTCCTGCTTTGGAATTGAGTTCATGGCTTACCAACATCAGCAAATGTTTCCTATTTTATTGTACATGATCACAAGAGGAATAGGAGGCAATAAAGGCAAATGAGAACTCAAGGTTCTAGAGAGATTACATTATTTATCACATTTAATCTTTATAAGAATCCCCAAAAGTTGGTGCTCTTTCCTCCATCTTACAGATGTTTTGAAAACTGAAGCTCTGAAAAGTTAAGTAACTTGGATCTACAGAGCTATAAGAGGAAGTGCTAAGATTTGAATGCAGAATTTCATGACTCAAAAACGTTTTCTCCACAATATCAGTTTACCAGAATAACCTAGGCATGTCCTCAAAACACCTATATTAGAAATTAGCCATTTCCTAGTTCTAAAGAAGTATTCACTTTTTGTTATTTAACTATTAAAACTGCACATATATTACATTCCATAGAAATTCTGAGCATCAATAATAACAGGAGGAGATACTTTTGCTACTTGTATATATGTATATGTGTGAATGTATACATACAAAATATGTTTTACAATTGTCTCTTTGTTCCAAGAGTGGGAAAAAGAATAATTAGAATTTGTAGTTGGGCATTTGTATCCACTTTAACCTGATCCATTCTGTCTAACTTTTCTTTGCAAAGCTCTCAAATTCATTGTTAGCCTATCTGATACTGTCGTCTGGAGACCGCCAAGTATTTCACATATTACCCAGGGAACCAACCACTTTTAAGGGAGGGAGGGCACTCTTTAATGACTTTTCCTAATTTAAACTCATTGAACATTGTTCATTTTAAGGGCAAAGACAAGGCAGTGCATCTGTAAAGAGCTCTGTCACTCTTCTCCACGTGATGACTAATGGTAGGGAACTTAAAACCTTATCCTTGGTATCTTTTGGAGCCCAGACAATTCAGTGGTCTCCTGGGATGAGTAAATATCAGCCCGTTCCCAGGAAGATTAACTAGTAAGATGATGTAGGAAAAGCTGCTACTTTTTAGAGGGCTATACTTAAACTACCATCAACACGTCTTAAGGCAGAATCTCAGATGATTTATTTCCATATGGGGTGCTATGATTTCTAGAAAGAAAGGATATTTTATAAAGTTATAAGAGTAACAGTAGTTTCTTTCCAAGATGTTAATTTTGGTCTCAAGGTTAGTGTTTGCTAATGGAATGTACTTACTGGCCTTTGATAGATCATAAAGTAGAGTAGAATTAGGAGACCTGAATTAGGGCTCCCCATTACTGGGCATATAGTTGTAGGTAAATTCCCAGTTTCTTTACCTGTTGTGCAGGTAGCAATACCTATCCAGATTCCCTCACAGCCTTGCATTTTTAAAAAAGAAAGAATAAGTAGTTCGAAAGTTCTAAGAGCTCCAATGGGGTGCTGTAGCACATAGGCTTTGTAGTCAGAAAGCCCCAGATTCGAAACTTAGCTTTTCTTCTCTTTTCCTGTGTGGGTCCGTTTTCTAAACTCTCCGTATCTTGGTTACCTCACTTGTAAAATAAGCTAAAAGTAGTTCCTACCTCATACGATACTTGTGAGGACCAAATGGGCTCTTGGTCTGCTTTGGTTAGAAAGGCTCCTAGAGTTTATGTCACCCATTCCTCCTAATTTTAAGTTGAGGAAACCAAAGCCCTGACTGGTGGAGTGTCTACCCAAGTTCATTCATCAATAATTTTTGAGTTATACCAAGCAATTTGCCTGCAGAGATTCAGTGTCACTTAAATTACCATGTTGCTGACTCTTTCTTGTTTATGGGCTGATGACTCATTTATGAGTTATCTAAACGTCTTGTTCCTTCTTTCTGTCTTCCACCGTCTCTATCATGGGACTATTTTCTTTCTGCTAGCACTTCTACGGGAGATTGTGAAAGGGTGGTGACAGTGAGTTAACTCCTTGTTAGCAGCCTGGTCTCTTGAGAGGAGGCTCACCCACTGCTGCTGACTGATAAGATGATGACAATCTCTGCTTCCTAAAAAATCTCCTCTACTATTAAGTTGGTGCATAAGTCATTGCAGTTTGTGTCATTACTTTGCCTTCCAGATCGCCACTTGCCTCTCTCTGCTCTACTTGCTCCTTCTTTACTGGATCCTCTTCCTGGGTGAACCCTTAAATTATGTTACATTCTTTAGGATCTGTCCTTGTCTGTCTTTGATTCTGCCTGCTCTTCTTGGTGATCGCAGGCACTCTTGTGTCCTCAGTTACCATCTCTCTGACGCTGACTCCCATATCCATTATCTTTAACTTAACTTTCTCACTTAACTGCCAGATCTCATTGCCTCTTGAATATCTCTGCCTGTGTCCTACAGGCACTTCAAAAATGGTATCCACAAATGAGATTACCAGTCCCCCGTCTACACACACACACACACACACACACACACACACTCTCTCTCTCTCTCTCTCTCTCTCTCTCTCTCTCTGTGTCTTCCTTCTATAGCCTGATTAATCAAGCATTTTCAGCTCCTTGCCTAAATTCCATATCCAGTTTTCAAATCATTTTTATTTTATCTTGAAATATCTCTTGAACCTGGCATCTCTTTCCTATTACTGATACAGTTGCCTTAGTTCAGGATTCATCTTTTTTCATCATAGCTACCTAACTCTTCTCTGTGGCCTAGTTCTCTCCATTCTGTCTAATCTTCCCTCTGTATTCTGCCACAGATAACTTTCAAAACTGAATTTTATCTTTGTGGATCTTCTATTAGGAAAAATGTTAGATCCTCAACTAGTACCTAAAGAGGAATCCAAACTATTGTAATATATTAGCAGTTTCCAGGATTAGAGCTCCAACCCATTTCCATCTGCTCCACTAGGTACCCTGTGGACCCCTGTGTTTCATCTACAGTAAACTTGCCACCTTTCCTCAAGTACTTGCCTGACATGAGATGTGTGACATCCTCAAAGACCCCATCGTAGCTCTGATCTTCCCTTCTCTTACAACTCCCCCTTGAGTCCCTGCAAGTCAGTACTTCATTCTTATTTTTATATTATGATTTTTTTTTACATCTGTCTCTCCCAACAGACTTTGAGCTCATCCAATTGGATAACAAGATTTTCTTTTTTTTTTTTTTAATTTCAAAGACCCTATCACATTGGACAATGTCTTCCACTCAAAAGGAATTCAATAAATAGTTGTTGAAGTAATGTACTTACAACAATTATTAAGATCAGAGGAATATTGGTTATCATTCAAGGTTTATAGTTAAATATTTGATTTCTGATAACCATTCACTAAATAATTCACCTAACACCCCATAAACTAATTAACAAAGAGTGTCTTCATAAATGGTGTTGATATCACGTCAAGATGCTAACAGTGTAAAATTAGGATTTTTAAAATAGGTATGTGCCTTTAAGGCTTTCTGTGACTTTTAGGTTTCTCTAAAGTTTATTGAACTTTAACTCACTTAAATTTCTTTAAAAGTTAACCATTATACATAAGGTAATCTGACTCCAAATTTCTGATTATTATATGAAATCCAAAGATAGGTGAGGATATAAATCTAAATATAGTCCAATAAATGGATAGAAAAAAGTCAGCTTCACATGTAGTTTATAGAAGTAGTGCATATATGAAGCTATGGAAAAGGAAGAGACAAAGGAATTTCAAATTTTGCAATTTATAATTAAACCAATTATATTCACATATACTATAGAGTAAAATAGTGTGAAAAGTTGAACAATATATCTATATATTGGTTTTATAAAAGTATCATGATATGCAGTTAATTGTTGAAAACTATACCTGGAGATAAGAAAATATTAATAATAATTATAGTAACTAACATTTATTGGGCACTTACTCTATGCTAGGTGCTATGCTAAGTACATATGTATAATTTAATCCCCCCAGTATCTCTTTGACACAGTTCCTCTTGTTACTCCTGTTTTCCAGATGAGTAAATAATTCTTAGAAAGGACCGGGCACGGTGGCTCACGCCTGTAATCCCAGCACTTTGGGAGGCCAAGGCAGGCAGATCACGAGGTCAGGAGATCGAGACCATCCTGGCTAACATGGTGAAACTCCCTCTCCACTAAAAATACAAAAAATTAGCTGGTGTGGTGGTGGGCGCCTGTAGTCCCAGCTCCTCGGGAGGCTGAGGCAGGAGAATGGCGTGAACCCAGGAGGTGGAGTTTGCAGTGAGCTGAGATTGCGCCACTGCACTCCAGTGTCACTCTGGGTGCTCCAGTGTCACTCTGGGTGACAGAGTGAGACTCTCTCTCAAAAAATAATTAAAATAATAATAATAATAATAATTCTTAGAAAGATTGAACGACTTGTCAGAGGACTTAACAAGTTTTAGAGCTTTTTGAACATAAGTGTGATGGGTTGTTCTATATTAAATGAATGAATACCTTTTAATTATCTCAATTCTATACTCATTAGTAAGTAATTGATAAATCATTAGGTAAATTTATATAAACTGTGTTTTGGACATATCTAAAATGATAAGGCAGCCAGGCACAGTGGCTCAGGCCTGTAATCCCAGCACTTTGGGAGGGTGAGGTGGGCAGATCACCTGAGGTCAGGAGTTCCAGACCAGCCTGGCCAACATTGTGAAACCCCATCTCTACAAAAATACAAAAATTAGCCAGGTGTGCCTGTAATCCCAGCTACTTGAGAGGCTGAGGCAGGAGAATTGCTTGAACCCGGAAGGTGGATGTTGCAGTGAGCCAAAATCATGCCACTGCCCTCCAGCCTGGGCAACAGAGTGAGACTCCATCTTAAGAAATAACAAAAATAAAATAAAATAAGGCACATGTTGTAGTCATTATTGAGAACAAAAGAAAACAAAATTAACTGAGAATCTTTGAAGTTAGGTATTGTTAACTACTGATCGTCTAAATTCACCACTTCAGTTTGTTTTGAAGTCTGCTTTTCTATCAACATCTTGAACATTCACTGTAAAGTATGCCCCCAGAAATGACCACTAATATATTATTAAACTATTGTTAACTATTCCATGCATAGTGAGAGATATTGAGGTCTATTGCTTGATATAAGAAATTAAACTGTATTTCTTCTTTCTTTTCCTGGAGAGTAATTTAAAAAATAATTGCTAGTTTTGTGGCACTGTTAAAGTGGAAATGCACTCAAAATATTTACAATTAAAGGAGCCTATAGATTTTATAATGCCCAGGTTAATTATCTTCAGAATATCTTCCCAATACAGTATGTTACAGGATGCCAATAAAGAATACAATTATTTTTTTCTTGATACTTTGCTTGTTTTTTATTTGTTTGTTTGTTTTAGAGACGGAGTCTCACTCTGTCACCCAGGCTGGAGTGCAGTGGCGTGATCTCCACTCACTGCAACCTCTGTCTCCTGGGTTCAAGCAGTTCTCCTGCCTTAGTAGAGACAGGTTTTTACCATGTTGGCCAGTCTGGTCTCGAACTCCTGACCTCAAGTGATCCACCTACCTTGGCCTCCTAAAGTGCTGGGATTACAGGCATGAGCCACTGCACCCAGCCTTTCTTGATATTTGATCCCTAGAGTTCAGTTCATAAGTAGATGAAGATGGAGCTGCTTTTATTATGAAATTTGAGGGATATGAAGAAGGTACTCTTGTCCCAAAAGACGGCACCCCCTGTCCCCCACCCAAAAAAAAGTTACAGGTTTTCAAAGTTTTCAAGTCTTTGGTTGCTCTCTGTGAAGAAGTAAATATCCCTGGGAGCACTAACCCCTTATGTCTTTATCACACCCTTAAGTAATCAAACTGGGAAGATGCCCAAAATGCAGATTCTTAGGGCTACTTCCTAGATTCGGATTTGATCATTCTGGAAGGAGACTGAGGAATCTGCATTTTAACAAGCACTTTGATGATTCTGATGCAGGAGGTCTTCTAGACCACATTTTGAAAACTCTTGACTTAACAGATAACTGACACATCGAGTTGTTAACAAACTGGTAAGTTACATTTCTCTAAGTGTGTCCTTCATTTCCAGAAGTTGTTACTGGTTTTTATTTATGCTGTCTATTTCACTGAAGATTTTTCCATTCATATCCTGTATGATTTTTTAAATTTATTTAAATTGGACTTCACCTTTCACTGGTGCCTCCTTGATTAGCTTAATTGACCTTCTGAGTTCTTTTTCTGGCAATTCAGAGATTTCATCTTGGTTTGGATCCATTGCTGGTGAGCTAGTGTTATCATTGGGGGTGTTAAAGAACTTTATTTTGTCATATTACCAGAATTAATAAACTAGTAAGTTAACAAACTCAAAATTCATCTCATTTGAAATATCATCCAGGGTTAGCCCTGCCTTAATTTTCAGGTTTATCTGAACTTTATTACTTCAAGTATCTCTACATGAAATAAATGAAACAAGAGTTCCTTAACTGACTGTAACAACTAAAGAAAAAGACTTCTGTTTGTTTCCAAATGGTTCTTTTTTAATAGTCCCAGAAATCAATGCTGAAATGCTAAAACATTAGAGCAGAATGTACAAAACATTCTTGAATTATATTTCATTCTTGGGTGCCAGGCACATTGGGCTTGTATCACACAACACTGAAATAATAAAAAGCAGGTGTGCTGTCAAGTTGCTTTTGTAATTGGGAAGCTAAGGGTTGATATATTTTGCTAAGAATTTTGACAGAATGACCCCATTGGATGAATCCCATGCCCTTATTATAGGTTGAATAAGATAGAGATTGGGAGGGGACATAGTACTTAAGAATATAGTAGATGACAAAGTAGACTAATAATACTTTTTATGACTTATGGAAAATAAATCTTTTTTAAAATCACTGCAGCAAACAATGTGGCCAGTTGCTAAGAAGAGTTTGTTCCATATGATGGAGACTCTGAGTTTGGGAGCTTAGAAAAAAACTCAGCAACAGTGTTAGTATGGAGAAAACAGGAAGACAACTTCCTCTCTGAATATACACCATTTCCTGGGGAGGAAGTGAGGGCTTAAAAAAAGTTCTTTGTTGGCTCTGTAACAGAGAGGCATCTATTTAGTGATGACCGTATATGTTTACACAAGCCAGGATATAGATCTTAAAAACAGTAAAGCCTTGAAAGTACCTTCTTTATTCGATAATGGCAAGATGCAGAGCCCTTGGGTTACTTGGTGTGACATTTGTTGTATTTTGTAATCATCATTGATTTACTCACAGCCATGCATATACTGCCTGGACAGTTTTTAAGGGACAGTAGTTAGACTCCATACGGTAAAGTGGATTTCACCTCTGTTTTTCGTTTGAGTGTGTTGGCATATCCCGAGGCAACCACACTATCTTGCAGGCAGAGCAGCAGAGGGCCTGGGTATTATTGCCCGGCATGCCAGAACACAGCTTCAGCTAAGGTGTGCACAGGTAAAAGAGGCCACCCCGGGCCGTCATGTAGTTGCACATAATCTGTGCTGAATTTGGCTGCTGGCTGCAATTTGTTTATAATCAACTTTATTGAAGGATGAAGCAATATCATTAAAGAGACCACCATTTACCAACTAATTTGGGGAACTGTGAGCATCGGTTAAGGACTGGTAGAACTGAAAGAATCCTTGGATCTAAGATGGTACCTTACCTTGACTTTTACTGAGTATTTAGACAGAATGTGCCCTATAGCCTTTAAGGGGCTTAAAAGATGGGCCAGTGAATAATTAAAGTGACATCCTTTGCAGTACAGCGTCGCACAGCAGAAAGAGCACACGACAAAAAGCTATGCTTGGAGTACCCCAAAGCCGTAGATTTCCAGATTACAATAGAGAAGTCTAACTGGTGCAGTTACAAGAAACCACGTCCTTTTATAGAGGGCAGAGTAAATCTCTTGTATGAAAACAAAAAGGGAAGCAGACTTAACATCTTTCCTTAAGTTACCTTGAAAGAGTGTTACGGTTTAAATTTACTGTGTTTTTTCAGGAGGTTGGCTGATAATCTTTCCCTGCCCCTTTTTTATGCTTGTAACACTTCATGGTCTATATAACTTTTGTCTTTTATTTACCAAACATAATATTTTAAAAAGATTCTTCTAAAACTATTTGTTTTCCCGGTATTCCTTTTGATTCCTCTATTTTTCCAGAAATTTCCGAGGTATTTCATAAATAATATTATGGAGTTGCAGGGCTGCTCCAAAATCCATAACCAAAGCAGCTTTTATTTTCTCACATCGTCGACTTTATGTGTGGACTTTGCAGACAAGAAGAAAAGAAGAAAACATCTGTACCCTTTTACTTTAGGTCTGAAAACCACAAAATGAAATGGGTTTCCTCATGGCCCTTTACTCACTGGCAACCATTCTGGCAATTTCTTTCTTTTCCTTTTTTTTTTTTTTTTTTTTTTTTTTTGAGATAGAGTCTCACTCTTTCACCCAGGCTGGAGTGCAATGGTGCAATCTCCGCTCACTGCAAGCTCCGCCTCCTGGGTTCAAGCGATTCTCCTGCCTCAGCCTCCTGAGAAGCTAGGATTACAGGCACACAACCATGCCCGGCTAATTTTGATTTGTATTTTTAGTAGAGACGGGGTTTTACCATGTTGGTCAGGCTGGTCTCGAACTCCTAACTTTGTGATCCACCCGCCTCAGCCTCCCAAAGTGCTGGGATTACAGGCGTGAGCCACCGCTCCCGGCTATCTGGCAATTTCTATATCTCTGCAGTTATAAAAAACTTTTCAGCAGAATTGTTTACTTTCTCTTGCATTACTGGTTCTCACCCCAAATATTCATGTTGCATAAAAGAAACTCATTTTTAATAACATATAAGCTATACTTATTTTCCATGTTCACAAAGCATTTTGAAAAGATTGAGGGATTATTTCTAGATAACACATAATAACTTCTATTGCTTAACCTGCTCAATGATAAAAAAAAAAAAAAAAGAGTCAATCAAAACCGAAATTAAGAAAGGTTTTAGAACCAGAAAGTTCATATAAGGCATCATTTTTGCCAAAGACATCAGTTTTCCCTTGGGCACAAAAGTAAACTTTGTTTCTTCTTAAACGTGTAAAAATTTGCATGGACAACATGAGCAAAACACCTGAAAGTTTGAAAACAAAGTGCAGGAACAAACCTCAGTGCTTAACTGTATTAGCTCTAAGCCAGAACTGGGGAATATTTCCAAAGGAGCAACAAAGAAGGTAGGGATGGATGGAGGAAGGCACATCGTTGACCTTTGAGGAGAAAGAAAAGAAAAGGCTGCTGATGGCCAGGCAACCTCCAGCCATCAGTCCCATCAGTTAGAAGAAGAGCAGAAGGCAGCCCATCAGAAGCAGCGACATTTGGGCTATTGCAAGAGCAATTATTTTGCTTGCCAAGTAAATTCAGCCTGTGAGCTACATAGGCTCTAGTCTAAGCAACATGAATCATACAACTGTTCTCATTATCATGTTTGAAGGTGTCCCTTCACTAGCCTGGTGTTTTACCACACAGTACTGGTCTGCCTAAAAAGCAGTAAAATTGAATTAAACTTAGTCTGAGCCTCTTGAAGGCAGTGACTATGTCATATTTATATTTGTATCCCAAATGCAGTGCCTGAAATGTATTAGACATTAGATGCTAAATGCATGATGCTAAAATGCATGTTGGATGATTAAACAAGTATAGAGCATCTGCAATATACCAGGCGTCATGTTAAGGCCCAGGGATGGTCCCTGGGAGTTCACTCACAGTCTTGTAGAAATGAGTAAATGAATATATTGGTAAGTCTGCTGCATTAAGGTAGTCGGAATAATTGTCACTAACAAAACAAGGAATGGCAACAATTAGGTCACTACAGTAATTGCTCAAAGCACAATTCACAGATTGGAGCATTCAATTATGTGGCAACCATATGGTTATGCATTTCACCATGTTGACATCATACTGTAAAATTCACACATTATATGAAAAGAAATTACACCAGGAAAGCACAGGCTACCACAAAGTAAAGTGAAAAACACATTACTGATATTTACTGCTAACCGACAGATATAGGACTCTGAGCTTTTGATTCTTAAGACGTTCACTGATGCCAATTTCAAGAGGCCCTCCAATCAGTGTAATAAGAATGAAGGATAAAGAGAAATGAACTGTAGTAGAGTAATGATGAGAGGAGAAAGGCAACTAATTTAATTTAGGTACACCTAAAATTACATCAAAAACATGTAACACCTCCAAGATTCACCTTGGCAGAAAGCCAGGAAAACTGAGTCCTTGCCCTCTCTGCAACTAAGTGGCTGTATGAACTTAAGCAGATTCCTTCAACATAATGTGACCGCAATGCACTATTTCTGATATAAATTGTGGCTTAAAAAAACACAAAAACAAAAACTCTTGGAGTCTTTGGTGAGACCTCTTAATGTATATGCTTTTATCTATGTAAATATATCAGTAGAATTATAGGCCCATAAATCAGTGACCTCTTTATTATCTTGAATGCAATTAACCTAATCTTACTGGTAAAGGCTGTGTGTCAGCAATTCCCTAATAATGTCCCTTTCCAAAGGATAGCTCTTCCTCAACCCTCTTTGTTTTCACAACACTTTTGCAAATTTCTGTTACAGAACTTGCCTAAATCAATGCACATTACTTAGTGTGTTTGTAAGTCTGTCATCTACACTAGGCTCTGAATTATTGAGGACAGACACAATTACCTACTCTTCTTTTAGAATCCTTCCATAGTACAGGGGTTGGCGTGTAATAGGTGCTCAATAAATATTGAATGACTAATTAACTTGGGTGGGCAACAGTATATGTGGTGCATGTCACATGTCTTCCATTTGCCCTTCCAAGTGCACCTACACCCTTTTCTCCCTGCTCTGGTCAGAAGGCTCTTGCTTCCTTTCAAGGCAGCCTGCCCCACAGGACTCTCTCTCCTCAGTTCCAGAAACCTCTCCCTCCCTCAGTCCTTCAGGCCTAGGGGTGGTGACAGCATCTCTGTGGTTACCCCTGGGTTCCCACTGTATCCCTGGAGATTCCCCCACACCCTATTTACACCTGGATAATTAGTCCTTATCCCCTCCACAAATTATCGTAAGTCAAGTGCACCATCTATTTCCTGTCAGAGCACTCACTAATAAACAGTAGATTAGAAAGGAGAAAGATTTCTGTTTAAAATGTGTTTTTGCACTCATATTATTGAGAATAACCACACTGAATTTTTTGAAAACATTTAACAAATAGATCCTTGGGTAGGCTAAATATTTTCATATATGGCTGACCTGCACTGATTCACTCATTCCAAAGTATGTTACGGATTCATTTCTGTTTCTATACCACATATGCATTTTGCATTTGAATTAGAAAGTATGTTCATGTTTGGACATTTGTGTTTAAGTGTATTGCTTTGTGACTCGCAACCTCTCGCATTAGAATGTAAGTGCCTCAAGAGAAAGGACACTGTGTTTTTCTTTTTACTTTTTTTGTAATGGCTTGCTCCTAGCAGCTTGCCATCTGACTTATATCTAAAAAAATCTAAAAAAATTTGTTAATTATGAATACAGCCTAATGAATGTACAGCCAGATCTGACAGCAAACATTTTGCACATTTTTAAGGCATAATCTGATAGGACTTGTTGCATTCTTTTCCAGAGCCAGCAATTCTTTAGGAAGTGAAATACCTAGTCAATTAGTGTATTCATGGTGAAATTATTTGAAAAATCATTAAAATATCTGTTCTTTAGAGAATGTTAAACATTTTAATTCAGGTAATTGTCCAGATATGCTATGCCTTTATCACTGATGTGTGAACACCATGAAGTCTGTGACTTTTTCTGTTTTGCATATGTCTGAATCCCCACTGCCTAAAACACAGCCTGGCATCTATAAGGTATTCAATAGGTATTTGTTGATTAAGTGAATATATTGAGGTTTGGTTATATTACTGTAGCCTGCTATGTTAAATTTGTAATTGCTATGCTGTCATTCATAAATGATTTTAAAAGGCAATTTAGATTCATTTTTTTCAACATATTTGTTGCCTTATTACTGTGTTCAAATCACTTTATTAGGCGTTTCCTTTGGGAGCTCACATTCTACAGGTAAAAAATATCATCTGAAGCCAGACATGACGGCTCATGCCTGTAATCTGAGCACTTTGGGAGGCCGAGGCCGATAGATTACCTGAGGTCAGCAGTTCAAGATCAGCCTGGCCAACATGGTGAAACCCTGTCTCTACCAAAAATACAAAATTAGCTGGGCGTGGTGGCGCATGCCTGTAATCCCAGCTACTTGGGAGGCTAAGGGCTGGCGAATCGCTTGAACCGGGGAGGTGGAGGTTGCAGTGAGCCAAGATCATGCCCTTGCACTCCAGCCTGGGGCACAAGAGAGAAAATCTGTTTCAAAATAATAATAATAATAATAATCTGGAACACAGCATAGTCACTTAGTGGATCCCATCTCAGTGGCTTTTCTTTCACATCACATCTTTACCCAAAACAAGCTTTACTAACCTTCATTCTCCTAATCCCTGACTTTTGCAGGCTTTGAAGGATTATGTTGAAGCAATTAGCATTTTCCTAATGCATTCCTGATCCTACCTGGGATTCCATAACTGGTGACCATGCTTTGCCTTTCATGTAGACTTGGTTACTCCAATAAAACTGCTGAAACATAATCAATTCTTTTTCTTTCTTTTCTTTCTTTTTTTTTTTTTTTTTGAGACGCATCTGCTCTGTCGCCCAGGCTGGAGTGCAGTGGCACAATCTCAGCTCACTGCAAGCTCCGCCTCCTGGGTTCACTCCATTCTCCTGCCTCAGCCTCTGGAGTAGCTGGGACTACAGGCACCCGCCACTACACCCAGCTAATTTTTTGTATTTTTAGTAGAGATGGGGTTTCACCATGTTAGCCAGGATGGTCTCAATCTCCTGACCTCGTGATCTGACTGCCTCAGCCTCCCAAAGTGCTGGGATTACAGGAGTGAGCCACCAGGCCTGGCCCCATGAGAGACTTTTAAAATCTTTTCTTAGGTCTTCATATGACTCCACTTGCTCTAAGCTTTTATACTTATAGACATTTTGATATATTCATAAATCCTTTTACTTTTCTGTCTACAAATAGGTCCTTGATATAAGCCATGCTTGTGGAAGAGTCCTAGTGGTCTCAGAACTTGAAACATATTGAACAAAACTCCAAATTAAGCGTAACTGTTTCTTAATCTAAATAGACTTCTAGAGCACCCAGAGCCTATGATGGAATTGTACGTGACAAAATGCTGTTATAATTGGGGAGGAAACCGTCCTTTTAGGCAATTAAACTTCCTTCTCTTCTTCCCTTTCCTCCTTCCCTTACTCTCTCCTACTCTTTCTCCTTTTTTTCTTGAATACCCAGAGATTCACTGCCCTTTGTAAATATTTGAGTCTACATAGTAGAAATGTTTTATAGATCGATGCATCAAGTAGGTTCAAGTAATTATGGTAAGTAGTTATATGGAACTATCTAAATATCTATTGCTCTGATCGGTCCATGAAAATCCTTTACAATGTATTTCAGATTTCATGTCATAAGTAAATGAGACTTTTATTTTCTTTTTTATTAAAAAACAGGAGTGTTTCTCAAAAGAGTTAAATGTCATTGTAATCTTATGAAATATTGCTTTCAAAACATAAAACCAAAGAAATTCAGAAATAAAGCTTATCATCCTGGTTGTTTTTGTCATATAGAATTGTCTTTCCTATTTTTCCCCTCTCATTGTAACCTCTTGGTTCATGGTATGTGATTAAGAGATGGTACCATTGCCCTCTGATTACCTTGCTTCTGGTGCTCCCTCTCCTGAAGTGGCCCTTTTTAGTCAGATTGTTAAAGCTATTTCAACATTTCTCCACCCGTATCCCCCCACCACCCTCCACCAAATACACATGCTTTGCACTATTACAGATGTTAACTTGTCAAAGTCCAGAAGCTCCTAAGATAACAGCAGGAAGACATGGTGGATTGAGGCATAGCCATGACCTGAAGGAAATAATTAAAATGCGGGAGTGTTGCTGTGAGGGACGCACTAACTTAGTACATCTTTCTCAGATGGAATCTGTCAGGCTCTTAGTTTACCAAATGTGGGAACTTTTGTGCTTGTTTTGCTCTTAGGCACAGGATAGGTCCCAGGAGAGATTCCGTTCATTCCTCAAAGAGAAACAGAAGAAAAAGAATGAAGTCTCACTAGTAGCTTGTTAGAAGAATTGTGTTTACTCTGAGATCTGATTCAAGAAATGGACATGGAATTTCAGCAAATCCAGGCTACAGATGATATCTGTTTTGCAGCTGGGCCATGCAGAGCTCAGCCATTGCTTCTCCTGACCAAGGGATATTAAGGTTATCAAGAACATTAAGAGTGTTAATGAGTATATACAGAGAGACTAATTGTGAGCAAAATCATTAATTAGGGTCGTTTACATTTTTATTGTGGCTAATCTTTCATCTGTTTGAACTAAGGTTCTTACTATGTCCCAAAGGTGATAATAATATAACTAAATTCCTCTGATACTAACGTAGTCACACTTTTATTTCTTAATTTACCTGAGTTGATTCCTGGCCACCCTCCCCCTCCTTATCACACTAGAGATAATTTTCAGTAATGTTTTCTTTATGCTGTTAAGTGATTCCCTTCCCAGTGCAACCAGAAGGTGAATGTACGTAATGAAATGATTGGTCTGCATTTTGGCAGTAGTTCAAATTGATAAAATATAGAGGGACTTTTCCATTCATTATTTTGTTCATCATTTATAGAAAATGTGGAAACTTTTGGGTAGGTTTGGCTTTCTGCCAATTAATGCTGTCACTGTTTTCCTCTGATGCATATTCACATGAGTCAACAGAAACCTTTTTGACTAAGCAGAGTTAGATTTAGCGAGACTGCATGCATCAAGGTATTTATTGGATGTGGGAACCTAAAATAAGAGGGGGGTGGTAAAAACTCAGACAGAAGTACTGACAAAGTGTTTCCCCAAACAATGGAGCCACCATAGCCTGCTCACATTCCCAGAACACATTCTACATAATGGACAAAGAAATACTCATCTGTGTCATCACTTGCTCAAAATATATATATATATATATATATATGAAACATGGAAGTTATATCAATCAGATTTGCGTTTGGATGTGAGTGACAGAAAATGCAAAATAATAGTAGGCTAAAATACATAAATATGTATTTCTGTCTCTTGTAAAAGAAGTCCCAGGGTAGGTAAACCAGGAGGGAGACACTTCACAGTGTCAGGGATCCACGTTCCGTCTCTTCTGCTGTTCTGCCCACCTTAGCATGGGGCTTTCCTGTCACGGACAAGGTGGCTGCTAGTGGTCCAGCTGGGACGGAGAAAATAGCTGCAGCAACAGCAACAGGGACTACCCCTCTCTTTTTTTGAAATGGAGGCTCGCTCTGTCACCCAGGCTGGAGTGCAGTGGCGCCATTTTGGCTCACTGCAACCTTCGTGCTGGGATTACAGGCGTGAGCCACTGCACCCAGCCAGGACTACCCCTCTCTTTAAGGACCCTTCCCAGAAGTCACACACGATACTTCCAGGTAAATCTTAGTCACGCTGTCACCCCTAGGTGCTAGAGTGGCTAGAAAATGTAGCCTTTATTTTGGGTGGTTATGTGACCAGCCAAAAGTAAGGGATGGTACGACTCATGAAGTAGGGAAGGAGGGATATTGTTCCTCCTTCCGGAACTTTGACAGTGTTCTCACCTCTTTCCGGAAGCCTAGTCATCTCTCCGTGGGCAGTGGCAGACTTTCTTCTCTGTCTGTTCACAGAATACCTGGGGTAGGTTTTTCAGTTTCAGGAGCCACGCTACAAAATAGATACATGTGATCCAGTAAATTCAAGAGTAAATTACCAGAATGGTTGTGAGGACTGGGGCCCTCCATCTACGATCCCCATGATGATTAAAAAACTTGAATGGACCATATCATCTGAGGAACAGATGAGGGAACTGATGATGTTTAGCTGGGAATTTACTCCTTTCTCAGAAAAAACATAGGGAGGACATATCTGACTCAGAATGTTTGACAAGCAATTCTGTGTGTTCCTAGCTGGTAGAAATAGAACATGCCCCAAATCAGTAAGCCTAACTTAAGGCAATACATAAAGGAGCATTTTCTGTTTCTCACAGCAGTCCCGAGGTCCAATAAGCTCTCTCTGGGGAAAGTGAACTCACTGTCATCAAAGGGATTAAAGCAGTGTCTGTAGGGTCAATTGATAGCCTTCTAACATGTCTTCCTGGCTCTAGTCTTAAGACCCATCCAGCCATTCCCCATATCCCACCATTGGTGATCTTTTTAAATGCAAAAGAGACCATATCACTTCCCAGTTTAATCCCCTTCAGTGGTTTTCCATTGTCTGCCAATCTCCCAGTTCCTCTTGACCTGGTGTTTACTTACTCACTGCAGGTTTCTAGATAAAATTTTCACTTCCTCAAATATGTCAAATCTCTCTCGTGTCCAGAACTCTAACCATCTCGTTCCCTCTTTTAGAACACTCTCCTCCATCCTTCCTTTTACACTTCACCTGGCTAAGTCCTACACATCCAGAATCATTACTTCCCCTCTGAAGTCTTCTCTTCTATCCTCTTAGAGGAGGGATTCCTATGACTTCTGGCACCTCCCTTGGCCCAGCACTTAATATAATTGCTGCAATTGCTTATTTAATGATGTGCCTGTTGAGCTAGACTGTAAGCTCCCAGTAGGTAGGGTCTGGTATCTTCACACATAGCACACCGCCTGGCACATAGTAGGCGACTGATCATAATGTTGAACATGGTAGAAGGTAATGAGGCATCAGTTGAAGAGAGATACAGGTTAAGAGTGAGGGAGATGCAATAAAGGTACAAGAAATGAGAAATGGAAAAGAAATAAGAGACTTTCTTTTGCCCTAGTCCCCCTTATATTTTTTCTGGAGTGATAGGATTGAAGCATGTGAAACAATTGCTTCTCTGGCTACTTGGATTGCCTCCCAGCCCCCAAAGAGTCAGAGCAACTGTTACAGTGGAATTTGAAATACTAGCTATGTTAATGGAGGTCAGGATTACTGAGGCTGGATTTACAGCTACAAAAAAGTGACCCAGATTTATTTTCTATTACTCAAAATTAGTTATGTCGAAGGAGGAGCAAGGGGCTTCTTGGTCTACAGACTATTGCTAATGTGTCCCTGGACATAAATCTTCTTTGGTCTTCGTTATCTATTCTGGAGAAAGCAATGGTGACTGAGTAAGTGGGGCAGCAATTCAGGTCTTTACCACACCACATGCAGCATTTGTATAGGAGTAGCTTTGGCCTCCCAGACCTTAGTGACCTGGACAGGCCACCCATCTCTGCCTTTTCTTGGAGTGATTTTTACAGGCACTGAGTAAACTCCTGCCCTCAAATACCTACTGCCATTTGCTTCTTGATGCTTAACATTCCACATTTATAGAAAAGACCTCAAATACAAGGACCACAATAGTAACACATAATTTAAATTCACATAGAGATGCTTTGGCTCCTGTTGAAGAAAAAAAAAGTCGAGGGTGCTGGGGGGCAACCATTGGGCTATAGAAGGTGTAGGTGGCGAGAACAAAAAAAGAATGCTTTGAAACAGGAAAGACTATGAATTCTAAGTAGGCTGAGAAGATAGAGAATAAAATACATTTAGTTTATTATTTTGCTTAGCCTTATTTACCCTAGACATTACAGACCGAAGTGATTTCTTGTTTGGGGTTTAAGGGGCAGCCAAGAAGTAATATAGACCTAAGGAGTGAACCTCCTGCTACCAGCATGGGGAGGGGGCATCCGCTGTTACTTACTAGAGCTACTATGGTATTCTTCAACCTGGTATTGCCCTTAAATAGGCAAGACACACAGCTTTGCGTTTGCATTATTTCTGATTGACTTCAATGGTCAATCCCTGCAAGTGATTTTTTTACACATCTCTTTTGCTTGGTATCCACAGATCATCAGAAAGTCAATATCCAGGAAAACAAGATAGCATTTCCCCAAGAGGAGGAGTTTTATGTTCATGCAGCCCAAAACAGTGGTCACTTTGAAAAAGGTTTTCTAAGCCAAGTCCTTGTCTGAAGCTGACTGAAATTGACAAACCTTTCCTAAAATGAAAGTCACCCAAGCAACTGGGGTGAACTATTTATTTTCCTGATTGCTGCAAGGAAACACAGGAACAATGATCCCATTGTCTCCTCCATTTTGATTTTTAAAGGCATGCAGTCACTAATAATGTGTGTACAAAACATTAATTAACAATAGTCACTTTTTACTTACATTTACTAACACTGTAATTGTTAGTTGAATTTTTTTAATGTTCAATTTGTTCATCTTTGTTGTGGGTATATATCTATGCAAGGAAATTATACATTTTAAAATGTATAGATAATCAGAGAGGTTTAATTCTCTTGACATATACAATAACAGTGTTTCAATTCTATAAACACAACCCGCTGCTACTATTAACCTACTTGCTTTAGGGATTAAGGGAGAGAGAGAACATTAACTCTTTTGTGACTTACTGTAAATCAGCAAGAGAGGAAAACATGGTGGAACATGTCATTTTTGCTACATGGATAGTAGTTTGGTAGTCAGAGTATAATTTTCAGATAAACTGCTAAGAGCCCATTTGCAAGTAAACAGATCTGGCCCTTGCCTTTTGACTAAGTCTAAAAGACTTTACAATTATATGCACACAGGTCGTCCATTCTGTGGAAGTATGTGTCCTGCCTGGTTACCTGGTACAAGTTTCACCTTGCTTCTTTGGGATCATAGTATATCATGCCTCACTCTTTGTCTACTTTCTGCCTGTATGTTTGGTAGCAGAGATTGAGTCAATATTTTCTTGGCGAAACAGACACCCAGAGGGCACAGAAAATTTATATAGAGTTTTCTGAGTTTTTGAACTCATGAAATAATCACATTTGTCTTCCTCTGTATTTTTCTGGATGGATGTAGAACTCTGCCATCCCTGGGTCCTTGATGGAAGTTCTTCCTCTGGGCTTTCCTCCTTCAGCCACTTATCCCCTTTGGGTGCTCTTGGGAAAATATTCTCACCCTACACTGAAGCTCCCCAGTACTATCAAGCAGTGAATTTAGGTGTTCCTGTAAACATGGGTAAAAATCTAGGAGAGCACTGTGGCTTAATCTGTAGATTCATAGGGCTTTGCAGAGAGTGACACTTTTTCTTTTCTTTTCTTTTTTAATTTGAATGCATGAATATTCAGTAGAATGACTTGTGGTTCTATAAGAGGTCAGGTCAATGGGAGAAAAAAAGCCTATGACTGAGGTAAAATGTGAGGTAGAAAGACTTGGTTTATATAACTTGGATGTCTATACTGTTCAAAATACTTAGCTCTTCTAATTTCATTTGCCCTCATAGGAACAATCCGAAAAACAAGATCAAGATGTGAATATTTTTCATCTGTTTTCCAAGCAAATATATATCAAAGAATGGTATCTATTGTCATTAAGAATTTTTAAGCCTTTCATTCTAAATATAAAGCCTCACCTATTTGACAGTGTTCCTTTAAATGTCAGAGAAGCTGGAGAGGTTGAGGGGCAGGGAAGGATCATGAATTGAACCTCAGAAGGATTTTAATGCTTTCCCTTCAGTGGTGTCTTTTCTTCCTGAGAATAAAGAGAGGGAAAGGAGCCAGTGGACTCAGCCCTATAGCAACATTTTTCCCCAAGGAATTTTGTATTTAGTTCTTGTGCCTTTGGCTAATAAAGAAGAGACACATTTAGCTTCTGTGAACAAAAGAAGGCGACATTTCAAAATGTGGTTATTTTGCTTGTAGATTTTCTAGATTTTATCTCATCCAACTCAGGTTGTAAACTAAAAAGAATAAATTATTTAATCCAACAAATTTATTATTTCCCTGCAGTAAACTGTTTCGCATAAAGGAGGCTTGTTTTTTGCTCAGACAAAATGAAACAGAGGAGATTATCTAGCAGATTCAAACAAAGGAGAGAGTCACTCTACAGAATCTGAGCCCCTAACTACTCCCTTTTCCAGATTATCTGGAGAATTCTCTAAATACTCACCTATAGTTTATTCAGATGTAAGCTTCAACTGTGTCTACACAGTATCAGTTCAGACACTGGGACTGAAGTGGCCCATTAACTGAATAGCCCGACCTGTCTAGTTAATCACCACCTCCCACTCCCCAGACTGCCCACTCCAGCCTCCAGTTCAATTGCCCATTTGTTTGCATGAATGTATTAAACTGACCACCTGGCCAGCTATTAGAGTCTCGGCCTTTCTTTTATTTCTGCGACTATGATTTTTTCTTATTTTGAGGCCAGTTCTAGATCATTCACCATTTGATGAATAGGCCTATGCTTTGTCTCATTGGGTTCCACTTAGACAAACAGTAAGAAGGACATAAAAAGGATGCTTGGATCTCGATAGTAGGAGGTTGGAATCCTCTCCACTCTGTGTACTCTTCCCTCTGCAGACACTGCTACAGTGAGAAGTAGAAAGGAACAAAGAAAAGAGGAATGAACCATATGGTAGAATTTGTCAGCTACTTTTGATATGTTTCTTAAGATGCAGGTCAAAGTAGTATACACAGACATTTAAAAATAAGGAGACTGTTTGGTTAAAGTAAATGGATAAGTCAAATATGTATTTCTTGCATTTCATAAGAAAAAGGATAAAAATTAAAGAAAAATAAAGCATCTTGCTCTTCAAAGAGAAATTTCCATTTTTTTTTTTTTACAAGAGAGAGCACTTCATTTGAAATTGGTAAATACATTGCTGCTTTGCATATGTTCCAGAAAATACAATTTGTCTTTTTGAATCTCACAGAATTCACTGTTTTATTACTGTGTCTTCTTATTTCTGGAGCTTAAGATGTTATACGAATAGGATAGCTCACTAAAATCTATCAGCATATCTTTAACATACTGTTCTGCCAAGTAGGTATTGCAAACTGATCAAACTGACAGTGTCTTTCTAGCTGTGGAAACACAATGCCATACACAATTTCTATTCCCCAGACACTTTTTTTTTTTTTTTTTTTTTTTTTTCCTGAGACGGAGTCTTGCCATGTTGCCCAGGCTGGAGTGCAATGGCGACCTTGCCTCACTGCAACCTCCGCCTCCCAGGTTCAAATGATTCTCCTGTCTCAGCCTCCTGAGTAGCTGGGATTACAGGCACCCGCCACTATGCCCAGCTAATTTTTGTACTTTTAGTAGAGATGGGGTTTTACCATGTTGGTCAGGCTGGTCTCAAACTCCTTACCTCGTGATCCGCCTATCTCAGCCTCCCAAAGTGCTGGGATTACAGGCGTAAGTCACTACGCCCGGCCCCAACACCATACTTTCATCAATGGAAGATAGCAAGAGCCAGAGAATGAATAAAACATTTCCTGAACCACTTATTTGGATATTAATCGTACACCTACAATGTGATTCCTAGAGTTCACAGTCTAATAAATTATTTTAAGGTGTATATTCCACCAGAATTTTGATTTTAAAATAATTCAATTCTGCTGCACACAAAGGTGGTGTCAGATAGTCTGCACGAAGCAAACCAGGTAAATCTCCTTGATTCATGGTCACTAGGCAATGTCTAGTTGCAGTTGATCATTCATGCTGGCATATGTCCCACAGACAGGTCATCCCAGGTATAGATAACCTGCCTACCCTTAATAAGACTGGAAGGTAGTCTTATTCTGCCTCCGGATAATTTGAAGACTGAGAGTAGTTAGAAGGGGTCATTCCAAGGAATGCTAGCATATAGACAAATTTCTTCCTGATCTTTTGAAAGCAGTTATCTTCAAGCAGTTTGGCTGTGTTAGCAAGACTTAGGATGGAAGACAGGGACATGATTATAAAATAACAAAATTCCTCATCATAGATAACCTCCATTTTCTTAGAATCATAGATTCTTATGATTGGAAGCATCCTTGGAAGTCTTTGTACATTTAAGAAATCTGTGTCCCAGTGATATTAACTCCTGACCTAGGGTTCTGCAGCTGATGGGCTCCTACTTCCTGGGACACAATTTAGGGAGACAGACCTGTCACAGTGACATTCCTTGTTATGAAGGATCACAGCTGGGAATTCTAAGAACCTGATCTTGGAGAGCTAGTAAGTGTTGCATGCACCTTTTCTGAAAAGTGAGAGCAAATCCCATTCTTCTCAGAAACCACATGATTCCCTAACTGCCCATCCAACCCACCATGTTTTAGTGCCCCAGGTTCCCAGCCCTGTTTTCCAGCCAGCCTTGACCCTTGGCTTTGCAGAAGGCTCACCCTCACTTGACTTCAGAGCCTCTACTTTCCTCCTTTAGACTGTACTTATTCATGGGATGGGAAACTGCAGATGTGTAACCTTCACATAGTTAGGATTTGTGGGAAAATACCTTATATACTACCCAGTTGGAAAGCATTCCATGCAGGAATTCCTGCCAGAACAGCCCACTCCAGTGGCCTTCCAGCTGGATTTCAACACTGTCACTGACAGAACTGACAAGATAGTTCATTTCCTGAGTCTCTTCTCTTACAACTCCATGTGTTGGTCCTAGACAAGAACTTGGGTATACACCCAATTAGCTGAACCTCCTTTCACATGGTAGAATTTCAACCAATTCCTTTTTTTTTTTTTTTTTAGACGGAGTTTCACTGTGTGGCCAGGCTGGAGTGCAGTGGTGTGATCTCCGCTTACTGCAAGCTCCGCCTCCTGGGTTCACACCATTCTGCCTCAGCCTCCTGAGTAGCTGGGACTACAGGCGCCTGCCACCACACTCGGCTAATTTTTTATATTTTCAGTAGAGACGGGGTTTCACCGTGTTAGCCAGGATGGTCTCGATCTCTTGACCTCATGATCCACCCGCCTCAGCCTCCCAAAGAGCTGGGATTACAGGCGTGAGCCACCGCTCCCGGCCCATTTTTTTTTTTTATTGTTATTTTTTGAGATGGAGTCTTGCTCTGTCACCAGGCTGGAGTCCAGTTGTGTGATATCGGCTCACTGCAAGCTCTGCCTCCTGGTTTCAAGCGATTCTCCTGCCTCAGCCTTCTGAGTAGCTGGGACTACAGGCATGCGCCACCACGCCCAGCTAATTTTTGTATTTTTAGTAGAGACCGGGTTTCATCATGTTGGTCAGGATGGTCTCAATCTCTTGGCCTTGTGATCCACCCACCTCGGCCTCCCAAAGTGCTGGGATTACAGGCGTGAGCCACCGCGCCGGGCCTAATTCCATTCTTATGCTTCGCCTTTGATGACTCCTCTACTGCCTAAATATCCTCACTTCTTTTCATCTTTCTACATGATAGTAGTTTAGGCTCTTTCTGCATCTAGCCTGGCATTTCCTCTGAACAGGTATCAGCTTGGCAATCCTCTTTGTAAAAGGGGGTTCACAAAGCTGAATGCTACATTGCCAGTATGGTCTGACAAGAAGAGATTAGAGAAAGACTAACCTTATAAATGCAACCTCAGATTACATTAATTGTTTTGGCAGCTACATTGATTGACTGGTATTGAAATTACTGTCAGCTAAAACTCCCTGTACCCCATTGTCTCTTTCACAATAGGCCCTCAGTAAAAATTTGATAACTTGAGTTACATTAAATGTTTTTACACGAGAGCCCCTGCTAGATCACTTCTCTCCAATTCTGCTCATTTTGTACAACTGATATTTTATGTCCATGAACAGGGATTTACATTTTTCCCCGTTAAATGTCATCTCTTTAGGGCTGGCTCATGGTTCCAGTTTGTTGAGATCATTTCTATCCTGATTCTGTTACCCCAAATATTTTTATTGGCCCCAGTTCCAGGTAATTGATAAATTTATTCCGCATACTTTCATAAATTTCACCAAGTCGTCAACACAAAGTCTTAGACTGGGAGACATCAGCTCCCTGCCTTACCATAAATGACCTATGGGTTGTCATTCTTTCATGGATTGGCTCTAGATATGGATGTATAACTCATTACAAATCCATCTAAAAAAGGTGGCTAGTAACATCATGGATTCTGTGGGCCAGCAAACCTTGATTTCAAAATTTCATTCTTCCCCTCATTAACCTTCCCTGGGACAAGTTCATTAAACTTTCTCGTGAACAGATCCCCTCATCTGCAACAATACTTCCTTTCTAGGGCTGTTGGGTGGATTAAATGAGGTAATGCCTAAGAAGTCTGGATCAGTGCCTAACACATGTATATCCCACATCAGTCTCTCCCCAAAACCTCACCTCACATCAAATGTCCACATTTTGTATACTAGGATATTGCAGACTCCATGTTCATCACTAAAACTAAAAATTCAGTGCTCTATTAACGTATCTTCATCCATGTTGGCTTTTAAAATTTCCTCTTAACAAATTTTCAGTGTGAAATCATTCCTTGAAAACGGGAGTAAAAAAAAATAGGAATTAAGATTTTTTATGTTTGTGTCATCTAGTAACACCTACATTTAACCTCAGCCATATACAATCCTAGATTCTTTGGTTCTGAACTTTAGAAGAAAAATTCTTTTCGTCATCTTCAATATTTTAGAATAATAAATTAAGCCAACTGAATAAAAATATGAGTATCCCAGTTCCAGTTTTTAAAGCTATTTCCTCTTGTGATGGATTTTTTTCTGAATGAAGAATTAGCTTCCCACAGATGTTCCTGAATATTTCAACAAGGGCACCTACCATCAGATCTAAACAACCAAAACAAAATGCCCAAAAAAACAAAGTAGCAAGTAAATTTCACATTCTAATAGCTTACGTTGTATGTCCACAGAATGAATATAATGAAACATGACATGAATGAGTAAATCTGTCAGAAGAAAAATAAATTTGCTGTTGCAAATTAACTAGTAGTGCTGCAGTTTCAAAGCTGTAGATTTTCAATTACCTGAAATTAGTCACAGTGGTAGGAGACTACTTTTCTTTCTAGTCTATCCTGCAATAGTGTTTAAGCTTATTTCAGATATTTCAAATGCAGAATTGAAAGCATCCATTTTAAATGAGTCTTAAAAGTCTATTCTCTCCTAGGAGTAACTATTGGTAAGTAAAAACACTAAATTAATACATAAAGATTTCCTAGGAGGTAAATTATAAGCACGAAACTTGCACCATACAAAATGTCTACTTGTTTAAAAAATTGTTCAGAAAAGTGTAGATTAGGTCCTATTGGCTGTAATCGGTTAATGGAAATCCATTTTATATGCATTACCAAACTCTCATCAAATCATACCTCAAGGCACCAAGAGGCAAATCACCTCTTGTATTAAACTAGATATGGCCGGTGAATAATATGGGTGCAGAGGTGGTCATTTCCATGAGTGGAACCAGATGTAGAAAAAAAAAAAAAAAAAAAAACAGTTTCCAGCACTGAGTTAGAAGCTTCTCTTTACTAATAAGATGCGACTGAATTCCAGGAATGTTTGTTCAGTTAAAAGAGTAATGGTTTCTCATCAGTGGCTCTTTGGACATTTGAAATCTTTGGCTTGTTTCTTTAGCAGGATTTTTTTAATGTTGAACAAATGCACGGCAGCTTTGGTGCTGCTCTGACCAGCCCTACAGAATGCTGCCTCAAAAGTTTTTCCTGTGACACTTCCTTTTAGAGATGTTTCACATGTGCTTTTTTCCTTCTGCCCACACTCTGTGTTCACCACCAACTTTCCATTGTCAGTCCCCTCCCACACACAATTTCACTCACGCGTACACTCCCTGAATCTTAGAGCAGTTCAAACTACCACTCACGTTTTCATTACATTATGGAAAAGGAAAAAAAAAAAAAAACTGACTTCCTCAAAAAGGACAAATTTCACTTTTTAAAGGACTTAACATTTTCAAAAAGATTTTCTTTTGTGAGGTCTCCTCATTCCTGCCTGTTGTGCTTGCCATCATAGGGACATATAGGCTTTCTCTTTGCTTGTGGGTGCCCCAAGCCATTTTTCTCTGTTGACTGGTTTTCCCATCAGAAGTTCTTAATTATGAGTCAATAAAATAATACTCTACAGTCACACCCCCAGGGAAGGGAAGCATTGCTTAAGTATCTAGGTTATTCAGGGAAGGATGGGGGTAGAGAGAGATTTGTTGGCTTTCCATTTTCTATTCAAGCGAAAGCAGATTTTTAAAATCTGAAATTAGAAAGGTTATAGGAACTGCTTAAATCAGACTTTCGTGTCTGTGTTATAAGCTTCCAACTTGGGAAAGCTTAAGAAAAAGAAACCTAAGGTTTCAAACATGTGCTTGTTTCAAAGCACAAACTTGGCGACTTCTCACATTGCTTTCACTAAACCTAAGAGTTCTCATACAACTGAGGTCTGTTTTCATCACTTTCCAGCAAAGATTAAATAGCAGGGTGCTGCAGTGATGACTCTGGTTACTAAGATTTCATTGCCAAGTCAGAAACATCAGAGGGACAACTCCATTTAACCAGAGGCCAAGGATACCTCTGCCACATGAAGGCCAGGCCAAATGCCAGCCGAATGAATCAGTATGCACAGTGCTGGAGTCAGAAGCAGACACCTCTTCTGAAGTGCTTAGTCTATAGACTGGAGTGAAAAATATCAGAGCAGAGGAGAAGAACAGTAATAAGTGGACATTTCTAGACACGACACTGTTGTTTAAAACTTCTTTTTTTTTTTTTTTTTTTGAGACGGAGTCTTATCTGTCACCCAGGCTGGAGGGCAGTGGCGCATCGTCGGCTCACTGCAAGCTCTGCCTCCCCGGTTCAAGCGATTCTCCTGCCTCAGCCTCCCGAGTAGCTGGGGTTACAGGCACATGCCACCATGCCCACTAATTTTTGTATTTTTAGTAGAGATGGGGTTTCACCATGTTGGCCAGGATGGTCTCCATCTCCTGACCTTGGGATCCACCGCCCTTGGCCTCCCAAAGTGCTGGGATTACAGGCGTGAGCCATCACGCCTGACCTGTTTAAAACTTCTTACTCACTTTGGATAAATGATACTGGGAGTTCAAGCATTTACTTCCAAGACAACCTGGAATAGCATCAGCAGTGATTCCTTAAGTGAAGCTAAGTTTATACCTCCATTGTTTCGTTTATTCATTCATCCATTTAAAATAAAATATTTCTAAAATACCTACTAAGTGTCAAGAGAACACCAAATATATTTCTTTTGAGTTAATTTGAAAGTCTGAGAAAATCAGCAATCTGGAATAACAGTGACTTTTATTAACCATCTACTATGTGCCACACTTTATATGTTATCTCATTTAGCTATCACACTTAGCTTCTAAAAAAGATGCGGAGAAAGTATTCAAATGAATGTGCAGAGACAACTTGATTCACAGAGGTAAAACAGACCCCTCAGACACCCACTCATGAAGATACTGGGAATTTCAAATAAGGTTAAAGGTACATTACTCCGGGCACCAGGAATGTTCAAAAAATGGACCACAGTTCAGTAGCAAGGAAGCCTCTAGGCACTATTTACATTTGTTTGAGTCACAATTTTAAAATGAGTGAAACTTGTGTCTTTGAGTATCATTTATCAAATCATACTGTGCTTGTGACATTTGTGCGTATGGTAGCCTCTGTGTAAAAGCTTCTCTCTATGAGATACACTGGCTAATAGTTGTTAAGGGGCCGGGCTCTAAAGCCAGGGGCTATTGGGTTCAAACCGCCACTCTAACACTCACCTACTCTGTAGCCTTGAGAAAGTCATTTCAAGCTCTCTCTGTCGGTTTTCTCATCTGTAAAATGAGGATAATGCTACTTCCTACATAGTGGAGTTGTGAAAATATAATGCATGTGAGTTACTTAACATAGTAGCCAAAATTCACAAATAATTATCATTGCATCTGCCCCTCTTTTCATCCCACTTTTTTTGTTTGTTTGTTTGTTTGTTTTGAGACGGAGTGTCGCTCTTGTTGCCCAGGCTGGAGTGCAATGGCGCGATCTTGGCTCACCACAACCTCCGTCTCCCGGGTTCAAGAGATTCTCCTGTCTCAGCCTCCTGAGTAGCTGGGATTACAGGCATGCACTCCCACGCTTGGCTAATTTTGTATTTTCAGTAGAGACGGGGTTTTTCCATATTGGTCAGGCTGGTCTCAAACTCCCAACCTCAAGTGATCCGCCCACCTTGGTCTCCCAAAGTGCTAGGATTACAGGCGTAAGCCACTGTGCCTGGCCTTCATCCCACTTTTATAGTACACTTTTGTGTATCTGTTCTTTCTAGGGACTCAAAAAAGTACTTTGATTCTCCCGTGATTTGATAAGCAATTTGTAAAAGCTAATATGTAATTCATTTAGGAGGAAAACCTAATTATGCTTTATTGCTGTATAATTTCCTCTAGTGTGCAGGTATGTGATGCAGCTTATTAAAGTAAGAAAGTAAACTATGCTGTCTATCAAAATGGGAGAATTGATGGGTTCTATACACTTGGGCTCCTCAAACTGCAAGGCGTAAATAAATCCTAGGTCTCGTTAAAATGCGGATTCTGACCCATAAGTCTGGGGAGGTGCTGGGAGTCTGTATTTGAAAGGTGCTTTCTATTGATACCTATGCTATGGATCTGTGCACCATGCATTGATGCTATACATATTACATTAAACTGTGGCCCATCTGAATTGTGGCACAAGGTTAAAATAGACGCAAGCTATCAAGGCTGAGAAAAATGTATAAAAACAAAGACCAGAAGACTGGAGGGCCCAGAAAGCGGTGAAGCATACGCAGCGTTCTAAAGCCCAAGTCCGGACTCCATATGCACATTCAAATTTTGAGGAACACTGAGCAATAACATGCAAATCACCTGAGAATCTTGCTTAATCAGCTTCTCATTCAGCACGTCTGGGGCAGAGCCTGAGAGTCAGCATTTCTTGCAAGTTCCCAGGTGATGCCAGTGCTGCCAGTCTGCGGACCACATGTTCATCTAGACCCCAAACTAGTAGCAGTGCCTGGGTGGACAAGGCTGGGTAACGGGCATGAACAGTCCTCCAGTCATGAGTAATTTCCTTGACAGCAGTTTTTTTTTCTGTGGAAGACCCAGCGCTCAGCCCCCATGAACATGGTCGAGCCTCCCTGGAAAACACTGTCCTCTTATGCTAGCACCTGTGAAAACATATTGGGAACAGGCTATAAAGAGAGAAAAACCTACAGTGTGACACCTGGTCAGCCCACAGCTGTGCAACTGAGAGAAAGCAGAGCGCTTTTTAACACTTCACTGCTCCTTTTCTAGAAGGGCAGTTCCACCAAAGTCCTATTATTTCTGACAACTGCGTGTAACCAAAAGTCCCTGAGGTGGTTGTAACACGGGATAGAGTTTTGTCCTGAGTTTTGTCACTACAATAAGGAGCTCCACTGAGCTCATAGATTTCTTTAAATCAGAGCACTCAAAGTCTTTTTGTAGTGGATTTTCGGTGCCAGTTGGATGAATTAAAATCTAAACAGCATGAGGAAGGAACTCTTAAGTTTCTTCATTTCTTCCTATGATAGTTCTTCTGGGAGGGAGAAAAATAACAAGCCCTCCCCAAATGACTTAGTGCCCAAGAGCGAATCCTAGACAAACTTTTAAAAACATTTTTGGGCTGGGCGTGGTGGCTCACGCCTATAATCCCAGCACTTTGGGAGGCCAAAGCAGGCGGATCACAAGGTCAGGAGGTCGAGACCATCCTGGCTAACATGGTGAAACCCCGTCTCTACTAAAAATACAAAAAATTAGCCAGGCGTGGTGGCGGGCGCCTGTAGTCCCTGTCACTCCGGAGGCTGAGGCAGGAGAATGGCGTGAACCTGGGAGGCGGAGCTTGCAGTGAGCGGAGGCCGCTGTGCTCCAG
The DNA here is from genome assembly GCF_037993035.2 of Macaca fascicularis. Classification (NCBI taxonomy): domain Eukaryota; kingdom Metazoa; phylum Chordata; class Mammalia; order Primates; family Cercopithecidae; genus Macaca; species Macaca fascicularis. Next base: position 95,197,506 of record NC_088388.1, on the reverse strand, counting down.
TCTGGGCGACAGAGCGAGCCTCCATTTCAAAAACAAAACAAAACAAATTTTTTAACTTTGAAGATTCCCAGAAATATTGAACAAATGTAAAAGTAATGACTATATGGCCGGGCACGGTGGCTCACGCCTGTAATCCCAGCTCTCTGGGAGGCTGAGGCGGGCAGATTACGAGGTCGGGAGATCGAGACCGTCCTGGCTTATACGTGAAACCCCGTCTCTACTAAAAATACAAAAAATTAGATGGGCGTGGTGGCGGGCGCCTGTAGTCCCAGCTACTCGGGAGGCTGAGGCAGGAGAATGGTATGAAGAAAGGAGGAAGGAAGAGAGAAAGAGAGGAAGAAAAAAAATAAATCTAAAATTCATGACTTTGGAAAAATAAGCAAATATGCTGAATATAAAACATGTTTATAAAGGATGTTCAAGGTCAGGTACAGTGGCTCATGCCTGTGATCCCAGCACTTTGGGAGGCCAAGGCAGGTGGATCACTTGAGGTGAGGAGTTTGAAACCAACCTGGCCAACATGATGAAACCCTGTCTCTACTACAAATACAAAAAACTAGCCAGGTGCGGTGGTGCACGCCTGCAGTCCCAGCTACGTGGGAGGCTGAGGCAGGAGAATCACTTGAACAGGGGAGGCAGAGGTTGCAGTGAGCTGAGATCGTGCCACTGCACTCCAACCTGGTGACAGAGCAAGACTCTGTCTCAAAAAACAAAAAACAATAAAAAAGAAAAGAAAAGAAAAGAAAAGAAAAGAAAAGATGTCCAAGAAGAAGAGCTTCCAAAAGTTTTCTATTGCTACACCATAATTAACTGGTATGGTAACAACAACAACAACAAAATTGTGCCTCTAGTGGATGGTAAGGAGATCTCCATCCCATTCCTTCTCCAGCAAACATCTTGACAAGGAGCATGTTGAAATGAAAAGAACAATTTGCTTAAGGTGAGACCTCAGTTTGAATCCCAGGTCTGCCCTCTTGCTAGCTGTGTGGCCTTGGGCAAGCTACTTAACTACTTTGACCTTAAGCTTTCTCATATATAAAACACTAACAAGGATATATGCATGATGACATCATTATGAGGATTAAATAAAATATTGTTAATGAAAACACTAGCCAGTCTGTGCTTAGCTAATGTTTTTTGAAGTTAACCAACTTCTAGTAGCAACCCTGCTTTTGTGGTTTCATTCTACTTCTAGTAGCAATACCCTGCTTTTGTGGTTTAATTCTACATCTAGTAGCAATACCCTGCTTTTGTAGTTTAATTCTATGAAGAAGGGAATCATGTCAATCAGATGAGAGGTCAATTTGTGGGGAAGGAAACCAGGGAAGAGATGAAACCTGCTGGTACATAGGCAAGTACCTAGCGATCGGCCTGATACACAGTAAGCCCTAAATATTTATTTGTTGAATGCATAAGGCTCCGGACTAGGAGTACCTACAATTTCATATAGTTGGTTGTTATTATCCTCCGACACATTGTTTCGATATTTGCAGAACATTACATTTTCCAAAGTGCTTTTATATGTATTTAACAAAGCAAACAAAGCAAAACCTGGGAGGCAGGTAAGGCAGACCTTAGATTCAATGTTATAGAAGTTAAAACAGAGGCACACAGAGAATCACATAAGAAACTTCAGCAAAGGCGTAGGACTAAAACTCAGGTCTTTGAATTTATGATCCATTTTCCAGCATGTCTTTTGTTTTTTTTCCTCATACCTACTGCAAATGAAAAAGTAATTCTAACACTTAAGGGAGCAAGGATGAGACATAAAACTGAGTTTGGGAAATTTACAATATAAGGGAAGATTTTCACTGAATTGGATAGTGGTTGTGATATTATATAAAGAAAAAATGGCTGAGGACAAATGTAGGAAAGAATTGATCAGTGATCATGCATTTCACTAAAGTGTTCTATTGCAAATGGTTTTATTCAGTATCTTTTCAGTTTGGGGTATGATGGTCACTGATAGCCATCAGCATTCATGGCCCAGTACATGAGGCCACTATGGATGAGTGTTGACTATTAATGACCATTCTTCTATATGATGTCAGCTCTCCTTGACACTTGGCCAAAAGCTGTGATTTTTTTTTGTATCTTAGAAGCTTATTCTCAATGTTGTAAAGGCTTTAAGAGGGTGGTAGGGCAAGGAGAAAAGAAAGTAAAGGAAGATTTTCCTATTAACGGAAAGTTTTTTTGGTTATCAATATAGTTGCACAAAGTATACTGCTGATGTTTGCATAGGTTCAAAAGAAAGGCAGAGATTTTATGTTATTGTGAAGGAGAAAAAAATAGTCTCGATCTGGAGGGCCAACTCCCAATTATCCTCTAATGAAGCGTTGCAGGGATAAGACAAGTAGTAGCTAAGCAGCTCCTGCCTTATAGGGACGTCAGTATTCAACCACTAGACTTGTAGCTTTTCTGGAGGTATATCTGCCTTCTTCTTAGGCAAAATTTGTAACATAGACAGTGGAAGTACCAATTCCTATAACTGCATAACAAATTGCCCCAAAACCTAGTGGTTTCAAGCAATGACAACATCTATTTTGCCTTTGAGCCTGTAATTTGAGCAGGTGTCAGTCCAGATTGGCTCTATTTGGCTTCTCATGGAGCAGCTTACAGGCTGAGGGACTGGAGTCATAGGAAGGTTCTCTCACTTACATGTTTGGTGGCTGATGCTGGCTGTTGGCTGAGATCTTAACTGGAGCAGTCAGCCAGAACACCTACATGTAGTCTCTCTCTGTGACCCAGTCTTCTTCACAACATGGTGGCTGGACTCCCAGCATAAGCATTGTGAAAGAGAGAGCTAAGTGGAAACTGTATCCTTTTTATAACCTAGCCTTGGAAGTCACAGAGCATTACTGCCACTCTATTTTGTTGGTCAGAGAAGTCACACATTCTGGATCTGATTTGAGAGGAGAGAACATAGACCCACTTCTCAGGGGGAGGAGTGTGAAAATCACATCGCCAGAAGAGCCTATGAAATGGGAATTGCTGTGGTCCTTTAGAAAAATACCATCCATCACAAACTTGCAGCAGCCTTTTTTTTTTTTTTTTTTCCTTCTTTGGTATCACTACTGCCCACAGTAGGTCTTCAGCTATTACCTTCTTAGGCAATTCTGCATTCTTCAGTATTATCCCAGAAGGGGATCCAAAACCTTATTTCTAAAAGTCATGGTTTCTTAGTTTAGAATGGACCTTTCGAATAGATTTTGAAACCACTATGGTTACAGTACCTGCTTTTCCCTACTTTCCTTTTTGGAATGATGGTCCTGTGCCTAGAAAGCAATGCCAGCTCCTAATTGGCCAAGGTGGCCACTGGCTGAACCATGGATTGGCACCTGACCCAAGGTGGCTCTTCTCTGAGAAACTGACGAGTTGGCAGTGAAAGGAGAATGGAGCATCAAGGGAAACACAGATGTCCCGAGAGTGGCATGAAAGAGAGAGAGTTGGAGGGGAAGGCAGCATCTTGGACCTTGATGGCTTCCCAGGTCCCTTCTAGGCCACATATACTAAAATGGCTTGGAGTAGGAGTGACGGTTGCTGGCTTTTTGTTTTTTATTTTTGTTTTGCAGCCAGAGGAGTCTGAAATATCATTAAACCTTCAGAGACCTGGAGCAGGATCCTGACTTTTGCAGAGTCTCAAGCTGATGAGGGAAGGAGCCTGGACTTAAGTCTCGGCCATCTGATCCCATTTTCCATATCACATTCTTTCCTATATGTAGGCTTGAGAGAGAAGAAACAGAAATCTTGACATCATTAAGAGTTTAGGAGGAGGGGGTTAAAGAAATAAGGACTGGAAGGTAAAGAACAAAAAGGAGAAAGCTGTGAACCTCGAAGTCATGTTTTTCTCTTTGATATTGTGACTTGATCCTGTGTATTTTCTCCATTCTCTGGCTTCTGTAACATCTATTCATATGCTTCCTTTTGGACATCTGAACTACTTCTCTCTTTTCAGATTGAAGGATAACAGTTGGCATATCTAGTTATAATGAGCCCGGGTGAACTAGACATTTTGTTTGAAAGGTGTTTGGAAGGTAAGGTCATTGTCACAACACGCAGCACTATGTTGCTGGGCAGAAATATAACGTGAGGCAGAATAATTCAGACTTGACAGACACTTGCACAGACGTAAGCACCCAGGGACAAAAGCAGATGAACCCTTTCTCAGGATGCCGTCTAATCAAATTCAGGCACGTGTATAGCCTGCAGCACTGCAAGGGTGACCATTTCATCGGGCAATGATTATTAAAATTGGATTCCTTTTTCAGAAGAGGGTCAAAATTAGAATTCTGCAGAGCATTATCTTCTTCCCCCAATAGCCATGTCGTTTCATAAGAGATTGTGTTGCCTAGAAATCCTCCTGATCCTTTTGTTCTTCCTCACATCTAATCCGTGTTCAAGTTAACAGCAAAACCGGCTACCAGACATACCCAGAGAAGCACAAGAGACAATTAACACCTACCTCTTGGAACACTGGTGACGATTAATAAGATATTGTGCTGCAGCTGCGTATGTTTTTATGTTTTCCACAATCAAGCTTGATTAAAGCTGGCTTTTGTGACATCCTCGGATTCCATGTGGTGTTGGTAGTTCTAGGCGATTGGTTGTACAGCTCCCTTTTCCCCTCAGAGGCAATCACTCCTGCAGCCATTTCCTGACATATGCCAGGGAGGAACTGATGTTTCTCTGTGGCTGGTGACTTACTGCACAGGAAGGTCATTCCTAAAAAGCTGGCTGAGGGAGAATTTAACTCTTCAGATCAAATATATTTGTTCCACCCCTGGCTCTGCCTCCTGATCAAAGTCAGGGGTGATTTTAGAGAGGTGGCCCTTCACTCAGTCAGATGCTGTGCGCCTGCTCTCTCTCCACGGGCATTAAAAACAAGGCACTCAAGTGAAACCATGTCCTCATCATGGCAGCCGACCTCGGTTTATCACAGAGTCGAGGCCCACATCTTTGATCCTCCCCGTAAAACTGTCTGAGAGAGTTGCACAAACCCACGGATGTCTTTTATTGTTTTTCTAATCACTTTTAATGTGTTTTCCCACAGTTTTTGTAGGTGTTGATGTCTCAGCCTGGCTGTGTCAGGAAAAAAAAAAAAAAAGGAAAATTCCCAGAAACACTTATTTGAATTGTGATATATATATTTTTTAATTTAGAGAGTACAAAATTGTAGATCTCATCAGGATTTAAATTGTATCCCAGGTACAGGATCTTATTTAAACACACACACACACACACACACACACAACTAAGCTCTCCAGATTTTCAATTTTTTCCACTGCCCTCAAAAATTCCCTCAAAAATGCCACTGTCTGTGAATTCCAACATGAAGAAATTAATTATTCTCAAGCTATATTTCCACTCTCAAATGTTCTCTCCCACGCCTCCTGCCTTATCCTATCTTTCATGGAAATCCTTTTGACAAAATGTAGGCTTGGAGTTGCTAATAATTTCAGGACAAATGTTTAGATCAGATACAAAGGTAATTGAAAATAATAGAAAGAGACTGAATGTGATTGAAGCTTCTCTATGAAAAAGAGTGTATTTCTAGGTGTATTTGTGGCCTGGGGAGACTCAGCCCCCGAATGAAAACCCATCCCCCACCACATTGTCAGATTTTTAGTATTAAACATCGACATACCTGGTAACTTTGGCAGTGGCCTGTCACTTGGACGGTTGTCTGCAAGTACTCCTATGCTATTTTGGATAAAACCTGCCTCATTACCAAGTATGTTGTGAAAAGAAATGATTGTACATATCACATGCATGCCTGCTTCTTTCCCGGTGACATCCCTGTCCTCTTGTGATGCAGTTCAGTTCCCAGGGGACTGTAATGCCCCTGAAAATTGACAGTCACATTCTATTAGAACATATTTTTCCCATTTAATAACATGGTACAGGTAATGATTCATAACCCTCAAAGGGCCTCCTACCAGTGACAACTGAACTCAAATAATTGAGAACACCATGCCATTTGGGGGTGACTTCACTTTTATGGTTCAATCAAGAGTTAAAGCAGCAGTATATCTGGAGAGACTTTCAGTAAAATGACATTCTCCTGATACATTTTCATGTCTGTTTTACATATGTAACTCTGCCCTCTCCAGGCCACGGTGACCTGAAAAACGACCATGAATGGTATATTTATTCCTTATTAGACCCTAAGTCCTACAAAGGTAGCAACATTTTCTCCTTTTTATCTTTCTGTTTTTAGTGCCTAGGATGGTGCTTGGCATATAGCATGCTCAGTCATTTTTTCCCCTGCCTGGTGGCATGCCAATCAGGAAAACAGTCTTTGATTTTGATCTCCCACCTATTGGTATCACTACATCGAATCTCCTCCAAGCCCCTTTAAACTCTGGATTAAAGTGCCTGACATTCATCCAGCCTTCAACAACCAGAGCTTCTTCCTTCCCACTACCTGGTGGCCTTAATTAGGAGCCCTTGATGCCATTTCCATAATTGCCAACATCCATCCTCATCAGACGCGGTTCAGTTACAACAAGATTAGGATTCGAAAAGGTGGTCTCACCTTTTCCATTTTCTCATAGGCCCAGAGCTGTGTCTCTCATAGGCCCAGAGCAGTGTTGAAGGGTTTCATAGAGTGGCAAGAAAACTCTGTGCTCCATCCAAAAGCAGTCCTTCCTACTGACCATGAGCAGCACCCCGGAATACATCCAGGGCACGTTAGCTATCTCCTACCTCAAGATGAGCCCCCAGCTTTACTCCTGAAAACACTTAATTTTTTTCTCAGCATCATTTTAGGATTAAGTGTAATAATGTATATAAATCACATAATATAGTATCTAGCATATTACAGTAAGCATTCAATGATTGACAGCTTATTCAGTTTTCTGAGTTAAACATTGAACTCTATCTTTCCATAAAGGTGAATTGTAACAAATATTAAGTTTTTATATGGAGACAACTTTGTGGGATTAAATAAGTGTGGATTTGCCAGGGGATTTAACCTTGCTTTAAGTGCTGGCTTTGACAATGACTTCTTCAAGGATTTTGGGCTAATGACTCAGCATCTCTGAACCGCATCTTCTTCAGTAAAATTTGAGTCCTCATACTTACCTCAAAAGGTAGATATAGGGATTAAAGGAGATAATTCCTGTGATTGCATATTCTAAACAATGAAGCACTATACACATTGAGAAGTCTTTTTTTTTTCCTATGATCCTATTCACCAATGTGTTATGTCAATTCGAGGCAGCCTATATTTTGCATTCACAATAGGTAAGTTATAGAACTGAGATTTAAGACCAGGCGCAGTGGCTCACGCCTGTAATCCCAGCACTTTGGGAGGCAGTGGTGGGCGGATCATTTGAGGTCATGAGTTTGAGACCAGCCTGACCAACATGGTGAAACCCCATCTGTACTAAAAATACAATAAATAAATAAATGATAGCTAGGCATGCATGGTGGCAGGTGCCTGTAGTTCCAGCTACTTGGGAGGCTGAGGAAGGAGAAGAGCTTGAACCCAGGAGGCGGAGGTGCCTCGGCAGTGAGCCGAGATCGCGCCACTGCACTCCAGCCTGGGTGATGACAGAGTGACACTCCATCTAAAACAAAACAAAATGAAACAAAAGAACTGAGATTTCAGAAAGTATTGATACATGCATAAGAAACTGACTTTTCATGTCCTTGTTACGCTAAGGACAAATATTGCTAAAGTGGAGAAAGATGTTGGTAAAGCCCACGACTTCCGATTTTTTAGAGTGTATGACAAGGTCTGTGGTACCTCTATGGGTTTTTGCAGTCAGGGGCTACTACAGTGGTTTGCTTTGCACATCACAAAAAAAATTAATGCAACTAGAGCCAGGGAGATTTTTGTTGGCTTGCATTTGAGATATGTTTTAAAAATTGCAGAATACAGTTTAATTTGGTTTCCATTTCCCTTGATGAGGAATAGCATCTCTACTGCAAGAAAACCTGACACTCCTTTATTCTTGCAAGCATGGTAAAATTTTCTGGGTCACAAAATAAGCAGTAGAGGAAGAAATGAAGGTGCATGCAAGACTCTTAAAATAAATATTCCTTTGTGGTAATTATTAGAAGGCTTAGATTAAGAAGTTGTCAGCCCCAGGAGTTTGGGCCATCCTTCCCTCTAGTTTTCCCCTTCCTGCTTTGTGTAATGTTGCTTGTGTAACATGCTAAGAAGGAGCTGCTTCGCACCACGTTTTCCGAAGTGCTCAGAAATGCTGAATGGCGATTACAAAACAATGCCTTAGGGTTTCTGCGCTCCAAGAATATTACTCTAGCCAAAGGCCAAATCAAGAAGATGTCCCTTAAAACAGATTCACTGTCAGAAGGAAACAGTGGCAAGAGAGTTGAATGATCATAGGTGCCCCAAGAGGCATTTATTTCAGGTTAACAATTGCACATGCTTCAGGCTTTGTGGGTATCCCACAAGTGTATGTCACAGTTGCTCTTCTCAAGGAGATTGTTTCACTCAGGCTTGTGGGTACTTACATAATAAAGTGAAATAGGTAGGGTGGGTGTGGGGTTCACATCTGTAATCCTAGCACTTTGGGAGGCCAAGGCAGGTGGATCACCTGAGGTCAGGAGTTCTAGACCAGCCTGACCAACATGGTGAAACACCAGAGGTTGCAGTGAGCTGAGACTGTGCCGTTGCGCTCCAGCCCGGGTGACAGAGCAATACTCCATCTCAAAATAAAATAAAATAAAGTGAAACAGGTAATGTCTAAATGTTGACTAGAGAATTTCAGATGAGGGAAATCACCACAGATGGCAGTGTCCTGGGGGAGTGTTCACAGAGGATATGCGATTGATATGAACCTTCCAGGACAGAAAAGCAAGGCGTCCCCCTAACAGGACTTCCTATTCATGCAGCCTTTAGATCTTATGTGACCTAATGACAACTGGCTGAGCCAGGCAGGGTTTTCATTCCAGGGAATGAAGGAAAGGACGGGCGAATTTGACCTGCCCCTCATGCCATGTGGAAGGACTGGGATGGGGGGAGAGGCCATCTGCTCCCAAGATCAACTCGTCTGCCTTGACAATTCTGTTGCTGCCTTTTGCGAAGTCATTGCTGCTTAAATGTTTTCATCACCATTTTATTCCACTCAGTGGTTATCACATGGAGGATATGCCACAAGTGTTTCCTGCTGTCCCCTTGCCCTGAACAGAAACAGGTGACAAAATGGCAACAGTTCTGAAAAATAAAAGAGCAAAAACAATAGTACATATCTTCTGCCTCCTTCAGGAGAAGCAGTTCTAATCAGAATGTTATTGGAGTGAGGCAGGAGTGGAGAAAGTGAGGAGTACATAATGATGTTGGGGGACAGGAGAGGGGGAACGAAGACAAAGAAGTCCCTGTTCTTACCTTCTAGACACCCCTGTGGCCTCTGCCATCGCTGAGGGTCCACTTTCTTGCTTTCTGAAATTCTGTCTCCTGTGGCTTGCATGGCATTCAGGGAGCTTGTGTACTTCCTCTTCCTCTTATGAATTCTTCTGCCTCCTTCCCACTTCTTCCTGTACCCTCCTAGAGGTGGATGACCCACAAGTTCAGCCTCAGCTCTTAGGCTCTTACCCGTTTCCTCCTCTAGAATTGCCATTTCTGTGTGGATGGTTCTGAAAATCTTAGTCTTTCCAGGATAGACCCAATTTCTGCCCTGAGCTCCAAGCCTTTATCTCCAGGACTTCCCAGGCCCCTCAGACTCAACCTGTTAAAGATGGAACTCTGTCCCACTGAAAATCAGCTCCTCCCTTTGTTTTCTTATTTACAAAACCATTTTCTTTAGAATGCTTTTTCTTCTTTCTTGCTTCCTGTCACGGTAGAAAGAGAAAAAATATTCTCTACGTTTGAGGCTCTTCTTTTGCTGGTGAAACATTTCCTCCAAGATGTTTGTGGTTGATAGCTGTAGTCTTGTGTCCAAGTGCTCTGGGACACATCTCCCGACAGCCCCTGGGTCCCAGAGCCCCTCTGTAAAAGGGAAAGAGGAGTAATATGTTTGCATAGGCAAGAACCTGGCAAGAGATGGCTTGTAAGTGCCAAAAACTTGCTGGGGTGCAAGGAGGGGAAGGATATTAGGAAGGAAATAGAATCTTATCATCCATGGCAACTGGCAAAAAAGGATGCATGCCCATTTGAAAGGCACTTTGGCTCTGATTCAGTGTGTGGTGGTCTACATATCGAGAGGCTGGAAAACATATGAAAGAGAATTACTTATGTTTTTCCATCTGTACACATGTGTTCTGCTGGTGTTAAATTCTTGTTGGAAGAGTCTCTCATACCATAATATACACACAGAAAAATATTCCCACCACTTAAAAAATTATTATTAAAACCAGCTGAATAAATTCATAGAGCATTGTAGCAGGACAAGTGAAATGTAAACTCACATTCTCTGGGATTGTAAATGCCTTTAACACATATGCTACTTCATATGAAATTTATTCCACTACTCATATTGTATCTTCATGTCATTGATTTCAAGGGTAACATTTTAGGACAAAAATGCATGGCTGCAGACATTGAATCTTACTCTAAATTCTGAAATGTAGCATTAGGCACAGAGCCTTCCTTCTCGTGTAAGAGGACATGAACAGAGACCCATCTGAGAAAAGAAGCTGTTCTCTTGCTGCTATAACTTACCCAAATCTTGAAAAAGGAGCAGGCTTAGATTGCTTCAGAAATGAGCAAAGAACCTACTTAAGAAGGAGACTCTCTGAACACCACCAGTCTGGCTCTGATACACTTCATCAAGTGACGAATGCACCCGCATTAAGATTTGTTATCCACTTTTGCTTTGCTGATGAGCCATAAGCTACCTTGATGAGGGTTAATTAAAATACTACTCAATTCTGACCACAGGGAGAATGACCTGTGGTTTTAAACATGCATTTATTCATTCGAAAAATATTTACTGAGCACCAACTATGTGATAAGCAGAGGTCTAAACTTTTTGGATATGTAAGTGTACAAAAGAACCAAAAATTCCAGCTATATTTATCAGAATATGCTGTGCTTTGTGTTTTATCTGAATCAGGGCTTTGCCCAAGTGACTCTCTCTACAAGGCACTGTGGGACAATACTGTTAGAATACCCAAGACCTGGAAGGCATGGTCTCTGATATCAAAGTAGCAATTTCACCAAAGTTGTCAGATTTAGGGGTTAGCATCCCAGCCCTCATTACACCAGCAGTGCTTCTTCTGAGGGACACTGCTGAGAATGGAGAAGGTGGTAGGCAAGGGCCTTCCACAGATGCCTCCCTCCCCTATAGAATGCACAACCTCCTTTGCCCTTGCTTGCTTCCTGGATTGCCTTTAACTGAACCCATATCCCTTGGCATCTGCCATTCATTATTTGGTTTCTACTATCACCCTGTCTCCAGCTCTGATTTGACTCTTCATTACTGAACTTTGGCATGTTGTTTATTCTCTCACTGGAGTTTAACTTGGGATGGTACCTGTTTTCTGTTTCATTAGTCCCATGACTGCACTGACAACTAGAAGGAACACTGTCCTTTATCTGGCATGTATTTACACATATTTTCATTAATATATTAAAAATGTATTTATTGAACACGAACCACATGCAAGCATTTTACTGGGTCCCTGGGAATAGAGATGCCCTCACTGGATTTCAGAGTGGAGTGGGAAGGTCAGAAAAATGAACCAATAATTAAATATAATATCTTGAACACAGAAGAGGAGCACCTGCCCAGACTGGATGGAGTCTTGAAGCACGAGGGGAATAAGGCAGAGAAGAACACGCCAGGTCTTGGGGAGGTATAAACACATAGGCAATAAGGCAATGACATATCGCCATTAGATTATAATTACAGACAATGAAGAGTGTGTATTCTTCTCAGCTCACATACAATCTGATAGCTCAGTTCACTCTTCCCTCCAATGGTTTTTACTCCATCCTCTTTCTGGTCCCACCATCAATTACCTTGGAGACAGTAGGAAATGAAAAAGAAAAGAGGTGAAGGTAAGAGAGAGAAAAGATAAGTGGGAACCCAGGGCTCAACTAATCTGCACCTCCTCACCAGTAGTTTAAAAAAAAAAAAAGGAGAGGCCGGGCACGGTGGCTCACACCTATAATCCCAGCACTTTGGGAGGCCAAGGCGGGCAGATCATTTGAGGTCAGGAGATTGAGACCATCCTGGCTAACACGATGAAACCCGGTCTCTACTAAAAATACAAAAAATTAGACAGGTGTGGTGGTGGGTGCCTGTAGTCCCAGCTACTCGGGAGACTGAGGCAGGAGAATGGTGTGAACCTGGGAGGTGGAGCTTGCAGTGAACCGAGATTGTGCCACTGCACTCCAGCCTGGATGACAGTGCGACTCTATCTCAAAAAAAAAAAAAAAAAAAAGAGAATCTACACACAGAAGCCACCCTTCTCCCTCATCCTTTTTCTCCACAGCTTTCAGCCCCATGCATTAGCCAAGACATTCTTCTGTCCTTTGCTGCTTGGTAATCCACGCATCAAACATCTACCCCTTCTTTGTGAAGGAATAGAATCTACACTCTTCTTGCTTAGTTTCCTGTCAAAATGTAGTGTTCAAGGAATAATCGAGGTTCTTTGAGCTACCTTCAATTTTCTAAAAAGCTTATCAGAAAGCACACTGTATCTGTGATAAGACTGAATAAACTCACTGAGAGGCCAATTTTCTCTGCTTTTCACTGGAATGATAAAAGTAATTACACTGGTACTCTGGTGAAGATGAGAAGCATCAATTAGCCATTATCTGTGTCTGATTAATTTTTAAATTCCATTAATTACTTATTAATGCAATTTGGAAGAAAAATCTTTCATCCCATGATATGGGCAGAGGAGGGAGAAATAATAAAAGGCTGGGATTCCCTTGTTTGTGAAAAGGTTGGAAAATACTGCCCAGGTGGACATTAGAATGTAGAATGTAGGCACAATGCTGGGCAGGTGCACTGTAGCACATGATGTGCCCTGAACCAGTAGAAAGGGACCGTGTGATGCTGTGCATTCTCTGAACCTGCATCCTCTTGAAATCGACAAACAGAAGGCATTTTTCTTGTGGAGCCCTCTGTGCAATGTACAGCAAAATAACTCAGAACCAGAGATGTTGCTCCATGTTAGGTAACACTAGAAGAATAAAGTTTTACTAGTCGGGCGCGGTGGATCACGCCTGCAATCCCAACACTTTGGGAGGCCGAGACGGGCAGATCACGAGGTCAAGAGATCGAGACCATCCTGGCCAACATGGCGAAACCCCGTCTCTACTAAAAATACAAAAATTACCTGGGCGTGGTGGCACACGCCTGTAGTTCCAGCTTCAGGAAGCTGAGGCAGGAGAATCGCTTGAGCCCGGGAGGTAGAGGTTGCAGTGAGCCGAGATCACACCACTGCATTCCAGCCTGGTGACAGAGCTAGACTCCATCTCAAAAAGAAAAAAAAAAAGTTTACTTTATTTTCTGTTCCTCTTTCTTGCCCCATTCTGCTGGCATAACAGAAATAAAGGTAAGAATGGGAATTGGCTTTGCAGAAAACTAGCCATGAACTCACTGTTGCTAGTGCCTTACAATTTGCTTCCAAGGACGTGACCAGGTTACTTCCTACAGATAACCTCAGCAGGACTTTTTTAGAAGGAGGAGCTCAAGCACCTACTCCTGGGTTGCCCATTCCCAGGGCCTGGGAGCAGGAAAATGCAGCATTTGGAGAAAGTGCTGGATGGAACAGGTTTGCTGCAGGTAGAGCAGGAGGAAAGAGAATGGGTCTTTGTTTCAGGTGTGCTTTTTCATTCCTATTACAGCTGAGTGCTGGATAAGGGTGCACAGTGGAGCTGGCACTCTCTCTTCACTTTTAAACATCCAGTTGTGTTGCTATTGATTGACATTTGGAAACTGAAGCTAAGGTTAATACAGAGTAAACTCTTCTATCTTATGAAGGGTTATTAACTCATTCAGGCCTTCTGTCAGTGGTATGTAATTCCCTGCATGGGAGTCAGAACAACAAAGTTGGAAGGATAAGAGAAACTTAACCCACCCATCGTATAAAGAAGAGGCCAGAACAGCAAAGTGACCTGCTAAAAGTCGCATCAGTAATTTATGGCAGATTAATAATAATAAATTAATCCTACATGAAACTTATGGTGAAGTTCAAACCTGAATAGCACCACTAGGCACCCTAAATACCATTGCTGCGTTGCCAATTCTTGTGAAATAACACAAGTGGATCATACAGAAACATTTCTCAAATCCCCACACCAGCCAGCACAACTTTATGACTCAGATGTGTCTGTAGCTGATCTCAGCATAGTGAATTTTATGCACTTCATTTCCTCCCTGATGGTCTTCCATGGAAGGACCCTGAGGTTCACAGGGCAGCATGCCACCTTGAACAGGAGGATTTCTCCAGTCCCTGTGCAAGGGACAGTGTGTCATTCTGGGATCCTCATGGAGGAAAGGCATCTAAGGGATCTCTCAAGGGCCAGTATTTTTCAAAATGTGATCCAACAACCCTCCATCCACACGGGGCTCATTAGAAATGCAGGTTCTGAGATCTATTCCCAAATTACCAAATCAAAAAGGGAGCAGAAATATGAAAATTTAATGGGTTCCCTAGGAGATTTTAAAGCGCACTAAAGTCTGAGAGCCACTGCCCTGGGCTGCCTGGACTTCATCCCCCCTCATCATTCTCATTCCTGGGAATGAGATGATATGGTCTTTGACTAGAGATAGATAGGTAGATAGATAGATCTTATATTTAAATAATGTCTATCTACTAATTCAGTCAGCTTTTATTGAAGGCTTTCTATTACTAGGCACCATAATGGAATTAATAAAGATAGAACACCTACCATATTCTATACTAATTGCTTTCATAAATTAACTCCTTTAATCCTTACAACTTTATAGTTACTACTATTACATTCATTCAACAGAGGAGCAAACCAAAGCACGGACAGATTAAGAAAAATTTTCAAGGTTAGAGAGCTTGTAAATTGCACAGCGATTGGCACAGAGTTTGAACCCAGGCACAGAGTTTGAACCCAGGTAGTCAGCTCCAGAACCCATGAGCTTAATTACTATGTGAAATACTCTCCTCCAAGCTGGAGAGGAATAAGACTCAGTTATTGCAGCAACCCTCCCAGCCCCAACCTCAGGAGCTCAGCCTCAGCAGGAATCCAGACTTCAGACATATACACAGGTCATTACATATGCTTGTTAACTGCTATGATAATGTATGAACAGAATGCTATGAGAATTAGGAGGAAATTATTAACTGCCAACGGTGTCAAGAAAGGCTTCCGGAAAAATACATGGCTCAGCGAGAACAGGATTTCTGTCTCTTTAGCTTCTTTTAACACAGTATTTTACAAATATTAGGTGCTCAAAATAAATATGTTGAATGAGTGAATTAATGAATGAGATGTTTCACTGCAGCTGGTATTGAAGAATTGGGAGGAGATTTTGTGACAAGTAAGAGGGAGGAGCATGCACACAGCCTGAAGGAGTAAATGGCTACAAATAACTTGTTTTGGCTAAAGAGATTCAATGTGACAGGAGCAAAGGTGCCTGGGAGAGGGGTGATGGGACTGATGTGAGGAGGGCAGACAAAGAGGAGGCTGAGAGCGAAAGGTCTTCTGCTCTGTGCCAAAGAATTTAGATTAGTCCTCTGGGCAGCCTCCTCAGGCAGGGGAGTGACGTTATCAGATTTCTCTAATGGGAAGACACCTCTGGGGGCCAGTGTGGAAGGCATAAAGTGGATTAATGTGAAGGAAGTCTGGCAGGAGGAAGGCCAGCTAGGAAGATTGAAGGAGTGAGAGCAAGAGATTTGGAAGGTCTGAGCTACCGCACAGGCCAACGGGAATAGAAAAGAAGAACCCATTAGAGACACTTGTCTGAGGCAGGAGAGGCAGGATTCAAGTGAGTAGCGAGTGTCCAGATTAGACTTGATTTTCTAACACAAATGGCAATGCCATTAACTGAAATAAGGACTCCAAGAAAGGGAAGTATGAGGTGGAGGGAGTTAAAGAGCTCAGTTTTAAACAGGTTAGGTTGGAGTCACCTGTCGGTCCTTCCAGGGAAGAGAAATTCCCAGCAGGCATTTATTAAGATGAATGAACAGCAAGTTTTTAAATGCGGACATGGTGTTTGGCATCATCAGCATCAGGGATTGAGGTGAAGCCATGGGAGCACAGAACATCCCTCAGGAAAAGTGCATAAAGGGAGAAGAGGAGAGGACTAAGAATGTGTTCATAAAACGTAGCCTTTAGCGGGTGAGCAGTCAGTAGGGCAGAACAAGATGCTGTTATTTCAAATCAGGTGGTCTACTAGAGGACTCGCCTTGTTTTTATTCAGAAGAATTTTGGGAAAATGAAACGCTTCTAAAAAGTTCTAGACAGTTCACTGCATCCTAAGCTGAAACCTGAAACAGACAGTGCCTTTGTATCGGATGCTTTGGGCACCAGCCCTCCTTCACCTGTGACATACGTACAACATCCCCTTCCCCATCCCGGTGAATGCCAGCGAACCTCAGAATGCAGAATCTTCACCAGTGCTTTAGATATTGATATTTGACCTTAAGCCTTCTGTGGCGGCAAGTTAGGAAACTTCAAACATCAGCAATTACAGCTGTCTCTTTGGGTCCTCTTTCTTCTAACTTCCACTGTGCAATGGGAGCATCTATCAGACAGTCTGCACACCCTCAGAGTAGAGTGGAAACAAGAAGAAAACTATTTAACTTAATGAAAATAACCACTTTTAAAATGAATTAAACAAACATGGTCACACTTATCCTTAAAATTCAGTTGGCTATTTGCAGAAAACTGACTCACTCAATTCAGTTGGGAGTTTTTAGTCTAGCATGTTTTTGCAATCCCTGGGGCTTCCCACAGCATGAAAGTCCTTCATAATGTGGGGTGTGTGTGTGTGTGTGTATGTGTGTGTGTGTGTATGTGTGTGTGTGTGTGAGAGAGAGAGAGAGGGAGAGAGAGACAGGCAGAGAGAGAGAGAGAGAGAGAGAGAGAGAGAAATGCTGACATTCAGTGGGAATTGTAGGGAAATGATATTTTACAAAGGATATTCTTTGTGTCCTTTAGTCTGTCCTTAAGATGACTGTATCCTCATGGTCTTGTGCTGTGCATGATACCTGCACAAATATCCTGCCTAAGAGAGAGCAAGTCACAAAATCATAAATACTAATGTCAAATATATGGGGGAAATGTTCAACCTCAGTTGATGTAAAAGAAATACAAATAAAAGCAACGATGTGATACTGTTTTTCTCCTTTAAAACTGGTAACGCTGTTTTTAAAATTATAATACCCTGAGTTGCCCCCAGGAAATCAGAAAATGAGACTCTGGTACTCTGCTGTGAGAGCGTAATTATGTACAACCTCAGAGGACAGTTTGTCGATATGTATCAAAAACCTTAAAAATATTCATAATCTTTGACCCAGCAATTCTTCTTTTTAGAATTTATGTTCAAGAAACAATCAATGAATTGCATATTTAAAATAGGTGGACTTTTATAGCATGTGAAATATACCGTAATAAAGCCATTTTTAAAAAAGAAACAGAGATATGTAAAATGTAAATATTTATTACAGTATTATTTATAACAGTAAAAAAACTGGAAAAAGCCCTAATGTCTATTGCATGCCACATCTGCTCAAAAGAATATAGCCATTAAAAAGGTATGTTAAGGTTCAACTTTGGTTCTCAAAGCGTGTTTCCCAGACCAACACCACCAATAATATCTCCTGAAAACTTGTTAGAAATGCAAATTATGGATCTCTGCCCTAAAGCCACCACATCAGAAACTGGGACTGAGATTCAGCACTTTGTGTTCTAACAAGACTTTCCAGGTGATTCTGATGCTCATCAAAGTTTGAGAACCACTTGCAAAAACTATATATTCTTAATAAATTGTAATGTGTAGGGAAAAAAGCAGACTACAAAGCAATGTGTAATGATGTGAGGCCAATTTATTTCAAAAATATTGTGCATATGCATGCCTAGAAGAAACAGTGGTGAGATGTATTGGAAAAATTAACAGAATTATCTACAGATGGTAGATAGATCTCTTTTGTTTTCTTCTGTATAATGTTCTGTATTTTCCAAGTTTTCTATAATTGTTGTCTATTACTTATATAATGGAAAGTTATTTAAAAAGTTCTTGCCCTTGAAAGTTCTGGCCACTAAGACATTTATGGAAATATATTGCACAAGTTCAATGAAGAGGAAAATAGAAAGGATGGGTGGGTTTCTCCCCTAATCAGTCCTGTTGGGAGGCTCATTGCCCTTGAAGCAGAATTTGACATTTTTTGTGCTTGCTTTAGTTATGAAAGTGACACATTATCTGTCTTAAGCATTATACATCAAAGGGTATATGGTCAACGGTGCCCATCAGATCTTTGACCCTACTTTCTTTGAGATCACGATAGGGTGGTTTTTCTTCTTTTTTCTGTGTTGTGTTCAGGGATTTGTTGTAGGTTGGCTTGTGCCTCCTGCTACGGAATAGGTGAGTTGGGGACTTTGGCACAATCTGTATCACTCTAAAAAGAAGATCAAGAGCATGTTCTTCTTTCTTGAGAATTTCTTATAGAACGCTAAATAGAAACAGTATCATTGGTAAAATACTGGGATGGAAAAAACACTGGGTATATCAGGTGGCATAGGACTCTGTTACTACACTGTGTGACAGGGAAAAAAAGGACAGGCCCAGGTTCCTTGTAACTAGTTCTGTAGCCGTGGGCAAATCTTTAGTGTTCTCTTGGTCTTACTTTCCTCACCTTTAAACTGAAAGATTTGACAAGATGATCTCTGAAGTCCCTTTCAGCTCTGAATTTCTATGTTTTTATGACTAGATTCACAGAGATAGACTGACCCATAACCAGAAGGCAATATAATGCTCTTTCATCTGTTTCATGCAGCTTGAATTTGTGAAAACGCAGTATTGGCTGGGCATGGTGGCTCATGCCTGTAATCACAGCACTTTCGGAAACTGAGGCAGGTGGATAACTTGAGGTCAGGAGTTCAAGACCAGCTTGGCCAACATGGTGAAATCCTCATCTCTACTAAAAATACCAAAAAAAATAAAAAATAAAAAATTACCCAGGTATGGTGATGGGTACCTGTAGTCCCAGCTACTCAGGAGGCTGAGGTAGGAGAACCTCTTGAACCCAGGAGGCGGAGGTTGCAGTGAGCCAAGATCGCGCCATTGCACTCCTGCCTGGGCAATCAGAGCAAAACTCCATCTCAAACAAAAAAAGAAAGAAAGAAAGTTTGGTATTTCTTCCAAAGCTAGAATATCCTTTAATGGGTTTCTGCCTGCTCTGGCAATGAAAATCTATTTTGAGATATTACCTCAGCAGTATTATCAATACGAAGTGGTATTTGGTATTCAGGACCCCTTCCGGAACAGTACCAAAGGGTTGGACAACCTACAGATAAAAATGGTCATTGCCGAAAATGTAGAGAGAAACTAGATATGTGGCACAGGTCATTGGAATAGGAACTATTTAGTGGAGACGATGGAGTAGCTGTGTAGGTCAGTTAGGAGACTTGGGTTCTAATCCTAGCTGTGACCTTATCTAAGTACCTTGTCTTTCTCAGCATCAGTTTTCTCATTTGAAATATTTCCAGTTGATCTCCAGGATTATTTTGTTTCTGAAGATAATAAGAGCTTATGATTGAAAGAATGATATTGTGGGTATAAGACAGTTGACATACCTAAGGGAGTCTCCCAGGAAATAACCACTGTAGACAAATAGAAAAGCTGGAAGAGTTGATAGAATTGGAAGGAGCCTCATCAACTCTACTGAAGGCGTGAATCGTTTCTACAGCATCCAGCTTTTTTTGACAGGGAATGAGAGATGAACACATACCTTGTCTGGGGCTGGCAATTGCCAATTTTTGCTTGAAGGGAGGGAAGTGTATACTTAAACTGCCGAGACAGCCCCGGGTTTGGGAAAGAGATTTCTGTTCATCTCTTTAAACTACGGAACGTTTATAGTGTGCACTCCACTGTAAAGGAAGCCCGTGAAGTTTGCTTGGCATAGGAGTAATGTGAGTAATGAAGTCTTGGCTCCAGCCAACATTCTAAAGCTGGGTTTTGCAAAAGTTGCAAATCCCCAGAGGAAATGCTGGAGCACAGAAGGCCTGCATATCATGGATTACACTAATCCAAGCAGGAAATGATAATGACATAGCTACACAAGCAGTGTTTTTCATGGCTAATTGGGAAGGATGGTCATTTAATTAAACTATGCCAGACTCCGGGCTTTTTGCATCTAGGGCAGCCTAGGAAAGAGTCCTGCCCAGACGCCCTTGTTCAGGGTAGTTAAGCTCAACTGTAAGTTCCATGAGGACAGGGTCTTTATCTTTTTATTAACTTCCTTTTTCTTTTTTTTTTTTTTTTTTTTTTGAGACGGAGTTTCACTCTTGTTGCCCAGGCTGGAGTGCAATGGTGCAATCTCGGCTCACCGCAACCTCCGCCTCCCGGGTTCAATCGATTCTCCTGCCTCAGCCTCCCAAGTAGCTGGGATTACAGGCATGCACCCCCATGCCCAGCTAATTTTGTATTTTTAGTAGAGACGGGGTTTCTCCACGTTGGTCAGGCTGGTCTCCAACTCCCAACCTCAGGTGATCCGCCCACCTCAGCCTTCCAAAGTGCTGGGATTACAGGCCACTGTGGTGAGCCACCGCGCCTGGCCTATCTTTTTATTAACCCCTAATACCTAAAACCTACTACAATTCTGGGAGCATAGCAGTTGCTAGATCTGGTCTGGAAGATCTCTGAGTATCTAATAGCTTTTTAATAAAATGCTTGTTTTGTACCATGTCAAGGTGCCAGGACTTAACTTTATGAGCCTCTTATGAATGAAAACAAAACAAAACAAAAGTCAGACCTGATTCTGCATGTAAAGAACTGGATATGTTCATTGAAAAAAAAAAAGTTAGATTGATAAAAGCAGAATTAAGAGAATGCTTCCATGTGTGAGGTTATGGGCATGCCCTTTAACATTATTTTTCTTCTGTCTCTAACCAGACAGAGGCTGGGATCTGGGATGTCTTGTCAGCATTTAAATGCTTCTTAATTTAAAACATGTTTTCAAGAGCTGAAAATGAATATGATAGCTGCATGGTATAGGAGAAGGGAGTAATGTGCTGAGGACCTGAAGAGTTAGCTTTCAGCCCACAGGTACTGGCACCAACCTGTTGTAAGATCCAGCTTTCCTCATCTGCAAAATGAAGGGCATCTGTTGCCATGATTATATTTCCCAAACCAAAACTTATTGTCCAGTTTATTATGATTTGGGAGACAGGAGGCAAACTGGGAGATATATTTGGAAGGTAAAATGTGGGAAGTTCCTGGACATGTTGATGCTGTGCAAAACGGTGGAATCGCATACGAACTCTATACTTGTGGAGTAAAACTCAGGACATAGGAATGCTGAACGTGAAACAAGACAATCTTAAATAAGATTATAGAATAGACCCTGCGATCATGTTTCTATTGCCTCACATTCTTCCTTTGGCATGGAAGTAAACAATTCCAGTATCTGGAAGACAGTTGGAGGGCCAGCTGCACATCCCCCATTCTCAATCTCAAGTGACCCCCCCTTGCCAGTCTCTTAACATGCGACTTCCCCATCTGCTGGATCCCGAAATTCCTCTGTCCATTTTACAGAGTAAAAAATGAACCTATTAAGAGACTGAAAAAGATCCGGGCTGTTCTGCTCAAGGAGCCATACTAGCAGGGAATGAGATTTATGAGATGAAGTAATAGAAATACAAATAGAAAAATACATTCTAAAGGAACTTTTCCCTCAAATGCCTATTTCCTTTGTGATTGATTTGTGTGGGGGAGGCTGAGGAAATTTAATTCCCTTGCCTTCCCCACCACATTCCTCCTGTTTCAGGGTCTA
This sequence comes from Macaca fascicularis, assembly GCF_037993035.2. Lineage (NCBI taxonomy): Eukaryota > Metazoa > Chordata > Mammalia > Primates > Cercopithecidae > Macaca > Macaca fascicularis. The sequence goes on along the minus strand of NC_088388.1, from coordinate 95,175,615 downwards.
AATGTTCCTAATTGCAGTACAGAGGCATCTTCTCAGAGAGCGGTCCTCAGGGACGCTTCCCACTCTCCTCAGCTCTGCAGTTTCTAGTGGCTTCCTTCAGTGACATTCCTACTTTTCATTGACTCTTGAGAAATTATATTAAAATGGAAGATTTATTCCCCTGGCAGAAATTGAGGTCACTGATATTCAGGGAAAGGTGCAGTGCTTCTCCAGTTATCCTGCAACTGTTTGTCAAACCCTGCAGAGTGATTAATAGGAAAGTGTTCACCAAGGATCACTCACAGAGGACGTGGACTCTCGTTCAAACCACACTGTGCGCTCTCACCCAAGTGTGCACTTACAATCAATAATAGACACTGCAAGAGGACCTACTGTGTAGCAAGCACAGGGCTACATAGATTCTATTCATTATTTTATTGAATCCTAAAAATGAATCTGTAAATTGGGGAGTGTTAGTCCCTACTTTAAAAATCAGAAAACTGGGTCGGGCTCATTGGCTTATGCTTGTAATTCCAGCACTTTGGGAAGCAGAGGCAGGCAGATCACCTGAGGTCAGGAATTCAAGACCAGACTGGCCAATATGGCAAAACCCCGTATGTACTAAAAATAGAAAAATTATCTGGGCATGGTGGCAGGCACCTGTAATCCCAGCTACTCAGGAGGCTGAGGAAGGAGAATTGCTTGAACCTGGGAGGTGAAGGTTACACGGAGCCAAGATCGCACCATTGCACTCCAGCCTGGGCAACAGAGTAAGACTCCGTCTAAAAAAAAAAAAGTGGAAAACTGAGACTTCGGTCAACCTACTTGCTAAAGGCCATAAAATTAGTAAATATCACAGTTGGGTTCAAATCCAGGTTTCTGATTCGGAAGCCCATTCTGTCGGCCGGGTTCAAATGAGAATTCAGAATACCTTCCAAGGGAAGAGAAAAAATAGGAGGCAACCTGAAGGGTGCACTGAAGAATAAAGGATCAGGGGCTCTTCCCCCATGCCTTGATGTAAATAACTCTGTGAGATCATCTAAACATGAGCACCCCAGGGCTTTTTGTAGGCTCACAAGACACATCTCTTCTGCCTGGTTTCCTGCTGATTTAACATACTAGTGCTTATTAATCTCTTTCTATAGAGGAAAAGCACTGTGGCAGGCAAGAGAGATACAAAGCTTATTAAAACATATACTCTTTCCTGATTCAAGGCAATAAACCCTACAGAGCATGCAACTATTAATAACTATAATAAATTCAGAATATGATATTACTGTAAATAAAGTAGATCTGGTATATAGAGTAGAGGCAGTGGGTTAGGAGTTTTTAAATTGTAGCTTTTTTCCAGACCAGCAGCATCAGTATCACCTCACCTAGGAACTTATTAGCAATACAAATTTCCAGGCCCTACTGGAGAAATGGGACTGGCCCGGTAAGCTGTACTTTAGCCCTACAGGTGATTCAGATTCTCCGTGAAGTTTAAGAGGCATGGTTAGTAACTGAATTGGCTTCACAGGAGATGGGGTAAGGGACTGACAGCAAATTTGCCTGGAAAGGTAATTTAGGGCTGATGATTTAAAGGCATTGAACTTACTGCTGTGGAGACTTCATCCAACAGTGGATGGCAAGCCATTTGGTAAGCTTTACATTTTAGAAAGATTACTGCTTGGCAGAAAGTGTCAAAAGGGACACTTTTTTGTCCCTTGACAGAAAGTGTCAAAAGGGACACCCCCATGCAATCTAAGTAAAAACTGACCACAGATTCCTCCTCCTTTTCATATTTCTGCTGTTCTTTCCACTCAAGTTTCTAAGACAAAAGTTCTGATACAACTTGTCCTTATGAAAATCATATTAACTTCACTAACCCTTCAGGGATTCCTTACAAATCGATATTTTCCAAATCTGTGTATCATGAGAAACAGAAGCAGCCCTTTCCCTACTAGTTAATAGGAAACAGAAGGCTCTGCTCTGGTGTCAGAGAGACCCAAAGGCACATCTTTTGGGATTTTCACACTTTCTCCTCTACCATTTACCGTTTCTCCCAAAGATTTTTTTCTCTGAACACAGTAGATTTTCTGTCCTTTCCTGAAAGGTAAGTCTGGGACGATGAAGCCTTATCCACATGCTCTTACCAAACTCTATCTTTACCCAGGCATTTGGGTAATACTTGCACTAAATAAGAATTTTAATAAGACCTGGGGGGCCTTCAGGCAGCAAATGCCCAGACTAGTAGTTCTCCACATGGTAGCCTCACTTTTGACTATTCTTTCTAGAACCTGGTGACAGCTCCTCTGTGAAATTAAACAACAGACTTCATATATAAAGTAGGACTTGTCAGTGCCAGCCTCCACCCAGCCAAAAGAAATCTGCTGTGATTTCGGGATGAGCTTTTTCTATCTCGTGAAGTTCTCAGAGGCTTTAGGAGTAGAGATCCATTGCCAGTTCTAGGCTCTCGCTTAAATAACATGAGCTGCCCTTTGAAGGCCACTCTGGACTTCCCCTGTGCCACACAGGAAAACCTGGGCAGATGGTCAACCTGGGCAGCATACCACTTGCAGAGCCTATCTCTGTGTGTGGGCCTGGTCACCCCAGGACCAACAAAACAAAGCTAGAGAAGGACAACTGGGTGGTCCACTGTGTTAGTGAAACCAACACGTGTCAACAGACTATGAGAATTAGGACTCTTTCCTCTGTAAATAAACTATGATTTTTCACCAAATCTTCGAGTGTATAGGTCTCTGTAGCACCTATTATTCATGTAATTCATTTTAGCGAGAATTATACTCTCTCAAACACTTTTTCTGTTTAGCCTTGCCTTCCCCACAGGACTTGGAATACCTTGAGAATGGGAAATGTGATTTATATTTCTTTTGAATACTAAAACCACAGCCCTGGAAGCACAATAGATAATTCTCCTTGAACTGAATTAAAATGGAAAAGGATATAAGAATTAGAGACCACCCCTTGAAGCTTGAAAAAGGTAATTTGAGGGTAAAAATAATGAAAGGAAAAGAAAACAAAATGTAATCTTAAATTATCAGGTAGCGAGTTTATAGAAGTTCTTACCCACAAAGGCAATATAAACAGCAAATACATAGTTCCTAACCTTTCTCTTTATTTGGATTCTTTCTGGCCACAGAAATCTTTTGGAACCCACATATACAAGCATTATCTATATCTGTATCTAGCTATCAATCATCTTTATATTCTATGTAGGGATTAGATATGTCTAATATTGATGTAGAGATAAAATAGGTAGATCATAGACACATACAGATAAGTAAAATACCCTTTCACTTGCAAAAGTCAAATTTCATATAAGAGATACGTATCAGTTATTTCTAATGATTTTCATGCATACTCCATGAGCATGTGATTCTTGCCAGTGAACTGACAAGAATGGTGGTGGGGAGAGGCAACATTTAAGTGGGTCGGAAGGCTGATGGCATTTTGCCAAAGTCCCATGAAGTTCCATAATGAAAATTATTCTCCTACTGTAGCACTTGCTGTTCCTCCACAGACCACCAGTGGTGAGACACAGGATGATAAACATTACCTTATATACTTTATGTGATTTCACAGGCAAAGCTCCAAGATGTTATATCAGGATGTTTGAGGAAGATCTTAACTTTGGACATGAGAACATCAAGTAGGACAGCCTGTTTCTCCTACCAGGAGTCACTTCCTATTAGAAAGGAAGCTTGTGCATTACAGGTCTGACCCATTCTGACATGCATCTTTACTATTGGAGTTTTGAAACTTCACTGCATTCTCCAAATGTCAGCATTGAGAAACCTACAAAGCACAGAATGTTTATCAATCTCTTCTTGTAGTGTCTGCCTTTCTGGCACTTTCTTCCTCTGCTGAATCATCTCAGCACTGCCAGGGAAACAATTTGAACCCTCTTGCCTTCTGAGTCTGCCTTGACTGCCTGAATGAGACATGGCTGGGGACTTTAAAACCACTGCAGTTACCGAGTCCACCACCCCTGCAAGTGAGACACAGGGCCAAAAGAACATCGAGTTTAGGATTCTGCTGTGTTTTGTTTTTATTGCCTCATAATACTAAAGTTCCAGCTCATAGATGAAACATTGTATAAAGAGACCTAGGTTTAGCTTTCACTGGTAATTTGCTTTTCCTCCCCAACAAAATAGATAGAATTGTTGTTGTTGTTATTTAATCTTAGTACTTCTGGATGAACCATGGCCATTCTTTACTTCCTCTGGTCAAACTTAAGGTGGTTGTCAGAAATTGGTTAATATGTCCTCAGATCACCTCTGTGATCTGAAAAGTATCCTTGTTTTTCTAGTTGGAAAAAATGAAGCATGAAAGGCTTAGGCAATCGCCTTATCCTGTCAAGGATGGAAGCATGAGTGGTCACTGGGGAACTGACTTCCTCCTCGGTGTCTTGGAGGGAGCTCTTGCCTTCTAGTTGGAGGGTAGTAAACGGGCGCTATCCAGGGGCAGCCATCCCAACAATGAGAGCTAGCCTCCCTCTCAAGGAGGGAGACCACAGCCCTGCAGCTCCCTGCAGAGATGCCTCTTCCCTGGCTGACAGTTAAAGCAAGTGACCTTCAGTGAAACCATGGAAAGTCCAAGTGACTAATTTCATGAACCTCTGGTGTGTGAGGGGTGGAGGAGGAGGAGGCTGCCTGGGCACAGGGCCAACATGAACCCTCTCCAGTCCTTGCAGGGGGTTGAGGAGAAGATGAGAGCAGAAGGGGTCAGAAGAAAACAGGCTCCTCTGTGTGGTTGGGAGAGAGAGTCTGACTATGTGGACAGATGGAAGCCCTGGGTTACGGAGGCGAAGCATGTTAGCAAACCAGGAGCATTTCCTGTCTGCAGACAGGCAGAGGGCCAATTCTTCCATGAGCTGGAAATAGGAACCAGTGGGGGGCGGTCAGCACAACCCTTTTCCTCTGTGGGTTTTACGTAGTGAAGTAAAGAAGCTTGTTATGTCAGTGATCCTGGGAGCTTGTTTATGTGCTGTGTTTTCTTTTATGTTTCCTCTTGTAATACTTGATGGTTCCCAATCCACAGAGGCCACATTGCAGTTACGTCCCAGACACACATCAGGCAAGAGCCATTATTCAAGCTGTAATCATTTTGCCCAGCAGCCTAGCTAGAAATGTTTAGACCATGAGTTAGCTTGTTGGGCCTTTGCTTCTGGAATGTACACATTCAAGGAGAACAGGAGGGGTGGGGCCAGGGCAGTTCTTTCTCTTTCCCTTGCTCTGAAGAAGTGACTAGGCTTCCAGGAAGCATTCATCACTGAGCAACGTAGTAGAAACAAAGCACAGTCCTTTGCAACCTGGAGAATAACAGCTAAACATTGGACCAGGGTGTTCGAGGTAGCCAGAGACTTTCCTCTTATATATATATATATTTTTTATTGAATTGTTACAGCGCCTATGAGGTGGGTAGTATTGTTTAGAGGAAAATAGGGCTCAGAGAAATGCACAAGGTCTCATCATAGAAAAGCTGACCCTGTTTTAAAGGACCATTTCAAGGAATGTGACCAGCAAGAAGGCAGAGTGGAACTAAATATTTCTCAGCCCTGTCAGCATTCCCAGGACCACTTCCTTTATGGGAATCTCATCATCTTCTGATGCATTCTCTTCACCCTTTCTGGCCCAGCTTGGATACTAACTTCTCTTGAAGTTTTGAAGGGAGCCCGATATAGAGCCTTTCTCTTTCCCACCTGAATTCCAAATGAATTAAGAAACATCACTGTTCTTCATTTTAAAAAAGGGCTAAGGTGGAAGATGGAGCTTGGCAAGTGAAGTCCCCAATTAGGCAGACTTATTTACCCAGTCATAGGCATCTAGGAGGGCCTGCTCGGTGAGACTTACCACATGGAATAGCAGAGCACTGCTCCCTGGCAGCAGGCACTCCCTGGGAGAACAGGGAGGATCGGGACCCAGCACACGTCTGGCAGAGTGAATCAGGAGCCAAGAGGCCAGAGTGTTACAGCTAGTGGGGCTTCACAGGCCACTAGCAGTAACCCTCCGACGTGGAGAAGAGTCACTTTACCTAATGCTTCCTCCAGGACATCTTACCTGGCACCTTTAGGATAGGTTAAGGTGCCCTGTCTGCTCCTCCATGGCACTCTCTGCATGTTACTATCTTGTCACATCCTGAATCATAAGTTAATGTTCATGTATCCCTCTCCCCTAAAGGACTGTGTACTCTGAGTGTATATCCTGGGTCCTTCCATCTTTTTATCCACAGTGCCTGCCATCTGTGAGAGTTTGTTGAACTGAACTGAACTGAACTGAACTGAACTGAACTGAGATACTGGACCTCTTTAGCAACCAATACTGAAAATACTTTGTTGTTGTGTGATCTTAGACACTTCTGCAATGTTTTTCTAAGTATTCATTTACAAAGTCAGGATGAGCATTGATAAGACAGCTACAAGTTCTAAAGGAAAGACTAAGATATGCAGATAAAAGCTGCAGAGGCAATTGGCAACTGATTCTATTTCTCAAAATGAACCTGGATAATGTCTGAGAGGAGGTTGGTAGGAGCAGCTATTATTTGGAGCAAGTATATATGCTGGTAGCAAATCAATCCAACATTTGATAGGGAGCCCTCCAGTTGCATTTTCTGTATTGCAGACTGCTCAAGAGTTTTGTCCCCAGAGTAGCTGCAGCACCTAGGAGCTTGTTAGAAATGCAAATTCTCAGGCCCCCTTTGAGACCTACTGAATCAGGATTTCTGGGGGCAGGGTCCAGGAATCTATTTTTAACAAGCTCTCTAGGTGGTTCTTTCTTAAAGTTCAGTTTGAGAAGCTTTGTTAAGGTAGTCCTCCTTCTCTAGTGTAGGAAAAACAGATTTGCAGAGTCAAAGAAAATCATAGTGAGAGCTCACATATTTTGCAAAGTGTTGTTTTAAACACTGTAAGTATATTACCTTTTTATTCCTTGTGACAATCCAATGGCGTCATTACTATTTTTATTTTATTTTATTTTATTTATTTATTTATTTATTTATTTATTGAGATGGAGTCTTGCTCTGTTGCCCAGAGCTGGAGTGTAGTGGCACGATCTTGGCTCACTACAACCTCTGCCTCCCGGGTTCAAGTGATTCTCCTGCCTCAGCTTCCTGAGTAGCTAGGATTGCAGGCATGCGCCACCACGCACGGCTAATTTTTTAAATTTTTAGTAGAGATGGGGTTTCACCATGTTGGTCAGGCTGGTCTTGAACTCCTGACCTCGTGATCCACCCACCTTGGCCCCCCAAAGTGCTGAGATTATACGCATGAGCCACCACACCCGGCCACTATTTTTAACTTTCCTTTATAGATGAGGCAACTGAAACACAGGCCACTACCTCATTTGCTTTGGGTAAGAAATTTGAGAGAATGTCAAAAATCTCAGTAATCAAGAGTAATAATATTTTAATGTAATCCTTTAAAAAATAAAAATTAATCCTAATAAATTCATGATGATCAAAATATCAAAATGTGAAAGAAAGGCAAGATTCAATAGGCAGAATGTTACAATAACTTGCCAGGATGATACTGTTAGGAAGAGGCAGGGTAAGGGCTTGAACCCAGGTGGGTTGACCCCAGGGACCACATCCTTAACTGCCATCCTGTGGTCCTCTTAACAAATAATATTACTACAAGCTTTGATGTTTTGATAGGACAAGGAAAGGTACAGGCATAGGAGCAAGCATCATTTGGGACTAAGGGATGCCTCATTGTTTTGAATTAATTGGGACCTCATGCAAAAAAAAAAAAAAAAAAAAAAAAAAAATTCTAAAAACCGAAGCAGAAAATTCAGATGAGGCCTAAATTTTATAGCTTGACCATCTATGAACTTGAGTATGAAAAAAGATTTCCAAAGCATCCTCTTAATTTTTCTTCTGGCTGGCTCCTGCTGGGAGAATCAGTGGGTAAAACTACCCTGCATTCTGGCTGTAGAAATGTGATAATTAGAATCACTTAATATAACTGCAGTGCCCTCCTTGGTTCCTCCACCTTGGGAGAGATAGATGGAGCATTTCCCTTGCTTGCATCCAATCTGTGAGATTCTGGCAGGCAGGCTGCTTGTCTTGAGGGCTTGTCATTGAGAGCTGGTCACCTAGAATGCCCCGACATGTTTGAGCTGCATTGTTAAACTACATTGGTATTCTCCCAGCAAAACTCCTCTCCTTCTTTTACCAAATCAGCATTCTGTGAACACAGTATTTCCTTGCCTGGAAACATTGCAAGTTTCTGCTACACCCACCATGACTCTTCCTTGCTTTATACAAATTGGCTCTAAGGAATATTTCTGGTAAATGTGTTCATGTGTCAGGAGACTGAAACAAATTTCACATTATACACTGAAGAAAATGATCAAAGGGTTTGTGGCTAGCCCCCATGGTCCCTCGGTTTAATTGGAAGAAAAGAGAGAATGAGTTTTAAACACCTAGAGTTCTTGCTGGCCATGTGCTATATGATATTTAAGGTAAGTGAGAACTGCAGAGTTTTAACACTTAAACATTTGGACAGAACTTCAACTGGATGTTTCATCTTCTCTGTCCATTATATATTTTTAATAGCTATAGTAGTTGGGAATAAGTCATTTCTCGATTTGTCATTTAAATTCAGTAGAGGTCATTTGTTGGATGTTACCAAGTGAGTGCTCAATGAGTTTACATTTCTTTTGCTGTTGATAGCAATATGCATTTACTCTTTTTCACCTATTCTTTTAGACAGAATCTCACTCTGTTGCCCAGACTGGAGTGCAATCATAGCTCCTTGCAGCCTCAAACCCCTGGGCTTAGTGATCCTCCCAACTCAGCCTCCCAAGTAGCTGAGACTGTAGGTGCACACCACTGTATCTGGCTAATATTTTTATTTATAGTAGAGATGAGATCTCGATTTGTTGCCCAGGCTGGTCTTAAACTCCTAGCCTCAAGTGCAAGCGGTCCTCTTGCCTCAGCCTCACAAAGTGCCAAGATTACAGGCATGAGTCACTGTGCCTGGCTATAAACATTTTTTTTTTTTTTTTTTGAGACGGAGTCTCGCTTTGTCGCCCAGGCTGGAGTGCAGTGGCCGGATCTCAGCTCACTGCAAGCTCCGCCTCCCGGGTTTACGCCATTCTCCTGCCTCAGCCTCCCGAGTAGCTGGGACTACAGGCGCCCACCACCTCGCCCGGCTAGTTTTTTTTTTTTTTTTTGTATTTTTAGTAGAGACAGGGTTTCACCATATTAGCCAGGATGGTCTCGATCTCCTGACCTCGTGATCCGCCCGTCTCGGCCTCCCAAAGTGCTGGGATTACAGGCTTGAGCCACCGCGCCCGGCCGCTATAAACATTTTTTAAATAATTTATCTTAAAATTAAGTATTGATCACCTATGAACTAAAATCATAAGGGCTGTATTAGTCTCTCACTACTATAAAAAAATACCTGAGACTGCGTAATTTATAAATAAAAGAGGTTTCATTGGCTCATGGTTCTGCAGGCTCTACAGGAAGCATGGGCAGCATCTGCTTTGGGGAGGTCTCAGGGGAGTTTGTATTCGTGGTGAAAGGCAAAGCAGGAGCAGGTGTCTTACATGCCAGGAACAGGAAAAGAAAGAGGGAAAAGGTGCCACATACTTTTAAACAACCAGATGTGAGAACTCACTCACCATCATGAGAACAGCACTGAGGAGTTGGTGCTAAACCATTCACGAAGGAGCCACCCCTATGATCCAGTCACCTCCTACCAGGCCTCACCTCCAACATTGAGAATTACAACTGAACATGAGATTTGGGTGGAAACACAGATCCAAACCATATCAAGGGCCAGTTATATGAGTTAGATATAGGTTCTGCCCTTCAGGAGCTTTCGGACTACTAGCTGTCAGGAAATATAACTCATAACTGTACTGCAAGATATGAAAGACTAAGAAGAAATAGTGGAAATAGTGGAAATACTTGGGATGCCCAATGATGGGAGAGGCATCCCTTGGAGAAATCAAGGAAGAGGCTGCATTTTAGCTCAGCCCTATGGATCAGAAGGATAAAGAGAGGTGAGAGAATGTCCCAGGCAAGGGCAAAGGCAGGAGCTGAGGAAGGATGGATGGAGCATGTTCTGAAAAAGGAAAGTGTCCTGGTAGGCTGGAAGGAAATGAAAATTAGATGAGGGAGTTTGGAGTACATTCAGCAGGGACCAGTGAGCAACAGAAGGTTTTGTGTTTCAGCAGTGATGGGAGAAAAGTAGAGCTATGCTTTAAAGCAATGCTTTTCAGACTTTAATGTGCATTCAGATCACCGAGAGAGTTTGTTAAAGTATACGTTCAGATTCAGTAGGTCTAGGGAGGGGCTTAAGATTCTGCATTTCTAAGAAGCTCCCAGGTGATGCTGATGCTGCTGGACTGTAGAACACGCATTAAGCAAGGAGCCTTCAGAAAAATGTTGTAATGGGAGGCAAAATAAATTAGAGTTGGAGAGGCCTGGAAACTGTCAAGCAGGGGTTAGTACAGTGGTCCTACAAGGGTAAAGCAGGTCTGAACTACAGTAGTGACCACAGGGATGGAGACAAGGATTATCTGGTGGCAGTCAAATTTTCAGGGCTTAATACTATCTTATGTAGGGTGAGGGGGAATGGGTCGCTCATTAATGACTCTAAGACCCCAAAGCTGTGGGTGTGGGTGCTCTGAGCACGTCCCTGCCCTAACTCCCTGCTCTCATCATCCTGAACTACTTGCAGTTCCTCAGAGTTGCCAGGCTGTCTGTCTGGGCTTGTGTACTGTTGCCAATGCTTCAAGAAATGCTGACGTCTCTCTCCATCCCCTTACTAGATTAACTCCTATACAACCCTTAGGATTCAAGGTAAGTGTCACCTCTTCCCAGAAGTCTTCCCGGGCACCCTCACCCCCTCCCTGCTCCCAGGCTGGGTTAGGTATCCTTCCTGTGCGCTCTCACTTTATCATGCAAGGTCTCATATCCAAGCGCTGGGTATTCTGATTACACACTTGTCATTGAAGCTGGGCTTCTTGAGAGAAGGGATTATCTTTTTCAGCTTTGTGACTTCACCACTCCCACATAGTAGAGACTCAGTCAATGTTTGATGTACGAATCGGGAGGAAGAGCAAAGCTTTTCTTGCTGTGATGGCAATAACTTTTATATTTGTCAAAAATTGTTAACGAGATTTCAAGTCAATTATTTAGATATTGGATTTAATTTAGTTAGGTACATGATACTTTGAGGTATAGAATATTCAGGCGAAGATATCCAACAAGTAGTTAGAAGTTTTGGAGTACAAGTTAGAAGACAATTTACTACTGGCTATGACGACTCAAGAGTCATATGCATTGAGGTGACAGTTAAGAACATGGCAGTGATGGATTAAAATAAAGACAGAGAGACAGGCAGAGCCAGGGAGGGACAAAGGAAGAGGGAGACATCAGCAGAGAAATTTAGAAGAAAAGAGAGAAGGAGAAGGAGACAGAGAGAAGATAGAAGGAGACAAAGAGAAGGGTACAGAAAGCAGACGGAGGCAAACAGAGACAGACTAAGGACAACTTTACTTTTCTTTCTTTTTTTTTTTTTTTTTTTTGAGACAGAGTCTCACTCTGTCACCTGGGCTGGAGTGCAGTGGCGCGATCTCAGCCTACTGCAACCTCCACCTCCTGGGTTCAAGCAATTCTCCTGCCTCAGCCGCCCGAGTATCTGGGACTACAGGCACACGCCACCATACCCAGCTAATTTTTGTATTTTTAGCAGAGACAGGGTTTCACCATGTTGGCCAGGCTGGTCTTGAACTCCTGACCTCAAATGATCCACCTGACTGGCCTCCCAAAATGCTGGGATTATAGGCATGAACCACTGCGCCCGGCCGACAACTTAACTTTTCAAATTTTTTTTGAGATGGAGTCTCACTCTGTCACCTAGGCTGAAGTGCAGTGACATGATCTCAGCTCACCACAACCTCCACCTCCTGGGTTCAAGCAATTCTCCTGCCTCAGCCTCCTGAGTAGCTGAGATTACAGGCATACACCACCACGCCCGGCTAATTTTTTTTTTTTTTATTTTTTGTATTTTTAGTAGAGGGGTTCACCATGTTGGCCAGGCTGGTCTCAAACTCCTGACCTTGTGATCTGCCCACCTCGGCCTCCCGAAGTGCTGAGATTACAGGTGTGAGCCACCACACTTGGCCTACTTTTCAATTTTGAAGAGCTTCTGTGATACCATGGATGAGGCACATCACTGGGTTGCATGTCACAGTGGAAGGCAGCGTTCGTCACAGAGCCTTCAAGAGGGAGATCCTAAAGTGAGGAGGTTTGAGATGCCGCCTTAAGCGATAGGCCTATATGTGAGGTCAGGATTCAGAAATCAACTTCACATCCATGCTAAGCAGGCCTGTTTTATGCCTTTCTAGCTTCCTGTCTGGGCAGAATCCCATTCATCAAAATATAGATGGACTTAAAGCTTGTTCTCAACTCCTCTGTCCTTTGGTTTCCAAACCACTTGATGAGATCATCTAATCAGCTCACACATGCACTGTCTTTCTCATACACACACACTACTTCTTCCTGTCTTCTCCTATCAGGTAGCGTGCGTGCATGTGTGTGTCTGTGTGTGTGTATTTTTCAGAATTTTAAGACTTTTCAGGCCAGAAGGACATTTCCCCACTTCAAATTTGATCCCCAACATTTCAGGGAAAGCAATGCGTTAAATACAAAGAAATATTCAGCTGCAGGCGGGTAGGCACCCTGCAAATCAGTGTAGACAGGCACCTACAAGGCCTCCAGAAAGAATGACCACATCTAGGCTTTTTTTTTTTTTTTCATGTTACCCAAAGCAGCATTTTAACAGACTTCTATTGTGTTTTCTCCATTCAGTTCACTTAGAGGGTGACATTTTGCCCTCAAATTCATATGTATAGTTGCTCTAAGAGATTTTCAGAGCTACATGCCTGACAAAATCAGACCTTCTGTTTTATCTGAAACAACCCCCCAAAGAAAATCATTGAATCTGAATGAACAGAACAATTCTTTATGTCCATGGGAGATAGGCAGACAAAACCCAATAAAAATGAAGAAAGAAAGAGACATGGCAATGATTTGTTTTTCATAATTACTTATTCAGAGTAGAAAGGAGCCGGGGAAGAGGGTTCCTTTTAACATGTCCTGACGTGACAGATGAGGTGTGCTCATCGTGTATATGTGGAAGAGATTAATGCACCACACTCTTGTTAAAGGAGATGCTTCTCATTGGACAGAGATATATTTCTATCTGGAATGCTGGAGATAAACACCCAGCATTTTACTCCTCATTTTCATTATGCCTAAAGCCCCTCACTGTTCTTTCAGAGTGGCAGGTGATGTGACTAGCATGCATCAGACCATTCTTTTCTATGTCCTGTGGCAAAAACAATCCCCCTTTTAAGACACAACACAGGGGTACCCCAAGTGCATATTTTGCTCTGAACAATACCCCCACAATGTGCATGTGATAGATTTAGAAATCAGACTGGAGTGCAAAAAACTACATCATCTCTAAATTTGTTTTCCTTTCCTTATAACCAAACAGTTTTACTTGGGTGCAAAATTTGCCCAAGAAGGGTTTTAGCCAGAAATCAATGGAGAGAAAGAAAAAAGGAAAGTTTTAGTTAAATTTTCTTTGTTTCTGCCCTTACATGAAAAGGGTAAAGAAATTTTTTCTACTTAAAACACATAGCCTTTGCTCATGGAAGAGTTGAATCCAGAAGATTCTGACTGGAACTATAAAAGCCATAAATCAGATCTACAATTTAAAAAAATATAAACTAACAATATAATTTTTCATATATCTGATTAAGGGAGGTTTAATGCATTCATGAATCATTTCCTAAAACTGTTATGAATTCAAGGATAAAGGATGAAAAAAATGATAAGTGCAGGAAGTATAAAAATAAGGGTTATGCTATAAACTTTTATGTATCCATATTACAGTCATGTCGGGACCTAGATCATATCTAAAGCCATATAAATATATAAGTTAAAACTTGGGGATTTGAGGGTAGCTGGAAGATTATAGTCCACATCACTCATCTTATAGAAAAGGAAGTATTGACAAAAAAAGTTTAGCTGTATAACATATATAATATCATTTCTTCAGTCATGCATGTAATTACTTATTACAAATTTTCTTGTACCTACAATGAGCCAGATACTAAGTACATTATAATGAGTTTGGCACTAACTCATAAGTGGGTATTCTATAAATTTTTTTTTTAATAAATGAAGGATAGAACATGATCTCACTCTGGGCTAGCTGGAAGGTTGAACTCAAGTCTCATGATCCCCAGGAGACCACAGGGCCTTTCATTTTCAGCAAAGGGTGTGCCAAAACAGGTTGGTCTGGCACCATTTTTCTCAGAGCTTCTATATTATAAGGGGCTGCCAACTGTCTCTTTTCACCTTTAAAGAATCTCAACAAAAATAAGTAGCCAACAGCATTTTCAACATCAAACTACTTCTCTCTTACAAACCCAAATGAACAACTGTCAATAGATGAGGAACCCTCAGGTTTGGATGACACAATCCTGCCTCACTGCTGTATTCAGAGTCCTTGTTGTAGGATGAGGAGTGTAGAAAATCCTGATGCTGCATTTACTGAGTACCTATCTCATGGCAAGTATTTGAGGTCCTTTACACAGAGATTTCATATAATCTTCAAAGTAAACTAGATATGGTGTGATTAGCTCACACAGTTGAAGATGCTGAAGGTCAAAAAGGTCAGACAACAGACTCATAACAGCTGGCAGGTGATATATCTTAGATTTGGACTCGGCCCTTTCTGACTCTGAGTCCCATGGTTTGTCCCATGTCCTGCCCCCCAATTCACTGCTAATAGCAATACTGTATACAATTCTTCACAATCATTTCAACTATGAGCAAGTAGTGAGTACGTATAGCCAGACTGGCCCTGAGCATGCTTTCCCATTTTCTCTTGTCAAAACCTACCAGATCTCATGGCCTGCCTCAGGATCCCAAGAGAAGGAATTCCTTATAAGAAACCTGTCTGGTTTCCTTCAAATAGTTAAGCTCCTGCTACCAATAATATTATAAAAATTATATCCTGAGGGTGCTCCTATGTAAGATACCATACTACCACAATGATATGGACATGGAAAGCTTTTCCCTCCCCTTGTGGTTATACTAGATTGAAAATCATCTGTATTTTATGTGATCATACTGCATGTCACCATGTTTGTGTGTGGCACACAAATGTGTAAGTATACATTTTTTTTTTTTTTTTTTGAGACGGAGTTTCGCTCTTGTTGCCCAGGCTGGAGTGAGGTGGCATGATCTTGGCTCACTGCAACCTCTGCCTCCCAGGTTCAAGCAATTCTCCTGCCTCAGCCTCCCTAGTAGCTGGGATTACAGGCACCCACTACCATGCCCAGCTAATTTTTTGTATTTTATAGAGATGGGATTTCGCCATATTGGCCAGGCTGGTCTCGAACTCCTGACCTCAGGTAATCCACCTGCCTTGGCCTCCCAAAGTGCTGGGATTACAGGCATGAGCCACCCGGCCCGAATAAGTATACAATTTTTAAAGGCCCTCACACATCATGATTTTATCAGGACAGTCCCTTTAATAAACTAGGAAACTGTTCGAGGATTTATTTTAACACAAGTAACAGGTTACACAGCTAGTAAGTGAAGGAGACAGGACCAGAACCCACATGTCTTAACACCTAGACAAATATTTCTTCCACTGTGCCAGGCAGTAGAAAATTCCCAGCCTTATCATGTGCTCCTACAAATTCTTTTCCCTAAAAATTCACAAGGCAGCATGATGTTATCTGACTTATCACTGTAAATATTTTAGCATTTAAATGAGGAGGCAGAGTAAAGAGAAAAATGTTTCTATAGAGATTTTTGCAGAGATAGAGAGTTCTTGGTCTCCATCCAAAGATCTTGAGCATTTAATGAGACTACCGTCCACGAGTTGGTACAGGGTTTAGCAAAATCATGGTAGCTATTTGGCGGCTCGCGGTCTTCCTCAAGGTCTCCAGAGGGAAAACAGGAAGCAAGGCTTAGTTCTAACAGAAGCTGGACTCTGGTCTTAGCCCTGAATAAAGCATGTCACCGCTCTGAGCTTCAGTTTCACTATTTTTAAAATGAAGGTAATAATTCCTGTTTGACCAACCCACAGGCTTGTTTTTGAGAGTCCAGTGAGATAATGCATGTGAAACTTATTTGAAAACCATTAGTATTAAATGCCATACAAATGTAGGGGATTCTTATTAATATTATTCATGGATCACAACGATTCCATAGTACTGAGAAAATGATGAAATGCAAATAATCCAATGCATTGGAAGTTCATCAGGGCAGCCTTCACTCCAAATTACCTTTGATTCGTCCCCTGTCACTCCCTAGAATCTGAAATGAGGAAGTCACTTCTGTTCCACGAGATTTGTATAAGAGTGAAACAAAATGTTTGTGAAACACCTAGAGTAGTACTTGGTATGTATCTGGCCTCTTTTCTAAAACTCCCAAGACGAAACCCTCTCTCTCATCAGACAACCTGCCAGATGATCTAACACAGGATAGTAAGTATTCTTATTATTTGTTACTGTTTCTATTATTCTCAATTGAAACCACTTCCTGTAATTTCACAGTAAAAATAGAGCCATTCATCAGATAGTAAGCTCAGTGGTCCCTCTCTTCTAAGGTCAGCTACATGGAGGGGAAGGGGGCAGGTAGCACAAATATCTGGGGAATTATGTAAGGATTGAGGGCCCTAAATCTGTGAAAAAGAGCTGATTAATTCCTCCACATATGGTTGAACAGAACCCACTTCCACCACTTATTCTATTGGTCCCAACCTCCCTCCCTCTTCTCCCCTCATTCTTGGCTTACTGGAAGATGTAACCATAACTAAGCATGCTAGTCAGCACTGGATTATAGACACTGAGTTTCTTTCTCAATAAGCATTCTTCTTAACTACATTATGAAAATTCATCTCTAGATGTATGTATTTGTTTAAAGTCCTTTGAGACTCTAATTAATGTTCCTCAGCATCTGTCCAGCAGTGTGATCCCAGTTGCTAATGGTTTTACCTGGTTAGTAAAAGGTCTTATCAGTTAGGCTGCAGAATTGAGATGAGAACTCCCAGCTCTGAATAAAAAGCCCATTGCTCATTTCTTTATGTCGTACTTCCAGCCATGAAATTATTAAACTCCTATAAGCTCATCATTTCAATTGCTGTCCTGTTCCTTCATTCTCTACCAAACCTCCCAAGCAAGAACTCCAGGATGATACTTAGTGCAATTGTGCTAACATCTTCAAACACTGCAGTGAGGTGTTTGAAATAAAATGTGTAATTATGGTAGTGGAAAGCTACATCTGATTCCAAACAAACCTCACGTTCCCCTAGCTGTAATTAGAGAGCAAGGTTCGCGGCACAGATTTTCCCATGAAATCCAGTTCAAGTAAGGCTTCTGTTCTTTCAGAGGGGCTCCTGGAGGTGGAGATTGTGATTAAATGGTTTGACATTTGTCCCCCTTCCACATTCTAAAGAGAATGTCTATTATCATTCTTGGAGTCTAAAAACACAAAATATGTGCAAGGAATTAATGTTGTTTGGAGTTTTGGATAACAATCTTCCAACTTATTTGTCTCTGAACAGGGACAAATTAGAACAGGGAAGGAAAGTTACAGACACACACCCACAGAAACCCATGGACCAAAATGTGCAGAAGTAAAAACTGCCTCTTAAATGTCTCCAGAGAAATTTATGGAAATGGGAAATCCCTGCAGCTTTGGATAAAACTAGACATTGTTTTGAATAATCTCACAGGTCCCTGCAACTTAAAATCCATAATAATAGGAGCAAGAGTGAGATGACCGAGGGCTCAAAGATTTTCCTGTTTCCTATTAATATTTGAGGATTGTCCATCTGAATCTTCTCAAAAGCATAGATTTCTTGACTGCCCTTGGAGGACTTTTGTAATTAGGCATATTTAGCTGTACCATGTTATACTGCTACAGGAAGAATCCCATTTGTCAGCAGTTTTAAACTTTGCCAAATAAAGGCTTATTGGCAAACGGCAGTGAACACTCTGATAATGACCCAACTTTAGAAAACACACACCCTGCTGTGTTGTATTCAAGCCACAGTTCTATTGAAATAAAAAAGGGAGACAATGCCTGCTTTCAGACACTAGAGATCCTTTGTATTCCAATAAAAGTCTAAATTAATGTTTTAAAAGGTTATTGCTATTTTTTCCCATTTAGCTGGCATCATTTGTAAGTCTTATTTAGACAAGGTCCTACGTTATTTTACTATTTCTTCTTGCACAAAAGCTAGTATTTGATTGTGTTAGATCATCAGCTTCTGGTTTTCATTAGACAAACCTGAAATACCCTATTATTAAGATTAAACAAAAAAAATAGTTGTTTTCTTATTCTGAAACCTATTATTTTGAGGCTGCCCTGACCAGAGGAAGAGAAATCAGTTTTGCACAACCTGATGGAGAGATACTTCAAGAGGAGCCACAATAACCTCATCAATGCTGCATTTAGGTTGTTTTTGTAAATGAGATCCCTTCTTGGATCTGACAATGGGGATGAAGGATAACTTCATTCTTTGGCATTGGCAATACTTTCTTTAGTATAAAAGGACTTGCGATATGCAAAATATAGGGCAAAGAATACTGTTTGCCTGTGTAATGTCAGCAAACTGGTGAGGTGATGCAGAGAATCTGCAATAGCATAGTGCTGGAAGCTGAGGGTTATGAGATCTTAGATCTCCATGTCATTTATGCTTACCATGGTATTGTCTCAACGTTAACTCTCAGACTAAGCCATTAACAAGTGGTGGGTATTTTTCCAGTTATACCAGTTTAACAGGGAAAAAGAGAGTGAGAGTAACTTTCACAAATCAACATTTCCCAAATTCTTCCACCATTCAGATGGGAACTCCAGCCCCCTCAGATTTCTCCCAAATAGATGAGAAATTTTTAGGGGCGCGCCTCATATGGACTCTTCCTCCTGAATTATTCTTACTGGTCCTTTGGGTTTCAACATAGAAGTCATATCTTCGGAAAACCTACTCTACCAAACTGAAGAAGGGTTAGGTGCCCCTCATATGTGCTCGCAAATTATCATTGCTCTATCCATACAACATTGTGATTGTCTATGGTCTTGTTGCTTTCCTGCACTAGATTGTGAGCCCCATGATGTTAGGGATCATATCTTTTCACTGTACTATTAGCTACACATAACAGACTGCATGCTACGTTAGTAAATGTTAATTAAATGAATATCTTCTCAGGCTGGCTGTTTTGATTGCCCCAACGCCTTGGCTAGTTTTCTCTCATCCTGCCTCAGATTGCTGTGGTGATGCCTCCCGCTAGCACCTGCAGAGACAGCCCTGTTGGTGGCGTCGGCCACAGTGCCAGCTCTGCTGCCAGCGCCCATCAATGTGGACATGGAGGCAGTCCTAGCTTCATGTTGATGATGCTCCCCTGCTGATGCGGAAACTCCTGATTCCAGTGCTACATTCTTTTGTTTGTTTTATGCCCCGTGTCTTTGTATCACCACCCCATTGCTAAGGCCTGGTCCCTAGGTGTGGAGAAGGAAGGCAATCAGAGGGAGGAGGTCTTCTGTGCTCAGAATCACCCCTTTTTCTATGATAGTGCCTCAAACTCATTTACCTTGGCTCTCATCCCTGAGGATGAGTTTTTTCTTGGGATACTCTTTGGTTCCTCATTTTAATGGACCTTGGTGGGATTTCTCTTCTCCGTTTGACAGACCTAAATATGCCCTATTCTCAGGGTAAGCACAACTGGGACTCTAGCTGGGGCTCCTTACGTAGTATAAAGGTAAAGAACTATCTGTGCACAGGGAATCTTTTGCTCCTTTGTATTTCAGGAGAGATGTCAAGGGTCCTGGTAGGGTTTCCAGGTAAAATACAAGATAATTAAATTTGAATATTAAAATACAAGATACTTAATTAAAATTAAATATCCGGTAAACAACAAATAATATTTTGTTTTGTTTTCCAGTATGTCTCAAATGTTGCATGGGACATATTTGTACTAAAAAATATAGGCTGCACTCCAGCCTCAAAGTAAGCACATCGCCAGAAGGATGTCATGTCATCCTTCTTCCCCCATATTCCTGGGCTTATCTTAAGCCTTTGAGTATTGGATAACTAACAATAAAGATATGGTCAACAGTATTGTAAAAGCAGGCCAAATATTACATGAGACATATTTATGCTAAGAAATGACTTGTTTGTCTGAAATTCAAATTTAACTAGGCATCCTGTATTTTTACTTATTACATCTGGCCAACCTAGTCCTGAGTCAAAAGCAGCAAATAAAGCCATTTGAAAGACAGAGACAGTGATGTTCCTGTGTATCCCTAAAATGACAGCTCCTAGTGTGGCCCGTGATGGAACAAATGGAGCCAGTCAAGTGTATTTGATCTCCTTAGACCATAGGCTTACCCTAATCCAGACTGCCTTCTGGGCTCTAGAGGGAGGAAGAGCCGCCTGACCCTCAAGTTCTAGACTCTGGATGTATCTGTCTGTCATGTGGATCTGGAGTGGTGGAAGGTCCTTTGGGAACTACTGAACAATGGAGAGGGTGACGTCTAGGGGCAGCACTGCTACCTGTGGCAGCACTGCTCCAGGCTATATCAACTGGAGCTGAGAAGTGCCTCTGCATGTAAGAGCTCTAGTTTAAAGTCAGAAAAATTTAGAGAGTAGCTTCTTATGGTTTGCTCAAGCAAACTCCAAGATCTTGTCTTCTGCTGGCCATTCATCAAAATTGGCTTAGATTCATCTCAGCCTGTTCATGTTGGGCAGAAGTCTTGTGCCTTAGCCCAAAACTACATATCTCACCAGAGGCAATAACAGTGGTTTTAATGCTGTCTTTTCTTCTTCATCTACCTGGGCTGATTTTAAGCTTTTGAGGATCAAATAACTAACAAGAAAAATATAATTTGTCAACAGTATGGTGAAATCAGGCCAAAGCAAGAAGGTGAAAATGAATTGACATTAACAGGGTAAGCAATTAATTTTCTTCCTTTAGTCCTGGCTTTTGTCTTGCCACAAGTCTAACGGAGTACCAGACGAACCATGCCAATGCCTGGGCACTAATAGCAAAACAAAAGCTGATAAAGACGGGTAAAATCATCCACGGAGGCAGGAAGCAATTAACCACATAAAGAAAGTGAAACATCACCAGTGATAAGCCTCAGCAGCAATTTACTCGGGTTTGAGAACTTATTGTTCTGATGGTTTTCAATAAGTTTTCCTCATTTTCTGCAGCTTCCTTAATTCAATAGATTTTTTTAAAGATAGAATTATGCAGTCATTACTACCCACATACCCAGGCCTTCATTGCATCACAGAGAGTAGATGTGGGTGGAAAGAGTGGGAATAGGCAACAGAGACGGAAATTTCAAAGGCCCTTAATGTTTGCCTTTGCTTGAGTATTTTGTATTATTTTGGTCTTTGCCATCACCTGAGAAATTGAGCTTCTGCACTCTCTTTATGAAAAACACTGAAAAACAACAGTTATTGCTGACCAAAATGATTATGAGTAGGTAAAGGGGAGACGTAGCCCCAGAGGTCAGATTTACTGCTGTCAAATCACCTTTCTCTAGGGATCAAAAAATTCTTGTGATTCTTGGTAAAGAATTTGACACAGTTGGGGATTTCTTATTCTCTCTTAAATATATCAAAGAAAAGGAACTGTTATATATCCAATATTTGAGATGATAATTGTTGGATACCACTGGCTTTCTTTTCTTTTTTTTGAGATGGAGTCTTACTCTCTCACCCAGCCTGGAGTGCAGTGGCACAATCTTGGCTCACTGCAAGCTCTGCCTCCCGGGTTCACACCATTCTCCTGCCTCAGCCTCCCGAGTAGCTGGGACTACAGGCGCCCGCCACCACGCCTGGCTAATTTTTTGTATTTTTAGTAGAGACAGGGTTGCACCATGTTAGCCAGGATGGTCTCGATCTCCTGACTTTGTGATCCGCCCGCCTCGTCCTCCCAAAGTGCTGGGATTACAGGCATGAGCCACCGCGCCCGGCCACCACTGTCTTTTTATCAGTGGTGAGTGATAAGCCTAGTATGTCTGATCTCCGTACAAAGTTGTATTAGGAAAGCTGATTTGGTTTGTGGAACATTACCAATATATATGGAAAAAGGTTTTATTACCACATGGTTCCGGCATATCTTCCTTGTAAGATATTGTATCAAATGACAAAAGAGTTCTGGAATTTTCTATACAAGAAAGTGTAACTAGTGACTTTTCATATTTTTGGAAGACTAGAGAAAAATTAAACTTTAGAATGGGTTGTGAAATCTCTTTCTTAGCAGCATTTTATGGTAGAAGACAAACATCTGCCCCCAAGTTTTAGAAAACTGGCCTGTGTAAAGGGAAGGGACTCAGCCAGATTAAACCAAGCACCCTAGGACAATACAAAGTTGTCAGGAGGATTCCCAGGTTCTGGGGATCATAGAGACTCCCCGATCTCTACCTGGAAAGCTTTTTGAGGCCTTCCTGGACTATGTCTCGGAGGTGCTTCCTACTCAGGCATTTCCAAGTGAGGATGCATTATCAAACCCAGTCCCTGGTGGTTTACCCGGCAATCATTATTCACCACCCCCCCCCCCGCCCCCCATCTTTCTTACCCTCTCTGAATGCTGGCTGACCACTTGGGGGTAAGGAAAACAGGAAGAGTGCAATCAGATCGCCCATTAGCAGCCATTAGGAGCTCAACATTCATGCCTCAGCAGTCACTGGAATAGATTTTTCATAAATTTCCTGAGCACCCTTGTGGAACACAAGATAAAAAGCAGCCATTTTGCTCCCTCTTTTACAGATGGCATAAATAACTTCCTTTGGCCACACAGCTTCAGAGTTAGGAACTATACAAATATTTCCTAGGCAAGGGGCAGTAATATGAGCTCAGGTGGCAGTCAGGTGGCAGTCTGGAAATTAGCACTTGAAGAGGGAGACAAAGGAATAGCTTTCAGGGATTCAGTCAACAAATGGATGACAGGAAAGTATATTTTTCTTCATTTCTTTGCATTCCACTTTGCTTCATGTCACCATTTTTGGGTGTTCAAATCTTTGATTACAAAAGGAGGATCTTGAGGTATACAAAAAAACCAGAATCCTGTGTTCTTCTTAGCCTAAATATGTGAAGGGCTTCTTTTGGTGCTAATAACTCCAAGTTAGCTAACATTTACCACAGTCATTTCTTAATCATTTGGTTCAAAATAGGAATGACAGAGGCCAAAAAGCCTATCAGTTATAAAGACATTGCTCTTGATGAATACAGGAATACTGTGGGGAAAAGGATGGTAAGGGGGAATTATTTCATTGAAAGAGACTACCCTTTTATATAATTAGCACCTAAAAAAGAGTATTAAAAAATAACAGTCTTAGGAACCAAGTATTAAAGATCAATATATTTAATAACTTTCAGGTTTAATACAATTATAAAATTCTAATTTTCTAATAATAATATTCATTATCCAAGTGATTAATATTAACCATAAACAGCCACAGTTTCTTCTGTCTCCCCTGCCCACCGTCTTTCAGACACACTCACACAGTGTATGTGTAGTATATTAAAATGGAGACTGAATGGTCAATGAGTTTGTGGACAATACCATACTTGTTATTCTTTTTCCATCTGAAAGGCAAGAAACAAAGGAATTCCAAGGCTCAGATCATGTGAGGAAACTCTTTCTGGCTCCCAGTACATGTGTTGTCCAGTTCTTAAAATGCACAGGCTAAAGCAAACTTAGACTCTTATTCAAAGTCTTTGTTGAAGAGACAAAGGAATTGGGTTTTCCCTAAAGATTTTTCTAAACCAGTCAGATTTGCTTCTTTTGATCCAGGCGTATAAGAGACAGTAAGAGAAATTTCGTCTTGGGAATTACTATTTTAAACAAAGGCCAAAAACAGTGGTGCCTATTTTTAAAGCCTCCTCATTTCTCCCCAGTAACCAAGAGCAAGGTAATTTGAATTCTGTTTCCAGTCAATATGGTTAACCTGATTTCACTCTACAATTTAGCAGTCTGTTCTTTATACTTGATTTCTATGATATTAAGTATATACAACATTTCCTTCCCTTTTAACCTGGTTTCCACTTACAGTTTTCTGTGTATTTGAGATCTGTGTGGTGGCCTGCCTGAACTCATGGAAAACTGACGACACTGAAAGAGAATTGTTGTAGTTAAGCTTCCCTGATGGCACTTTTTAAAAAACAGCAGTGGAAAAAAATAACAAGGCACTAGTCAGTTGTGATTTTTGGCAGATACTTCACTCAGAGTGCTCAGGGCATCCCCAGAAATTATAACCCCTCAAAGGTATTCAGGGTACAGTAAATAAAGCAAGATACAATTATTTTAATGTTCCTCCTATTGATTCAGTTCTCTTCTCTGCAAGGTCTTAGTAACAGGGTTTTTGATCTAAGTGAAAGGTCAGCTTTGAAGTAAGTGTAAAGTTATTTACAGGAAATGAAGCAAAAAGTGGCCTTTCATGCATTTTGAAATTTCTCTATTATTGAGGAGAAAATGAACTGTGTCATCAGCTGAAAGAAAAACAGATGCCTAACTTCTCATATTAAAGTTAAATAAATACCTACCATACTAGAAGTATGCTATTAGCTCTGAAATTTGAAATTCACCATGGTCTGTTTTCCCCAACTTTGGATGTGAAAGCAGGAAATAAACAACTGTGAATTAAGGCTCTAAGTAACTATGTAGCAGTTGTAGTTTGGGGGGTGGGAGAAGACTGCCAAGATGAGATAATCATGGTGGGGTTTTCTTTCCAATATGGGATGCTAAATAGACATTTGTGATAACTACATAATCAACAACATCTTTAAATATTTAATTTCTTGTCAGTTGTTATCTTAATTGACTTCAACTCATGTGTATGTATGTGTGTATGTATTACATATATACATATAACTACATCTGTCAGAGGGAAGTGGCAAATTGAAGCAATTATGTGGCTCATTCTGCAGAGAAAAAAAGGAAGAGGAGAAATCTGATGGTAAGGGGGAAAAGTGTAGGTAATTGTGACTTACTGTATAGGTTTATATTTAGATATAACCTGGACTTCTTCAAATAATATGTCTAACTATAAATCTTGGACTTCTTCCTACTCTAGATCAAAACATTGATTTCTAGATGTGTTTAAATATCACGTAAAAGTGAGTTCACTGGCACCTCAGTGCAGGTAGGCTTGGTGCCATGCTGGTTCTCACTTAATGAAATTAGTTACTAAAATTTAGTTCAAAATTAATTCAGTTCAACAAAAATCTATTAAGCATCTACTGTGTCCCAAACTCTTACCTGGGAACAAGGAGTCCACAGTTCATTTCAATATCTATACATACATATTTTTTGTGTGTGTGATGGAGTCTCACTCTGTTGCCCAGGCTGGAGTGTAGTGGCACAATCTTGGCTCACTGCAATCTCCACCTCCCAGATTCAGAGATGTATGTCACTGTTAGGAATTAAGAATGCAGCCCTGAGCAGTGAGCCAGAAGAATCACTTCTCTAAAGATAGAAAAAAAAAAATGCCAATGTTTAGGAAATAAAGCTACACAAATTGTAAGAAAAAGCTGACCTTTGCTATAATTATTCAGTTTTGTTTCATTCAGTTATCTATTTCCAGCACAAAAATCCTATAAAACCATTATCACAGTTTAAAAAAAAAAAAAAAAAAAAAAAAAAAAGAAGACTTGGGTTGGGACCTCTCTTCTGCCACCTACTAGCTGAGTGAACTTTAAAAACTTAACATCTCTAAGTATCAGCTTCTTCCTCTGTAAAGGTGTAATAATAAGAAGAAATATCAGGCCTAACTGATAGGCCTGGTGAGAGGATGAAATGAGATAATGTATTGTCTTAGTCCATTTTGTGTTGCTATAACACAATACGTGAGACTGGGTAATTTATTAAGAATGAAGATTTATTTCTCACAGTTTTGGAGACTGGGAAGTCCAAGGGGCTGGCATCTTGTGAGGTGCCATCTTGCTGTGTCATACCGTGGTAGAAGATGGAAAGACAAGAGATAGAGGGGGAAGGGAGCCAAAGTTATTCATTCGTTAGGAACCCACTCCCATGATAACTAAATCACTCTGCACAATAACAGCATTCATTCATTCATGAGGACTGTGCCTGATCACCTCTTAAAGGTTTCACCTCTCAACACTGTTGCTTTGGGGATGAAGTTTCCAACACATGAACTTTGTAGGGCTCATTCAAACCATAGCATGTTGCTAGTGCAATACCTGGCATTGGGTAAATGCTCAATATGTGTCGTTATTATCATCCCTACTTCTGCTATAGCTGGGCAACCTAATGAACTGCAGAAGCTCTGGATGTAATGCCCTGCACATGCCTGCAACTTGACTTTTAGGAGGAGATTTTGCTCTTTATTCTCCTAATACATGGTAGAGTAGCAAATGAGGAAATAGCAGTCAGTGGTATTTATGACTTTCCATGGTAACCATTTCTGTTTACCCCTCTTAGCTAGAGGAAATAAAGGCAATACTGGCTGGATTAGTTGAAACATGCCATTTACTTTTTACCACAATGTGGTAAGTAAAAACAGAGAATATTATTATAAAATTTCTGTGTATCAAGTAGTTGGACATGTTGAATAGAATTTGAAGTAAAGAAGTATAGACTAATTTACACACAGCAAAACTTCTTTGACTCATTTTTTTATTTCAGTATAATATTTGAACAAGAGTTTGACTGATTTCAAATATATGGGAAGCATGATCTTCTAAGCAAATAAATAATCCCAGAATCCTAAAGTACTCACTAATGTTGTATAAGGGAAGAAAGCACTAGAATCAGAGACATTTGATATCTTGCCTTAATTCATTAAAAATGTGTCAAAAATGTATTATGCGCAAGGACTATTCCAGGCATTGGGGTACAATGAGGAATAAAGCAAGTGTGGTACCTGCTCACCTGGAACTTTAGTAGTGGTGAGTAACACAATAGGTGAGAAACACAATAAACAAGTAAACAAAGTAGTTTGTATTTATTTTGTAATAAGGACTTTAAAGGAAAAAATAGAGTCCTGTGTCCTGCCACTTAGCTGTATAATCTTCAGTAAGTCATATTCAGAGACTAATAGAATTGAAAGAAGTCTTGGAGATCCATTACAAAGACCTTATGAGCTATATAAAGCACTAAACAACTACAAAGAATAATTGTCAGCAATGTCTAATTATAAACCATTCTTTCTTTTATCTGTTTTCTTTTTTTTTTCTTTTTAATGAGGCAGGGTCTTGCTCTGTTGCCCAGGCTGGAGTGCAGTGGCATGATCTCAGGTTACTGCATCCTCTGCCTCCTGGGCTCGAGTGATACTCTCACCTCAGCCTCTTGAGTAGCTGGGACTACAGGCACATGCCATCAAGCCCGGCTAATTTTTGTATTTTTTGTAGAGACAGGGTTTCACCGTGTTGCCCAGGTTGGTCTCAAACCCTTGGGCTCAAGCAATCTGCCTGCCTCAGCCTCCCAAAGTGCTGGGATTACAGGCGTGAACCCCCATGCCCAGCCTATAAACCATTCTTATCTGGTAATGTATGCAGCCTTTAAAGGTTTCTATTATATTCTCATATTCCTCATCTGAAGTACAAATATATTTCTTAAAAACATAAAATATATTTCATTAAATATTCCATATTTTAATATTTTTATTTTCTTAAACTCTTTTTCTGCCAAGTAGATTGACCTAGAGAAGGCTGAATGCTCACACAGGTCTTTCATAGGGAAAAGAAGGTGTGTAATGACTGTATACGGGCTCCCACTCCCATGCATGAAGACATGTAAATGGCTGAGAAATAGCAGATCTGGGTGTTTGTGAGACTTTAAAATCTGTAAGAAAATGATAATAATGACAAATAAAAATGATAAGAAAGTGTAACAAATACTTTACTTTGCTTACCGAACTACATTTTCCCAAATGGCATTCAACAAAAATTGAAGTCAGAATATAAATTGCAGAACACTGACACAGGAATATATTTATTTTATATTAATAGAATGATTTCTTTTAATAGTTCCCTTATAATGTTTTCATTATGTTTGAAATTTAAGTATCTTGGATAAAAGTTATCAAGAAATATCTTTATCCAGGAAAGCCCACTTGAGGGTGATGTTTTCTCTTACACATCCTGCATCCACATATCTCCTTGCAGATATCATGCAATGTAGAAGGCACTCACTATATATTAATGAATGAGATGTAACACTTAAGTAGATGTATTTTAATTTTTACTGTAATATTTTATCCATAAGCATGAGAAAGTAGCAGTATGTTGGGCATAGTCCTCATGTTACAGAATTGAATATAAATGTTATCAAACTTTCAGAAATAGTTCACACTACCAAACTCAGAAGAGACTAATGTATAAGCCCAAATACCACTTGGGCCTTTACAATGAGAGCTGTAACATACAGCAGACCAGAACACCCAAATACACTGATGAATTAATCCTTTCCTACAGGTAGAGAGGACAAATTACAAAGTAAGTTACTTGTTAGATATGGAATCAGAGCTACAGTATTTGATAGAAATATTGTCATGGCTGTTGTCAGCAAGCTAAGAACATGCTATATCCATCTCCGCTATAGGTTTGTGTTTGCAGAATGACTCATCTGTCTGTGGACAAGGCACACACACATGAACAGATTCCTATTTTTGAACTCTACTTTCTTGTTACTGTCATGCTGACCTTTCTGTTATCATTCACATATTGTTTCTTCAGAGTGTGTAAATCAATTATTCTATAACTTTATAAATGCAAAAATAACTACCTTTGCCAGCTTGTACTTGATATCTAAAACCGAAATGTGGTTAGTTCTGAGGTAATTAGACTTACTAGGGCATACACTCTGGCAAACTATTGTCTGTCTTGTTCACTGCTGAATCCTTACCACCTTGCAGGCCTGACACACAATAGGTCCTTAATAACTATTTGTTGAATAAATGAATTAAAGGGTAAAAGGTACTGCAACAAATGCCTCACCTCGTTTTGCATATTCATTTTTTCCTAATTTCCTGCTCATAGGCTAACTTTTTGGAGACCTTTTTCTGTACGTGACATGGGTGAGAACAAACTATGTATGTGCACACACCATGAGCTATGTATTCTATTTCTGTGCAAGACAGCTGTGATCCTTGCCCACCAGGAAATTTTTACCTTAAAATGTACAACTCATTGGCTTTTTAGTGTATTTTTATTTATTAAGACAAAAAGAGTCTCACTCTGTCACCCAGGCTGGAGTGCAGTAGTGCAGTCTCGACTCACTGCAACCTCCACCTCCTGGGTTCAAGCGATTCTCCTACCTCAGCCTCCCAAGTAGCTGGGATTATAGGAGTGTGCCACCATGCCTGGCTAATTTTTGTATTTTTAGTAGAAACGGTGTTTCACCATGTTGGCCAGGCTAGTCTCGAACGCCTGACCTCAAGTTATCCACTTGCCTCAGCCTCTCAAAGTGCTGGGATTACAGGCATGAGCCACCACGCCCAGGCAATTTTTTAAATTGTGCCACCATCACCACTATCTAATTCTAGAACACTTCTATCACCCTATAAAGAAACTCCATGTCCATTATCAGTCACTCCTCATATTCCTCTTTCCATGGATTCCTGTAACTACTAATATATTTTCTGAATCTATCAATTTGCCTGTTCTTGGTATTTCATATAAATGCAATCATAAGTATGTAGTTTATCCTGGAGAATGTTTCATGTACACTTGAGAAAAGCGTACATTATTTTCTAAAGTGTACAACAAGTTGTTAAGTATATGTTCTATATATGTCAGCTCTACTTGGTTTATAGTGTTGTTGAATCTTTCTATTCCCTTGTTTATCTTATCTCTAGTTGTTCTGTGCATTATTGAAAGTAGGGTTTTGAAGTCTCAAACTATTTTTATTTTTATTATTTCTTCCTTCAGTTCTGTGATTTTTTTCTTATGTTTTTAAGCTCTGTTTTTAGGTGCATGTATATTTATAATTGTTATGTCTTCTAGGTAGATTAAGCCTTTTGTCATTCTTTGCCTTTATGTATGCTGTTCTCTTTTTTTCCAGGAATGTCTGGACTATCTTTTTATTTCTACCCTGTTGATATTTTAGCCATTCTCCAACATACATCTTAAATACTGTTTTATTTTCAGGTAGTTCTCAGTCTTTCTGGTAGTTCTGGTTACTCTTGCTATAGATTTTGTATAGCTCTGTTATGAAATTTATGCTTTTATCTTTCTACCCCTAGTTAAAGGGATTGTTTCATCTTTATACCTCATTCCATGCCTAGTATGGTAGGTATTTAATAAATATTTCTATTATTGAAAAAGAATTAGGCTTTTTAGGATGGTCCTGGACAATTGGTGTAGGACAAAGGGTAGAAGTTAATAGGAAGCGTATTTTAGTTCCATTTTTAAAGAAAAGAAAATAACATTTTAATTACTAAAAAAAAAAAAAAATCAGAATAAACAATTTGGTCAAGTAAAATATTTCCCTCCAAGTAGTCAAGGCAAAGACTGAAGGACCATTTGTAGGAAATGGAGAATCTTTCTATTTAGAATTTTAAAATCTTAATTTTTTTCCTTGTAAAGAAATCTTAAGCCTTGAGTGTAAGAATGGCAGATGTTCTAACTATAGCAAATAATTCTTAAAAGCAACTAAAATCCAACTTATAGATTTTACTTCATCTTTCGTGTCCCTAGATTGGATCCTTTCTTCAAGATTAAAACAGCAAGCCATGGTACATATTATGGCTTGGCAAGCTTAGAGCATTTTAGAATCTTCTTACTTATCCCTCTCTAACTTCTTGCCAACTGGAAGACTGTGATGAGACAGGAGGTAGAGAAAGCTGTTGAGTGAGGAAGCAGAAAGAAGTATCACATATCCTTCTTGAGTTTCTGAACCATGTTATGATTTCACTAGAAAAATGACACCCTTTTGGAAGTACCCTTGAGAGGAGTGGACTTAGTGAAGCAGGTGGATCCTCTGGTTTATCTTCTGCACAAGAAGCCCTGCCTGGGAGAATTGACAGCCTTTTTGGAGTCCAAGTGCCAAACACCCACACACACAGTAAATGCCAGGAAGATAATCTTCAAATTAGATGATAGAGCTGAAATATTCCA
Source organism: Macaca fascicularis (assembly GCF_037993035.2). NCBI lineage: Eukaryota > Metazoa > Chordata > Mammalia > Primates > Cercopithecidae > Macaca > Macaca fascicularis. Next base: position 95,144,498 of record NC_088388.1, on the reverse strand, counting down.
CTGGCTTGTATCTCCATAACTGTGGAACATTTTATCTGCCCATTATTTTGTTCAATTATGCTCTCAGAATCATTATAATATACCTGGACTAGTGTGAGCTTGAGGTAATGTTCTTGTACTCACTGCAAGATGGTAACTTTCCATTATACCTAGTAGTTCTTAGCCGTGGCTGAAGGTTAGATCCAAATGGGGAGCTTTAAAAATTACTGATAGTTGGGAAGCAGAAAACCAAATATTGCATGTTTTCACTTATAAGTGGGAGCTAACCATGGGTACACATGGACATAAAGACGGGAACACACCAGGGACTCCAAAAGGAGGGACAGAGAAGGAGGAGTAAGGGCTGAAAAACTTCCTATTAGGTACTGTGTTCACTATCTGGATGTTGGGATCAAGAGAAACCCAACCTCAGCATAACGCAGTATACCCTTGGAACAAATCTGCACATGTACCACCTGAATCTAAAATTTAAATTTAAATAAAAACAAAACAAAAAATTACCAATAGTTGTGTCCCACTACCCACCCCTCCCCCTATTTGGATTTAGTTTATACCTGGAGTCAGCACAGGTGTTGGTATTTTCAAAAGTTCTCCCAGATGATTCTAGCATGCAGCCAAGGGTGTAAAGCAATGATCTAGAACAGTGGTTTGTAAAGTGTAGTTCTTGGATGAGCAGCATCAGCATCACATGGAAACTTGTTAGAAACCCAAATTCTTAGGCCCACCTCAGACCTGAAACTCTAGGGCTAGAGCCCAGCAATCTGTGTTTTAAAAAGTCCACCAGGTGAACCACTGGTTTAGAATGAAGAGACCTCTTCTTTACTTATTTTTAGAACATCCTTTTGAAAAAAAAGAAAAAGTGAGAATCTGACCAATTCAGTGTGTGTATGTTGAAGGTGGGGGGTGTCTGTTTTACAGATTGGTATCGAATAATGCAAATCTCTAAGTTGAACATAGCGGCTGCCCTGAGCACCTTTTTCCCACGTACAATTATTGCTAAATCTTGAATTAGATACTGTCCAGTAGATTTGTGCCATGTAGATGACTAATCTGGCTAATGTATAGAATACCTCCAACCCCCAGATACACGCACACAAAATGCCTAACAATGGATTATCCTCAAAAATAGACTATACTGTAAAATTTCAGCCTGAGCCATACTGAGACTCCATGTTTTATATAAATAACAATTTTGGACTTCATACATACTCTATACTTTTTTTGTCAATGCCACCTGCCAGTGGAATTCTGGTTTGCCTTGAGTTGACAGATTTACATTTGATTTATGCTTCATTCATTGCTAAAGAGTAAAGATCACATAAATGCCATTTTGCCCTGTGATGGAACATGTCACTAACTCTACAGTTGAACTCTTTCCATGTGTACTTGTTTATTGAGTTATTTACGTGTTTATTAAGAGTGGTAATTGTAAATTGAGAGCACAATCCCACAAAAGGTATTGGAGAGCCCTAGGAGCACCATGCCATGTAAACCTGATAAATAGGTAGCTGTGTAATATCTTAGTGTCAGCAAACTCTAACACCTGTGTCAGTGGGACAGATCACATGTGTGTCAAGCAAGAAGATGGTGTAGCAGCACTTTAAGGTTGATATGTATATGATGACTCCAATGAGCAAATGATGAAACAAACAAAGGCCTTCCTTCTCAAGATTTGGTGTGTGAACTAGGAGTATTTCTTTTTTCCCTGAGACTGAGCCTCCCACTGTCTGTTACCCAGGCTAGAGTGCAGTGGCACGATCTCGGTTCACTGTAACCTCCGCCTTCTGGGTTCAAGCAGTTCTCTTGTCTCAGCCTTCCAAGTAGCTGGGACTACAGGCGTGAGTCACCACACCCGGCTAATTTTTGTATTTTTAGTAGAGACGGGGTTTCACCCTATTTGTCAGGCTGATCTCAAACTCCTGACCTCAGGTTATCCACCCTCCTCGGCCTCCCAAAGTGCTGGGATTATAGTCGTGAGCCACTGCACCCAGCTGGATTAGCAGTATTGATAGCACCTAGGAGCTTTTTAGAACCAGACACCCAGTCCCCACCCTGTACCTGCTGAATCAGAATCTACAGGATAACAAGATCCCCAGGTGACTTGTATACACACTAAGGTTTGAGAATCACTAAGCTAGTGATTATTTCATAAACAGTGTCTATTTTCTTCTCTCATTACTGGATTTGAACATGCCACTTCTAAAGCAAGCAGTCTATGGTTCTCTCCATTCTGACGTTTCCAATGGAAACAGTAGGGCCACTAGGATGGGAAGTCAGCAGGAACAGCTGACCAAGAAAGGAAGTTTAGGTTGAACAAAGGTTTGCTTCATTTTTATTGCCCCTGGAGAAAGAACAATACTGTACAGAAGCTGTTAATGATGGGCTGGATTCGAAGGCAGAAATCTGTGCCAAAATCCAAATGTGTTTTTACTCTAAACTTCTCTCCAGATGTCTAGTTATACTCCAAAATTTCCAGCTGGTTAAAACGCCATAGAAATGGCTGGTCACTAAAACTATTTAAATATAAAATATATCCCTATTAACTTTATTTTCAATTTCTTCTACTCTTTTAATAATTTCATTAACTTCCATTAGCCAGCAAATTATTTGGTGCTGATGGAAAATGTCTCGTTGACCTCGATGGAGAGATTTTAGTGGAGATTGTGCTCTGTTTAACAGCTCACACAGGTAACTATGGCAACTCTCCATTTCAGTTATGAACATGTCATACAGATCCTAAGTGAAAACAGCCTCAGCCTATCAGTCTTTTTTAATAAGTAATCTAACAATAGTGGACCATTCAATCCAGAGAAAAGACTTTCTTTTAACCAAGCAATAATTGAAATGGCACTATTCAGGGAGAGCTATGATCTTAACATATTGGCCAACCTGTTAGCATGATTTCGTTGTACACTGTTCAACAAACCACCTATCCACTTGAAACAGATAAAGAGAAACCACATGTAACTGCTCAGGTAATTTTGCCCATCAATACTCTGCATCTTTCAAGCTGAGCTTTACAAATGGTTTCAAGAAACAGTGGGTGTGGTTTCCCTAATTTGCAGATGGAAATACCAACAGTGGGTCAAAAAGTGATGAGACTGTGTTCTATGGCAGTCTGTAGGAACTGCACCTGAGATGACTGCACTGGCCATACTGCTCAAGCCTTTTTCTCATACCTGCCATCTGCCCCCAACATGTCCATACCACATGCGCTGTCATCACGCTTAGTTGTCCATGTTTTTTTGTGTTGTTCACCTCTATATCCTCAGGGCCTAGCACAGTACCCAGCACATGAGAACTGCTCAATGATATCTGTTGAATGACTCAATGAATACATAATTGGATTTATATTGTTTTTCAGCCAATTTGCAATAGTTGTCTTCCTCTGAACTTCCAAAGTGCTTTCCAGTCTCCAAGATCCTATTCGAGCACAATGTGCTGCCTGAAGCCTTCTTTAATTTTCAGTCTAAAATAACATCTCGCCCATCAGAATCCCGATACAGTACTTGCTTTCTCTACTATTCTATTTTTTTGTTTCTTGAGATGAAGTCTCGCTCTGTTGCCCAAGCTGGAGTACAGTGGCGCGATCTCAGCTCATTGCAACCTCCGCCTCCTGGGTTCAAACGATTCTCCTGTCTCAGCCTCCCAAGTAGCTGGGACCAAGTGCATGCTACTACGCCTGGCTAATTTTTGTACTTTTAGTAGAGACAGGGTTTCACCATATTGGTAAGGCTTGTCTGGAACTCCTGACCTCAGGTGATCCACCTGCCTCAGCCTCCCAAAGTGCTGGAATGACAGGAGTGAGCCACTAAGCCGGGCCTCTCTGCTGTTGTTTTTACTGCTGTCATTTTCCTTCAGAAAATCTTACATTCCTGTTTCTATAGTTTATCTTTTCAACACTCTGAGTTCCAGAAGACCAGTGACAATGTCCTATATCCTCTCAGATCTCCTAGCATAACACCTTGCACATCACAGATGCTGACTACATAGTAGGGCTTATAAGTCAGCATGTCACAAAAGTATTAGGACCGTATCAGAGGGAAAGCTTTTTCCTGGTGTCCCAGGAAAGGCTCCACCTGAAGTTTTAGTTCTTGTTCTGAATGTGAATTAGGGGTTTCTGTAGGCCAGGGACCACTGTGGGCCTCTTTCCCACTCTTATGCTGCCCACTGATACAATTATAACCAGAATCTATGCCTTTTGCTTCTCAGCAGGTAAATGTCCCATAAAGAACTCTTTGATCCCGAACTTTCTACATCAGCCTCACGGCCAGATTCATATTGTTGCTAAGTCTAACATACAAAAAAAAGTCTTTCTGGATTATGACAAGGAAAGGGAAGAGGAGATGATTAAGAGCCTTATTTTAGGCTTCTCTCACTAGAGGACCTTTACTCATTGCCTTTCACTTCACCATTAGTAACATGTCAAGGGCTGCTTGGGTCATAAATAACATGAGCCACTCATGGCACAGAGAGCAGAGAACAGGCAGACGGTACTGACACATTTAGGATTTCGTAATATGTGTGCCAACCCAGCACACACACTGTAGAACCTGCTTCTCCCCTGTCCACTTGACCAGACCCTGGAGGGACTGGCTACACAGATGTCAGGATCCTCTTTTGTAAAACTGACATTGGTCTAGTGGGGGTCAGAACCTTCCAGCAGTAGCCACCCATTTGTGTTACAGATGTCACCTCATGCCTCTCCTGCACCTTCCCCTAACAAGTCCCAGGATGCTGAGACTTGGAGATGGGAAGAGTATTTTTGCAGCATCTCTGCACAGTGTGGCTCAGGGACCTCACAGCCTAAAGGTCACCTTGAGCAAGGCAAAGTGCTTCTGCTTGAATAACCACAGTCTTTGTCCAGGGTCTGTCTCTTCCCCTCTCTGTTTATTTGCTTCTCTGCCTCTACCCCTAAGAATCTGTATAAATAATAAGCTTCTCAGGTCATTCAAGGGCAACTCATGAACTCCCTTAGGAAAAGCCAGCAATGTCTTTTCTTCCAAACTGGTGGCTTAATGGCCACACGCAGATAATGCTTTATAAAAAGGTAATAATAAAATAATAAAATGAGTCTCATGTGATATGTAACAGAAGGCCCAATTTAGGAGACAGGTGTCAATAAATGCGGCCATCACTCATTCTTACCAGTGGATGACACAGGAGGAAACAGAAGTCAAAGAACCCAGGATTGAGAATATCTTGAGAAAGCTGCATCTGAGCATAATACATAAGCAGCTTCTTTTTGCAAATCATGGTAGGTTTTGCATTTGATTCCTGGTTCTACATGGATCCTTTTAAGTATTTTCCTGATCTGTGGTCCTTCTTCCCTCCTCTCATACCCTTTCACTAGGTGTATGCACATCCATTCATGTGCAGTCTGTCTCTCTCTCTCTGCCTCTCTCTCACACACACACACGCGTGTTTAAATAGACAAAATCTTAATAATGGTGGTGATGATGATGATAAGGAGAAGAAGGCCTGGTATTTATAGAACTTTATCCTTTGAGTGTGCAATGGATTAACTCAATAAATATTTAAAACAACTCGATCATCTTTGTTAGGTAAAGTAAGTGTTATGATTTACATCTTACGCATGAGAAAATTGGGGTTGACTTGTTAAAAAATAGTAGTAAAGCCAGGATCAGACTCTCTTTCTATTCTCCTTCTTAGATGGTTCTCCTACCATAGCACACTGGAATCAAACCAGAGAGCATCCTGTATCATAATTACTGGCTGACACACCACTCCTTCCCACCTAGCCATGAGTGCTCAAAGGCAGAGACAGGTCTTATTCTTGCCTATCTCCCACTTCCAACACAGAGTAACGCTGTATATGGAAGAGAGGGAGGGAAGACAAATGCCTTCTTGAACATTGGTAGGAACAGAACCTTGAGGAGATAGTGAAGGAATCAGTGGCCCACAGAATTGTGATAGCCATTTCTAAATCATGACACTTCCTGGGTTTACTCTTTTTGTTTTTGTTTTTGAGACGGAGTTTTGCTCGTTGCTTGTTGCCCAGGCTGGAGTACAGTGGCCTGATCTCTACTCACTGCTACCTCCGCATCCCGGGGTCAAGAGATTCTCCTACTACAACCTCCCGAGTAGCTGGGATTACAGGCGCGTGCCACCATACCCAGCTAATTTTTGTAGTATTAGTAGAGATGGGGTTTCACCATGTTAGTCGGGCTAGTCTCAAGCTCCTGACCTCAGGTGATCCACCTGCCTCGGCCTCCCAAAGTCCTGGGATTACAGGCGTGAGCCACCGCGCTGGCCGGGTTACTCTTAATTTCTCTTTGTGAAGCCCATGTCATCCTCCCTCCCTTCCCCATCTGTGCACACTGTTCCTCAGCTTACAGAAGTCTCTTATTTATAAAGGCTACAGTGACTGCTACTACCCTTGTTTCCCACCCCACCACTTGGTGATTCCAGAGGAAACTGAATAACTGGTACAACCTTACTAGAAAAGTGGGCCCTAAAAATGTCATCATATCTGAATTCAGACTTCTCTGTACAGGACGAAAGCACTCTAGCCTAGTTGGGGGCACTGCAAGTGCCCACAAAGCTAGACACGTGTGGGCTACTAAACACACCAAAGGCAAATGGTAAATTGCCCGCCTCTTTATTCCACAAGCATTACTGAGCTCTTACTAGGTGCAAGTCTCTGGATGGGGTGCGGAGGACTCCGTGAACACCCAGATGAGCTCCCTGACCTGGAGGAGCTCAGTCATGTGCAGAAGCAGGCAGATGTGTGAAAAAAAAGACTGTAAATGTTTCTCAAGCCCACCTTGCTCAGGTGTATTATGATGACCTTTTCTTGGAGATCTAGTGGTTCCTGCCTTTACAGGGCTGCTTAGAAGCTGGCTATGACTGCAGTCAATGGTGTGGAAGGATGGGGATTGAAAGAAGAGCGCTTCCAGCAGTGGGGGCAGTAAGAGATTGTGAGAGACACAGGCATGGGCATCTCATCATCTTACATCTCCCTCCTTGATTGTCCTGTGCACAAAAGTATCCAAGAGTAGAAGGCTGGACTCTCAGCATTGAATGGTTTTGAATAGATGGATTCAGCCAGGCCATGAGTCAACTACAGTCCCTGAAAGGGCATAAGATCACTCAGAAATCCTTGCTCATCATGCCTATCAGGCAAGTGGGTATTAGACCTGCAGTTCCAGCACCAACACCTTAAAGGATATTCACTATGCATAATGCAGGGGCTTGCAGCTTCTATTTCCTCTGCCCTGGCCATGATCGTGGATCACATTTCACTTACATAGGGCTTTCTGAGTACGAGACTGGGCATGTAAAGAATGGTATAATTGAGCTTTTCCCTCTTGGCTGGAATCTGTGGTTGCATTCCCTCTAAACCACACAGAATTCTGATTTGCTGCCTTAGATTTTACAGGGTCCTCTGTGAAAAATAAAAGCCTACAGGTGTGATAGTTTACTGCAGCCTTGGAGATAGAATTTCTTATGACTGAATTGCTTATATTTTCTATGGAGAAAAAAAATCTCATACTCACACATGCACGCGCACGCGCACATACACACATAAACAGCCTAAAAGATTTGCATTTGTCCTACGTCCATTTCTTATGCAACTCCCTTCTTAGTCTGACTTTCTTTACCTTTCTTTATGACTGCTCCACAGAACGCATATATAGTAGGACACTTAAGTAGGCTGAAGGAATTTCTGCAGCTCCAGGGGAGAGCAGAAGAGTTTGGGGAATCACCCTAGCGGGGAAAAAAATCTGCAGGTTTTCCACCCCTTTAGTAGAGAATTAGGTTTTAGAAATTCAGAGAGATTATCTGCAAGTCGGGAGGCCAAGGCATAGCTGTATCTACATGTCTGGAGAATTGTGAGCTTTTCTGTGCTGTAGCCCCAGGGCAGTAGTTAACACATACAGGTCAGTTCTCAGGCCAGTTAAAATCATAGCAGATGGAGGCTGGGCACGGTGGCTCATGCCTGTAATCCCAGCACTTTGGGAGGCCGAGGTGGGCAGATCACGAGGTCAGGAAATCGAGACCATCCTGTCTAATATAGTGAGACCCTGTGTCTACTAAAAATACAAAAAATTAACCGGGCGTGGTGGCGGGCGCCTGTAGTTCCAGCTACTTGGGAGGCTGGGGCAGGAGAATGGCGTGAACCCAGGAAGCGGAGCTTGTAGAGAGCTGAGATCACCCCACTGCACTCCAGCCTGGGCGACAGAGTGAGACTCCGTCTCAAAAAAAAAAAAAAAAAAAAATCACAGGAGACGGGAAGATGGAATGGACACAAAATTAAGGGTGTTGCTTTCCTATTTCTGCCTTTCTGGTCTTCTCTGTTTTTTTTCTATATGTTGACAAAAAGAAATGCCTCACTGTGGTGACCTGAAGGATGCCAGGGCACTAGCCCATTAATCAAAACAGTTTTATATTAATGCTGGATGAGTTAATTATGATTAATAAGGAATACTTTGAGAAGCTGAAATTTAAATTTGAAGCAAGGCAAAAATAATATGGTGCTTCTTTGAAGCATGTTTATTGAGGGTTTATTGAAAATGCACCAAAGTGCATGTCTGTTAAATGCTTTTTGCCATCTGCTAATAGTATCCACTGGACAAATCCAATCTTTCCTTCCTGTTACTGGGGAATCATGTTTCCTTGTGTTAATGGCTTCCCCCATAGCAGCCAGTTCAAGCTATAATTGAACAAATATTGAACATCTATATATCAGTGGAAATATACTGTAATGAATATCCCTGGGAGTCTGCTTATTTCTGACCAAGATCTGAGACCAGTGGGGTGGAGTCAGAGACTCTGAGAAGCCAAGATCTCCCAGCGCCAAAGAGAGGGTTTGGATTCTCTTCAAGGCTGGTGCAGAGCAGGCGGTCTAGGAACCTTTCTCTCTCAGAAATGGGCCTGTGACCTGGAGTAGCATCCAAACTATCCTTCACTCCCTCCTGACTCTGGCTGCTTCAGATTACTACTTCTTCATTAGTTATGAATCTGGCTACCTCCCAGGGGACTGTTGCACCATTTTCCCATCTTGTAAGTTCAAAATCACAGCACTTGCCCTAGAATTACTGAAGATCAAGACACTATCCCTTGAGCAATTTGGAGGCAAGAACTAAGTAAACATGGAGATCTTTGTAATTTAACTTCATTCTTCAGTTTGTCCTTTAGTCTCTGAGGATCCTCATCCTCTAGGTCAGTGGTTTCCAAACCTCACTGATTGTCATCATCATCCAGGGACTCTTTTAAAAATACAATTCTTGGTCCCCACTTGGCTGATATTCTAATTTGGAAGGTTAGAGAGAGGAGGGGAATGAGAAAAAAGAAAGGGAAAATAACTGACAATTTACTTACCCTGGCATCTTGGTCCACTGCCCTCCACAGATGTGATTTATTTTTTATTGTTCATTACAAAGAGTTAATGATATAATTATCCAAAAGCAATTAGATGCAGAGTGGAAACAAAGTGCTTAAGGGGCTGGGAGATAGACTTACTAACAAAGAGGATGGAGGAGTAAAGTGTCACCATGGTGTGATCTATCAGGATCTGGGCTTCTGGCTTCATATCTGAGCACGTGGAAAGGACCTCTGTTGGGGTCATCAGGGACAGCAATTGATCACACAGTTTCCCTCTCAACTTTCCAAAGAAGCAAGTGCATACAGATTACTCCTGATCCTTCAGATCTGCAGTGGACCTTGGACCACCATGGCAGCCTCTCTGCCTCTACCCAGCTGTTGCATCCTCATACCTTAAGAATCTGAATCTTCTCACAAATATATATTTGTCAGGCTACTATTGTAGACATTAGGGACTTAATGGTGAGCAAATTTAAGGCCTGTGCCCTCTCCTCGAACTTGCATTCTGGTAGGAGGAGAGCTACAGCTAATATTTAAATAAATAAAATTATTACAAATCGTGATAAGTGATTTGAAAGAAAGAAATGAGGCACTGTCATAGAAAAGAGGGTGTGTGGGGAAGGAATAGTTAATTAAAGGAAATATGGTAGCTCTAAGAGAGACAGCCAAGTGGTAAATAGAGCCAGGCTTATAGGAGTTCTAGACCCAGCTCTGGTAACTGTAGGTTATGTGAGAATTTCAGCGAGTCATTAAACTGTGACTCTATTAGTTTCCTATTGTTGCTATAACAAATTACCATAAATTGAGTTGCTTAAAATAACATAAATACATCACATTACACTTTAAGGGGTCAGAAATTGAAATGGACCTCACTGGGCTAAAATCAGTGTCGGCAGAGCTGCCTTCTTTCTGGAGGCTCCAGGGGACAACCTGTTCCCTGGTCTGTTTCAGCTTTGAAAGGCTGCCTGCATGCCTTGGTTCATGGCTCCATTCCGTCTTCAAAGCCAGTGTAGCATCTTCAAATCTCACTGGCTCTCCTGCCCCCTTCCTTGTAAGGACCCTTGTGATTACATGGCATTCACCTGGATAATCCAGGGTAAACACCTCATCTTAAGATCCTTAACTAAATTTTAGAACACAGTCTCTTTTGCCATGTAAGGTCACATATGCACAGGTCCTAGGGATTAAGGCATGAATGTCTTTGGAGGGGCTGTTATCCTGCCTACCATAATACTGTCTTTCTTTCTCCTTATAATAGGGATACTGTGACTTTCCTGACCCACTTCACAGGGTTATTATGAGAATCAAATACAGTAATGGACATAAAAATGTTTTTACAAATTGTAAGAGTAAGTAGACGTAGAAGGAGTTTTATCATTCTTTTAGTATGGAGAGACAGAGGGTTCAGAGTAAAACAAGAAGCATGTAATGAAACAATAGGAAAAAGGTACTAAGAGGAAAGGTTAAAGCGGGAGGTTGTGTTTAGCCTAGAGGAAAAAAAAAAGAAGTATTGTTTTTGTCTTTGATTGTGTAGAAATATTATGGCAAGGCTGTTCATCAGACATACTCATGTCTACTACAGACCAAGCAAGAGGCAGGAGATTTTCTTGCATCATTTCTTGACTTATTCTGTTCCTTTTCCTCCCTTCAAGACCTAAATAAGAACCAGAAGATTGTTTCTACCTTGATTATTGTGGATCCATCTCTCTATATTGTTTTCTTTTAGCCCTTTGCGTGTCTTTCTTAGTTCAACAAACATTTATTGAGAAATTACTGTATGATGAGTGTGTTAGTTCATTTTCACACTGCTATAAACCCATACCTGAGACTGGGTAGTTTAGAAAGGAAAGAGGTTTAATTGACTGACAGTTCCACATGGCTGAGGAGGCCTCAGGAAATTTACAATCATGGCAGAAGGCATGAATGGAAGCAAGGCATGTCTTGCATGGCAGTAGGAGAAAGAAAGCGAAGGGAGGAGTTTCACTTTTAAACCTGATAACTCATTCAGTATCAAGAAAAAGCATGGGGAAACTGCCCCCATGATTCAATCACTGTGGGGATTACAATTTGAGATGAGATTTGGTTGGGGACACAGAGCCAAACCATATCGCTGGGCATTGCATTTGGGAATTTGCAGATGAAAAAGACAGTCTTTTCCTCAAGTAGCTTGTAGTTTAGCATGCTCTCCTAGAGTCCCTATCACTCACTGCCTTAATTTATAGTTATTTGTTTACATGTTTGCTTCCTCTACCAGATGATGTACTTCCTGAACACAGGAATCAAATATAAGTCAACTTTGCATCTGCCATGACCCAAGCCCAGTGTCTTACAATTATAGGTTTCACAGATGTTGGGTGAATTCAACAGAATGACAGATTCTTAATCATCACAATTATTTCTTACAAAATGAGGGTGGTTTTGGAAGTCTTTGATCTGTACATACATAAAGAAGAGAATTCTTTCTGGGATAGTTTGGAGTCACCTGGTAAAAGGCAGAGCCCTAGACCAAATTATTTTTTAGGCCGTTTCCAGCCTTCTTATTATAACTCTGATTGTCTTGGTTAAGTACAATTTTTAAGTACTGAGGTGTGATGAGCTTTCAGCAGATTATAGACCATTTTTGTTCTAAGAATCTTCTGGTCCAATCTAAGTGCAAGATTATATATTGTCAAGGTAGTGAAAGGGTAGTTGTTAATGATTGCTTATTTGCATATTTCATTCTTGCTGCAGTACTTTTCTCAGCACAAGAGCTTTGTGCTGGGCATGGTGGCTCATGTCTATAATCCCAGCACTTTGGGAGACCAAGGAAGATAGATCCCTTGAGCTCAGGAGTTTGAGATCAGCTTGGGCAATGTGGCAAAACCTTGTCTCAACAAAAAATACAAAAAAAAAAAAAATAGCTGAGTGTGGTGACATGTGCCTGTAATCTCAGCTCTTCAAGAGGCTGAGATGGAAGGATCTTTCAAACCCAGGAGGTTGAGGCTGTAGTGAGCTGTGATCACGCCACTGTACTCCAGCCTAGGCAACAGAGTGAGATCCTGTCTCAAAAAATAAAAAAATTTAAAAAAAAAGAGCTTTGCAGCATGACAGATACTGGGTATATCAAGGAGTCCAGGGCCATGTTGCTTTGTGAAGGTAATCCAATTATGGAAATTTGCAAGGCTAGTGTTGTGCCCATATCTTATTGACTTCCTTTTTTTTTTTAATTTCCTTTCTACCCACATTTGCTGTATATTCACTTCCCTTGGGATGCCCTATCCTTACATCTCTGACTATCTAAATTTTATCTATCTTAAATTGTCACTGTTTAATCTCACAAAGAAAACTATTGGGATTTACCTTCTGGAGATAGTTCACTCAGATACCTGTATTAATGGCTGTCAATTCATCATTTATTATTAGTAATCATTAACTTCTTGCTGATATCTTTGCCTTTGTTCTTTAGAAAACGCTACTTAGCTTTTGTTTCATTGTTATCCTCATGTGCTATGTATTTTATTTCTATGTGTTTCTCTTACAGGCTACTATAGTACTTTGCCCTTAGTAGATACTCAATATATCCATTATTGAGTGATTCTCTTGATAAACTAAAAATTGAAATCCTCACTCTCTTCACCATACATATGAATCAGCACATATTCCACTGAGGGGAACACATTCAAGCTAAAGGAATCCAATTGTTTAGTAGAAGCACTTTGGAAACCTGATTTGTTTTTCCACCTTCTTCCTCCCAATCCTGCAGAGATTCTGAGAGTTCAGCTCCATATGTTCCAGTGGCTGAACACCAGAAAGCTTAGCAGTTGAGTACAAAACCTGTCTCTAAATTACACACACAAGCCAGGACCTCCTACTTGCCATGTTGTCAGACCAGAGTAGAACACAGAAAAGGTACATTGTGCTACAGGCTGACTCTGTTTGGGTCCCACTGCAATACAGGGGGCCAAGAGAATCCAAATCTTCAGTGTTATAATATGGCCCTTCTGTAGGTTGGGTTGGAATATCTGAGTGTTGTCTTTGTCATCTGTTGTCTGTCATCCCCAGAGAGTGAAGCATAGAGTACCTTGAGTCCATTTAAGAACCCACCCAGTGAGAAGGGACATATGCAAATGTTAGTGTACAGTTAGAGTCTGACGAGGAATAAAAAGCATGTAGAATTTCAAGCAGAAGTGCATTATTCACGCTTATAGCAGTATAAAGGGAAACCAAAAAGCATTGCCCTGCCTCCAACTAAGAAAACATATGTTATTTACAGGAGCTTAATGCCCTTCTGCTGTCTGTGTTGCTACATTAGAATCCCAGTGGATACCTAGCTTCCTGGCCTCAGACTTGTCAGGGTAGGGGGAAAAAAAGTTTACTAGCCTTGGGGAGACCCTCTCAGCCCCAGAGTCTGATTTTCGTAAGTGTGCTGAGATAGCTCTTGAGATTCATCAAAGCCAGTTTCTTTACAGACCTATTAAAACATTGCCTGAACAGACACTAAGATGGGATCAGAACACTTGGTCCATTCCACCTCTCAGTGCCTCAAGTTGAGATCCTGGGACCCGGAATGCTTGTAGCTGCCTCCTCTGATGCAGGTGTCTACTCCGCTATTACCAACCATCCCATAAAACAGAACACCCTCCCTTCCCTTACTCTGCTTTATGTTTCTCCAGAGCATTCATCACTTCCTAACATTTTATGTTTATTCATTGATTGTCAGTCTTTCCCATTGGACTCCAGTGACTCCTTGAACACCTACCTGTATGACAGAGCCCAACACATAGGTATTCAATATTTGTCGAACGCTTGTACTGATCAGACCCTACAGGAGGTAACAGGTGAGACACATATTGGTCAGTTGAATTAATTTAATTTCTGAGCCAGGACTACTTGGAGTATGAATGAGGTTTAAAATTAAAAAATCCTCCAGGTGTGGTGGCAGATTACATGTCTGTAATCCCAGTGCTTTGGCTGAGGCAAGAGGATTGCTTGAGACCAAGAGTTCAAGACCAACCTGGGCAACCTACAAAGACCCCCCCATCTCTACCAAAAAAAAGAAAATTAGCCAAGCATGATGGTACACACCTGTATTCCCAGCTACTTGGTAGGCTAAAACAGGAGGATCTCTTGAGCACAGGAGTTTGATGTTACAGTGAGCTATGATCAAGTTACTGTATTCCAGCCTGGGCACAGAGCAAGACCCTATCTTTTATAGAAAAAAAAAAAAAAAAGAAAAGCAAAAAAGACTAATAATCTACCTCACAGCACCAAACATTTAATATGTACCCCTTAAACCTCACTACATTGTATCTTTGTATGCAATTTCCATCTGTCACCTATGCCAGCCCATGAACTTTCGTGTCCTCTCCTGAAGAACCTCAGCAGAAACTTACCTCTGACAACTCAGTTTCTAACCAAGCTCCATACCGGCTGTCTCTGCCTCACTAGAGATCCTGACAACAGGCTTTTTGATCTCAGCCAGCTCACCTCTTCCCTCTCCACCCTCCCTACTCCTGTTTATTTCTTTGCCTATTGGGATCAGAGTTCTTGGCTCTGTTCCACATTCCAGGTATACTTAATCCTTGCCATGGTAGCTCAGCAGATGGGGCCTGAGCCTTTTCTACTGACAAAGACACCTATGTGGGGTGCTCAAATCTGCCATTTAAACAGTTCTGAAGGAGTTCAGAAAGGAGGGAGGCCAGCAACACTTTTCAGTGTTCACAATTCCCCTTCATGGTGAGAGCCTCTCTGGTGAAACTTCAGATGCTACTTCTTTATTTCCAAAAATATTTTGGGCTTTCCCATTAGCACAGCCAACAATAGAAATCATTAAGAGTCTAGGGAGGGTGTGAGTATGTGAGATCACAAGCTACAGAAGCCAGAGGCTGTAAAGTGGGACTTGCAAAAGCGGAGATAGGTGAGGTGAATTTGCACGAATTCATTTGAAACTGAGATTCTGAGTGGGGAGGGAAGATGAAGTGAGAAGGAACAAGAGTTGAGGAGATTAGGATCAAACAATGAAATTAGGTGATAGAAACTGAAATCTGGTACCTCTACACTGATTTCTCACCAAGGCTTTTGGTACATTTCTCAGTCTGGAATATTTTTGCCCATAGCAAAGTCTGAACTATCAAGGAAAGATCAGGATTTACCTCAGAAGACATGATTCCTGGGGTCTGGCATGGTGGCTCATGCCTGTAATCCCAGCACTTTGGGAGGCCAAGGCAGGAGGATCACTTGAGGCCAGGAGTTCAAGACCAGCCTGGGCAATGTAGCAAGACTCTGTCTCTGAAAAAAATTTAACAAATTAAAAGTAATTGAATTAAATGTTTAAAAAACCTAGGCTTGTTTCCCTGATTTTTTTTTTTTTCTTTCAAATTCTCCAACTCTGGAGATGGTATGTCAATTTCCTAGATCAGGGCTTCATCAAATGTTTTATTTTTATTTTTATTTTTAATTTTTCCAGTAGGTGTTTTCAACCACACACTCTATGAATGACTTCAAATTATCTCCATGAATAAATGAAGCATTGTGTACTTAAACTTATACAACCGCCTTCATATGCTTTCAGTGGTTTCAAGGCCTCAGTAGAGCTTAAAAATGTATAGCGCTACATGCCCCCTTTAGGGAGTTAAGAGATGGGGGAGAGAGTAGTCTATGTTCCCTAGGGGCCAAACACCCTGGATTAAAGCCTCCTATTTTTCTTTCTTCATCATTCGTAACCATTTCAAATGCAAACCCATAGAAAAACACGTTCCTTTCTTTTTTTTTTTTTTTCCAAACAACAGGGATGGAGAAACATTAGAAGCAGAGTAAAAGCTGTTCAGTGTGCTTGGATGACTCAGTCTAAAATAGTATTATAGCTTGGCAGCAAATCTACTTCAGGGAAGCTGGTGGGAGACTAAAATAAAAGTTAAATTGAGGGGGTAAATCATTTTATCAGGCTTAGGATTTTTACTTGATATAATGAGATTCTCAATGTAAAATGAGTTAATATGTCTGCCTAAGGGCATAAATATTCAAAGAAAGAATTTGAAAATACAGACTCAAAGTAAAGAGCAGTCTGAAATAAAACAATGCAGGGCAGTGAAATTCTCCTCATAGAAATTTTGGCACAATATGCTTCCTTTTGAACAGCATGATTAAATGTGAGTAGCCCTAGCTTGTCGCTAAGAAAAAGAAAGCTACAAAGTTTTTTTTTGTCGTTGTTGTCTTTTAAAGACTTCTCTATTGGGTTCTATTTTCCTCCTCGTCTTCCTCCTTCCCATCTATCTCCTAGAAAAACTATCCTTGTTTTTGCCCTGCAAAATGCAAACTGAATTCAGATTGTTCATAAAAGATGAAGCCAAACATATTTCGGCATTGTTGCCTTTTTGCTCACTGATTTTCCATGACTCAAATGCAGAGAGAGCCCACAGTGCAGAGGGTGAACTTTGGCTTAGCCCACAACCAGAGAGGGAAACCCCAGTGTTTCTTCTCAACAGTTGACCAAGTGGCCCTCACACTTTCTTTCTTGCCTCTCTTTTTCTGTTTCTTTCTGAAAACACTTTCAATTAAGCCACCTATGTTCCTTATATCACAAAAAGTAATGAGTCAATCAAGCCTTAGGAATGTATTATCAGTTATTCTTTCAAACTAATAGGCTTATGGAAGAAAGGGATGGCTAATGCGTAGATATCAGACACATGATCACAGAAGGTGAAGTTGGGGGAAAAGTGGGAGGTCAGAGGCCTATCCTCCTGCCTAGGAAGTAGAATTAGAGGGGTAGGGAAGAATGGTCTCCTTCTGGTTCTGTGATGACTTTTTATATCCCGTTAGTACTTCATAGACTGTAATGATCTTCACACAAATACTCCTGGTGACTTTTGTGTAAGTCAAGAAGCGTACCCAGTGGCTCAGGCATTTTAGTCCAGCTATCCCCAGGAAAAGGAAGTGGATGTACACAGGTTCTTGGGCTGAGCCCTGCTTTCAGTCCAGGGCCTCTGAGCGGCATGCCCGAGGCCACGCTCTTGAGATGGACACTGCCGCAGGTCATGCTTCACGCCACACACCATGGCTGCTGAGTTTTGAGCAAAAACCAGATATCAGACTGTCTTTGGGAATGGCCTAAGCCCATTTCCTCTTAATTGCTTTCTTCAAGGCCCTGTCAAGTCTGATCACTATGAAATTGTTTGGTTGGTCTTGTGGTAGAGAAATAGCTGTGTTATGTATAGAGTGCCTTATCCGATGGAAGCATCCATTGATGCTTCCATTTCCATTTTTAAAAATATTTTATCTTCACCATTTAGTTCATCTTTGACAATCTTGATATACTGATGTTTCTCTCTGGCCTTCCATGTGGCACAAGGATCTGCTTGTTTAACGAGCAGCATTTGTAAGTACTCAAGTAGGGGCCTTGTGATAGATGATTGTTACTATAGCAACTTTCTTTTTTTTTTAGAGAAAAAGAAAACTAACCTTGTGAATGGACACATAAGAAATCATAAGAAATTAAAATGTTTCCCTCAGAGCAGAATATAGCTGGAATGCTGAAGTCTCCCTCAACCTCATGAAAAGATTTGTGTGAACAATTTCCGTGCTTTGGATTGGGTATAGCAAGCTGTGGGCTCTGAATTCCCAGAATAGTGTTTTACTGTGAAAATCAAACACTTGTATTCTTTTTTCAAAGCTTTTCTTTAATTATGGAGGAGATGGCCAACATGTGGGACAATGTCACTGTCAAGCACCTAGAGGTTATGCGTATGGAGCATCTTACTTAAAAACCTCACATTCACATCTTTTAATGTGTTCCACCAATAAAGATGTGCTATTTCCTTTTCAGAGCTGTGGTCTTAGCAACTTGATGTCAGCTTTTTCAGCTCTCACAGCAGGGAAATTCAGGTGAATTCCAAACTGTGATTAGAGAGATCTGAGTGGAGTTAAAAGGAGTCAAACAATGGGAGAGAAGAACGCTCACACAGACACACATGCACACGGACCAGCTGCGTGCAAAGATAAATTGCATCTGCGTATGACTATGTTGGCGCTTGTCATGAAGCAATGAATTTGCTAGGAACAGGTACAGGTCAATGGGAGAGAAAAAAAAAATCTCTCTGCTGCCAAAAATAATAAAAAGAGGAAAAAAGCACCTGTGACACTAGCTATCATGGAGGAAAAAAGGGTGTTCCTTAATGATATTGAAAGTTTAAAAATATGATGGGAAGCAAAAGCAAGAAATAAAGTGATGTCTGCTTACTGTGTGAGCACAGATAGTGGAGAATGGTCTGACCTGATGCAGAGATGGATCAAGGGTTGTTGGATTGTTCTGTCCTTCCCACTCCCCCTCCCCACACCCTTATTTTCTGGCTTCTGACTATATTTTCTTTGATGGAGAAAATGATAGGCTTGATAATACATGATAGGCATCCAAAGATCAAACTTTATTAGAGCTTTCTTATTCAGGAGCATGAAACTGTCTGGTCAAAAGCAAATCCCATATGTGGCCTTAATTTAACAAGTTATTAGACCCAATCCTGATGCTTTGAAATATCTTTGGTTATCAAGATCAAATAAGATACTACTTTAAATAGGCTTTTAATATCCTTAGATTTCCTGAGAATATATGCTACCAAAATTTTCATTGAACGCACTCAATGCCATCCATCTCTTTTGTAAGTCTCTCATGGAGTTGTTTTTTGTTTGTTTGGTTGGTTGGTTGGTTTTTTTTGTTCCTTGAATAAGATTTTGCCATGTACCTATATTTATTTGGAAATAAAACCCAACCAAAAGAATACCTGAATGCAACACCGATGCTTTCTCTGTAATATCTATGTTTCTTGTGGCCTGACTTCTTTCTTATCTTTTCCGCTTCAGACGCATAGTGAAGTTCCTGTTACATACAACCTGTTTAGCCACTGCAGAAGAAACAAACTCTATGTCTTCCACCTAGTATTTGAACAAGGAATTGCAGCCTCTCTGCATTTCCTGTTGGGATAGAAAAGAGGAGGAAAATTGGGAAGAAAAGGAACAACATAAAGTGAAAGGATTAGGCAAGATGACGGAATTATCCATTCAAGAATGTTTAACTTTGTTCCTACAAAATGCCAAGTATTGTACCAGCTGCTGTGAAGGATTTAAAAATGACGAGGAAGTCTTCTACCCTGTAACTCTCTCTAGCCACTGTCCTTTCTCCTTCCTCCAGTAGATCTTTTAAGAAGAATAATCTGCCTACTTTGTTTCCCTTTAGTTACCTTCCATCTACTCCTCAAAACATTGCAACTTGGCACCTGTCCCCAATCACCATCAAATGCCAGATGCCACCTGTATAGCTCTTCCCTATCGCAGGTGACCTCTGTAGCATTTGATGAGGTTGCTCACTCCCTCCTTGAAACACTCTCTTCTTTCATAATCTTTCGGCCCTTCATCTCCTCTACTTTATTCCTCTCCTCCTGGCTCCTTAAATCTTGGTGTTCCCCAGAGTTTCATTCTCATCCTTTTCTCTTCTCTTTCCTCCCAATCCATTTAGACACTCACAGCCACATTCATTCCTTCAACCAATGCTTATGTGCATTTCAACCCAATCTGCACAGACAGACCAGAGTTCCCTCCAGATCTATAAACCTGAGTATCTCACTAGCAGGAGATGTCTCCACTTTCATGCCCCACAGACATCTCACATTCAACATGCCCAAACTTGAACGCATCGTTTGCTTGCCTGCCATCCCCATCATGAAACACACTCCTCTCCCTACATTCCTTTTCTCAGCAGCAAATAACTCCATCATCTACCCAGCCACTAATCCGGAAATTTGTATTTAGTCCTAATTCCTCTCTCTCTGTTACACTTCCCACATGGAATTAATCATAAACTTTGTTTGGTTTCTGGTTCCCAAGTTCTTTCTCATTCTCTCCATCTCTGCTGCTACCACCATAGCCCGGGTCCAGCTTTCACTCTGTCTTACTGAGTGCTGACACCTCATCCATCTTCAGGCTTAAGCTATCCTATCTCCCACCCACACACAAATATTTCATAGTTACAGTTATTTTTCTAAAATACATTACTGACATGTCGCTCCCCTGCTTGAAGTCCACTAATGCCTACCCGCGATCTTCATAATGAAGCCCACATTCCTCTGCATGGCGTCAAAAGCAGACCACACTTCTGCATCTCACTGAGCTCACTTGTACCCACTCTTCCCAGGCCTGCTTGACTCTCATCCCTGCCCATGATGTCTAGTTCTCTGAGGGCCTACTTATCACTATAGTGCTTCCCTGGAATAACCCTCCAGAATGAAATGGATGTTTCCTCTAGTTAATACATTTTATAGAGAGCATGGATTTTCAGACAGGAAAATCTGGTTCAATTACTGACTGGACGAACTTGGTCAAGTTGCTTACACTTTTTTTTTTTTTTTTTTTTTTTTTTTGAGACACTCAAACTGTTGCCCAGGCTGTTGTGTGCAGTGGCATGATCACTGCAGACTTTTTCTCTCGGGCTCAAGCGATCCTTCCACCATAGCCCCCCAAGTAGCTGGGACTAAGATGCCACCACCATGCGCAGCTAATTTTCGTATTTTTTGTAGAATCTGGGTTTTGCCATCTTGCCCAGGCTGGTCTCGAACTCCTGGACTCAAGCAATCTGCCTGTCTTGGCCTTCCAAAGTGCTGAGATTGCAGGTAGGAGCCATTGTGTCCAGCCTGCTTACCCTTTTATAGCCTTATTTTTCTCGTCTATAAAATGAAGTTTCTTTTATCCATCTCTCAACATTGTTGTAAGGATTTAGTAGTAATAATAGCTGGTATTATTGGTCAGTTTCTATGTGTCAGAAACTGCTTTAAGCAGTCTACCTGTATTTATTTAATCTTTATATTACCGCAGCCCCATAAGGATAATGATTATGTGTATTTTACAGATGAGATAACTGAGGTACATTAGTTAGGTGACTTGGCCAAGGTCACACTACTAGTAAGTAGGGGAGCTGGGATTCATGAGATGATATTTAGAAAGCACCTTTTATTAAGTAGTCACCGAATAAATGCCATTTGCTGCTTCTCTTTCCTGAGGTATGCTGTGTTCTATGGGAGACCCAGAAGACTACATAAAAATCATAGCTGACTATTAAAGATGGGGAAAGCTAAAGTGTGTTTTCTACTGTCACTCACCACAGAATACTCCTGATACCAGGAGTTTGGTGGTGATCGTGGAGAGGTCCCCACACACCAACCAAGCAATTTTCTAGCCGACACGAACTGGGTGTTCCATAAATTAACTCAATTATGACGCTGTCTACCTGAGAGAGCACCAGATTTCACAGATTAAGGGCTCAGGCCCATAAGACTCTCCCTCACTTCAGATGCCAGTCACAAGCCCTAGGTTGTGACCTGTGCTTCTGACCAACCAGCTATAAATTGGAGTTCCTATCAATAACCTCCTCTTTGGGTTTGATTCATTTGCTAGAGTAGCTCGTAGAACTCAGGGAAACACTTAACATTTGCCAGTTTATTATAAAGGATATTATAAGAGCTACACAGAACAACCAGATGGAAGAGATGCATATGGCAAGGCCGGTTGAAAGAGGTTCAGAGCTTCCATGCCCTCCCTGGGTGCCCTACCTCTAGGCACCCTCAGGTGTTCAGCAACCTGGAAGCTCCCGAACCCTGTCCTTTTGGAATTTTATGGAGGCCTCATTACGTAGACATGATTGATTAAATCATTGACCACTGGTGATCAACACAACCTTTAGCCCCTCTCTCTTACC
Organism: Macaca fascicularis; assembly: GCF_037993035.2. Taxonomy (NCBI): domain Eukaryota; kingdom Metazoa; phylum Chordata; class Mammalia; order Primates; family Cercopithecidae; genus Macaca; species Macaca fascicularis. The sequence continues at coordinate 95,122,435 of NC_088388.1, read as the reverse complement.
TAGAGCTTGGGCGGTAAAGCCGAAAGTCCCAAACCTCTCATCAGAAGGCTGGTTTCCCTGGCAACGAGCCCCCCCTCCTGAGGCTATCCAGGAGCCCCCAGCCATCAGTCATCTCATTAGCTTGCAAAGAAACACTTATCATATTAGAGAACCCAAGGGTTTCAGTAACTGTGTGCCAGGACCCAGGGGCAGAGAGCAAATACATTTCTTATTATATCACGGTGCCACACTAGCATTTATTAAGCATTTATTATTTGTCACATTTTGAGTTATAGACTTTATAGACATTATCTTATTTGAGACTCATTACAACCACTGAATTGGAACTATTAACCCCATTATTCAGAGGAGGAAACTGAGGCCCAGAGATATTACGTAAACTACCCCAAAGCTCCTATCTCATAGAGGACAGAACAAGGACTTAAATTCAGATCTCTGATGCCAAAGCTTGGGCTCTTAACCACTACAATATATTGCTGTGAAAGATAATAGGAGACACAAAATGGTGTTTATAATCTTGCCGGGGGACTGCAAAAGACATAATAACAGTTATAAGCCAAAAACATGAAATACACAAGGAAGGCAAACCGTGAACAGAGTGGCTTTCAGGGGCACAAATAATAGAGCAGTGATCACAATTAGGCTCTGAGGAGTGAGTTTTGAGCTGAGATTTGAGGCCAGTAAAGAAAATACACTGGTCAAAAAAAAAAAAAAAAAAAAAAAGACTCTGTTCATAGTTACAATGGCATATTTAGAGTCTTGACAAATGCAGCGAAGTGGTCATGTGTAAGGAAGCACTTTATCCTCTAGCAACCTAACTAGTGGATACAAGATATTAATCATGAGGCAGGTACAGCGAAGAAATGTATGTTTTAGGGTGGAGGGGCAGCCAAAGTCTGAGTGGCATCAATCCTGCTGACATCTTGGATTAAAAGCAATTTACAAGGCTGTAGCTGGTGAGCTTTCTCTGTTTAAATCTGTCCTGCATTGTGTCTGAAAGGCAAATGAAATAAACAGCAGTAATATTTTCAAGGATTAGGGACTCACTGAGTTAAGGCTGCGCTTTTAAAATTTTCAGCAGACTCAAGCAACACTGTAAAGTGTTCTTTAAGGAATGATAGAGAATGAGCTCCTTGAAGTGTCTGATTATCTCAGGCCCATTCAGAATGGGTGGATATTTCCTTCTAATCAGGGGCAGTCAGTTAGCAGATAACCAAAGGCTCAGGTTAGTGTACTCTGCTGTCTCTCCTTTAAGATGATGAATTCATAGAAAGGAACTGTAACATATTCTTGTTTAAAGATAAGCTTCAAGAAATTCCTAAGCATGTTCTGAGAAACAGTGGTTCTCATCAAATGAAGAGGGCTTACTGCTTTGACAAAGAGAATTACCATTGATTCACAACTTTGACTGGCTAAAAGTTTTGTTTTTCAATATAAGTGAGGTGGTATTTTTTTCTCTTCAAAGAATATGGCCACACATGAAGAATTAGAATCTGTCAGGTGGAGAATGCATCTCAGTCATATAATTACTGAGCTGAGCAAGTCAGATCAAAGTGAGGGCATTGTATTGCTATAGGACATTGCTTCAAAGAAGAGTTGAACTGCAAACAATATAAAGGCTTTATTGTCCTCCATCCTAACTTCATTTAAATAATCAAGAAACATTTTCCATAAGTGGCACGTAGTGGGATTTTAATGCCTGGTTTAAAAAGTCTGCATTCAGGCCTGATGGAAAGCAAAGGAACTTTTCTATCAGCCATTAAAAATTCTCATTTCCAGGCATGAAAGGCTTAAATTGCCTGGAGGGTAGGTTTTGTTTTTGTTTTTGTTTTTCCATTATAACCAAATATCTTAGTAAACTTCTTCATATTTCATGGAGCTAGTTAGGCAATTTCCCCTTAGATGTGTCTTTGATGTGAAAATAAACATAGACTGGAGTGAAAGTTGAGGTACCTTCTAAGAGAGTATCTGTCTAAAGGGTTCATAGTTGCTCAGGCTAACATTAGCCCAGAGAAAACACGTATCAACACTTTATATTGAGCCTAGATACAGTTGCTATAAGAAAAATATTTCTTCAAAACTTTCAAAAGAATGATGACATCAATGCCAAAAACATCAAAGAAGCTGTTTGGTGCTTTCAGGTACTTTGCCAAACTACCTTCTAAATGCTGCTTAACATTCCTTTGTAATGGAGTTAAAGATGAGCCTGAAATTGCAGGGACCTCTTAAAATGTCTGATCATCCTACCTGTGTCTCCAGGTGATTGTATCCAAACCAGTTAACACATTGCAGTCCTGGGTTGTCCAAACATGATTCAGATTGAAGTTTTATTTTCAGAATGCTTTTGTGCATTGAGGGGAGAACTGGTGGAGATGTAATCTCCAGACCTCCCCTGGGAATGCCATGGAGAGAGATGTGGAAACAATAGACACCCTGTTGGAATTCTGCTGTCATGGAACAGCACCTCTCAGTCTTCATTCATAATGCTCTCCTTTCATAAAGGATGTGGAAGAGTGGGGTTAATGACCAATGTGGAAAGTTGAAAGAGAAACCAAAATAAATGTGTCCATTTGGCCTCTCTCCAGCATTTCAACTTAATTTTGATTAATTAATATGAAAAATATGCATTTATCTTATGAAAACTTTATTTTGAGTGTGATTATTGGTTTTATTCTTTGTTTTAGTTAGGAATTATTTGCTGCAGGTAATAAAAGCCCTCTTGAAGTATCTCAAGGAAAAATGAAAATTGGGAGAGGGGAGATTTATTGGAAGGTTATGAGGTTTTCTACTGTAGCAGATATAATTGAGTCTCCCAACGTTCTGGAATTAGGAAATTGGGAATTAGGAAATTAGGAAATTGGAAAGTTTTCAGGACATTTTTCTCGCTCCCCCTTTCACTGCCCCTATCCCTCTTCACTTCTTCCCCCCTTCTCCTTCTTTCAATCTAGTTTCTCATGATAGCTTCTCCTTCTGCATGAGTTTTATTCTCTTATCTCTTTAGACTTGCTTTCCCTGCCTATTGCTGTGCACGGCTGAGAATGACTATGATATAGGCGACCTTCCATATCTCTTATTTCAAATGCCTACAGATACTGCTAAAAAGACCTGGTTTCAATTCTGGATTACTAGAAGAGCACTTAAAAGGGCCAGCTTGAGTCCAATGTCTACTTTGATCCAGTCTGCTGGGAGAAATGAAATGTTCCACTTCAGGCTCCTTCTACTAGGAAATGTAGGGTCAGATTCCCAGAGAAGGGGCGTTAGCAAGGGCCAATGAATTCATAAATGTTCACTTAAGTCTTAATTATTTAGTTAATATATGTTCAATATAGAAAAATTAGAAAGCACAGACATATGAGCAAAGTAGAAGAGAAAAATTTATCATCATGCCACCACCAGAAAGTACTTCAGCATCTCGATGTGTTTTCTTCTAGACATTTTTATTTGCTTTAAATAATCTTTTTTTATTGTATATTTATTTGGATTATATTGAGAATGAGATTTGTCATTCAAATCTTAAGACAAACGTGACTCAGGCTTCCCTTTCTAGGGCTTATTTTATAACGTGGAAAAAGACTTAAAAATTGGAAGCTAATTAATAAAAGTATTTGGAAATTATAGTAGGTACTGTAAAGGAGGCAAGATATAGAAAACAAACATGAAAATGTACTTTAGATGGAATGACCATGGAATATCTCTGTGAGGGTCACATTAAGTTGAGACTTAAGGAAAAGAAGGAGCTAACTGTGATAAGAGAAGGAAGAGTTACTTGAAGGCAGAGCGTATCCGTTTAGAGGGAACAATATATGCAAAAGGCCTGCATCTGAAATGGAAATGATCTTTTGTGTTCTTAGAATTAAAAACAAACAAAAAAATGTAGTGTAGCTGGAGCTTGGGTTAGGAGATCCCTTTTGTTGCTATCTAGAGAACACACTGGGGCAGAAAGAGGTGAGATGTGGGGGCAGAGTCACCAAATGCAGATGGAGAATACTCGGTTGCTCATGTTCTTAAAGCAGAAGGAGCCTGAAGAAGAATGAAGAATGTGACCTGAGAGAAAGAGACAGGGAAGGACAGGATAGGGGCCTTTCATACCCATTGATGTTGGGTAAACCATTGAAGATGAAGGGAGAAATGCTGCCATGAAGTTAGGGGTGGCTGTGTTTCATATTATTTCCCAAAAAGAAAGGAGCTTTTTGGTAGCCACGTTCAAACCCCAAAATAATGAATAAACAACCCTAAAACACTGTTAGGGCACTCTCCCTGCCAGATGGGATTTGCTGATATTTAAACTGGTTCCTCTATGGTTGGACAAAGAGTTGCTAAGAATCAGTTATATGGCTTATAAAGGGGACATGGTTCATGGCCAATGGCAGAGAAACATAGATGCCCCATAAACTGACTCATCTGATGTTCCCAGGCTACTAAATGCCTGATAAGTCACATTGTCAGACAGTCATTGAGTGCTTTCCTGGAATAGAGTTTGGACGGGCATGTGGGAGTGGATGAGAAGCACAAGATACTGTCTCTTCTGTTGGCTTCTGTAATCATAGTGAAGTGAAAAAACTTACAGACCTGAGTCAATTACCAAGAACAATATACGACAGAAAGTGCTAAAATCATTACAGCAGGGAGAAAAATATGAGGGAAAGTAGGATGGACCTTGAGATACGCCCTTTAGAGAAAGCTTTCCAGACTGGGCCCTCCAAGCAAAAGGAGAGAGAGAAGCCACTTGATTAATGATACTTAATGCATTGTGCATTCTGCTGAGGAGGGCATTTAGAAATTTCATGAGAATTGCCAACATTTTAGACATAGCATTTACTTTGGATTTGCTTTGATATATTTTGGGCAAAAAGTGAGTCATGGTTAAAGTATTTCATGCACAAAGCTGCTGGATTTTTCAGGCTTTTACAGAATATTATGTGCATTTCTCTGTTAAACACAAAGGGTCCATCTCTGAATGGCCCCTCAGATCCTTGCTTTATTACAATTGCAGTAACTAGTCAGGATGACTAAGGATATAGTCAGCAAGGTCATCCTATTGGTTATCACTGAATGGATCTGGAATGATATTGTTTAATGTACATGGGAAAATAACTCTAGTTTGAACTTTTTAATTTAATATAAACATCCCCCTGTCATTGGACAACAAGTTTTGTTTACACTGCCACTAGCAGAATATCATAATATGAAACATGATATTCATTTGAATATTTGAGGGGTACTTCATTGTAAGGGAGTGGGATTCCTTTTCTAGCTTTCTCAGGCAGAGTCTCTCCCATCTACAACAATAAAGCCATGCACAAGTCTCCAGAACAATGATCATATTGTATTACTATTTTTCGCTATGTTTCCAGACAGACTGGTAAATTCCTTTTTGTTTGTTTCTTTGTGTTAATTCTAGCATTAATTGAAAACAGTGGGTATTTGTTGTTGTTGTTGTTGTTGTTTTTGAGACAGAGTCTTGCTGTGTTGCGCAGGCAGGAGTGCAGTGGCGCGATCTTGGCTTACTGCAAGCTCCACCTCCCAGGTTCACGCCATTCTCCTGCCTCAGCCTCCCAAGTAGCTGGGACTACAGGCGCCCGCCACCACACCTGGCTAATTTTTTGTATCTTTAGTAGAGACGGTGTTTCACCATGTTAGCCAGGATGGTCTCGATCTCCTGACCTCGTGATTCGTCTGCCTTGGCCTCCCAAAGTGCTGGGATTACAGGCGTGAGCCGCCACGCCCAACTTAAAACAGTGTTTTAAGAGCAATGTTCTGGGCTCTTTTTGAGCTTTAACTACGTGGTCCTTGCATTAACCCTATGATGTAGGCACCCTTATAGAATGTACAGCTGGTGCTAAATAAGTATCTATTGAATGAATGGGTAAACAAATTCAATGTTACAGATGAGGAGAAAAAAATCTGGTTTTGTTACCTTCATTTTCTCTTTTTCTAGCACATGCCTTGTTCATAGGATAGTCAGGATAACAGTGGGAAGTGTCAGACCAGCCTAAGGTTCAAGTTCACCTCTCTTACTGAAAAAGAGCTGCCAGTGACAGAGCTTTGCTCTGAGCTTGGAATAATGCTGATGCTTTACATGCATGTTGCTAATCCCCACCAAAACCCTGAGACATGGGGTATTATTGTCCATATCATACCGGTAAGGTAAGTGACTAGTTTAGACGTGTGCAGTAAGTAGGAAGAGAGAAGCATTTAGAACCCAGGTTTATTGGCGGTTGAGTCTTGTGCTCTTTCTAGATCCCACAGCTTCCCATTTATCTTGATAAGAGATGTGTCCCTTTCCAAGGTAGTGTTGCGCTGGTTCACTTCCCCTTCTCCTCAATGACTATTTTGTTGGTTAAAGATAAACTTGGAACATTCTCCATGGGGAAGTGATGGAAGTGTCTACACTGGCAAAATGCTATCATGAAATGCCTTTTTTTCTGTCATGTAATGATGAGTGTTTCCGAGGCAAATTCCAAGTCATTTAGTTACTCTTCCACAAGCCAACCATTAAATCTAAGAAAGGGCAGGTGGGGAAGGCATCAAATAAATTTTGAATACGGGAGAGCTTGGTATTGAGTACCTTCAGAAGGGCAGTATGTTAACTGCTTTTCTCTATACAGAACCTGAATTCGCATTGCTCCTGCTTCTATATAAAGCTGTATCTTGGGCTTCATAAAGAGTAGCTATTTTGGGCTAGGCACAGTGGCTCACAGCTGTAATCCCAGCAATTTGGGAGATCAAGGCAGGAGGATACCTTGAGTCCAGGAGTTCCAGACTACCCTGGGCAACATAATGAGACTCCATCTCTACAAAAAAATTTAAAATTAGCCAAGTGTGTTGGCACATGCCTGTAGTCCCAGCTACTCCAGTGGCTGAGGGGAAAGGATCACTTAAGCCTGGGTGGTTGAGGCTGCAATGAGCCAAGATTGTGCCACTACACTCCAGCCTGGATGGTTCCAGTTCTGTCTGATTCCAGACAGAACCAGATCCTGTCTCAGAAAAGAAAAAGAAGAAGAAAAAAAAAAAAGCTATTTTGTTGACTAAAATAGTCACATTTCTCAGGGTACAAACCTTATGGAACAAAGTTATGGAACCAATTTTCTAGAAAGATCTAATATGCCTCCTCTGACCCTTACACTAAAAACAACAACAAAAAGTCCAGGTGTGGTAGCTCACTCCTGTAATCCCAGCACTTTGGGAGGCCGAGGCGGACAGATTACTTGAGGTCGGGAGTTCAAGACCAGCCTGACCAACATGGTGAAACTCTGTTTGTACTAAAAATACAAAAATTAGTCAGAGGTAGTGGTGTACACCTGTAATCACAGCTACCTGGGAAGCCGAGGCAGGAGAATCACATGAACCTGGGAGGCAGAGGTTGCAGTGAGCCGAGATCGTGCCACTGCACTCCAGCCTGGGCGAGAGAGTGAGACTCCATCTCGAGGAAAAAAAAAAAGAAAGAAAAACAACAACAAAAGCCCTAAAACATAAAACAACAAACAAAAAAACCTCGCATGTTTTCTTGAAGGAGTGAAAGTACGAGTTACTGAAATTCATAAGGAAACATGTCCTGGCTCCGTGTCTGCTCCAGTGCTTTCACCCAGGAAGGGCATGGAGTCCAGATGGGGCTTCAACTTTCATCCCAGCTTTGCAGTCCTGTCAGGAAGCTCAACAACACTTTGTGTCAATCACAAAGCTTCACACACCCCTTCACTTCTGGTTCACATGAATGACAATACATTTTTTTCACAGTTCTAGTTCTCAGGACTTCACATTCTCGTGACTTCAGGGTTTAAAGGAAAATAATCAATGGGCAGGTATGGTGGCTCATGCCTGTAATCTCTATAACCTTTGGGAGGCCGAAGCAGGAGGATAGCCAGAGCCCAGGAGTTCAAGACCAGCCTGGGCAACATGGCAATGCTGCACCTCTACTAAAAAAATGTATAAAAATGTTTTTAAAAAAGTAAAAACAAAAGGAAAATAATCACTCAAGCAAAATTCTAGTGGAACCATTAATTTGCTTGTGAATTTGATATGAAAATGTTCCCCACAAGCCATAACCTCCTTTTTAGCATTGTTTTACTGCTCCCACGCAATAGTTAGAAGGATCCCATTTCCCAGGCACTGAGGTCAACGAATAATTATTAAAACACGTAGAATATGCCCAGCATTGTGGTAGGTACTGAAAGAAACTTGGAGAAGTATAAGGCAATGAATGCCCACCTTCAAAGAGCTTAAAATCTGGTTGGGCAAACCTGATTACTGTGTGGCCACAAAATAATATCTAGTAATACAGGGAAGCTCAGAACTTGATAGGGCCAACTAAGAAGTGAAGGTTCTTTCTGTCGTTAGTAAAAGCCTGATAATCCTATTTTGTGCTGGGGCTGGAAAGGCAGGGAGGAATTACTCTCACCTCCAAATACTTGAGGAGCTAGAATTGACTATTCCTGGATCCTAAACATTTTTACTTCAAGAATCAAATCAAGAGTCATACATTATCTTTCGAGTTGGTCTCTTTCTAATTTTATCTATCCACAATCCTATCTCTAATCAGCCATGAGTAAAATAGCCCGAGGAAAGTTTACAGATGATGGAACCAAGATATTTCCTTGAGTATGTAGGCAGTGGCAGATTTGGTTCTTGTGTTTATGCCTGGTTGAGAAAGACAGAAGTCTACTTGGGGTGAAAAAAAAGTGACCTATGGACTGAATTGTTACCTTTGTGTGGCACATTCCCTGTTTCTAGGGCAGCACCGGAGACAAAGAATGCATTTATTTTGTGGAAAGGGATAGGGGGCAGGGGAAGAAACAGAAACCAGAGGATTGTGCAATAATGGCATTTTCAAATCCCTCTAGAAAGTTTATGTTTCAAGTCCTTTGGAAAAGTGAAGCTTAGCTGTTTAAAAAGAAGCAGTTTACTGAGGACCCCAGTCCCAGTTCTGCTGTGCTAGATTTTCCTTGTTCCTAGGCGTTCTCATACCTTCAACCCCAGCTGTTGGGGCAGGCGGGCCACTGTGTCTGGACCCTGCCCCGGACAGGCCTATGCCTTTCCCCAGCAGAGACCGCAGGCCTCAAATAGCATCTAGGTGTCCAAATGGAAGAATGAGAACAAGGACAGGAGTGAAAAGAAACAGTTTGTTGAATCTCAGCAAAAGAAAGTACAGTGATTTCTGTGTCATCTGCAAACCAGACTGGACTTGCCTTGTTGAAAATCATTCCCAAAACAAGCCCCTTCCTCGGATGGCCAGTGAAAGGGTGATATTAAATGCACAGTCTCATGAATTAAACATAATTGTGAGGCACAGATTTATCATGCAAAATAAAAAATGCTTCTTATCCACCTAGGTAGTGGAAAAAGTGCAAAGATTGAGATGTAGTGCTGATTGGAAGCCTTTACATCCTGCTGCTGGCTTAATCATCTGCATATTTTCCCTCGTGCCAGGGATGATTTGATAGGATATGGTTCAGAACTCTCTCTGCTGCTTAGTAAATCTTTTTGACTGACCGAATGACCTTTTGTCTCTTTCCTGTCCTATATTGGAGCCTCAGGAGTGATGGCCTGAACTCTCACCATCAACCTCCCACCAATGATGTCATCATTCTCTCCTTGCCATCCAACCCCCTGTGTCCTGAATGCCCTTACCCCTGCCCTGTGCTCACAATGCATCTTCATTCTATTGGCCTTTTGTCTTGGCTATCTGGGTTCACTGTGTCCAGCACACTGTCAGCATTTGGCAAAGTAGAGGCCGAAAGAGAAGACAGCAGTATGGTTAGTAGTTCAGAATTAGGACTTTGGAACCAGACATGTCTGGGCTGGCATCCTGCCTCCATATCTTTACTGTGTAATCTTAATGTCAGGAACCTCAATTTTTTTCACTTATGAAATGGGTATATAAGAACACAAGCCTCAGAGAGCCATGAGATTAAACAAGAACTTACACCACAGAGTGCCTGTCTAGAATAAGCATTCAGTACACAATAGTTAGGAGGTGAGAGGCTTTCATAGAACACAGGTACTCTTGCCTTTGAAGCCCCTTATTCCTTAAAAAATATTAAAAATTGTATTTTATGACCGTGTTGGCATAAAGAGAGATATATTAACATATATTGAAACAGTTAAATTAACATATGTTGAAACAGTTCTTCAACCTAAAATCTTATTTTTTTCCTTCTGTTCTGTAACTATTGTGAGCTCTGGGCACTGTGTGTCCCATGCCTAATGGGTAGGTCAGCCCTTGGGGAAGGATTTGTTTTGGAGATACTTCCCTTTACCTTTCCAGTATCATTAACTGTTTTCTGGAAGATTCAGGCCCTGCTGCCCCTCAGGACATTACTACCCTAATACTTCTCCTTTCTCCCTTCTCTTTTCTCCCAGCCACCGAAAAGGTCCACAGTGTGGAGCTCCCAACTCCCATAGTCTTACCCCCAGCCTTCTCTATTTAAACCCTTGCCTTTATTCCCCACCATTCCCCTGATTAGGTCTTGTTCCCTTAGGACTTTATTCTTGTTCTGATAAGTTGGCATTGAATTTTCTCATAAACTGTTTCTCCTTGGGGTATTATTGACTGTATTCCTCCTCTGTTGCTTCTGGAGTATTTGCATCTTGAGAGACTCTATAATATAATTCAAACCCATGTATCTAATGGAAGAATTTTAGTCCAGCAAAGGAGATATTTCAAGGCAAAAAGTGATCCTTGAGAATCATTTAGACTGTATGGTGCTGGTGCTGGTAGCTTGGTGCCTACTGCATGTAGGCATTCAGTGGGCCTCGGTGATATAACTAGTTTAGAAACTTCTAGAAGGTAGGGCACAGCCTATCCCCAAAATTCTCTTGGTAAAGTATCATGCCCAGTGAAATTCTGATGGGTGTCTTTTATCCTAATGGAATCACACATGAGTTCTTCTGTCCCCCATCTTAAGGAATCCCTCCAGTTGTGCTTGCGGGTAACCTTACACCATCACACATAGTGCTTGGATCCCAAACTTCCCTCCTTTATTGCTTGTTATTTTCTGGCTTTGGGCAGGATAATGATCTCAGAGATAATCCCATTTATAAAGGAGAGGAAAACTATGGCCCAGAAAAGTGGAGTATTTTCCCTAAAGTAACAAAGCAAGTTAATGGAAGAATCAGGACGAGATTCCTGGCTTCCTGAAAACACAGGTGTGGGTACCATTTACTTGTGTCAGGGCCTAGGGTGTCACTTACTACAGAGCACAGGCTGTGCAGTGGGAATGCCTGGTTTGATTCCTGACTTTGTTGCTTACTCTGTCTGTCCTTTGAAAAGATACTCAATCTCTAAACCTGTTTTCTCATCTGCAAAATGGGGGAGGGGAAGACATAATATCAACTTTATAGAGTTGTGAAGATTCTGAGAGTTGTGAGAATTAAATAAGATTATTCACATAAAGTGCTTAGTACAACATCTCACACTCAGGCCTTCAATAAATGACTCATTATTATACGATTATCACTAATTCTATTACTGTCTCTACACTCCTCATGGCCTAAAGAAAGTGTGACTGCTGTTTCCCAGAGCGCATACTGCACTGCCCAGGGAGTGGCCGGAGCAGTGAGAGAATCTGGCTGAACAGGTTTTTTCAAAGCAGTGGAAAATAAATCAAAGGTGATAACCCAAATTTGGAAAAAGAATGTACTCCTTTGTTTGTTCTTTCCTAGTTGTGAAAGAACCTTCCAAATGCAATTTATGCTGAAATAAATCAGAAGCAACATGGCTGACACTCTCTGGTCTGTGTTCTTCCTGACCCCATGAGGATAGACAGTGGTGACTTTGAGTTTCTGCTGAATGTGGTGATAGCTGACCGTGTTCTGTGATGATGTCTACACCAGCGAGTGGACAAGATTAGGAGTCAGCAAATCATGCAGAGACAGCAGAGATGCGGGGAGAGGGGAAGCTTCACACCCAGGTACAGAGCATGCCCAGCCCCTTGCTGCAAATTGTTCGTCACTAAATGTGACATCTCAGGGAACTTGGTTAGAACTTTTCGTTGAAAGTAACAGATGCCCAGTTTGTATTAGCTTAAGCAACATGGAAATTCATTATAAAGATTCCATAGTGTATCAGAGAAAACAAGCAGAGGTGCAGAGCTGACCTGGGATTGGAAACAAGCTCCTGAATGATATTTAAACATGTGTCTCTCCTCTGCTTCATTTTTCTCTCTTTCTACAGATGTGCTTCCTCTATGGCTCTAGTTAACATAATGGAAGAACAGCTCACAAGTTTTGTAGATGCAGCCACCTAAAGAGAGCCTGGTCTCACTTTCTCCAAATCCAAAATTCCCATGGAAGGGAGTAATCGCCCTGCCTTGGGTCAGATTCCTTTCTCTGATTACCAATCATCAATGATTATGGTTATAATCTGTTGTACCAACGTGACACATTCACCATAACTATTTACCATCTGTGAGTGAGCAAAACGACAGATAAGGGATGACTGAAACAAGTATTGATGAGCCAGATGACAAAAAGCAGATTCCCGCCTCCCCCCACCCAGCTCTATACTGCATCCTGGCCGTTCTCATATTCCTCATCCTTTTACCTGAAATCTAGGATGTCTCCGTAGTTACTGCCCCTGGCCTCTTCATGCTAGGTTGACCGAAGCCCTAAACAAGTTAATTAGAGCATGGTAGAGTGTAAATGACATGGGCTTTAGAACCACACAAACCTTGAGTTAAAGCCCACTTGCTAGCTGTGTGACCCTGGGCAAGTTACTTAGCCTGTCTGAGTATTGGTTTCCTTATTTATAAATTAAGGGTAATAATACCTTTCTAATGGGATTGATGTGCAGATGAAGGGCAATAAAGTAACCATATTCAAGTGTTTGGTATGTAATACATACTCAGTTATGTTAATTTCCTTTTCTTGATTTAGTCTACCTAGAAATCTTCAGGCAGGTGAGAGAGTAGCCATAAGTGAGAAGACAAGAAAGGAGAAGTGATCGAATTTTCTATCTAGGAAATGTCTTCTTTGCCTCAGGTATTTTACAGTTATGCTGAGCAAACACTGAATAATTTCAGTGGGTCTGCAGCACTGGGAAAGCCACACTTTGATAGATATGGTCTCTCACTTCAGAGACAAATCAGCAAGGATATGAGGACGAATGATGAATGTTTTATGTTTCTTTTTAATTTATGAATGTGATTATATGGCTCTTAAGTCTTTCTCTGTAAATTTTAAGGCTCATAAAGTATAATCTGATTGCTAGGTTGTGAATGAAGTGCTTTAACATTCATGAAAAGCTTAAACATGTTGCTATTTAGAGACATGCTCCCCTTTCAGAATGTAGTAAGCCACACTTTTTCTATAAACTGTTGTTTATTGAGTTGTTACTGTAACAGGCACTTTCTAAACTTTTATATGCATTATCTCATCCCTTCCTATGAGTTAAGTGCTATCATCCCCATTTTCTGGATTAAAAAAATTGAGGCTCAGGTAAGTTGCCGAGGTCACATAGCATCCAGTGACAGAATTGGCACTTGACCTCAGTTTAGTCTGCTTCCAGAGCCTAAGCAATTAACACTTGCATTTTGGTAATCAGATTTAGATATAGGAAACAGAAGAAATGAATTCCCAGGAAAATCAGTGCTTAAAGTATCTCATATGAGAAATGATCATCTCATGGCTTTTGTGTGTCCACATAAGGTTGCTACATAGGCTTGGATGCAAAGCAGTGGAATTATAGGAAGAAAGATAGATGAACAATAATAGAATATCTCCTTAGACCTGAGAACTATTCTAATTACTTGCTTAGAGGATAATAGTGATGAAGGGGTTGGGTCTGTGAAAAAAAAGAAACTAGAGATTTGGTCCCAGCTTTAGACTTGTGAGTGTTTTCTATGTTGCTTAAAATTGTGCACACTCTGATCATCTGTAGCTGTGAGGGGTTGTGTGTGCATGCGTGTGGAATATTTTGGCCTGCTCCAGAAAATAACAGTGCTTTAATCTTAGGTACTGTGAATAACTTCTTATGATATTTGAAGGAATCTTTATCCATTGACCTATGAACCACTCATGGGAACCATTGATCTCTAACCTAATTGACCTGCTCCTCCAGAAATATTTTATTTTGTTTTGTTTGTGCTACTGAGAGTTTCATTATATTCCTGACTGTGCTTCATTTGTGCTTTCTTTGTGCCTTTAAAAAAACAAAACAAAACAAAACAAAAACTGAATCTTGTGTATAAATAGAAGAAACATTTAAATATCACATCACTTTTTATTAGAAGCATAATTGGATTAATTTCTCTTATTTTTCCTTTTTGTTCCCTTCTGTCTTCAGCTCCAGGGTTCCTTGAAAAGAAAACAGGTAGTTAACCTATCTCCTGCCAACAGCAAGCGACCCAATGGCTTTGTGGACAACTCATTTCTTGATATCAAAAGAATTCGTGTTGGGGAGAATCTCACTGCAGGACAAGGTGGCCTCCAAATAAACAATGGACAAAGTCAGATTATGTCAGGGACCTTGCCTATGAGCCAAGCACCCCTGCGAAAGACTAACACTCTGCCATCCCATACACATTCTCCTGGCAATGGCCTGTTTAACATGGGCTTAAAGGAGGTAAAGAAGGAGCCAGGAGAGACTCTGTCTTGCAGTAAGCACATGGATGGCCAAATGACCCAAGAGAATATTTTTCCTAATAGGTATGGAGACGACCCTGGAGAACAACTGCTGGATCCTGAGCTGCAGGAACTCTTCAATGAACTGACCAACATATCTGTGCCTCCCATGAGTGACCTTGAACTGGAGAATATGATCAATGCCACCATAAAGCAGGATGACCCATTTAACATTGACTTGGGTCAGCAAAGCCAGAGGAGCACACCTAGGCCCTCCTTACCCATGGAGAAAATAGTGATCAAAAGTGAATACTCACCAGGCCTGACTCAAGGCCCCTCAGGCTCTCCTCAGCTGAGGCCCCCATCAGCTGGCCCGGCATTCTCCATGGCCAACTCTGCCCTCTCCACTTCGTCTCCAATCCCTTCAGTCCCTCAGAGCCAGGCTCAGCCTCAGACAGGCTCAGGAGCAAGTCGGGCCCTGCCAAGCTGGCAGGAAGTATCCCATGCCCAGCAGCTCAAACAGATAGCTGCCAATCGTCAGCAGCATGCCCGGATGCAGCAGCACCAGCAGCAGCACCAGCCTACCAACTGGTCAGCCTTGCCCTCTTCTGCTGGACCATCACCAGGTCCATTTGGGCAGGAGAAAATCCCCAGCCCTTCTTTTGGTCAGCAGACATTCAGCCCACAGAGCTCCCCCATGTCTGGGGTAGCTGGCGGCAGCGGCCAGTCAAAAGTAATGGCTAATTACATGTACAAGGCTGGCCCCTCAGCCCAGGGTGGGCACCTGGATGTGCTCATGCAGCAAAAGCCTCAGGATCTCAGTCGAAGTTTTATTAACAACCCGCACCCAGCCATGGAGCCCCGTCAGGGCAACACCAAGCCTTTGTTTCATTTTAACTCAGATCAAGCAAACCAGCAGATGCCTTCTGTTTTGCCTTCTCAGAACAAGCCTTCTCTCCTACACTACACCCAGCAACAGCAGCAGCAGCAGCAGCAGCAGCAGCAGCAACAGCAGCAGCAACAACAGCAACAGCAGCAGCAGCAACAGCAACAGCAGAGTTCAATTTCAGCTCAACAACAGCAACAGCAGCAGAGCTCGATTTCAGCCCAACAACAGCAGCAGCAGCAACAACAACAACAACAGCAGCAGCAACAACAGCAGCAGCAACAGCAGCAGCAGCAGCAACAACCATCTTCTCAGTCCGCCCAATCTCTACCAAGCCAGCCTTTGCTAAGGTCACCTTTGCCACTTCAGCAAAAGCTCCTACTTCAGCAAATGCAGAATCAGCCCATTGCAGGAATGGGATACCAAGTCTCCCAACAACAGAGACAGGTAAGGGTTCTACAACTCCAAATACAGAGTTCCCAGAGATCGTTTAGCTTGATCATTATGTTTTGGTTACCATTATGTTTGTATTGGGACAAGATCAAGCCCAAAGACAGTAGTGGTCTTGATGGAGTCATATGAAGACCTCATAAAGCCTGGTTCGTTGGGGGCATCTAGAGGCAAGGGCTAGTACTTCCTTGTAGAGCATTAGTGTCACTGTGATCTGTAATGATCAAAGGTTCTTGCTTACTCAGAATAGAGCATTATAATGTACGCTGTTAGTGACATATCCAGTTGTCAATCAGATGGTCATTTATCCAAGCAGTAAATTAGTCATTAAGTCAATGTGCACTTGCTGAGTACCTACCATGTGCAAGATGTTGTAATTATGCTGAGAATAGGAATGAAGCCAGAGGTGGGATTGAGTATTAAATGACTGATCTACACCTGCACCAACCAACTGGAATATCTAAATGCCCAACCCATCATAATGATCCTGCGATGACTCCCTGTGATGCATGTGGACTGAATATCAGCCTGAAATAAAACATGATCCCTGTCTGCAAGCACAGTAAGGAAAGGGAGACAGGATTTTTCAACTACCATTTCAATACTAGGTAGAAAGAATAATGATATGAGAGCACAGAGTTTTGGTATCTGACCCGGCAAAGGGAAATCAGGGAAGGCTTCTGGAAAAATAATGTCTGAGTTAAGTGTTAAAGGATGAAATCATCATGACTACAGAGAAAAAAATATCTGGTTACCTTATGTCCTTTGGTTAACATAAAACAGAGGTTGAGTCCGCCCCACATATGAACAATATGAAGACATAACTCTGTCCCTCCAGAGCACATATTGATGAGTTAGTCCTGATCCCCAGGGAACTTGAAAGAAAAAACTCTTCCTGGAAGGAAGGAAGGAACTTTGAATATTGCTTTGTACGTGTAATTTGACAGGTCTACATTATCTGTCTAAGCACAAAGATAGCACATTATATGTCAAAACATTATCTCAGGACAGTGTGATGGTGCAGAGCCTAATTCCAATAACATTCCTAGAGTAGTTTTCGTGGCTACTGCCCAGAAAAGAATGCCACAAACACCACAAACTCCGTCCAAGCTAACCTTTGCCCTAGATGTTGGCCAAGAGAACACCAGACTCAATGAGGATTCAAAAGTTAGGCACTAAGGACAGCTTTCAGCTCTTTTCCACTTACGTGGGTTTTTAAAAAGTTATAGATTATGGAGAATGAACTTGGAGTAGAGACATACATGTACACATTTTTGTTTCTAACAAAATTCCTTTTTTAACCCAGGCAATTTTGGGGGCATTTAAAAGCAAGTCATAGAACTATTTTCTAATGCTATATGTAGGCACCTTGATTTGGATGAATGTAGGTTCAAATTCTTACTCTGACAGTCCTAGCTGTGTCACCTCTAGGGACTCACTGAACTTCTCTAAGCCTATTTCCTCACCTATCAATAGGAGTGAAAAGAAAATCTCCTAGGAGTGTATTGAAAATAAAATGAGGAAATTCTCAATTCAGAGTCTAGAATAAGTTGATTACTGTTATGATTATGGAAAGAGTCATAAATCACCAAAATGTTATTTTTAAATAAGCACTGCTATTATATAGGAGAGGCATTGGAGTAAATCCCAAATTCTAACATAAACAGTATTGTGGAAATAAAAGAGAATTATCCCTAATTTTTCCACTATCCAGCAGCTTGAGTGTATTGCAATTTACCCTTTCTAGGCCCAGATTTCTGACCATAAAAATGGAAATTATAAATAATGAGATAGCAGTGAGTTAGCATTTATAACCGGTATGACTTCTGCCACCCTTACTTGTGGCATTTCATTTCATCCGTATGAGGGAAATGCCATTATTTCCATGTTACAGGTAGGAAAATTGAGGCACAGAGAGGTTCAATAGCTTTCCCAAGTTCACACAGATAATGAGTAGCAGCTGCGGGATTCTGATGATCTACTCTGAAGCCTATACTTTAAGCCACTAGGATCTACAGCTCACAGGTGGCATTTGCTGGAATCCTTATAGATCGCTGTGGAATTCTTAAAAAGAATATTCTTCTAATGTTGAGCCCTACTTACATAATCTACATAGTAGATTAAGTCCTTCGGGATAAAAACATATTCTAAATGTCTATTCTTTAGAGATGCTAAAGAAATTTTACATACACACACACAACTGTGTGCTATTAGCCTTCCTGAGGGTAAACATTATGGAGTTAACCAAAATAAACAATTTACAACAGGAGATAGATAGATAGATAGATAGATAGATAGATAGATAGATAGATAGATTTTTTTTTTTTTTTTTTTTTTTTTTTTTTTTTGAGGTGGACTCCCGCTCTGTCATCCAGGCTGGAGTGCTGTGGCTTGATCTCAGCTCACTGCAACCTCCACTTCCCAGGTTCAATTGATTCTCCTGCCTCAGCCTCCTGAGTAGCTCGGATTACAGGCAAGCACCACCACGCCTGTCTAATTTTTGTATTTTTAGTAGAGATGGGATTTCACCAAGTTGGCCATGCTGGTCTAGAACTCCTGAGCTAGTGATCCACCTTCCTCAGCCTCCCAAAGTGCTGGAACTACAGGCGTGAGCCACCGCATGGAAATATATATCTTTGGTGCCCCATCAGTCCTTTTCTGGGAGCCTCCCTGCCACCTCCAACATCCTCTGGCCTGTTTCCGGACATGTTGCTGATATCAGCAACTATAAACCATATTCCTGACCTCTTAGTCCCCACTCAAGTATCTAGGACCGAAGCCCACCAATGGGTGCTGATGGCCAAATCAACAAACATCTTCCAATGCCTCAGATAATTTTTTACATTCTCCTAGGGCATATGACATATATGATACAGAGTTAATTTTCATCTCTTCCAGAAGGTCCTTAAAAAGTGGTGGAAATGTGGCAGCATTTCAGGTTAAGGGCCTCTCTTCTAAACAGGGAGTAGCCACCCATTTAAAGTTTTATCCCAGCTTTATAGACTGAACCACGTTGTCCCTTCCAGATCATAATTCTATAACACACGATCCCAAAATCATGTGACTGAGTTTTAAGCAAGTATACTACAGCTGTGTAGTCAAGTAAGTATTGCTCTTTGGAAAGTATTCACATTTAGGAGGGAAGTGTACACATTCTGATAATGATGCTATAGTTCGATACAGCTATAGAATTTTCTCTGGGGATTGTCTCTAGGGCTTATAGCACATTTGGTAGACTATTACCAACACAGTAACATTCATCCTATCGGGGCAATTTTTGCAAACAGTCAAGCTGGGTAATGCTGCTCTGGGTCAAAACCAAGGGATAACTGTGATGTGACAAGGCTGCATTGCAAGTGTGGTGTGTGAGCTTTCTCTGAAGGCAGTTAAAGAAAGTGAGCTCCTTCTCAAGATGTTAATTTTGAGGAGCAACTTTTATTTTATATACATACTTCTAAGATTCTTCTGATTCTCGTTGTCTCATCCAGTGTGTTGGCATGTATTCTCAACTCAGAGAGAGTAGTTTTAAGTCTTCCATCTGTAATAGACAGTACAAATGTCTATTCTCATTCTAGAACAGCTAAATCTCTGTTACTGATGACCAAAGTCATGGATAGGGTGGGGGATTTGGAATTAAGCAACTCTTAAATTTATCAACTAAAACATCCTAAAGGAAACCAGTCATGTGTTTTTTTTTTTTCTGCTTCTCATACTCACTTTGTGTCAAACATAGGATGATTTACTATGGGATTTGTTACTTGAAGCTCTTTAGCCTGGTGGAAATCTTGGTTCTCTGCTACAAATTGGTAGACTAAATTTGTTGATCAGTTACTTGCAGTTTACCTCATAGGTGTGCAAAGGTGACCTTCCCTTTACCTGTCAGAACTCTGAACCCAGACAGATCCACATTTGCAGCTAGAGACTGAATGTGGGCAATTCCTATGCCCCTTCCCCTTTACTGTGTACCTACCTCTATTTTCCTACAGGTAAATGATTCCTGAGAGATGGATGCAGTGTAGTAAAATTGTTCAATAAATCCTTATTGCTCCATGCTTTGGGTGGTTTTAAGTAATCTCTTCTTCAGAGACTGGGAGAACAAATGCTATTTGGTGTTTTACAAAATGTCTACAGCAGACTCTTGTCTTGCTAATATTTGTAGCTTGGCACATGGAGATACCTCTTGGCTATAATTTTCTTCCCTTCCTGATTTGAGGATTATGGGAGAGGGCAAGATGGGGATGCAATGCATGCATTTCTGATTTATCTTCAAGTCAGTGAACACTTATTTAAGTTGTGAAAGAGTTATTGGCTGATCAGGACTCATGAGGGTTTAAGCCAAAAGCGCTTACCTCTTGAACCAAAAAAGTGATCTTTTTCAGAGCTATATAATCAGTCACTTAAAAGTGTGAATTTTTTTCTAACATTGGATCCATGCAACTCAAGTGGATTCTATATTTGGTTTAGATTTCTCCCATATTTAAAACTTCTTGGAGGGAAGGCAGCCAGTGAATGGATGGTTTGTTATGACTGAAACATAAATTTGTACATTGCCTCCTTAGTTTAAAGCCAAGCTCCTCAATCATATATTAATAACTTCACCCTACTCTCTCTTCCTAGCCAAGCTTATCCTTCACTACGCCATATCAACCCTTGGTGTAAATCAGGCACATCTCCTAATGTTCTCTGCCCCACTTCTTTAAGGTAGCATTGTATATATCCAATCTTAAGGATGAACACACAGAAAATTGTTTCCAAATTGGCCTGGGTGGCAGTGGAGAAATCAATGTAACTCTCATATGCTGACAATACCTCTACATCCTTATAATTGTCCAATGAAAGTGCCAGAAAAGAAACAGATAACTTGTATCGGCTGGAAATGTCTTTTCCAATGAGAAAATAAAGATGAATTTAGTGTTTTGCAATAATATGATATCCAAGTCACTCCTTTGCTGGATCCTAGAGGTTGGCTGAAGGGTCCTCCAGTTAGGCTGGTGCCAGAGTTTGGGTTCATAGGCTAGAATAGATTAGAGGAAGTCAGGAGCATGGAGGGCCAAAGCAAAACCAAGCCAAGTCCTACAAAAGCTGAGAAACAAAATTTGTCAGTATATTCATAGCCAAGAAGAAGGCCAAAAAGATGGTGACATACCTGCAGTCAAGGGTAAATATAATGACATGAAATCTATAGTGAAGATGGGATAGAGACTCAAGAGATGCAAGGTGATCACTGCAAATGACTCTCGACCATTTACTCACCTTGGCTGAGTCTTGGCAAAAGGGAACAAGGTTGATACAGACATGCTGTGGGTTGTCAATGGGAGGCCAGGAGCATTATGTTTACATTTTCATTTTATCTTTGATATTTCACCATTTGTCTTTTAAGTTTACAAAGGAAAGAAAAATTTGTTTTTAATACTCCATGAAACTAGTGCTTGACCAGAATGCAGAGTGAGTTTCCAGATACATATGTTGGTATAATTAGTATTGAAGAATCATAATTGGAAAATTAGCAGGAGGAACTTGGTGTCTTTTTTGTTCTTTTGTCATTATTCTGTTGGTTGGTTGGTTGGTTGGTTAGTTGGTTGGTTTTAACATTAGCACTAACTCTGTGCCATATACAAATAACTCAAATGGTAGCTGTAATCAACCATTTTTCACAGGTGAGGACACTGATGCTCAGAAAGATCAAATCACTTGCTCAGGGTTATAGTTAGTAATTGACCTGATTTTATAGTCAGGGCTCATAATTACTATGCTGCTTAAATTAAGGAAATAGGTAGAGGTGGTTTGGGTAGTGTTGTCAGGGCCTTCTTTACGATATATGTTTGAAATTTCACTGTTTTCTACAGTCCCAGGCAAAATCATCACCTCAGGAAACATTTAAGTCAATTCCAATGTAGGGAGGGATCTTTAGTCAAATTCACACTGATCTTGCCTTATCTGAATCCACAGATCTCTCAGTTTCCTGATCTGCCTACCAGGAGCCATGAACTTACTGAATATTGCTCCATTCTTAGTTCTGGCTAAGCTTCTATTCACTTGTTTAAAAACATATATATTGTGTGCCTGCTATTTGCCAAGCACGGTTCTGGATTACTGATGCTACACCTGAGATCAAATAAGAAATTGTGGTGCAGTAATGAAAGCATAAAATTTTCAAAGTTTTTTAAAACTTAAATAATCAGATTGTTTTCAAATTGAGCTATTTTCATCATATCGCAAGCTTATTATTGTTTCTGTTGCTAGGCTGATTTGCTGATGGGCTTCTTGGTACCTCTGTTCCCAGATTAAAATGGGAGAAAAAACAAGAAAGTGAGAATGCAGTTTAATTTTTAAAGCAAACATTTCTGGAGTTTTGTTAGGTATTTTACATAATAAAGAAAATTCATTCATTCTCTTTCTCTTTAACATCATCCATTCGAATTTAAGAATCTTTTCAGTATCACTGTTAGAGTTTCACAATGGGATGAAACCGTAATTCTTGCCTTCATTCGTTCATATGATGAAAATGTATTGAGCACCTACAATGTTCCAGGAACTGGGGATTAAAAGATTAAATGACCCCCTTCATACCCATATAATCTCAAAGATCAGGAAAACATGGTTCCTTCCCTGGCTGAGCTTTTGGTCTGAAGGAGGTATCTGTCCTTATTACTTTGTGAATTCCCATTCGGTAATTACATTACATTTTCTCAATTCTTAACAGTCCATTCTATAAGAAGTGAGCAAAAATCATGTGAGCATTTCCCGTAAGTCAACAAGTTTCATTTTAAACATGTTATTTTAACCTTTCACAGAATAGAACTCTATTTGCTGGATATTCTACTTTATTTTCTATTTTATTTTGTTATCCTAGTATGTAGTAGCTCAGAGCACAATGGAGTGAATTTGTGTAAAGCAACAATTAACTCCTCTTTCCCTCAATAAAGAAATAAACACAATAACAAGAAGAACATGTTAGCCTTGGGATCATAATACATACGGTTCAACTCCACAGTTAGGGGAATGGCTTCTATTATTCTCATTCCAAGGTCTTTGTCTGTGTGTCACATCCATCAATAAGAGCTGTGCATTTAAAGCATTAGTGGGTAAGTTAGCCTGTTGAATACCAAGTTTCCGACTAGGGAAAGAAAGGGTGTAGGGTTAAGAAATAGATTTGAACCTGGAGATGGAAATGCAAGAGGGTTAATGGAAAATCTGACAGATATTTAACTGTAATGTGCATTAATGTAGGTGACTCAAACAATCCCCTTTGCACTCATTCTAATTAGTTGTGCCTTTTCTAATCAGATGTCAGTTGTTATCAGTTTGGTAGAAGGGGGTAGTGGTTCTTTTTGTGAAAATCCAAAGGAGGCAAAAACTCATTTAGCCAGTGCACTAATCAGTAAATTTGCACATTAATGGTTAATTAAAGTTAGGCTCAAAGACTTGAGATTCAGAAGGTGTTTACTATAAGGAGTTCTGGGTTTCAAGCAGAAGACTGTACAAATGTTTAGACTAGTAGGATCAGAGAGATGTAATGTCAGTGAATCATCTTAACTCTTTTACATTGTGTCTCAAGCAGGAGAAACCAAACTTAAACACACACACACATACGCACAGCCTAGGCAGCTCTCTGGATACTAATTAGAGAACTCTGGCTCAATGTTTGCATTTCATGCAATGAATCTGAACAATAAAGTGGTGCCTAATTCTCTAAGCAATAAATTAAGTTGAACATAATAGAGGGAAGCCAATGACTGCTTCCCTGTGCATCCTGCAAAATCAAGTTTTCAAGATCCTCGATGACGAAAGAACGGGGGTGGTTGACCTGTTTCCCCTTTATTCTACTGTGAGTTCTCTCCACCCTTAACCACTAGCATTTTCCACAGTTTGCTTTTCACAGGCTCCTAAGTTCAGCTCCGCCTTTATGAAACGTGAATTTCATAAACAGGGAGCTTACTGGGTCCTGCTTGGTAGTCCACAGGTCTGTGTGGGTGAGCACAGGAGTGTGTGTATCTCACTTTCTGGTCTTTGGCTCACGTCTCTGCTCTGTGATTCTGAGTCTTTGTCCAGTTCTTTCTCCCCTTGCCTGTACTCTCTCTTCTTTGACCCTTTCCCTATAGACCAATTTTGAACTAGCCTCTTTTCCCTGACCATTTTCAGACTGTTTCATGGCAGGCCTTGAAAGGGGGAGGGATTGGGGACTTGTAGCCACTGGAGTTATTATTGGCAACAGTGGTGAAGGGACGTTTCCAGGGAGAGGATCCATGCTGGGAAGAGGCATGAGGCTAATAAGCTGGCCAGCCCATCTCCACATCCCCCAGTCTCTGGCACAGATGAATGAGTCCTGAATGGACATGCCCTTGGACAAACCATATCCAGAACAGCTTCTGACCATTGTCCCTGCTTGCTTCTCATGCTTGCTAACTGACCTGCCTCCTTCCAGTCTTGCCAACATGGAACCAGAGTGAGCATTCTAAAATAGGAATTTAATCATGTCATCACCTGCATAAAACCTTTAAATGGGCTTCATTTTCTCAGGAGAAAGTCCAACTCCATATGGAGCTTATAAATCCCTGTATGATCTGAATCCTGCCAAGGTCTCCAAAGTCATTGGTTTTCATTCCCAGCCTTTTTCTTCCCTTGACTCCTACCCATTCACTCATCCTTTCCCCAAACTCACATACACTCTGCACTTAGCAGCCTTCATAATATGTTCTTCAGTTCCTGAGAAGTGTCATGCTTTCTCTCAACCCCAGGTCTTTAAATGTGCTGTTCCTTCTGCCTGGAACACTCTTCTTCTCTACTCTGCCTGGCTAACCTAATCCTAAACTTTCTTCAGTCTCAGCTGAGACATCATTTTCCCTAGAAGGTTTCCCTGGTCTTCTAATATGGATTAGCTCCCATCCTATTTGCTGTGGTAGCTCCTTCTGCTTCCTCTCTTTGAGCATGCATTACCTCTCATATATCTTTGTTCTTGTGCATCTCCCATAAATAGCCTGCAAGCTAGTTGAATACAGAGGTCACATCTGTCTTATTCAGCACTGTATTCCAACCCCTAACACATCTAGTATGTTGCAGGGACCCAGAACATAGTTGTTGAACAAGTGGACAAATAAATTATACCATTGACTTATCATCCTTTCTTTTGTTCTGGGGATTTAAGAGCCCATCCCCTCCCCCAACAGAAGTTAGGAACAGGAGCTAGCACTTCCACCTTCCTCCATACCAAGTCTGCCCTCTACACACCATTTGCCCAGGGACCTAGTCTTAGTCTGAGTCCTAGTCCTTCCAGTTCTAGTTGTCAGAGCTGGAAGGCAGAGAATGCCCTCCCAGCTGCCCCATGGATCAAATCTATGGGATGAGATTCTGAAGAGGCCCTTTTGGTGGGGGCTGGACTGGCCTACATGCTGGGGAATCATATGGGTAAAAGTAAAGTAAGAGAGTTTCATTGAGAATACTTCAGGTGACTTTTTTCTCTCATCCTGAAGGCAATGGAAAGTTATGAAAAAAAACTGCATAGGTTATTTTTAAGCAGAAATATAACTTGTGCCTGGCAAAAGGTAATTGCTTAATTCAAATGCATTGAATGTCAGTGAATCAAAATTGCTCTTTAGAAAAGTCACTCTAGTAGCAGGATAAAGAACACACTGGAGGGGGCAGCTCCTGCCGACCTCACAATGTCAAGAATTCACCCATCCTCTGTGCCATTGTCTCCCTTGCACCCCACATGCCACTTCTCAGAGGCCGACATTGAACTTCAGCTCTTGCTCCAGAAGATGTATTCCATCAATCTTGTCTCTTACATCTTTAATCTCTCCTTTCCATATTCAAACATGCTCAAACCCCAGCATTCTCCAAAAATGATGTTTCATTCACTCTTGTATCCCTTTGAGCCCCATTTTGAACCAGGGTCAGAACATTTGCAGTTAGGACACTTCCTCTCTCCCTTCCTAGGTGCTACTGCTGACACCACTGCATGACCATCCACATCTCTGCCTTCACTGCTGCTGCCTTCGTGCTTTGATACTGTAATTCTCCTTTTTACCTGCTTCTTTCCAGCTACCTTGTCCCTCCAGATGGTAGTTAGACAGCGTGACTAAGCAATTCTGCCTTGCTCCATACTCCTTAGGGATGAGGCCAGTAACTGGGGTTCCAGTTATCTCTATTGCTTTTGCCAGGCCTCCTTCCTGGAAGTGCAGCTTTACCCCAGATCCAATCATTTCCTGGGGCTAGACTTCACAGCATCAGCTCTCCTCCCTATGAATGCCTTTTGCCGTACCGCTGCCTGATCCCTACTGGCTGTGACATCCTGTCCACCTTCTTAGGCAGTTCTGCTGGTATCTTAGAACCCCAGCCTTTCACTCTCTCCATCCCCTTCCCTGAGTGTCCATGTTGCTATAATCACCCCATTTCATGAAACAAAGTTAGTTTCTTCTCCCTCTAGTACCCACAGCACAGTGCAAACCTTTCAGTATAGTTCTTACCATACTGTATTATAATTTTGTTTAGGTCTTTGGTCCACTGAACTGTGAACTCCTGGAGGGTTGGGACCACAAAATTTCTTTTTCCCGTCTCTGAACTCACAAAGCATTTTGCATTTCTCATTACATTCATTGTTTTCTGCCTTGAATTGTAGTTAAGTCCATACCTTAACCCCTCTACTAGACTTCAAGCTCCTTGAAACCATGTCTGTACGTAATTGATCTTTGTACCACCAAGGGCAAACAAAGTACCTGAGAGAAAGTGTCAATATACAGGCAAAGAAAAAGAGGCAGGACAAAGGAAAGAAAGGAAAGAAGTTATGCAATGGGGGTGTGTGTGTATCTTGTAGACTATAGGCTGTATAATCTTGAAATCAAAGAAAATGAAATGGGTTTGAATAATTTTATATGAATTTAAATATAAAATATACATTATTGAGAATTTATGTATTACTTCAAAAATGTTGTAAGTATCTTCATGTCCATGTGACTCTGACCAAGTTATTTAAATTCCCTGAAACTAAGCTGTATCATCTGTTAAATGAGAATGACAATACCTGTTTTTCAGGATTGTTGAAAATTTTCCATGGTGCATGAAATAACCCATGAGATATACAACAAACACAGGGCCTGCGCCTTGAAGGCAATTGACGAACGTTAGCTTGCTTCCCTTTGCAAATAAGTACCCTCCGATAAAATAATACAAATTAAATGTTAGTAGACAATTTCAATGGGTGATTTTCAAAACTCTGAGCCCTCATTTAACTCTGAGTTTCCTAGCAACTAAGGTTAAAAGGAAGTATGTGGGAATACAGAAGTTGTTTTTTTTTTTTTTTAATATATGAAAACCATACACATTCATTAAATGGAGGCAAACTTTTTTCTAGAAATAAATTCAGAGGTACATTTATCCTCAGGGGAATTAGGTAACATGATGGACATCTTCTACTGGAAATTTTGGAAAGACACCATGACACTGTTGACTTTGATGTTTCTGTTTTTAAGCTGCATTATAAAATTTTATATGAATATTATACTTTAATTCAGTATTATACTTTAATTCAGTAAAGGCTTTCCTCCAGGAAGCTGAGATAATGTGGTTACAGTTATAATGTTTTCTGAAGATGTATTTCAATAGTTTTCACACTTTCTTTCAGCAAGAACACTTCTTTCATCCCTTATCCTCTTCCCCATTCCCTCACCCCCTGCCTTTTCAGGATTTTCCTAAGGCAACTCCCAGAACTTTAAGTTCCTTCAGGACAGTTTGCAAACCAGTGTTCTAGTTTAGCCCATGAATAGGGGATATAGACTTTATAGGAATGCATAATTAAAATGCCCATTATATTGCCTCAATCAAATACCAGTTTTCTCAAATGAGTCTTTGGCAAACCTATGCATTGTGTAAAATGGATGAGACCTGAGGAGTGTCTACCTCCGAATCAGGTTCAGGTTTCAGGGACAGCTTTCTGAAACCTTTCAATATGTGATAATCTTACTCCTGCAGATAGAACAAAACAATGAACTCCAGGTA
Organism: Macaca fascicularis; assembly: GCF_037993035.2. NCBI lineage: Eukaryota > Metazoa > Chordata > Mammalia > Primates > Cercopithecidae > Macaca > Macaca fascicularis. The sequence goes on along the minus strand of NC_088388.1, from coordinate 95,094,546 downwards.
TGACGCCTGTACTTCCCAGACTAAACTCATTTAAAATCACCTGAAAAAAAATTCAGCAACTGGTATAGTTATTTATCATTCAGCAAATACTTAATCACTGCCTATATGTGGCAAACCATGCCAACTGCTATGAGAAATGTAACAACTGGGGTATGCTCTGTGGTAGGAAGAGCATGAGAATGAGAGACGTAACACAGGAAGTCTGGACCCAAACTTGCTGCTAAGGATTTTACCTTGAGTCATCAGGTCTTGCTCACTGCCTTTGTTAAAATTTTATTCTATTCTTTTGAATTTATGATTCCAAAATGCAATTACTGTCTTCATGTTTAAATTTGAGTCTTACCTTTATCAAAGTAACACGTAAATATAGTTTAAAAAGACAAATCTTGTTAAAATGCAAAATCTATTCCCTGGCCCCTTTTCCCTCACTCTTTTCAGTCTCAAGGGGAAACCACTTTCATCATTTTTAGTTGCTTCTCCTGGTATTTACCATTATGTACCTAAATGCATCCATACCTGATACTCTTGATTTATTAATTTTAGGCCATATCCATTACATACTATTATAGTAGATGAAGATTTCAGTTCTATTTTCAACCCTTCCTTTCTCTCCCCTTTTGCCACAATATAGTCAGGTAAAAAATTTAGATAAGTGTTTTCAGAATTTATGAAGAGATAAATAGTATTTACTGCTGAGATAAGCAGTATACTGTAATTATAATTCTTATCCAGGAGTCATGTACCTAACTTTTCTTTCATTTGTGAAGTTTCCTTACATCTCTGGCTGTCTTGTCATACCATCTAACAGCTCTGTGAAACATTTCTCAATACGTTTTCCACACTGATACTTCTCATCTCCACAGGAGCCCTCTGTCCCCAGCCACAGCCTTAATGGGTGTTCCCTAGGCCTGCTGATACAGCTGTCATCCTACGACCATACTTAGAATCTCTTCACTCCTTTCCTTGATCAGGTTCCCTGTTTCTGGATCCCTTTTGTCACTCTATTTGTTTGTTTACTCTCTCATTTTGTTGCATTTCATCTGATAGTCACTTCCTGACCAAGGGTGTGTGAAGGGGAAAGTGTTAGAAGCTTCCTAGGTGTCTTTGGTGCCACAGAGTATGCAAAGAAGAGATAAGGAGGTAAGCCTCATTTATTGAGCATCTACTTTATGCCAAGTGCTTTCTCCATAACATTTCTAGGAAATAGAAATAATTTTCTCCTCTTTACAGATGAAGAGGTTGAGAGTAGAGTGGCTTAGTAATTTGCTTAAGGTTAAACAGCTAGTAGGTGGCAGAACTGGAATCCAGATCCATGTTTATCTGATTCTAGCCATTCTCCACACACTGCATCTCTCAGCCAAAAAGCTTAAATACACAATCCTTGCCCTCAAGGAATTTGCTCAATCATGTGTTCAATCCAATGTCAGGTAATTGTTATTTTTCTGGGCCAATTTTCTCCCTTTTTACATGTGTGTGTAATATACATGTGTATCTATATAATTTAAGTCTGGTTAAAGACTTAAATTATTTTCATAGTCCCAAGTACATGAAGTTTTATTATTAGATTTTCCATGATATTCTAAAATAGTTATTTCTAAAGGAGATTTCAGGTCTTTATTTCCCTATTTATCAGGTATTGGGCAATTAGGGTCTGATCTGGTTACAACTGAAACTATCTTGGTGATTTTGCCCTTCTCTCTAGTGGATTTTGGTTTCTATGCGGGATCATTTGCTGGCATTTATCACATTTAGCTCCTGCCTAAAGGACATTCAGAATAACAGGTGGAAAATTAGCTACATAGAAGGAATGATGCACACTTCTGACTGTTTACTGTACCAGCAGACTACTCCAAGCTGCACACCTTGAAGTCTGAATTGATATCCTTGTTGGAAACAAAGCAGAATAGTAAGCACAAAGAGTGGAGACCTAGGAAAGGATTTAAAATGAATGAAAGAAGGTAGAATCATTGCTTTTTAGTGAATAATTTACTGACAGGTCTCATGTGCAAGCAAACAGTGCCATTGATGCATTCCATTTATGCTGGCACAGCTGAAGCCCTCTGATTGCTTTTCTCACCTAGACATGGCTCTCATTAATCAAGGGAAGTTACATGGACTAGAACAAGAAGACAGTTCTGTCGACACACTTCTAGCACTGTTCTCTAGCAACATTTGGTTCTTGTTCCAGTATCATTGCTCTCAGAAGCAGAAGCCCTTTCATTTAGTTAGAAATTAGCAGTAGATACCTGCTCTGTGAACAGTCTCTGATTTTGAGTGTTCAGTTCCAAAAATTCATTTTCAATTCAGTTGTTTGGCATTTCTGGTACAGTTTTTCCTAAATTGTAGGAACAATTTAAAGAAAGTGCATTAAGTCCTCCTGCTAGCCTATACAAAGTCTGTTTGACTTATATGACATTGAACTATCTACGATTGAACGATCCATGATAACACAGTGTACTATCCATGGTTTCTACAATATTACATTCTTTTAAAAATACAAGATTTGTTCAGTGTACACTGATTGAGCCAAGCACAGTGGTGGAATGAGAAATACAATCTATTTAGTGAAACGGAGAATTTCAGGACAAGAGAGAAATGTGAGTCCCAGATGTGCACAGAGCACTTTGCTATGGAAACCACAGAGAAGGGGCAGCCACCTCAGCCTGGCTCCAGGTTCGAAATGGGGAGACTATGAGCATTTTCAGCTGCACTCTCATAGAAGAGAGGAGCAATCCTTCAGACCGGGGAAGACGGAAAAGGAGATTGGCCAGAACAAGACCTGGGAGGGAGTACAGAGCTCTTCATTTCCAGTGGTTCTTTATAGCATGGACATTTACAGCATAGGTACTGCCCGAATGCCCATCCACACCAGTGTTGGGGACTGAATTTTGTTTATGTCATTTATCAAGATATAATAGTTTTGAGTCATCAGTTGTATTTCTATAACCTATAAAAAGAGTACCAGGTAAGGCAGAGCCCACCACCACTGCAGCCACACCCGGAGTCTTCACTATGCTGTACTGTGGACTCCGCATCAGACCTGGGAGGCAGGATGAGGCTGTGTTTTGCATTTCTGAGTACAGTCCACAAAATGTGTGCTTCTGAGAAAGCAGTAGTCGTCTTACATCCAAGAGTATTTCTAAAATAAAGTTTCGACCCACATACATGATGAAATTGAAACTACCCACATTGTCAAAGCCAGAAAGAGAGTAAAAAAGATGGTGTAGGCCAGCCGTGGTGGCTCACGCCTGTAATCCCAGTACTTTGGGAGGCTGAGGCAGGTGGATCACTTGAGGTCAGGAGTTCAAGATCAGCCTGACCAACATAGTGAAACCCTGTCTCTACCAAAAATACAAATATTAGCTGGGCATGGTGGCGTGTGCCTGTAGTTCCAACTATTTGGGAGGCTGGGGCAGTAAAATCACTTGAACCTGGGAGGCCGAGGTTGCAATGAGCCTAGATCATTCTACTGCACTCCAGCCTGGGCAACAGAGCAAGACTGTCTTAAAAAAAGAGAGAGAGAGAGAGAGAGATGGGTTAAAAAGTCAGAAAGAGAGATCCCAAGGGAAAAATAAAAGGATATTTGAGCCAAAAAATGCATTTCTGATGATCTCTTCTGCTATATAAAGATACTTTATAAGGCAATTTTAACTCTGATAACTTGCCCATTTCTGCTTGCAGAAGAAAGTCAGTCATTCTCACAGAAATCTCCATTCGTTTTTCCTCCTTATATTTCATTCAATTTTGTGAGGAGGGGTGGGAGGGCCCAATTTTGCTATTGTAAAATTGTTTCTCATTTTTCTGAACACTTGAAATGGGGTCAGATCTAAATGGCTATGAATGCAACATGGATCCAAAGGCCCAAAGGTCAGGTCCCACTTGGACAGTTTTGATATATGTAAAGTGCTCCTAACATTCATTTATAGAGAGCAGCAAGAAGGTTGAGCTGTGGCCTCGTGAAGATTCACACAGATCTCATTTTCCTCATATTCAGAGCAAGACGTTCCCAACTACCTGTGGATCTGCATGAGTTGGGGAGTGTGGGAGACCCCTCTATTGTCCCCTTTGAGTGTATATATTCTGTAGTGAAGCCAGAGGAAAATGTGTGAGAACCTCGCCAGGCTGTTCCTTGGGAGTGAAGGCAGTCCTGACTTCCATGGGAATGGGATTCCCTGCCAAATTCAGATGCCGAGGCTTCCCTCAGGGACCACAGCCCATCGGAGTGGAGGAAGTTGCTGTGAGAAGTTAAGCAGGCAGCTCTGAAGGACTACGTGTGTGTGTGTGTGTGTGTGTGTGTGTGTGTGTGTGTGTGTGTGTGTGTGTGAAAAGAGAGCAGCCTTGCCCCATTGCTTGCATTATAGTACACATGGAATCAATTTTAAATTTCACAGAAAGAAAACAGTAAACAGAGTAAGAGGGGAGCTAGTGTGTCTCTCCAAGGCTGGTGTATCTCTTCAAAGCTGGTGTTTTTTTTCCAAGGCTGGTGTTTCTGTTCATGCATACAATCATGATGCACACCATTCATACCTCCAGGTTGTACACATATTTCTTTCATCCCTGAGCATCTCTGAGACTCAGCTCAATGGTATTTCAATTGACTATGAGAATCACACCTCTTGGCAAGAGTCAGAATAACTTTCTGTTGTAATACTTTAAATTAAGAGTTTCTTCTATCTAGGCATTGCAGGAGAGAGGAGAATGTATTAACAAATTGATTCTGAAAGTAGAGATGGGGGAGATACGTGATCCACAAAGCAGGGCCACCCAAGGTTCACTTCAGTATTCACGTTTGGGGAAGCATGAGAATGTCGCAGAGCAAGGCCAACTGGCTCAGATGTATTAGCATACAATCAATATGCAAGGCACTACCTGAATGCCAATTAGTAAGAGTCACATTAACCATGGTAGCAGATAACACATTAAACAGTATGATACCAGCCACAAACCTCACTAGCTTTTCCAGTAAACTGAAAAGACAAAGACAAAGAGAACTTGGGGAAACTCCTATTCATTAGTCAGGTTTCCCCTTAAACATCACTTCCTTTGGTAAGCCAGTCAGACAGATCCACCCCCACCCGACTTGCCCTAGCTCAGCTCTTCTCTTCTTTTACATTATACCTTCCAGAATTATCTGTCTTCCCTCTTTCAGTCCCCAGCACCCAGCACACTCCCTAGCACTCTGTAGGCACTTAAATTTATGCTCGATGGTTGATGGAATATTATGGGCTTGTCTTAGGTCGTGGAGGATATGAAAATAGAGAAGATAGAATCCCTGCCCTGTCTGGGAGGGAGACAGACAGATAATAATAGACACCATACAATTTGTCAGACTTTGCAATACTTGTAAGTACAGCTTCTCTAAAGGAGAACAAAAGGAGGGTTGAACTTGTGAGCACCTTAGTGATAAAACAGACCTACATTAGCTTCTTCTCTAATTCATTAATTTTACTGGTAAGAAATAATGAACGGAATCCTATTTCCTTATATTTCAAGTTTGCTACCAGGATAGCACAATATCAATAATAATAGGCAATGGATTTCACTTGGGGGAATATTATACCAGGAGGAACACATGAAATATTATCAATATCTTCTCTGGGGAATCTATGTATCAGCTTTGTAATGTCTAACATCAAATTTCTCAACTTCAGAACTGAAAGCAAATACATAATTGGATTTGCATTAAAGCTTTAAAGAGTGAAATTAAGAGTCACACTCAAGTTTCTGGTTATGTTTCTTTGTTGCCTACTCCTTTTGCCACTCGGTCACATAATTCATTTTTTTTCTAGAGGAAAAATCAAAAGCAAAATATGCAACACCCACTCCCTGCCCTCCAGTACTCCCATAGTATTATTTATATTGACCACTCTTGGTGTGCTTGGCTTAACAGACAACAGAAAGGAAGTGAAGGCTCTTCCCTGAGGTTTTGCTGATTCGATTAGAGAGAGCCATTTAGAAGGATAACTCGAAATCTCAGACACAGGAATCTAACTTTTATTCTGGTGTCAAAAATGATTTGAAATATTTTTTGTATGATGATGTTTGTCAGTACTCCTTTTATCCTCTCACAGCACCCGGTGGGTGTCTCCATGCCTGATGCAGACAATATAGAATCCAAATGCAGTTGCAAAGGTGAATGACTTCAGGTGGCCTTGTGCTGCCATCATCATCTGCACAAAATGTGAACTGACCATGAATCTTTCCTCCATATTAACCTCTCCAAGAATAGAATCTACTGAAGACATGAATATTTTGATAGCATTTCCTTGGGGTTTTGGGAGAGAAATTACATCTTGCAGATATCTGATGAAACTCTCCTGTGACCAAAAAGACTGCAAATAAGAGTTTTATAAACAGAAAACAGCATGAATAACAATAGTTTCTGGGTAACCATTTGCACTTTTTAGGTACAGCATAAACTGTCCTTCACACACCTGCTGTATTTTGAGAATCTGAGCTTATGGAAGGCCACATGGCTTCAGTGGAACTGTCTAGCTGGGTGACTGCATGCAAGCAGTTAGCCACTCTGCCTCAGTTTCCCTAAAAATACAATGAAATTGACAGTCACTTGAGTGGTCCTCAGACTTTTACATTTACATCTTACAATACGGAAGCTATCATGGATTTGCTATATTTCATTTTTCTGTGTAACTACATTAAAAATCAAAACTACTGCCTACTATTACCATCTTTCATGAAAAAAATATATTTTAGCATGAAAACATTGAGACGAACATAACCTCAGAGTGAACGATGGTCCTTGAAAAGTGAATAAATTTAACTGTTTGGTAAATTCCCTGTATGAATCTTATTTTTTTCAGTCCCATTAGCAAACAAAAACTTCTTCAGAAATGAACACACGTCCACAGAACACCATTAGACTGCACGATCTACACAGATCCATCTACCTGTACATTCTAAGCACAGTACTGGAACTTACCAAATAAGTAAATAAATAGCCAACCAGAGCTGTATCACCTTTTACTTTGTTACAGTGTTGGTGTTAATGTTTTATAGCACTCGGCTAACTGGAATGTGGAAGGCCCCGCCAACCACATCATACTCTTTCCGCCCAAGATTGTAGATCGGCTTCACTCCATTAAACCGTCATTGTCTTCAGCTGCCATGACTCCTCTACTAAACAGGGCGCGGTGGCTCAAGCCTGTAATCCCAGCACTTTGGGAGGCCGAGGCGGGCGGATCACGAGATCAGGAGATCGGGACCATCCTGGCTCACATGGTGAAACCCCGTCTCTACTAAAAATACAAAAAAATTAGCAGGGCGTGGTGGCGGGCGCCTGTAGTCCCAGCTACTCGGGAGGCTGAGGCAGAAGAATGGCGTGAATCCGGGAGGCAGAGCTTGCAGTGAGCCCAGATGGCGCCACTGCACTCCAGCCTGGGCCACAGAGCCAGACTCCGTCTAAAACAAACAAACAAAAAACTAGCAACAAGGAATTCCAATTTTTTTAAATGGAGGAGATGTCAAAAGGACAGGAGACTATAAATGCCAAACAAAAGCTTTTATGCAAGGCTAAATTGGTCATTTTGCATAAAACACACAAGTAAAACAGTTACAGCACAAATAATGGAATACACTTCTGTTAAATTATTCAGTATTGTTACAGTATTAATGCTACAGCCCAAGTTTCATTGTGTAAATTAAATACACAGTCTGTTCCCTAAGATTGTACTTGGTTTCCATAATAGTTTTTTTAAGTCCTCACAGATTGGAAATATAAATATGGAAATTTATGATTATCAATAGTTTGAGCCAAATCCTAAGAGAAGGGGTTTGGACTGAGGTCTAAAAGTACTTAACTGAAATGGAGCCACCAAGAGACAAGTTTAGTCTTGGAGGCACATGTGAGAGGGTGACAAATGGAGTTTATCATGTTGGGAGACTTGTGGATTTGCCTTCTTGTTTCCTTTGGCAGAGCAGGGTAAGAGGCCGGCTTTGGCGTCATTGCTTTAGACACATAGCCATTTTGGCATGAGGTTGGATCTCTGGTCCCATCCAGGGTTCACTTTGTAGTCGATCTGTTTTTAAAATGAGGTAGGTCTTCTAGTAAATGGCCCTCTCCTTGACAGGGAGCTCTTTCAGGTCGAGGGGACTCAGTCTTCTTCCTTTTCTTCCTTACTTGCATGCCACCCTGTCCGTTGATGCAAAAGAGCTTACTCTATGTAAACTACGTAAATACTCAAACGTAGGTTCAGAATATCAGAGGTGGTGTGAATCTTAGAGATGTTTCTAATAAAATCATTATTCCCTTTTTATATATGTAAGAGAAATTTAATAGCTTCTCTCAAAGTTCATTCACTACTCAGAACCCTGATTAGAACTGTGAACTTCTGATTTCAAGATCAATGCTGGATCCATTTGCATCCCGCAGTGAATCTCTAGAATTCGAGTATTAGCAAGTATACAGGTAACACTGTGTAAGAAACATGCTGTGCTCCATTAACCTATATGCAGTCAGGACATACCCTGAGGCAAAGTTTTAACTACACAGAAATGTGGCCTTAACCTTATAACAAGAGCTTTTTTTTGGCAAGTGGGCTATGTAAGAACACTGCACGCTGGAAATAATGGCAACCAGAGAGGAATTAGAGATATTCTATAGCTACTTGAAATTTTCAGTTTTTTAAGCAATAATTATTTCAAGGATGAATTAATTAAGTACATTTCTACATCCTGTAAAATCTTACACCCCACCTAACTTTAAAAAAATTAATGCAATTTACATTTTGAGGATTTATGTTATATTTGGCTCAACAATCAAGATAACTGAAGACGGACTCATCTCTAACAGTCCAGCAGTGCAATTAGAGAAGTCTGCCGTAAGGGGTGATTTTCCTGTGAACACAGCCAATCTTCAAAATGGCCAGTGACAATATGCTGTGTTGATCTGTTTTAATGTCTCTCTCTATATTAGGCATATGCAGGATGGACTGGGGAGGAAAAAGAAAAGAAGGCCTTTGGAGTAAAAAAGATGGAGATGAGATTTGGTGACTGGAGAAGTTAAAAATGAATTCCAGTGCACCTAAATATCCATGAGTCTTTTCAAGCCTACCAGTCCAAATGAGGTCACAGAACTTCAAGACCAGATTCTCACAGGTTACAACCTTTCTACTGCACCTTCTCATTTGAGAATTCCAATCCCATGCACAGTTATTCCTAACCCTCAACTATACCCCAGGTATTTGAGAGTCCAAAACAAGAGTTTGACAAGCTCTCCTAAACAGGAGCAACTGCTGGATACTAGCAGCTGCCACTCCAGGCTACACTGCCAGCCGACTGGCCAATACTGCCTGGAGCTACACATCTCCATGGGCTGTGGATTTCAAAGTAATTCCAAGTTTAGTGTGACATGTCTCCTTTTCCACACAGCTTTTTCCTTCGCTAGGTCACATATAGCCAGGATGGCTGGTTCAGGACACTTCCAGGTGCCAGTGCCATGCTGGCAAAATCACTGCCCTTTGACCCTGTGGTCCTATAGCTGAAGCACCCTGTTTATACCAGACTCGACAGTTATTCATAGTTTTATTTCCTCGGGAAGCTCCAGTCCCTCCTGAAAACTTGGTTTCCACTTGACTCTTGTCCCATTCTGCATATATGCCTAGGTAACTGAAAATAAATTAGGAATACAGCTTAAGCCTCCACCCGCCTTCTCCACGCAGAAGGCCCCTTAGCTTTCATGTAAATAACCTAGAGGGAAGGCTCACCTATTTCCACCTGGCAGGTATATTCAAATCTCAGCTACACAAGAGATGCTGAAGTAACAACGAATTAACCAGTGAAGACAGAGATACACAATAGAAAAAAGTCGAAGACCATTTGTAGTCAGTACCCATGAGGTTAAAATGAGATTTATCTGCTGCCTGCACTGAACACATAGCTGTGTGTATCCTATAGTTGTGTTACAGGATCCTTGGGGTGTGGCTTTTCGGGCCTGAAACCTCTGGCCAGTGGCACCTTTGCCTGAGTTTTGTTCGGCCCACTGGGCTTGTTCCGCCCACTCAGCAGGCTGTGCTGGGCTCACACTACCGACCTGGATCCCTCCCTTGGCAAGGGCAAGTCGCATGGAGCAGAAAAGGGTGTGTGAACGAGCATGGGGTCTGGCAACCTTGCAGGCAGACAAGCCAGTGGGGCGGGAAGCTCCAGGTGCCGACACAGGTGCCAGCTTTCTGCAAGGCTGCAGCTGGGCCAGAGGCACTGCAAGCAGCTTCCCTGGCTAGCACCAGGGAACACAGTGGTGCCCAGAAGCTTGGAGATGCCAGGCACCGCAGGACCCCAAAGAGGGAGTCACAGCCCTGGCTTGGGGAGCTCCGAGGTTTGGGCTCCCTAAGGGGCTGCAGCTCTTCTCTCCTCTTCACCTGCCATGTGGCGAACAAGGGGCATGTTTCAGCCCTATTTTTGTTACGGCTTATTTATTTTTATTTTTATTTTTATTTTTATTGAGACGGAGTCTCGCTCTGTCGCCCAGGCTGGAGTACAGTGGCGTGATCTCAGCTCACTGCAAGCTGCACCTCCCAGGTTCACGCCATTCTCCTGCCTCAGCCTCCAGAGTAGCTGGGACTACAGGTTCCTGCTACCACGCCCGGCTAATTTTTTGTATTTTTAGTAGAGACGGGGTTTCACTGTGTTAGCCAGGATGGTCTCGATCTCCTGACCTTGTGATCCACCTGCCTCAGTTTCCTTATTTATTGACGTGATCTCGGCTCACTGCAACCTCTGCCTCTCGGATTCCAGTGATTCCCCTGCCTCAGCCTCCCGAGCAGCTGGGAATTACAGGCACGCACCACCACACCCAGCTAATTTTTGTATTTTTAGTGGAGATGGGGTTTCACCATCTTGGCCAGGATGGTCGTCTCCATCTCTTGACCTCGTGATCCAGCCACCTCGGTCTCCCAAAGTACTGGGAATACAGGCATGAGCCACCACGCCCTGCCTATAATGAGATCTTCTAAAGTTACATTATTATTTATCTGAATTTTATTATTTATTCATTTAGTTTTGAGATAGGGACTCATTCTCTCACCCAAGCTGGAGTGCACTGGCATGATGGCGACTCACTGTGGCCTCAACCTTCTGGGCTCAAGTGATCCTCCCACCTCAGCTTCTCCAGTGGCTGAGACTAGAGGCATGTGCCACGCCCAGCTAATTTTTGTATTCTTTTTTTGTAGAGATGGGGTTTTACCATGTTGCCCAGGCTGGTCTCAAACTTCTGGGCTGAAATGACCTGCCCACCTTGGCTTCCCAGAGTTTTGGGATTACAGGCATGAGCCACCTGGCCCAGCCGATTTTGTTTATCTTAATCAAAAAATAGAAATGCTTCAAATAGTCACTATAGATGAAAACAAAGGAAGGAAAAGGAAAAGTAAAGAAAGAAGGAGAAAGACAAAGAAAGAGAAAAGAAAGAAAGAGAGAGAGGAAGGAAGGAAGGAAGGGAGGGAGGGAGGGAGGGAAAGGAAGAAAATAGGCCAGACTGAGTGGCTCACACCTGTAATGCCAGCACTTTGGGAGGCCATGGTGGGAGAATTGCCTGAGGCCAGGAGTTACAGACCAGCCTGCACAGCATAGTGAGACCCCATCTCTACAAAAAAATTAAAAACTAGCTGGGGTGGTGGCACATGCCTGTAGCCTGTAGTTCTAGCTACTCATGAAGCTGAGGCAGGAGGATCACATAAGCCCAGGAGTGTGAGACCCCAGTGAACTATGATCACACCATCACACTCCAGCCTGGATGAAAGAAGAAGACTGTCTCTTTAAAAAAAAAAAAAAAAAAAGGAAGGAAGGAAGAAGGAAGGAAAAATTATCGCTTCTTTTTTATCTAGAGTTCTCAAGCTAAAAAATACATCCTTTTTTTTTTTTTTTTTTTTTGAAACAGTCTCTCGCTCTGTCACCCAGGCTGGAGTGCAGTGGCCAGATCTCAGCTCACTTCAAGCTCCGCCTCCCGGGTTCACACCATTCTCCTGCCTCAGCCTCCCAAGTAGCTGGGACTACAGGCACCCACCACCACACTCGGCTATTTTTTTTTTTTTTTTTTAGTAGAGATGGGGTTTTTTTTAGTAGAGATGTATTAGCCAGGATGGTCTCGATCTCCTGACCTCATGATCCACCCACCTTGACCTCCCAAAGTGCTAAAATACATACTTTTAAAAAATGCCCAGGCTCACCCAAGACCAATTAAGTCAGAGTCTCTTCAAGTTGGGCCTGTGTGGACCTCTCTCTCTCTCTCTTTCTCTCTCTGTCTCTCCGTGTGTGTGTGTGTGTGTGTGTGTGTGTGTGTGTGTGTATAGTAAGCTCCCCCAGGAAATTATGTGCATCAGAACTGAGAACTACTGTTCTAGGGGAAGTACCAAAAGTGAAGTTCATAGGTTCATAGACTTACTCTACCTCTGTATTTGAAAAGTCAGACTTTCTTCTGTAGTATCAAAGAAAATGAACCCAGGTCAATTATTGTAGTGTAGAAAGTCATAAGGGGGAAAATTATTTTTTCCAGTGGCTGAGTAAAGATTCTGGTGAAAACAGCTAATTTAACTGAGAACAAAACATTTCCTAAGTGAAGAGATATATGCATTATTATGACTCAGGATACTCAGATAATTAAGCAGTAACACTTTTGTTGACATTTAACTACATTAAGAAGAAAACTTGTTGAACCAGAAATGTCAGTGGATGAGGGATTTTCAAAAAATGACTTGGCAGATATTTTCTTCATAAAACTCTCTCTTAGGAAGAAATTTGCAATGTATTTGGCCCTATTTATAAACATGTTTGATTCTATCACCACCCTCAGGCCAACAAAGCAGGAAAAAAAATGTTAGAATTCTATACAGAGGTCAAGAAGACCTTTAAATCAGCAATTTGAAAACACAAGCTTGCAAAATATCATATTTGAAGTTGTTCTTTGGGAATGTATAAGTAATACGGGTTTGAAATGAAAACTAGAGCAAGAGAGGCAGTCATGGATATGCATTTTCATGTCTCTGTTTTAATGTTCATATTAATCTGAAATATCATATTCAAAGAACTCAGTAGACCCTCAGTAGATTTCTCATAACAAATCTTTGCAGCAGTTCTAATGTTCTAAATCTGGTTTACCAATGACAGATTTAAAAGATGATTTTTAAAAAATGGGATATAATTTCCAGAAGTGTTTCATTTGTTGGGTCTTGACTTACCCTGCATAGAGTAAGAATACCATGTGATAACTTTGTGTTTTAAAGGGTTGTTACTGAGATGATAGACTTACTCTCTGAAATAGAAACATTACTGTTATAAGGCTATGCTGTTGGCTGCAAGAAACACGTTTGCTTGGATAGAAATGGCCTCTTGTTACTTCTCTAAATGTGTGCTCTGTTGTGTCGAAGAAGGCATTTTGAAAGGCAGTCCCTGTCCTGAAGAGTTGTTTTTAAAGGAGTGTCAGGCTACACTGGACAGATGAGCATTGATTCTGGAGATGCTATGGCTGGAGAAAAATGCATGCAAATGGCAGCTACCAGCAGAAGAAAGAGTTCTGAAGGGCAAGGCTAGTGTTTCGGTTTAGGAAGGCGTGTTAGGTGTTGTTTGTGATATGTCACAAGGGACTCTGGCCATGTGTTCTGTGATGTCTTTTCCCTGCTCAGAACCCTCCACTGGTTTCCCATCTCACTAGGTGTGAAAGGCAAAGCCCTCACAGGCCCTACAAGATCTGCCTACCACATCACGCATGCATGTGCACACACACTGCCCACCGCTTCAACCACAGCTCCCTCGACTCTCTATTTCTCTATCCTCCAGCCGCTCTTGCCTTCCCAGAATGCACCAAATACAAGCCCATCTCAGAGTCTTTGCTCTTTCCTTTCCCCCTGCACTTCTCTGTACCTGGGTTTATTTGTCTCCGTAGCCTTTATTACCTTTGGACATTCTGTTCTGTTTACTTGTGTTTTTGTTTATATCTGTCTGCCCTCACTAGGAGTTAAGCACCATGAAAGCTGCAACCTTCCTAGTTTTGTTCACTGTCATACTCCTAGCGCCTCAGAGGGTATCTGGCACATGATAAATGCTTAATCAATATTTGTTGAACAAATAAAAGACTTTTCATCCTACTCTTTATTATAATTCATTCCTATGGGATTCAGTGGACTCTGGTCTCACTTTAGGTCTCAACTCTTCTCCAAAGAAACATCATTAGATTCAACATCAATATAGAGTAAGCATCTACAGATAGGTAGCTCAAGGCCAAGTGTGTGTTGTCCAGTTCACCTGTATAATTGTATTCATCCCCTATGTCCCTTCTCCCACACACTTTGAGCCACAGTAGGCAGAGGGTCCTTTGAGGATGGAGACCTTGATCTTCTCCCGCTCCAGGAACTTCTGTCCTCCGCTGGACAAAGATGGGGCTCTGCCTTTTGCCCTCAGAATGGCAGTGTGTGTCAGCCCCGGTGAGTCACTTAATACACGATGACACTATTTACAGACTCATTGGCACTATTAGTGACAGGACCCTTCAGCACTGATGCTTACATCAGCAAGGACTAGGCAGTGATAGGAAGGGCCAGCCTTGGGCTTAAGGAGAACAAGATACCTCTTCTTACATCCTGTGGAAAGGTTCCCGAAGAACCTTTTCAGGTGTGGCTGCTTGATGAGCTCCAGAGCCATGAGAGGGGTAATTAGGTGGTTACCAGTCATTGACACTTTGTTTGGAGTGAGTTTTCAGTCTTTCTTTAGAAGAGATTGGGGAGAAAAGGGGGATTAGATGCAGGAGAATGGGTGGATCAAAGCCCAACCTAACCAGTTTCCTACTGCGCCTGGGCCCAGCACAAGAGCAGGTGGAAGGCTGGGAGCTCGCCCTATCCCAGCAGCACCAGCTCTGCCGTGTTCTCCCAGTGCAGGGCAGCACAGAGCAGCAACTGACACCATCAGCTTTGTAGTCAGATGGACTCTGATTCAAATCCTGGCTTTGTCAATTCCTAGCTGTGTGACCGTCATCAAGGTACCTAAATTCTGTGTGTTCCATCAATGTAAAATGAGAATAATACCCACCACACATGATTGTTATGAGGATTAAGTAATACCATTTGTGATAAGCAGTTACTGTAGCTCCTGGCACATAAAAAGTTCACAATAAATGGCAACTCCCAGAATCAGACAAGACCTGGATCATCCTTTATGGATACTGGAGAGATTTATGGAATGAATCATGATTCTTCTCTAGATTCTCTAAGTTGTTATCCAAAGAACTTTGGTAAGCTAACAGCTAAGCCAGGGTTCTTTGCTCTATCTTCTTTCCCGTGTGTGTGTGTGTGTGTGTGTGTGTGTGTGTGTGTGTGCGCGCGCGCGCCTGTGCACTAGAGAGAGAGAGAGTGCTGTATACCAGGCCTAACACAGGAGATTTTTTTAAAAATCACATACTTTGCCCTGATATGCCATGAAAACTAATATCAATTGCTATCCTGGGTATATTACAAGAACTTCTATTTTTTTATATTGGCTTTGGAATAAATATCTGATAAAACGAGGGCAATTTTCATAGCAACTCTTCTTAAAGCTTTTTAAAATGTGATTAAGCATTTTAAAATCTATCAGATATATTCAGAACATTTTCCAAATTGTTTTCTTAAAGATCAATTTTGTTCAGATACTTTAGGTTCTGGGAAAAAGCTATTTTCTGTCCACTTTGACACAAAAACATTCCTTCTAGTTTTCTAAGAACATGGTACTTTGTTGAGATGTTGGCTTCTTGGTTTATGGCATGAATTCTAATCACTTCAAAATTTTTAACTTTTATTCTACACTTAGAGTTCAAGCAAAATGACAATGATCAAGTTTATAAAATATAAAACTTCTGTATGAAAAGTGAGAAAAAAAGCAGTTGTTTCCAAGATTCTATTAACATTAATAATTAAAACCAATTGAAGATTTATTCTGTGCTGGACAGTGTTCCAAGCACTTTACATTATTGGTTCATTTAACCCTCACATGATATTTTGCAGAAGATACTATTACCCTCCACTTTTTATGACACACTGAAGTTCATGCGGGTTAATTAACTTACGCAAAATCATGCACTTGGTACATTCCACAGTCTGAATATATTGCCCTCTACAAATATAATAGTGGACTTTATCATTTGTAGAAAAGAAAACTGAGGTGTAAAGAACCCCAAAGATTTGCCAAAGATACATAGCTATAAGGGCAGAATAAGGAATTGAACTTAGAAACATCTGAATCCAAAGTTTGGACTCTTCATATATATACTATACAACTATTTTTCCACATTCGGACAAGCTATCAGAATAATTTACACAAATGTTTTATCAAATGTTCCTTCTCAGAGAATCTGAGGGAACATTAGAAGTTCTCTTGTCTAATGCATATTTTCTAGAGGAGACCTGACCAGTGAACCTATTATTTTCTAGAGTGAACTTGACCAATGGCCACCTAGCTTTTGCTTCCATCCATCTGTCCAGGAACACAGATGATCCATCCAGGAACACAGATGGTTCATTACTGAATCACCCTGCTGGTTGGGAATTTTCTTATATTGAGGTGCTGTGCTGTGACCTAATTTTACATTTTTCATAATTTGTAGGGTAAATATTGCCATGCTTAGGTGCTTTGGTACTAACCTGGCATTACACTGAATCATGTATCTTCAGGAAAATAGAGTTAGAAGGCACTGAACAACAACGTCCTACAGCCAGCCATTCAGGAGGCTTGGAACTCTTAGGTAAAAGATGTCCTGGCCATTCTTGGCTTATTTTACAGACATGAACTCATCTCACTTCTAATCACACAGGGAGCATATGAACAGAACTGAGGCCCTTGGTTGAACTCTAGTCCTGCAGACATTGTATCAACAGGCAAAAAAGAATATTTAGACTAAATTTGCAAATCAAATGCAATTACAGAGAGATTCTCAAACTGGAAGAAGCTGATATAGCCACAAGTTTTTACACTTTTTTGTTTTGTTTTTAATGAGCATTTATTGGGTAGTTATTTGAGAAACAACAGAGCCCCATAAAAAGCCATAGGCTTTGGAGTGAGCATCCCTGAGCTCATTTGGAGCTAGGTATCCCAGGCAGTTAACAACCTCTCTAAGATTTGATTGCCTCTTTTCTATAAATAGGAGTAATAATACATATTATGGGTAACAATGGGACTACTGTGATGATTTTGTGACATAATGTGTATAAAGTATTTAACATACTCATTGGCACATAGTTACTACTCAGTCCATGGTGATTATTAATCATTCACTTAATCAAAAAATAAAATTTATTGAATTCTCATATAGTAGAGCCATGCATTCAAGCTACATACCCCAGGCACTATGGGTACAGTGCTAAAAAGGCAGAGACAGCCCGTAGCTTCTCAGAACCTGCAATCTAGCTGGGAAAACCAATACTAAGTGAGAAATAAAACAAAGAATGAGTTATGAGAGGGAGAAGCATAAAAGAGTGTGGAGATGCATAATTTTGTCTGAGATTAAGGAAGGGGCCCCTACAGAAGATTGTGAACCCTGAGGACACAGTCAGCAACAGAAGTGGAGATGGGTGGACAGCATGTCCCAGGCCAAGGAACAACACGTGCGAGGCCAAGAAGCGAGAGAGCAGGAATGTGCTGGGAAAGAAAAGATCGGAGAAGTGCCAGAGAGGTGGACAGAGGGGTGGACTGAGACTGGCACCAAATCATAAAGGACTTTGTATGAGTATAAGCCATACTAAAGAGTTTGTTTTGGGTTTTATCCTAAAATCAATGGGAAGCCATTGAAAAGCTTTTATTAGGTTGGGGGGTTGGCAACATAATCATATTTGGCTTCAATATAATAGAGATGAGTAAGACACAGTCCTTGTCATTGAAACAGTATAATCTCATGGTGGCAGAAGTTGAAGGGGTCACAGTTAAAGAAGGCCTAAGAACAAAAAATGTTCTTAGGTACAAAATTCTAGGTGAAATTTTTAAAAAGGGAGTGACCACATCTCTGTGATGTGACAATTGAAACAGATCTTAAAAATGAGCTGGGCACCCTTTGGATGAGGAGAGCTGCTGGTGAGAAGGGGTGCTGCCCCCTGGATAGCCTGTCTAAGCGGTAAAATTAGCAGGCATACTCTTAAAGTGCTTCCAGCTTATGTTAACTGGATTCTACATTTCCCTTCCTTCCACCACTCCATATTTCAGAATCCCTTTGAGAGAAAACTCTGCCACCCTTATTGTAGCCCCTAAAATCCACATTCTGTACATTTTAAATCATTACCATGTGTATTTCCCTCCTCTACTCTTCCAAGGTTATTTCCAGCTGGATGCCTATGTAAGCTTATAGCTTTGCAGAGCACTTCCTATACGCCCCCTCCAGCTGTGAACTTTTTACCTGCGCTTCACTGCAGTGTCTACATGCTTATTGAGAAGTTAAAACAGTACAGGAAATACTATATCATCTCACTGGCATTACCAGTTAAATCTCCTAGTGTCTGGGCAATCTGAGGTTGAGCCATTTATTATAAATGCCACATCACAGTTGTAGTAATTTTCTGTTTCCTTTGAGTCACTGCATGTAACACAAACCAAGGCAAAAAAAAAGTACCATACTCCAACCTTCCCTTTCAACTTATTTTATCTTAATTGATTAAATTTATCAGAAAAGACTACTAAAGTGGTAGAATGTTTTAAGATGATTAAAATAGTCATTTTTCTTTAAAATATGCTTTTTTTCTATAAATAATGCTTAAAGTGGAACTCGTCTCTCACAGCGTGATAGTTTCCTATTTTGCTATATGGTTTATATTCAGTGAAATGTCTGTGCTGAATAAAGCTTTCACGTTAAACATCTGATTCACCTTACTTGGAACATACATCTATGAGGTGTATTTAGAGTAAGCAGGATAAATTTAAGATACTTTCCCCTAGCAGAAAGAAAAACTAAGAAATGAAAAGAAAAAAAAAAGGAAAAGAAGAAGGGGGCAAAGAAAAAGAAGGAATTTCGAAAAGGAAAAAGGAAAGTTTTGTTTGAAATGGAAATTTCTTATCTGAAAAAATTTCTTCTGAAATTCTGAATTACAGGTTGTTATGCCTTTTATCTAGGAGGAAAGTGACCTGTCTTGTAGGACTTGTGGATCTTCTGCTCTTTATTCATGTCGTGACATTCTGATGTCAAAACTGGGCTGGTCGTAGACACCTATATTCCGAGGAAACAATTCTGATTTCTGGTTTGTTTCTCTCTTTGAACAATGGATGCGCTTAACAGATTTATCTTCTCAAACTTATTTTCACCTGTATGTTTTCCTCCCTGAGACATTGTTCAGAAAAGGGAAGCCGCATTGCATGGCTTTCCTGCCTGCAGCATTCGGTCACCTTCAGATGCACATTCTGAGATGCACATTCTGTCATATGAACTTTTGTCCTTCACCCAACTGTTGAAATTGCACCATCTCTGCATCCAGAAAAGCCAGAGGGGAAGAATAATCCAAGCAGACTACTTCTGGTAATCAAAAGATAACTGTCATTTTGCTTAAAACAAATTCAGAGGATTTCTAAATGAATCCCTTATGTGAATATTTTCTTGAGAATTCGACAACCTGCAGAGAAGTTCCTTAAGGAGAAATCATAGGACAAATAATTATTGTTCCCGATCGTCAGATACACAAGAGCACAGTTGCCCTTCATTTTGCTTTCTTTCATGTATGTGTCTGTTTATATTTCAGAGCCAGAATAACTTGGGGATTAAGAAAGTTCATTCTAGGTCCACTTTCTCATCAGACCCAGAGATCACTAAACCTCTTGAGTTCTCAGTCGCTCCTTCTATGACATGGAAGAATGTTTCTTTACTCTGGCCTCATGAAAAACAAGTTATGTCTTTTAAAAAACAGAATGATATTATCCATTGAGCTACTGCTTTGTTACAGTATTAAAAGGAATAACTCTTAGATCTCAGCCACAAGACTGCCATCTAGTAAACTAAAACTTGGCAGCGATTTTAAAGAGGTGATTTTATTGCCAAAGAACCCTAATTTTCTCCCAGGGAGTAGTAGCATTGAACGTGGCACTTTGGTCTTCAAAAAGAAGGCCTCAGCTTTAACGAATTGCAGTACATTTGTACTCACAGAAGTGTGCTACCGTGTAATTTTCACTTAAATTCCCACTTTCTTCTCATTAGGTCTTTTTATTTAGATCTGGGGCCTCTGTGCATGCTTCAGTGTTTCTGTGATATTTGAAATGTCACAAAATAGATATGTGGGTAATTTTGTACTGGGCAATAACATAAATCGTGATCTTTTCTGGAAAAAAAAATTAGAACAAATGGTCTAACAAGTCCGGATCCTATAGAGACATCGGGACAAAAAAATTGTAAATGGAGGAAGTCATTTTAAATAATACAAGAATAGGTTCCAAATCAATTGAATCCTGTTTGGTATATTAGAAGCATCACTGGTTCACTGTAGTGTAAAATTTACTAGTTTTTCCGAAAAGCTTAACTGTGTGTTTTGTCTACTTAACATGGTGCTAGAAAATTTAATCATACATTTCTTTAGTTATTGCATTTGTAACTTTACGAAACGATTTTCAGCTTGAACACATAAAGTTCTTGCCTCACTTGACGATAACAGCTCGTGGCTTCTACCACATGAAGCTCTTATTCCTTCATGCCTTTGTGGTGTTCCCTGGACCTGAAATACTTTTCCTCTTCCCTCTTGACTTTATTCAGCCAACTAGACCTACTAGCTCATTGAACATCTTTGCCCTCAGCAGAGATAAACATTAGGATCCCCAGCACCTTTTAGCATATTTCTCTTTTAGCACTTAACACGTTGATCTAGTGGTTTACTTACAATCCTGCATCTCCCATGGGGCTGTCAGATGCTCAAGGACAAAGACCACTTTCCTTCCATCCTTAAGTAGTTTGTGACTAGAAAAATGTCTATCCTATGACCAGTTCCCAATAAACATTTTTGAAATACAAGTTGAGTGTCCCTAATCCAAAAATCCAAAATTCGAAATGCTTCAAAATCTGAAACTTTTTGAAGTACTGACATGATGTTCAAAGGAAATGCTCATTGGAGCACTTTGGATTTCAGATTTTTGGTTTAGGATGCTGAACTGGTAAGAATAATGCAAATATTCCAAAATCCTCCCCATCCCCCAAAAAGAGAAATGTGAAACACCTCTGGTCCCTAGTATTTCAGATAAAAGATACTCAACTTGTACACAAATTAGGATAGTTTTGTCCACTTCTATGTTTATTACATAATATGGACTTCTTTCTGTTTTTCTCAACCTTACAATTTATCATAAACCATGCACAGGGGACAAGGAAGTAGGGTATTTAAAAATCTGAATCAAAGTCTGCAAATGGACAAGGAATGAGCTAAAATCCACATTGATTTTTTTAAACTATTGCTTTTTGTCTACTCACCTATGGCCATGCAGCTCTTATTTTATGACCTAGTGCTATTATGAAGTATAAATTTAAAGTGATCATGGAATTTCTATCATCTGTTTTAGTCATAGTTTTGCAGAATTATCATCATATGCATGTAAATATTTGTGACAAAGAGAACCAAGTTAAGAGTCCAAGGTACCTTCTTACAAACTTGCCCTAGGTAAATTGCCTAAACTCTCTGTGCCTCAGGTTCCTCTTTTATTTTTTATTTCTATTATCACTTTTTATATAGGGTCTCACTCTGTTACCCAGGGTGGAGTGCAGTGGCATGATCTCTGCCCACTGCAACCTCCACCTCCTAGCTTCAAGCAATTCTTGTGCCTCAGCCTCCCAAGTAAATGGGATTATAGGTGTGCACCACCATGCCTAGCTAATTTTTGTATTTTTAGTAGAGACACGGTTTCACCATGTTGGCCAGGCTGGAAGTTCCTCCTTTACCATGGGATAGTAGCACTCTCAGAGATGTAGGAAATCCTGTTACAGGGAAGGGCTTGGCACAGGACTTGACAGTAGGTTGCACTGTAAGTAGAAGCTGAGATTGTTGGACTAGAACTCATGCAACAGGACATATATTCTGGCAGGCAGAGGGCAGAGTTCTGATACTTCCTACAATAGGAATAGAGAGAACTGGGTTCCACTTAAACAAGGTACCTCAAAGAGGCAGTCTCACTCTTGTTTAAAACTGCTTGGGCTGGGCATGGTGGCTCACGCCTGTAATCCCAGCACTTTGGGAGGCAGAGGTAGGTGGATCATGAGGTCAGGAGTTTGAGACCAGCCTGGCCGATAGGGTGAAACCCCCATCTCTACTAAAAAATACAAAAACTAGCCAGGCATGGTGGTGCATGCCGGTAGTCCCAGCTACTCAAGAGGCTGAGGCAGGAGAATCACTTGAACCCAGGATGTGGAAGTTGCAGTGAGCCAAGATCATGCCACTGCACTCCAGCCTGGGCAACAGAGTGAGACTACATCTCAAAAGAAACAAAGCAGACAAACAAATAAAAACTGCTTGGACTTGGATTGCCTCATCATTGCCTCCTTTTCTGGGGATAAGATGAAAGGCTCCAATCAGGCTGACTGGCACTGGTCAGCTTGCCAGAAGGCATGGTATCCCCAGCCCTCTCTATATTATTCTAAGTTTGGAGGTAGTCAGAAGAAAATAGTATGTAATTGTGGTCCCCAAATCTACTCATTAAAACCATGTGGACACTCTACTTGACACCCTTACTTGAGGCCTTCCTGGCTGTGACACAGATTTAAGACCTAACTTTTGGTGAATTTTCTGATATGATTCCTGGTCCTGCAAATTAGAAGAGTTCATGAAGGGACTGCTGGAAGGAAGCATAACTTGCAGTGAAAAGTGATAACTGCTTGATATTGAAAGAGAAACCTGGAAAGTTCTACACAAAACAATATCCCTGTCCAGTATGATGGTGAATTTTTCTTAAAGATCACTCTCAGTTGTGTAAAATGAAAAAGATTAAATCGTGTTCAGTGTATTTTGTTTCCAAAGGCAGAGAAGTATGAAATACACTTTAAGGAAGATTTCTGTTCAAAAGTTTTGGTTTCAGTGGTCTACAGAGTTTACTTTTGTGGAACACCTCGTTCTCTGCCAAAGCTAAATAGATGAAGTGTTGCTGTATTTAGAAAATAAGGGAAGTGAAACATTTGTTGTAATAATGTGAATCTCTTTAAAATGATGTTAAGAAAAACTATAAAACTGATATACTTTTTAAAAAGATTATTCAGGAGCAAACTCAGCTCTATTATGAGCTTTTTGAGGAACAATACTATTTTATTTTGGTTACCAGGTCTAGATCAGGACTCAACACTCTGAGGTTGTTTGTTTTTTGGATGGAGAGACAGATAGATGCCTGGATGCGTGAATGAATAGATGGATAGATAAACGGACAGATACTGAAAAGATGGATGAATGGGTAGAAGATGTTATTTTGGCTTAAGTTGCATTTAGGAGGAGTTAAAAAGATGTGAGAGAGACATGCAGGGGATATCAACTCCAAATCAGGAATGAAATGGCTCCTAGAGAGCTCACTTCAAAGAGAATAAATTTGAGAGACAGAGAAACAGAAAGGATGCACAGCAGTAGTGAGATCCTGGCGTCCATGGCAGTCATGGATGTATAACTGATTTTAATGTGTAAGTTTTATATATATATATACACCCAAGTTCTTGTCCTACTTCTGCTACTGTAGATCTGGGTGATTCGGGGGCAAACCCTTTAAACTTCTCGGGCTTCGTTTCTTTAATCAGCAAACTCAGGAGGTGAAACTAGATCACTGAAAGTCTACACTACTGATGTAGATCAATACACCAAACAACAAATTTCATTTCAAGGACATTGGTATTCTTAGAATACAGTTAACATCCTCTTGCCTTTGTCTGAAGCACTTACTTTGCAGTCAAAATGGCTTGTCCACATTATTATTTTTTGAATGAAAAGATTTGTGCCTCCCACATGTAGGGCTTGGTGTATTGTGAATGGTAGCCTACACATACGCAAATGAGAACTGGGAAGATAATTAAATCTGAGGTGGAAATAGAGTAGACTTGTGAATGAACAAAGAAAGTGTATTTCTCTGGAAGCCAAGATGTCAAAAGTACATTTTATTGATACTGTATACTCTCAGCTTCCACATAAATCAGTATTCTCCTGCTTCAAATGTTCTAACCTTGCATTTCTGAAGAATCCATTGTGTATATTAACAGTGGCTGTGGCAGGAGATGTCAGGCATTTTAAAATTCCAGACTTAAAGAGATTCATGAACGTGCATGATGCTATACATAAAGAATTGAATGGTCAAATGCACTTTATTTTGAGCTAAAAGTTAGAACCAAAGAGATTCATGTCAAAGACTAGATTCCCAACCTGGACTTTTTTTTTTCTCTCTCAGAAAATAGCCTTAAAACTAAAAGAGAGAACATGTGACCCAAAGGATTCTAAAATGCTTCAGAATTTTAGAATCCTTTCCAATGGCTCAGTTTGGGCAAACTAGCTCCAGACCCCACCACTATCCAAGCTCCACCATCCTTTCTTATGACTCACACTCACAAATGAGTGGTAAGAGCCTGCCCTGTGGCTGCAGGGATGCCCTGTTAGAACAAACATGAGCTGAAGGTGAACCCAAAAGTAATTTGGTTCTATCCCTTATATTACATAGATGAAAACCACCTTCCAGGGAGGTGAAGTGATTCACAAAGTAACACAGCAAGTCACACAAGTCTTTTGATTTCTAACCCATTGCTTTTGTCATAGCCACATTGATCCCTGACAAATAATACAAAACAAGGAAACCAGACTCTTTAAAAAAAAAAAAAAAGGTTATAATGCTATTACTTTTTTTCAAATGAACCATTTTTCACCTTTTCACTTTGTTGCTTTTGTCTTGTCAGCTTCTTGTAGAAAGATGACTTACTACATGAAAATTCAACTTGGCATTTTCTTTAGACAAAGTGATCTTTTAAATGTAGCCAACATTTCTTTTGGAGTATGACTCCATTTCACATAACACAGCCTAAGATTGATGTTTACTAAGTTGGTTGTTCAAATCATGTTCGGCGCTTGGTTACATGGGCTGTTTCTTTGTCTCTGTCTCTCCCTCTCTCTCCTTTTTCTTTGTGCTTGACACAAAAGGATGGGGGCCCCAGGATCATCTGGAAATGGATCAGTGTATTCATGTGTGAGCTTTACAAAGCACTGGAGCAAAGGTGTCATTAAACGTTAGAAGTCATTCAATCACACCCATCTTTTCATACAAAGTACAGAGGGAAAAGGCTCTGTATGGTAACTATGCATAAAGCTTTGTGTATTCATTTACCCCTCACTTCTTGGAGGAGCTGGCTCTTTTTTTTTTTTTTCCCCCTCTGCCTCTTTCTCTCTTAAAGGAGGTTTGAGATTAGCTTTGCTTGTCTAAATATGCCATTAATACTAAGCTCTTGTGTAGTGCTGAAAGTAATTAAAGTAATAGATTTTTAAAGAGAGCTTGTGGGTTTAATTCTGATTATGTTTCCTTTCAAATTATTGAGGTTTTCCTAGGTGTCCATGGTAGTGCCATGGGCATGGCAAGAGAGAAGTATGACTCTTACCAAGAAAAAGGGAATGAATCGTCTACCCTTAATTATATTTCCAGCAACCTTTTCTAGGTACTAAATGTAGAAGTCAATTAAGGGAGGTTTCAATGTATCAGTATCCTGTTTGTCCTGAAATGTAAATGGAAGGAGAGTTTTGAAGCAGATGCCATCTGCTGGATAGTTAAGATACTGTAACCAAAAATAATGTAAACAGAAAACATATGGAACAGTATATCTAAATGAATGGACTGATTGCTAATTTAAGTAAATACTACTTCCCAGGCTGCAGGTAGAGTGAAATCTCCCTAATTTACTGTCTACAATAGAAATATTTAAAATTTTTTTTTCTAATCTGAATAAAGAAATCCCTTCCTGTTCATGTGTGAGGCTAGATCCTCACTCTTTATTTAGTTTGCAATCATAAGAACAAATAAAATAAGTGCACATCTTCTGAGAAATGATAACTGCAAAAGTGCATTTGGAAGCCCCCAAAATTAAAAACAGAAGTAATATAAGAAAATGGGGAAGGGTTAATATGGTTATATGGGAATAAAGGGTAAGTATATCAAATTAAAACCATATGTAAGACAAATACAGGCTAAATAGTTAATTCTTTTTTTTCCCTCTGAGGGACCCTTTTAATAGAATTGGTCTCTACTTAACACCACCATACTCCCCACACTCCTCCCTCATTGGAAGAACCCATGCATAAAGGATCCCCTCCTTAAACTATCCAACCTCCCTTAGAAATTGTTCATTACAGTCATGTTCTGTATAACTCCTGTTGTTACAGGATCGCAGTCTGGCCTCCTCCTCTAACTATCAGAACAGGTAGTTTCACATTTTTGAAACCCATTTTCCTCATTTGTTAAATAACACTCCGTGAATTTTACTGTCCTAGTGAGCTATTTAAAAAGTTAAGGCACAAATTAATAGTATATGCATAAACAGCGTTCCCCCAAAATATCCCCGTCTAGAGTTACTACTTAGAATTAGGACACCGACAAGTTAGTCTGTGAAAAGAATGGCATTTCCCCGCATGTAGAAAAATGTCCTAAGAAATAAGAACCTTTAAAATTCCAATCTACATCTGGCTAAGAAATCCTCTGGGGATTTTGCAGAGAGGAAGGGGTGAGGGACCCATGTATTACTGTAAGATTGTTCTTTTTCTTTTCTCCCAATGGACTATAAAGCAGTAAAACAAACTCCATGTATTTCTTATATGAAGAGCTCTCAAAATGACGGCACCCAAGGCGTCAGCTCCATTTCCATTTCTGAGTCACAGATACACATATATGGCTAAAAGGAGGGAAGGAGCAGAAAAAATACCAAACGGATGAAGAGAGAAAGGAAACGTGTTCTCAAACATGTTAACTGTTTGCCCACATGACTTATTGGTATGTTAATGTCGCAAATCAGCCACCGCTAAGGAGAATATTGCCTCTTCCTTCCCTCTTAGTTTATAAATGGAGTCACATTATGTAATCACCCTAATGAGGTAATAGAAACATAAGTACACAGGAAAATTTGATAGCGTTTTCTCCTAATTCATCCTCTGTTATGTTGGTCACCTCCCCATCCCATTAACCCTCCTTCTCTCTTCCAGACTGCCCCCTCCAAATTGGCTGAGTTTCCCGTCCCAAAGGACATATCGTTGGCTATTGTTTATAATAAGTCTCTCCCCTCTTGGCAGGATAGAGAACAGCTGCTGGTCTATTCTCTGCCACAAAGACCAACTTCCTTCTTTTGCCCTGGATGATTGGAAGAAAGTCGGGGAGAAGAGCAATTTATAGTTGTGTTACAGTACCTCTATTTTCTTTTATGTTTATTTATATTGCTTCCATTTCTGTCAGGGATTTCTGAGATTATCAAGATCATTCTGCTACAGAGTTTTCATTTGAGTAGGCTCTGGTGGCAGTTGGCATTTTTCTTCATTGAGTCAGACATTTTAGGACTCCAGGCTAGAGGAAGTGGTGAACATTTCTCTATGAGAGTTTGAGAATCAATATTCCTTTAAAAAAAAAAAATGAACTCATGAATGTGTTCTGTGTTACATGAACAATTAATGACTTTGAATTTCTCGAGGGAAGACATCTTGTCTTTGACCACTTTCCGTTCCCCAAACTTAGCACAGTACCTGCTTCATAGTGTTTGCTAGATGAACTAAGTGGAGTGCTGAATGGAGTTCTGGTTTTTTCTGTGAAATGTAAGCTATGCTGACAGTCCAGCACTTAAGTCTCACCCTAGACTTCAGGCCAGGCAAGGCTCATCACCTGAGATGGGACCTTCTTCTGAGATCTTTGTCTTAGATCATTTCTGGCTCTAGGCTTCATTCTAGGCAAAGAAGCCAGGGAACTCAATGTTTCAGAATCTAACCTCCAGCAAAAGAAACCTAGAATAGGTATTGAATCTTTAGAGACACTTGAGCAGCCCTGGAAGCCGAATGTGTAGAGCATTTCTCTGTTCTTTCAGGAGTAGAAGGAAACTCACGAAGTGGAAAATCGATCTAAGACGCCATACCCAGGAAAGATCCAAATGGCATTGACGCAGGGTATCAATGTGATATCAGACAAGACAGCTCTGGTGGATATAAAGGAACCACAGCCTATCATTAAGGTTTCTCCTGAGAGGTGTTTGGAACTAAGATTGGCTGATGGTAAAGGCCATGTTTACTAAAACTGGGGAGAAGCAGAGTGGTGTTGTTAAGTCCAAGGAGTGTGGCAAACAGGAGAGTGGCTCCTGACTCTCTTACTTATTTCTGTATGAACTTAGTTTGATAAGCATTAATAATAGCAAATTTTCTCTGTCGTCAAAACAGTCGCCTTTCTGGAGGAGTAAGAACTGGAGAGCTGACAATTTCCATGTGGTAGATGCCTCATGGTAAGGGTTCTTAATGCATTTTCAAATTTCCTAGTATGTGTTCCTAAATGTATCATAAGGATATTGATTAATATGGCTCCCTATACTTTCTCTGGTCACTACCTTGGTTCACTCAACAAGCACTTAACAAATATGTTCCTGACAACATGCAAAGAATGTATATGACTGAAAAGAATCCTAGGTGCTAAAGCCACTGAGATGTCTGACTTTCTGATAGTTTGTAGCATTTTGCAAGCAATATGGGAAGAAAGAATAATAATAGCTATGACTTATAGAGTGTTTAAGACATGACAGGCACAATTGTGGTCACTTTACATGCTTTGTTTCATTTCATCTCACAGTCTAGTTTCTAAACAGAATCTTTGAAGACATACAATGCCACAGTGCTCACTTCTGCCTAATTGTGAGCCAAGCCCTTCAGAACTGGACAAGGAAGCTAGTCAAGTTGGGTCAGAGAGTAGTTTAAGCCATCTTTGGAGACAGGCATAAAACTGATAGACAATTAAATCCAGGTAAAGTTTGCCCTTTTTCTGCTCTTTGCCCGTCTCCCTGGTTCTCCTGATGACTTCTAAATGGTTGCTTGTTAACTCAAATGAATTTTAACTGGTGGGCTTTCAGGCATTTGAGGAGATGGGAAAGTGGAGGCAGGAGATCCTGCATAGAAAATTGTTGAATGAAGTCCTTGACATGAACCTCTATTTAGTTGCACATCACACTAAATAACATACACATTGAGATCTAGAATCAGACTGCCTGAGCTCAGATGCCACGCTAGGGGTGTAACTTTGAGACAGTTTCTATATGCCTCAAATTTATTGTCTATAAAATGTGTAGAATAATACATATTAGTATTATTAGTAGGTAGGATAATATATACTTCACAGAATTCTTATTAAGGATTAAATGAAAGGGTCAAACTAAAGATTAAATGTAAAGGGTTTAACAAAGTTATCTGGTATTTAATAAATATTGGATATTAGTATTACTGGTATTACTAATAATCAATATATACCTCTTTTCCTTCCACAGAATGTGAGAACTAACTGAGAGAAAGGACCTTGAATATATGTTTTTATCTACCACAATTCTTACCACATTGTAGATTCTAAATAAATATTGGACAGATGAATGGATGGTTGGATAGATGGATGGATGAATTAATTTGAGTTTCTATAGATAAAGGCACTACAGAAGACCTCCTTGTTTTCAGATCTCTTCCAGAAAGTCATGCCTCACATGTTACCAAAGGAAATCACCATGACACTAAACCAACATGCGACAGCCAGCAGGGGGATTTCTTGGGCTCAGCTAGACATTTAGACTCCTAAGACCATCACACATCACATTTGACATCAGTCTGCTCAGAAGAATATAGGATCAGAACTACAGCTTGCCAGTAGGCCAGCATCAGGTATTCTTCTGCAATTAGAGCCATGGAAGCTCGGGTGCCAGATGATGAGATCCACATTGGGCAGGTGAAGGAATTGCCTTTACTTAAGAGCCTTATTTCCCACAGGAGTCAATAACTCTTATAACAACTCCATAGACATAGTTTGCAAGGTCCTCTCCAGAGACATGCTAGTTACAAGAACTGCTGCAATCAGGGAAGTCCAAAGCATAGCCAGCAGGTATTTGCAGTTCATTTGTAGTTCCTCCCAGTCCAGATGCACTCTACCAATGAGGGGTCATTTTTACCATATGCAATGTTGCCTAGTAACATAGTTGACACATACCATCTTTATCTGTTTCCAGGGAAACCAAGTTAAGAAGTTAACCAAAGGTCAGATTCTCATGCAAAAAGGAAAAGAGTTTTTGTTAACTCTTTGCCTGCACCATCCACATAGTTATTTACTGCATAGCCTGAAAAACTCATTCAATGTCCCTGTGAAGCACTCATTCTTACATGTCATATATACCACAAATATGTCCCAGAGTGGAATAATACAGGCATGGCCATATTTGCCACTCTGTGTCCTCCCTCCAACAACCAAGAGTCAAGCCCAGTGATCGTTCACCACATCAGCCCCCACCAACAGTCCCATTCTTCAGAACTCAAGTGTAGGTGGCTGTCTCACACATGCACTCACTTGTATAAATACCCAGGGATGTCAGTTTTCTTAGATCTGTATGATCTTAATAGATTATTAAATAGGCCCAGGAGCCACACCGGTAAGGATCTTTTGAGTTTTACCCTTCCTTACTGGGTTGTTTTGAGGGTAAAATGAAAATAAAATGAGATCAAAGAGGTAAAAAGTTGAAAGGGCCATGGTAAAAATCTATGGTAGCTTTACTGTCCAGAAAGAATGTGAGTGAATTCCAACACGGTTGGATGGGGTTTGATCTACTTAAGTGAGTAGCTCAGAGAAGTTGTGACTTCCCTGATTTAAATTATTAATGATAATAAACATCTTTAAGTAATTAGGGAAATTTTTGACCAATGAGAACCATTAAACTCCCAAGTCATTCCACATTAATGAGATGTTAGAGATTTCGGTTAGCACACACTTGCATTAGTAAAAGGATTAAGTACTGCATTTATTCTTCTGCCTGGATGATAATAGTAGTTTCTGTTTATTAAATTCTTACTGTATGCCAGGCACTGTGCAAAATGCTTTACTTACAGTCTCTTGACTAATCACCAAGTATCATTAGCCTTACTTCTTAGCAAAAACTCAAGCTCAGAGAGATTACAACACTTGCCCAAGGTCGCTCAGCTATACATAGTGGAGCCAAGAGTTTAGTCAGGTTTCGTGTTAGTTCAAATCCTATGTCCTGTGTTCAGTGATACCTTCATGGAGATGGTTTATAAACTATGCGTTATTTCTATAAAGCCAATCTATAAACACAGTGGGAACGGATTCCATGTTTCCTTTAAAAATTACTTTTACCTCCTTTTGTCAAAAAAAGAAAAGGGACTTTATTGAAATGGAAAGAAACTTAAATTTGGATGAAAATATATGTGAGACAAAGGGAAATCTTTATTTTATGTAAATTTCTCTATATTATTACATATTCTAAAATGGAGTTGATAATACAAATGATTTTAAAAGGGCATAAAGTACAAAGAGGAGTAAAGAAAACTAGAGCATAGTATGCCAGTTCTGAAGTCACCACCCTGCAACTCATCTTGTCAGAGTTCTTTTAAAGGAAATAGTAATTACAACTCATTATCTACCTTGAAAACCTGCTAAATAACATGAGAACAGGTTCCAAATCAATAGAATTCTATTTGAGATATTAGAAGCATCACTGGTTCATTATAGTGGAAAGTTTAATAACTCTTCCAAAAAATTTTCAGCTACATGTTTTGTCTGCTTATAATGTACTTGAACACATATTCCTGCCAAGAAGAAAAATTAAACTAAATTCTTCCACTATGGCTAGCACTTTTCTACTTTGTTCTGATTAATTCATAGATCTGTGCAACGAAAGAATTTGCAATTGGCAAGCAAAGTTCTAAATTAGGCAGTTTAATTGTCAAGTAAATTTTGAAACTTGCATGAAGGATGGAAAAAATATAGAAATGTCGACATGTTGGCATTTGGAAACCATAAATGGGTATTTTATTGTAGATCATGCTAATCTAAGAGAAGGGAAAAAAAGAAAGACTTTCGTTCATCAGATAAAATAAGAGTTTCTTCAGGAAACTTTAAGAACTCTATTCCATCATATAATCTTCCAATGAAGGTAAATTTAATGAAATTTTATAATTTATTTCCTTCAACTCCTCTTAAGACATTTTCTTAGAAAATAGCCACATAAATACAATTACCTGTATGTGTTAAAAAATTTAATTTAAAATCATTTTCTTCCTGCCTAAATGACAGTGCAAACAATTAGTTGTATAAAAAAATTCAAAGCGGATTTTATTGGAATGATTTCATCCTCCTAAACTTTATTTATTTGGGACAGCAAAGAAAAACAGGGAATGAACATGTATCTATTTACTTTGTTTTCTTTGATCATGTGGTTTTATAATACATTTTGATTCCTATAAATTCTTATTTCTTGATCCAGATTGCATTGTTTTCTATTAACTTGCTCACCCATTAAATTAAGTTAGAATAATGTTAATTGCAGTGTACGGGGGAGTCAGCAACCTTTTAGAAGTGGTGCACCTTTTTATAACACCTGATCTGAAGTGCTGAGGTAACTAGAGTGGGTACTGGCTGTCTAAACAGAACGTGGAGGATGGAGGTAGCACAGAGCAGGTAAGGAACCCTAAAAGGTCTTGATTTCTCAAACTACCCCACCTGCCACCTCCGTATTTTCTACTACAGTCTAGAAGGCTTAGACTCATTCCTCATTCATAACTTAAAAAGACTTGTTTTTTGTTGTTGTTTTCTTTCTCTCTCTCTTTTTTTTTTTTTTTTTTGAGACAGAGTCTTGCTGTTTGTCCAGGCTGGAGTGCAGTGGCATGATCTCGGCTCACTGCAACCTCCGGGTCCCAGGTTCAAACGATCCTCCTGCCTCAGACTCCCAAGTAACTGGGATTACAAGTGCCCACCACCGCATCTGGCTAATTTTTGTATTTTTAGTAGAGATGGGGTTTCACCATCTTGGCCAGGCTGGTCTCAAACTCCTGACTTCGTGATCCACCCTCCTTGGCCTTTCAAAGTGCTGGGATTACAGGCGTGAGCCACTGCGTCCGGCCAACAAGTCTTGTTTTAACTACATTTTTTTTTTTTCTAATACTTGATGGAGATTATCAGAAGGGGTAAAAAAGAAGAAAGAGGTAATCAGTCTCTTTTGGGTGCTCACTATATGCCAAGAGATGGACTAGGTGTTTTATTTAAGTTTTCTGTATATAAATTGTCTAGTGAATCCTCAAAGCATACCTGTAAAGTAAATTTTATTAACCCCACTTAAAGATGAGGAAACTGAAGCTTAGTGAATTCAGTGATTTGCCCAAGGTTTTTTATTATAAAATGACAGAACAAGGATTGGAGATAAAACTGCTTGGAGTTTGGGTCGGGAAGTGAGTTAGTTGAGCAACAAGAAAGTGAAAGGAAATTTAGAACAGGGGCATTTGAAGGGAAAGCACTCATTTATTCATCCAACAACTATTTAATTAGCTATTAAGTGCCAGCCTTTTGCCAGGCACTGGGGAAGCAGGAGTGAACAACATCCATGTGGACACTGTACTCCTGTCAGTTGGAAACTGAGTGGCCAGGAACAACACAAGCAACTTACAGATGTGAAAAGAAGATAGAAGGTACCAAAGGCAAAATTTTGTTTCCATCTATTTACTGAGAGCCTCAACTTATAAATGCAGTCTTCTCATTGTAAGGTCCTGATCCAGTCTTGGGCTAAGCTCTTACTCAAGAGTCAAATCTAACAAACTTATTGTTGGAAAGTAGGGACTGTGATTCTGCCAACTAAACATTTTGAGAGAACTTTAGTGTAGGCCTCTGAAGGAAAGCCTCTGTCAACTTCCTGGGTGATCTGGAGGGCACAGGTCTTGGAGGTGATACCAAGATTCCATTTCTCCACCGTATCTTTTCCTAAACAGACTTTGACACTTAGAAGATACTTTACAAATAATTTGGGGAGGAAGGAAGGGAGAGAGACAAGGAGAGAGGGTGGAAAGAGAAGGAAAGGAAGCTTCTACCTGTCCTCCCCAGGGCCTTCTGATGTAAGCAGAGTTCACCTGTTCAAATCCAGGGGCTAGAATTGTCCAGTGTATTCAAAATGTCCCAAGTTGCACAGAGCTGCTATCATCTAAGTCCATTTTGTATAGGTATTACCTTTAATTTGAAGGTAACTTGTATCTTACAGTATCTGAGGTGAAAAGAAAAGCATTAGTCTGACAGAGGTAGTCTACCATTCATGGTTTTGAAACTAGAACATTTTGCTGACAAAGAGAAATGTATTTTTAAGCCTGAGTTCTTAAAAAAAAAAAAAAAAAAAAAAAAACCAACAACAAAAAAAAAACCCCTTCCATCCTAGTCCTTTAGCTGGGCTATTTCTGCCAGCTCCCCGGCTATGAACACAACACATTCTTGCAATTCATCACGTCTCTTGGCTGGAGCCTGCCTTTAAAATGGTTGGCGGCATATGCTTCTCATTAGCTCTGCTTCTACCTCACCTGCGCTGGTCAGAATCCTCCCTCCTGCCCCCTGCCTGCTTCCCTCTCTTCTCCTCCCCCAGCTCAGACCTATACTCCTGCCAGTTTCTCTTACCAAGCAGCGCTGCCTGCTGGCATGGCAAGAGGCAAGTGAAGGAGAAGGAGAAAGAAATCATTCACTTCTTTCAAAAGTAAATTCTGTGGGTTAGCAGCCTTTCGTTCGGAAATAAGACCTAACATAAAACAGAAAGTCAAGGGCAAAACCAAAAACAATAACAGAAATGGAAACAAAACAAAACAAAACAGAAGTGTGCTGACTGGGAGAAAATTAAAGAGGGACAGCAAAAGGTTAAGAGGGGAAAAAATCCCATTATTATATCACTTTGGCTGCCAAATGTTTCCTGAGGTCACCAGTTTGTCTCGATTTATCTTCTAGGCTCTGCAGGGAAGTTTTATCCACTTGGAGGGCATTCTCTGTTTAACTCAGTTGTCTGAGTGACAAAATATTCCTTTTCTTTGGTGAATTCTGTTTTCTCTGTGACCTGTTCATAAATTAAGAATTACATTGAAGCAAAGATTTTTGGTTCGGCCCAAAAGTTACTTTCTATACACACCAATTTTTCTTTCTCATGTGTCTTTTGTGTGGTAGCTTTTGATTAGCAATTTCAACCCCTGAATTCCTTTCCAGAGTAACTGAGAAAGTAAATTCTCCTAACATATCTTCACAGTGTAATTCGACAACTCTGACCCCAGTCTATTCATACCACACAACTTAAGAATGCAGGTTAAGTTGCACTGTTTTGTTTTGTTTTGTTGAAACTGGTTTTGAATGGCTAGAAAGGACTATTGGATGGGTAAAGGACTTGATGTTCGATGGCATTAGGAGAGAATCATAGACATCCGAGGTTTGGGAGATCTCAGACATTCACAAATCCGTAATCTTAATCTCACAGATGAGGAAGCTGAGACTGAGAGGTGAACTCCCCTCTGCCACACAAAAAGGAAGTGGCAGGACTAGGATTCACCCAGGGCTTCTTAGCCCCAGTTCTTTTCTCATTGCATAATATGCAGGCATTATACTCTCTCATAGCAAATAAAGAATGGCTTTTTGTTCTAGCTCCAACAGTTAATATAGAACTTGATGAACAAAAATGACTTTGCTCAGTACGGCTGACCAGAGACATCCATATGACCTAAATTGCCAGATACAGGAAAACCTTTGAGCAAATGAGAAAAAGGCTCCTCTTCCTTAGGGCATATCCACCACCACCAACCCCATCCGCAGCCACCCACCCTGGGTGCGAGGCTTGATGAAGTGCAGGATGGATATATTTCAGTCTTAACTTGCTTCTTCAACCAAGTGCTCTTGTGTGGGCAAAACCTCCATGACTGTATCTGCAGTGGTCCTGTCCTGACAGTGTGCATGGATCAAGAGACTCACACTAAGTGCAGGCATATCCTGATTTACGAAAGTCATCCTGATGCTTTTATCTGGAACAAGAGCCCTTTTATTATAGCGGATGAAGACAAAAATACCTCATCTTCAAGGACTTGAATGACTTAGTTTTTCATCAACAACTTTCATTTCCAAATAGGTGAGACAGATTCATCTCTGAACAAAATTGTACAGTCAGATAAACTTGCCAACGGACCTCTTTTTCTCTTGATTCACTTCTTTTCAGCAACTAATGCTTGTGTATCATCCCAGCTACCTGCACTGTTGCTCTCTCCTGGCTTGCAGTCACAATCCTTTCTAAGATGTGAGCTGATCATGGCCTCATGCATTCATTCCAAATATAATTATTGAGCACTTCCTCTATGCCAAGATTAAGGTTTCTCCTAGCGTATTTGTGTTTTAATAGGAATTCTTAAGCCTAGCACAATGCCTAGGACATAATATATAATAAATAACCATGTGAAAGGAGAGGAAGGGAGAGAATGGGGGACATTTTATACCCAAAGAATGGTGGAATTCGTGCAGTAGACAGGGAAGGGTAAAACTGGGAGCAAAGAACCTTTGTCACCACCCTACATGTCATGACAAATAGGTTGTGTGTGTTCTGTCCCATATTCTACAAAATACTTAAGGCATCAGTGCAACCATGTGAAAAACTGCTGCTGGCACCTAGAGTCCACCACCGAAACCCTTCCAGGCATTCCTCCCTCTTGCCCAGCCCCAAGATTTCCGGGGCCCAGTTCTTGTCCCACAGCTTGGTTCCGGTTGTTTATCCAGCCCCTTGGTTAGCGACACAGTCTTGGATTCCTACCTTAGCTTTTAACCTTCATACAAGGTGTGATTTCCAGGATTTCCCTCTGGCTTTGTGTACTCCACACCTGCCTTTGTCCCCATGGGTGGTAGGCCCTGGGCCCTTACTCACCTGACTGACATAGATGATTACCTTCATCTACTTATTTTAAGTCCATTATGGAAGTTACTACCAGAGTTACTACCAGCACTTAGAGAACTCTTTCTTTGAATGCCTCTGTTGGAAGGCATTCTTATTTTCTTCTTCTTAGGATAGTTACTGTGTGTTTTTCTAAGCCTTTCAACTGAAAGTTCCTAGAAAGAAAACACTGCCCCATACTCACCTCTGTGGCACCATTATTGTTTAGTGCAGTACTTCGTGCAGAATAATTGCCTGCCCAAAAAATATTTTGTTATAGTTGAATTATTCAACCCGACATTCTATCATCCATTTAGTTTTTGTTGTTGTTTTAACCAGAGGAAATGAACAGGGATTTCTCATCGATTCTGGTCTTCCTCTGATGGGAAAATTTTTATATTAAATGCAAATTACTTTACCATCTGTGTGCAGCATAAGTTCCGGAATCCTTTCCCTTTATATGGGGAGACCAGGTTTCCACCAGTGACCATTAAAGTATATTTGGCAGCCCTTGTAGCTCTTTCTCTGTAGCCCAGATGGCAAAGTTTTTTTCTCGTTTCCACTTGAGAACTTTTATAAGTCTTCTTTATGTTGTTCCTTCTTTTGAAGTACTTTTCTGTTCCTGGACCAGGGGGTTGGACCTTCTGCCTGGACCTCCCTGCCTGTACTCTCTAGTCATAGTGCTGATTCTGGGAGAGGAAGCAAATTTTGCTAGTTAGAACCCAAATCCATTTGCTAATGGGTCTGATCTTTTGTGTTCCTGTTTGTAAAATGATATCAGTATTAGCTGTTGGTCCTTCCTTCCTTCCGTTGATATAAAAGTAAAGTAATAAGTTAGCTGATCTAAGATAAAGATGGTGTTCTTTGTGTGTTCCCTGGAGAACCCAGTCCTAAATTAAAGGCGGTACCCAGACTACAGAATGTTAAGGATTCGCCAGGTAGTGGCTCACACCTATAATCCCAGCACTTTGGGAGGCTAAGGCGGGAAGATCACTTGAAGCCAGGAGTTTGAGACCAGCCTGGCCAACATGGTGAAACCCCATCTCTACTAAAAATACAAAAAAATATATATATAACCCGGCATGGTGGCACACGCCTCTATTCCCAGCTACTCAGGAGGCTAAAGCAGGAGAATTGCTTGAACCCAGCAGTTGGAAGATGCAGTGAGCAGAGATCGCACCACTGCACTCCAGCCTGGGCGACAGAGCTAGACTCTGTCTCAAAAAAAAAAACAGTGTTAAGGATTGGCTAGTAACAAGCATCATCTTAACAAGAACTTCACTGAGCTTTGTGACATTGGGTAAATAAGGAAGATGGAGAAAAGGCTTCATGGGGAACAGGTCTGGCTTAAAGAAAGAAAGATAGGACGGGAGCCAATGGTGAAGGACTTTGGTTTTCAGGCTAAAGGTTTTAGACTTTATATAGTAGGGAACTACATTGGGATTTTAAATGAAAGTGTGACATGATTACATATGGATTTAAGAAAGGTGGCTATGACCTCAGTGGGGAAGACCAGGGGAGGTTACTGCAGTAGTCCCTGAGAAAAAAGAGAAGGCAGCTGGGCACACTGGCTCACGTCTGTAATCCCAGCACTTTGGGAGGCCGAGGCAGGTGGATCCTCTGAGGTCGGAAGTTCGAGACCAGCCTGACCAACATGGAGAAACCCAGTCTCTACTAAAAGTACAAAATTAGCCGGGCATGGCCAGTCATGGTGGCTCACGCCTGTAATCCCAGCACTTTGGGAGGCTGAGGCAGGCAGATCACAAGGTCAGGAGATTGAGACCAGCCTGGCTAACAAGGTGAAACCTCGTGTCTACTAAAAATACAAAAAATTAGCCGGGCGTGGTGGTGGGCGCCTGTAGTCCCAGCTACTCAGGAGGCTGAGGCAGGAGAATGGCGTGAACCTGGGAGGTGGAGCTTGCAGTGAGCCGAGATCGTGCACTGCACTCCAGCATGGGCAACAGAGCAAGACTCTGTCTCAAAAAAAAAAAAAAAAAAAAAAAATTAGCCAGACATGGTGGCATATGCCTGTAATCCCAGCTACTCAAGAGACTGAGGCAGGAGAATCGTTTGAATCCGGGAGGCAGAGGTTGCTGTGAGCCAAGATGCACGACTGCACTCCAGCCTGGGTGACAGAGCAAGACTCTATCTCAAAAAAAAAAAAAAAAAAAAAGAAAGAAAGAAAAAAAAGAGAGAAGGGCTAGATCCAGGCAGACAATGGAAACTGGGAGAAAGGACAGATTTAACAGGCATCTCAGGAAAAAAAAAAAAATCACTCACTCCAGCTAGTTTGGCTTCCTTACTGTTTCTCATACATCAGGCACACTCTTGCCTTATGGAGATTCCTACTGACTGGAATGCAATGGAACACTCTTCCTCCAGATGACCATGGATCACCTGCATAGACTCTTCAAGTTTTGCTTGAATACCACCTTCTTTTTTCTCTTTCTTTCTTCCTTTCCCTTCCTTCCCTCCTTTCCTTCCTTTCCTTTCTTTCCTTCTTTCTTTCTTTTTATGGAGTCTCACTCTGTTGCCCAGGCTGGAGTTAAAAGTGGTGTGATCTCCAGCTCACTGTAGCCTCCACCTCCTGGGCTCAAGCAATTCTCCTGCCTCAGCCTCCTGAATAACTGGGAACACAGGAGCCCACCACTATGCCCGGCTATTTTTTTTTTTTTTTTTTTTTTTGTAGAGAGGGGGCGTTTCACTATGTTGGCCAGGCTGGTCCTGAACTCCTGACCTCAAGTGATCCGCCCACCTCAGCTTCCCAAAGTGCCGGGATTACTGGTGTGAGCCACCACACCTGGCCTTGAATATCACCTGTTTAATGAGCCCTGCTGTAACTAACCTACTTAACAATCCATACCTTCACCAAAAGCCATGTGTTCAGAATGTTCATAGCAGCAATATTTAGGATAGCCAGCAACTAGAAAATACCCAAGTGCCCATCAGCAATTGGAAGGAGTTTAATCACATACTGGAACATACTGTACAGCAATCCCAATGAATGATTGATCTACAACTACATGCAGCAATGTGGATGAATCTCAGAAGCATAATGTGGAAGAGAAGCCTGATTAAAAATACATAATGTACAATTCCATTGATATAAATAAAAGTACAAAAACAATCGGCACTGAGCTTTGCTATTTGAAAACAGAATAACAGTTACCTTAGGCAGGGTGATTAGTTATAAAAAGAGCACAGGAAATTTCTTTTGTTTTGTTTTTCTTTGAGACAAAGTCTCTGTTGCCCAGGCTGGAGTATAGTGGCACGATCTCGGCTCATTGCAACCCCCGCCTCCCGGGTTCAAACAATTCTCGTACCTCAGCCTCCTGGGTAGCTAGGATTACGGGCGCCTGCCCCCATACCCAGCTAATTTTTGTATTTTTAGTAGAGACGAGGTTTCACCATGTTGGTCAGGCTGATCTCAAACTCCTGACCTCAGGTGATCCACCCACCTCAGCCTCCCAAAGTGCTGGGATTACAGGTATGAGCCACCGCCTCCGACTAAGGAGGTTTTTTAGACTGTTGGTAATGTTCTGTTTTTTTGTTCTCCAAGCTAGTTACATAAAGGTCATATACTGTGCGAAAACTCAGAGTTGTACATTAATGATATGATACTTTTCTGTGTGTATATTACACTATAATAGAAAGTTTAGAAAATGCAATTTTTACCCCAACACTTTTCATCTCCCTTACTCTATTTTTCTGTAATACTTATCACCTTCTAATATATACTATAATTATGACATTTATTGTATTATTTCCTCATTAGATGTAAGTTGTATGAATGCAAGGATTTTTATGTCTGCTGTATCTGTCACCTTGAAGTGTACCTGATACATAATAAATAATAGAATGAATGAACAAATTATTGAACCAGGAAAACATGAATCGAATAGGCCAGGCTTAGACATCTAAAGGGAACTCTGGTTTGAGGACTTGTGTTGCTTTGGCAGTTTCTCATTCCTGAGTGCAGCGAATAGGCTGCTAGCCCCAGGCTGTGATGATCTCTTTTTTTTTTTTTTTTTTTTTTTTGAGATGGAGTCTTGCCGGGTTCACGCCATTCTCCTGCCTCAGCCTCCTGAGTACCTGGGACTACAGGCGCCCGCCACGTCCGTCGCCCGGCTAATTTTTGTATTTTTAGTAGAGACGGGGTTTCACCGTGTTAGCCAGGATGGTCTCAATCTCCTGACCTCGTGATCTGCCTGCCTCAGCCTCCCAAAGTGCTGGAATTACAGGCATGAGCCACCGCGCCTGGCCGATGATCTTTTTTCCTGCCTGTCTAAAGGTTACTTTTGCAAGGCTGCTTCTGGGCCTTTAAGCTTTCTTTCTTATCCTAAACTATTTA
Source organism: Macaca fascicularis (assembly GCF_037993035.2). Lineage (NCBI taxonomy): Eukaryota > Metazoa > Chordata > Mammalia > Primates > Cercopithecidae > Macaca > Macaca fascicularis. The sequence goes on along the minus strand of NC_088388.1, from coordinate 95,053,357 downwards.
TTCTGTTTGCGCCATGTCAGAAACCTTTCCATCTTCAATGCAAAGCTCAATTGCCATCTTCTCCATAAAGCCTTTCTTAGTAGCCTCAACCCAAATTCCTCTAGCTCCTCCTATGGTACTTTTATGGAGTTTTTTTCTCTTCTCTTCCCTCCTCTTCCATCCTCTTCCCTCCTCTTCTCTCCTCCCTTCTCCCCCTCCCCTCTCCTGTCTCCTCTCTCGCCTCTCCCCTTTTCCCTCCTCACCCCTGCCCTCCCCTCTCCTCCTCTCTCCCCTCTCCTCTCTCCTCCTCTCTCCTCTCTTACCTCCCTCTCCTCCTCTCCCCTCCTCTCCTTTTTTTCTGAGATGGTCTTGCTCTGTCACCAAGGCTGGAGTGCAGTGGTGTGATCATGGCTCCCTGAAACCTCAACCTCTTAGGCTCAAGTGATCCTTCTGCTTCAGCCTCCCACGTAGCTGGGACTACAGGCATGCATCATCATGCCTGGCTGATTCTTTAAAAAAAATTTTGTGTAGACAGGGTCTCACTATGTTGCCTAAACTGGTCTCGAACTCCTGGGCTCAAGTGAACTTCCCACCTTGGCCTCCCAAAGTGCTGGGATTACAGGTGTGTGCCACCTGTACTTCCGCCTGGCCTGGAATTATTTTCATTCATTTATTTATTCATTCATTCATTTGGCAAGTATTTATTAAGCACCTACTAAATGCCACGTACTATACTAAGTGCTGCAGATACAAGGTTGAACAAAACAGTTATGTCTTTTATAGGGCTATGTTTCGATAGAGTAGATGAACAATAAGCATATAAGGAAATGCATAACATCATTTTGGGTACTTTGGAAAAAATTAAGCAAAGTACAGAGTTAGAGAGTGATGGAAGTGCTATTTTAGATAAGTTATGAGGGAAGGCAACACTGGAGAAGAGACCCAGATAAAGTAAGGACCATGAGGAGGAGCATTCCAGATAGAGGAAACAGCAAATACAAATACCATGCAGTAAGAGCAAGCTTGGTATATGGGCCTCCTGTGAATTCCTCCAGATAGGACTTAAGTGCCTAGCAGATTGCTTTGGATGAGAAAGTTTTAAGTGATTGAATAGTTGAACCAGTTTAAAACATTGAATTTATTCAAGATCTAGTCATAATTTTTATCCATTTTGTGTTTTTCCTTAAATCAACATTTCCTAAGATGTGTTCAGTAGAATACATTCCAAATTGAATTATGCAAAATCTAGTTTCACCACATACACCAAAATGGTTCTGTAGTTAAATAAGTATAAGGAATGATGAAGATATGTATGTCTGTATAATACAGGTGTTCCTAAGTCCCACAGTAAAACAAAAAAACAAAAAAATGTCTAATACATTATTTTCTAACCACAACCTTCCTTTCCCATAGAACACACATTACTAATGCACAAGACAGTAGAATTCCATAGAATTCATTTTGGTGGAGCATGTTCCTCAGATTCCTTCATTTTATATTAAGTACATATTTATTAAAATCTTAATATTTACCTGCTTTCATATTTTATGAGTAAAATATAGATGCCAGAATATTACAATGTTACTCTAATTATGCCGCAAGAATGTGGCTTTTCAACATTCTCTTTACTAAGTTAATGTAATACATATTTTCACAGCCCCACCCTGCCTAATTTTAGCCTATATCTAGTGATCTTTATTAACCAAGCCGTCTCTTGGGATATTTTGTCACTGTCAGGATTTGGAGCTAAAATATCAAGAGGCAAGTTTGTGGGCCTTGAAATAAACAAATAGCAGTCAAGGAAACAGAAACAAGGCTTAGAATGCCCAGTGAGAGCTCCTGGCTGGTGACACACCCAGGCTCTGTGGGTGAATTGCCTTTGAACACAGCTCCCTCTGGGAGAAAAGATCCAGCCAATTGCTGGTTCTGACCTGTGTGTTTTTGGTCCCTTCCCATTTACACGTCCTCTCTGAATTAGCCTGCTCTATATTACTGGTGATTGCCTCAAAACTCAGAAGTCATGGTATCAATCCATGCTGCTTTGCTCACTGATTGGAGACCTCTTTAAGTATTTATTGGTTTTCCATGGTCACCAGCCAGCTGGTGAATGCATGCTTTAGTAACAAGCCTAAATTTGCAAACAGCTGTCAAATAAAGTTGAAACTGTTTTACAACTGTGTATAAGGGTGTTTGTCTCGAAATGCATGTGTATATACCAGAGAAAAAGCAAGAGAGAACACCTGGACTTTTGGACAAGTTTAGCCAAAGATCTTGTAGCCACTGGTGATTTTTAAAAAGAGAAAAGAGCACTTATTCTTATTTTATTGTGGGCATGTCATTTAGCTTTACAGGTTTAAAGGCAGCAGGGAAACTGCAAAGCCAGAGTTGTTTTTTTGTTTTTTGTTTATTGTTTTTCTGAGGCATTAGTTGCTGTGAAGAAAAACAAGCCAAAGTTTTGCTTGTGGGCAGAAACATCCCAGAATGCATCTGGTGCCTGGGCAGAAAGCAAGTACTGGCAAGTGCCCAGGTGCATTGGCTCCTGACTGCAGTGCAGGAACAACCTAGGCGGTGTTCTCAGACTCCGATCAAATTTCCAAGATGGACCCAGTTCAAAATTATCTACTCAGCTTTCACTTATCTAAGATGGTGCTCCAAGTTTAGGATTACAGTCCTCTGAGCTGGGAGTGGAGACTATAGGGAGAAAACTCACTAGTGTTTTTAAATACCGTGAAAGGTGTTTTATCTTGTTTAAGTTGGCCGCAGCACACCTGGAAGTTAGAAATGTACTGTCATTCCTGGAGAATTCAAGGCAGTAAGAATTATTGGGGGTTAACAATTTTCAGGAATTTGGATCACAACATCTCAGCCATGGAGTTATTTTTACAATGAGACTTCTTGGTTAAATCTCTAAATTTAAATAGATATGGATTCAACATATTCTTGGATCTTGAGATCTAGTTTCCCTCATCATGGGCCAAGTAGGAAAGAAAGAATGTGAAACCCCCAAATCACAATGTATCCCCATTTGCCATCCTATCGTGAGTTCCTAGAATCTTATTTTCACACCAAGTGCTTTTTTACCATCCACTGCAACTGTGATTGTGGTGGTGACCAGACCTGTTCCAGGGGCTCTGAGTCAGGAATGGTGATCGTGTGTTCTTTCCCACCGTATTTGTGCACAGAGTAGTGCTAAAAGAGTTTAAAATGAATGAAAGATCCATCTCTCCTACTTGTCAGAGGAAATAAAAGCCTCTGGAGTGAACTTAAAGTGCCCTTCTACCCCTACTTAAAACCTGAGACATACCATCTTTTTTCTTGGGCCCTATACATTTATCTTTCCCCCAGCTTTTTGATTTTGTCCATTTGTATGTGTCATTCTGGTGGGGTTAAGTCACTCATTAGATGAGAGATTTTCTGTGTGTCACGTGCCTACTTTATTAGAGAATTACATGTGTAGCATCTCAAAGAATAGCTATGTTTTCCACAAAAATCTATTTTGATTGAACATAATACTGGGGGTAAAGTTTTTAAAAATTGCTATACTTGTGGATTATTTTATTCAGTTATATTCTGTTTTTTGAGGGTTTCATTGTATGACAGGCTCACTTTCAGGCCATTTTCATATTTAATCCCTATAGCCTCACTAAGGAGTCTATATCATAACCCTTAGTTCACAGATGCCCAGCACGTGTATCAGCGAGGTTATGTAACTTGCCCATGGTCACATGGAGCTAGGACTCGAATGGAGGCCTTTTGATTTTGAATTTGTTTGTCTCCCTTTCATCTCTCTATGTGTGAGGCAGTGTTGCATTTCATGGAACAGAAATCTCCTCAGTCTCTTTTGAATATATGAAGATTTCCTGGAAGAATACAGTGGAGTCTTAGAGAACCCAATGTTGGGAGAATACCAAAAAATGGGAAAGCACAACAGTAATCTTCCCTTTCTCTGTGCTTCTTTCCTTCTGAGGTCTCATGATCTCTTGCTTCATTCCTCTCTGAAGTTTCCTCTACAAAGATCTTAGTTACTTTTGCCCAGTGATTTCAGCCTGCATTGGACTTTGGGTTACCATGATACTATTTCTTGCTCTACATGACTTTCCAGTGCCAGGAGCTAACACCTGAGAGACCTAGTCTCCTATTTTCCGTAGAATCCATATCCTCAAAAAACAGGAATACGATTGATCTAGGCAGAGCAGATTGTTCCAAAAGAAGGTGCTGTGAGAAAATAATGGGCATACCTGAAACACGCACTACATTTTTCAAAGACACTCTATTTGAAATTTTAAAATTGGAATTACTTAGGGTTGGCTTCAAATAGCTTTCTTCCAGTCTAGCATGGTTTCTTTTCCACATTCCTGCCCCTTATAAGTCTACCCTTTCTTGACCTATCTCACACTTGCCCTGATTGCCTTCTTAGAGGGTACCACACAATTCCAGAATTCTAATCTTTTATCTTTGTGGTAGTTATGCAAATTCTTTTCCTTCTTTGAGAGTTAAATTCCACCTCCACTTCCTCAAGGTAGCTTTCCCATATTACCCAGTAATGATATTAGTCTGTCCTTAATTCTGGGACCTTTGCCTATGAGGATGGGTTCAAATAATTTAGAAAGCAGACAAGCCTTTTAATCTTTTAAACTAAACCTCTTGGACACTCCCATATGGTTCCCCATGTGACTAAGGGCATATATTGAAAGCCATATGGTTACAATGATCAGAGTCCAAGAAAAAGCTAACTGGCCCTATATGATCAGACCAATAACTCTGACCCCCCAATATGCCATCTAGACAAAATATGGCCTCAGATTTATAGTGGACAGTCTGAGTCCAGTGCTCAGAGATGCCACGTATTTTCCCTTTAGAATATGCCTTTAAGATTTCTCATGATGCTGAATGATTTTGAATGCTCAATACAGTATCGAAAAAGATTTAAGTATCAAGAATAATTCTGGTATTCTGGGCAGATTTTGAAAAGCTTTAAGTCTTCTCTTAATACTTTTCTGCTTCCACAAAACTTTTTTGCATTAGAAAAGGAGCTTTATAGTAAGTTGATGGAATTATTTTTAATTAAGTGGTTTAATAAATAACAAATGTTTTTAGACAGAAGAAATCTCTCTCTCTCTCTCACACACACACACACACACACACACACACTCATACACTTCAAAGTATTTGACCAACTGCCCTAGCTGGCTGGCTGTGCTGTTTTAGAAGCAATGAAAGGACAGGGAGATGGAGGTCAGATTCTGTGCTTCCTGGATTGGTTGTTAGTCATTAGATACAAACAGCATAAAACCCGGACTTTATTAGTGATCATTATGTTATTATATATCTTTATGAGATGCATTCCCCTCAGGCCACCTAAAGTACTAGTATGTTTTGGATGTTGAACTATTTAACCATAATTATTACAACTAAAACCTCATTAAATGTATCCAATAAAATAGATTCAGTGCTTCCACTTAGTTTAGGAAAAAGAGCTATAAGGAACATTGTTCTTTCCCCAAAGAGTTTAAAATTCAAGGACTGGCCAACAATAGGGAGTGGGGGATAAAAATAATAGGAAAGAAAAGATTTTCCTTAAAACCCTTTGTAAAGTGCTTTTTATTTTCATGCCTAACAAATGAAGCCTTCATCATCTTTGCTTCTGGGAAGAGTTTCAAGCCTAAGAAACACAATTGGAAACCTGCCGTGTTGCAGCCCATCCCCTGTTAGTAATTCCAACTGGATCCAAATGGAATATCTCCCTTCCAAGAGCTCTCTGAAAAAAGCCTCATGATACGAGATGAAACCTAGCCAATTCAACCTGGAAGGTTTCACATTTACCCTCTGTCACTAGGTTTCCCAGACGTGACCCAGGGTACACTCTCCTCTTCAATGTGCTCTCTCACCAGACCACAACTTTCACTCCAAATGTCAGTTCCTCTGCCATGCACCATCCAAAACAAAATTAATCAGAATCTGCTGGAATCCACTTATTCAAAAATTTTTGAGCATTTACAGTACGTCAAGTCCAGTACAAGATTATGTATGCACAATCCCTGTCTTCAAGGAGCTCACAGTCTCTGAAGGATTTACAGACTTAAAGCTATTACCTAAGCATAGACTCATTTATGTGTTAAACATTCTTTATAGCATTCCTGCCAGGCATTTTAACAGGCACTGTGGTAGATACAAGTAAAGCATGGATTTTTATTGTATGGAACTTACAATCCTAAGATGATAAGACAGAGAAAGAACTCTAATATAAGGTGCCACATGATATATGTTGCAAAAATGGAAGTAGAAATAATTGTCCCCAGGGCAGGTAATGGCTTGGAAACCACTTGGATACAAGATAAGGTTGAGCAATGCCAGGAAAAGGAATTTGAGGGAATTGTGAACAGCAGTCATCTTAGGAGGTTACACTAGCACATTCCATGCCATTTTTAAAAAAAGGGCTTAAATAGCATGTATTAGTTTCGTTGTCTTAAGAAGTAAAATAAGCTGTAGACCATTTCAAGGGGGAGTTTCTCTGTTTTAAAAATTAAGCTATAATTTACATACTACAAATTTCACCTTTTGGGTATGCACGTGCCCCAAGTTTTGAAAAAACACATAAGTATGTAACCATAACCACAATCTATTAATAGAATTTTCATCACCTTTATAAATTTCTGTGTCCCTTTGTAATCAACCTCTTCCCCCACCTTCAGTCCTGGCAACCGCCGGTGTATCCCTATAGTGTTGTACAGAATTTTGTTTAAATGGGATCAGACAGTATATACCCTTTTGCCACTGGCTTCTTTCACTTAGCATAGTGCATTTGAGAGTCAACCTTGTGATTTCATATATCAGTAATTCAATTCTTTTTAGTGCCAAGTAGTATCACATTGTATAAATCTATGATCATTTATCTATTCACCAAACAAGAGACATTTGAGTTGTTTCCAGTTTGATTTTTATGGAAACATGACCTTTTTTTTTTTTTTTTTTTTTTTTTTGAGACAGACTTTTACTCTGTCACCCAGGCTAGAGTGCAGTGGCACTATCTTGGCTCACTGCAACCTCCGCCTCCCAGGTTCAAACAATCCTCCTGCCTCAGCCTCCCAAGTAGCTGGGATTACAGGCACCTGCCATCACGCCTGGCTAACTTTTGTATTTTTGTAGAGATGGGTTTCACCATGTTGGCCAGGCTGTCTTCAACTCCTGACCTCAAGTGATCCCACCTGCCTCGGCCTCCCAAAGTGCTGGAATTACAGGTGTGAGCCACCGTGCCCAGCAGAAACATAACTTTTTATTTCTCTTAAATACCTAGGAGTGGGATTCTTGGGTCATACGGTAAGTGTATATTTAACTTTACAAGAATCTGCCAACCTGTTCTCCAGCAAAGTGGCTGCACCACTTTGCTGTCCCATCTGGAGTGTTCAGGTATTCCGGTTGATCCATATTCTTGCCAGGATTTGATCCCAAACATTCTTAATTTGTGGACATTTAAAACTGTGGGCTCACTTTCAGGTAGAGAAATAGCATCTCCCCATCTTGGCCCACTGATGTACAAAGATACGAGTAATTTATTTTTATTTTTATTTTTTAATTTTTAGATGGAGTCTCGCTCTGTCGCCCAGGCTGGAGTGTAGTGGCGCAATCTCAGCTCACTGCAAATTCTGCCTCCCGGGTTCACCCCATTCTCCTGCCTCAGCCTCCCGAGTGGCTGGGACTACAGGTGCCCATCACCACGCCTGGATAATTTTTTTGTATTTTTAGTAGAGATGGGGTTTCAGCATGTTAGCCAGGGAGGTCTCGATCTCCTGACCTCATGATCCGCCATCTCGGCCTCCCAAAGTGCAGGAATTACTGCTGTGAGCCACCGTGCCCGGCCAGATATGGGTAATTTAATGCATAAATCAAGCAACTGGAATTTATTAAACATTTTGTCTGTACCCCAAGCATGCCACGCATTGTGGGCATGCAAAAAAATGCATGAAACCAGATCCATTCATTCAGTGAATCTTTATTGCACATTTTCCCATGCTGTATTCTGAGAATAACAACTGTATGGGTCATGAACTATGTTAACTCTTTTCTGGAAATTAGCAATACACCTTAGTGTACCAATGACTCTGAGAGATACTGCAGTAAATAAACTAGTTTAATTTGTTTTTCTCTTTAGCATAGTTTGGAAAACACTGATTTACAGTTTCGTCGAAGAGAGAAAACACAATACACACACACAAGTTGTTAGGTGGAAATAATAGTACTTAAGTTCATAGGATTCAATGAAATAAATGTGTAAAAGTACCTTTTACAAAACCTGGTATTCAGTCAGAAAAAAAAAATATTAAAATGTGTAATATAGGAGAAAAGGCCAATAATAATTGCACAAATTTGTTGAGCATTTATTCATACCAGGTACTTTGCTGTGCTTTTGAGATGTATTACCTTCATTAATTGTTACAGTAACCTAAGAAACATAGGTGCTACTATTGTTCCCAGGTCATTGCGAGTCAGAACTAGAACCCAGGTTTGGGTGATTCCTAACCAAACACTTAATCTCTGTGTACTTAATCTCCCAAGACTAGGAATGCTCTAGGTGTTCAGAGGAAGGAAAGAGAGAATGCATGAATCCTTCTTTGTTCACCCTTAATGAGAACAAGGATTGGTAGTGAGTGTCACTCAAACTGAGATCTACAGCATCTTTAGCACCATTTCCTTTGGGATCTTGATGTAGCCTTGGGTTCCCAGTTTTGTATTAGCACTCCAGGAGTAGTGAAATTACCGCTGGAAGTATTTCTGCCTGCTTGGCTGACTTTAAGTAGAGTCCTGGCAGTTCTCTGTCAGGTCCATGGTCCCTGCCTTTCTCTGGAACTGGGTCACTGTAGAACACTCAGTAAAACCTGAATGATCTCCACCATCCATACAGCTTGAGGTTTTTTTTTTTTTTTGAGACGGAGTCTCGCTCTGTCACCCAGGCTGGAGTGCAGTGGCCGGATCTCAGCTCACTGCAAGCTCTGCCTCCCGGGTTCACGCCATTCTCCTGCCTCAGCCTCCCGAGTAGCTGGGACTACAGGCGCCCACCACCTCGCCCGGCTAGTTTTTTGTATTTTTTAGTAGAGACGGGGTTTCACCGTGTTAACCAGGATGGTCTCGATCTCCCGACCTCGTGATCCGCCCGTCTCGGCCTCCCAAAGTGCTGGGATTACAGGCTTGAGCCACCGCGCCCGGCCTACAGCTTGAGTTTTGAGCTGTTTTCCCAGGGGTGTTGATGGAAATTCAACTGTAATTCTATATTTGGGCATGCCGTGGTGTAAAGATATAATTGTTTTTTCCATTTGGATGAACAGCTGTCACAGAGGCATATATTAAATATTCCATTCTTTCCTCATGGATTTGTAATGCTTTATTATTCTTATATAACAGTTTTCCTTATATTTGTGAGTCTATTTCTGGGCTCCTAGTCCATTCTATTCTGTTCATCTATTCATTTCTTTCAAAGCCAATTCACATTGTTTCAATTACAATGGCTTTTATAGGTCATCACATACCTGGTAGAGTAATTCCCCCATCTTCTCTTCCTTTTTTTAAAAAAAAAAATTATATTAGCTATTTTTGAACTTTATCTTTCCACATGAATTTTTTTTTTTTTTTTTTTTTTTTTTTTTTTTTGACGGTGTCTCACTGTGTCGCCCAGACTGGAGTGCAGTGGCACAATCTCGGCTCACTGCAACCTCCGCCTCCCAGGTTCATGTTATTCTCCTGCCTCAGCCTCCCGAGTACCTGGGATTACAGGTGCCTGCCACCACGCCCGGCTATTTTTTTTGTATTTTTAGGAGAGACGGGGTTTCGCTGTGTTGACCAGGATGGTCTCGTACGCCTGACCTCGTGATCCACCTGCCTCAGCCTTCCAAACTGCTGGGGTTATAGGCGTGAGCCACCATGCCCAGCTCCATATGAATTTTAAAGTGAGTCTTTTAAAAAAATTAGCCAAACACTTTTTCCAGAAATATTTTGTGGTCTGGTAACATGCAAAAACAAAAAACTCTACTTGACATGAGATGGGGTTTCTGAATGTGACCTTTAGACCTATCTTTGAGCACCTGAAATCTTTCATTTCCTGAAGCCCCACCACTAAATTTTCAAAGCTCCACTGAACATAGAAAGTCAGAGCTTTTAGCCAGTGAATGACTAATGGTGGGAGTTTCCAGACCATGGAGAGAACAGAAGCAGAGAAGAAGATGGGAGGAAGATACAGGTGAGAGATGTTAACCCAGCCTATTTTTGAGAGTTTTCTCCTAGTACCATCCGTGACCCTGTTCCAATAATTAACAACTAAATTATCTATGTTATCCTCTAAAAATTTTGTTCACAGGAAGACATAGTTTTGCCTTAATTATGACTCCAATTTTAGAAACTGGAGAAGTTTTGGTCTCCCACATCGTTAAAGAATCTCTTTGAGATGGCAAACAACTAGAAACCTGGATATTGTCCTTGGAAGACAAACTGGTCTTCCAATGTAAAAATCGAAGAGATTTTACATTTTTACAGTGTAAAAATCTCTTAGATCACAGTCCATCCCTATCGGGGAATATTACTGCACAAACAAGATGAGCACCAGTTAAAAGGTGATTTCCTGAAATGGTCTCATGTGGAGCAAACTGAAAATCCACAGTCCTTCAGCAAAGTTTTGTTTTGTTTTGTTTTTCTCATTATTTGATGTTTAAAAAAAAATAGAAAAGAAAAAAAAGAACTGTTTCACTCTTCACTTCCCTAGCAGATGCTGCAAATTTCAGAAACAGACAGGCACTTTTGGGTTGAAATGAGAAATTGATCCACTTAAACACGTACAATTCAGTTCAACATGTTTAGAAGATAGTGAGTAGGGCCTGGAGAGTACACGTCTGACTTTCGGGATTTCCTTTCTATGTTATTCAGTTGCCATAAATCTGGCAAAAGCAACACTGTCCTGAATGTGGTGAATGACATTTGTGTGTTGGGGATGTAAGAATATAGGATGTTACTATTGATAAGACCTGGAACATTATTATATGTTTCAGAAAGTAAACACAATAATACAGTAAAGGGATACAATAAAGGACAGCAATGTTATACTGTGTCACGTTTCCCATTGCCCTTTTTCAGAACACATAATTTTCTTTTTTTCTTCTTTCTCCAGTCTGACTCTACTGTCCAGATATTAGACTTTGCTGAGTATTTAATTTTTATTTTCTAGAAGAAAAAACCTTATCAAATACTTATTCTTTGTACAGATATTTATTATTGAGTGCCTGTTATGTGCCAGGCACTTTGCTGATCACTAAGGATATAGGAGTGAAAAGATAGTCATAGGCTTTCATGGAGTGTAATGTTTAAAGGGAGTGACAGATAATTAAGTAAATGGGAAAAAAAGCCTGATGAGTGTCATGACAGAAGGATTTGGAGGACAATATTAGGGGACACTTAAACTAATCTTGGGGTCGAGGAGGCCTCCCAGGGGAAGCGGGGTTTAAACCTCGAAGAATGAGCAGGAATTAGCCAGGTGCAGAAATGAGGAAAATGTGGTAAAATGCTTCTAAGAGAGAAAGAGTAGTCTCTGGGGCACAGAGAACAGCGCATGCAATGGTGCTGTGGCACATGGCAGCATACGTGTTTTGAGGGAGAAAATATATGAGGAAAAATCTTATTTTTAAAACTTTCAAGGTCCAGACCAAAGTACCTAACACCATTTATACTCAGTCTGTGGGATAGCATCCCTTAAATTTGGTCAAATAATAATAAATAGAAAAAGATGCAGACAACTAGACATCATTGGGACCTTGTTTACATATGAGTCCATTCACACAAAATAAAGAAAAGTGGGCCAGGTGCATGGTTCATGCCCATAGTTCCAGCACTTTGGGAGGCCAAGGCAGGCAGATCACTTGAGCTCAGGAGTTTGTGACCAGCCTCGGCAACATGGCAAAACCCCATCTCTACAAAAAATACAAAAATTAGCCGGGCACAGTAACACATACCTGTAGTCCCAGCTACTTGGGAGGCTGAAGCAGGAGGATCACCTGAGCCCAGGAGGTTGAGGCTACAGTGAGCCATGATCATGCCACTGCACTCCAGCCTGAGTGACAGAATGAGACCCTGTCTCAAAAAATAAAATAACAATAAAATAAAATAAAATAACCTGAAAAAGAACACACTATGCTCCCCTCACCTTTGTGTCTCTGCCTCTCACTCCCAGCCCTCCTCCAAGACTGAGTATAGCATCTCCTCTAGTGTTGCTTCCTGGCTCCTTTCTCCTCAGATCTGAGTTAGATGTCTTTCCTCTGTGGTCCCACTGCACCCAGTCCTTACCTCTGTCAGAGCACTTTTCCCCCATTGTGTTTATTTTCCGGATCATTCCCATGTTCAACTCTGAGTTCCTTAAGGTCAGAAACAGTATAAAGGAGAGAATACGAGGGAGCTTTGGAGTCAAAGAGGCCTAAGTTGAAATCATAGCCTGGCCACATACTGTGTGGTCTTGAGAACTTATTTAACAACTCTGAGTCTTGGCTTCCTCATCTGTAAAACTGGTATTATAATAGCATATATTTCTCAGAGTTGTATGTGAAGTACTTGTCATAGTGCCTAGCTTTAATAGCACTCTATAAAAATTTGCTGAATGGGTGAATGAATGAATGAATGAATGAATGAATGCATGAATAATAAAACATAAGATTTGTTCAAAGGATTGCTCGTTGAGAGCTATCTTGAGACTGTAGCCAATTCAGTAATCAAAGTCCCGTCAGTTCAATCCCAGGCATTGTTACCTTAGCTAGAAACTCCAGAAGCATCAGTAACCTGTACTTCCTGTAGGTAGGAAAATAAGCTTCCTACAATGCTATCCGTGCATTGGTTTATTTATTCATCCATTCATGAAGCACTTATTAAGTACTTACTATGTGCCAGGGACTGTTACAGGTGTTAGCAATATAGTGAAGACTTGATTAGAGATTTTATTTATTTATTTGCCAGGATGCTAAACAAATGCATTGTATAGGACACTTTTTTTGTTTTCCCCATGGCAATGCTGGGACCATCTTAGTCCTTCTCATGTTGTATCTACTGTGCCGTATCTACTCACGTTGTGTCTACATCATCCCTCCTTTCCCTTTCCATCTGCTACATATAAGTATAAAGGGATTCTTTTATATCTGGTTGAATTTTAGTCATGTGTGCTGAACAAACAGTTGCCAAAAGGAATACTTTTGATCACCTTGAAAATGAAACTCTATACAGAGGGTTACATAAAGAATAAGGGGAGACTTACAGCCCCCCTGCCTTGCTTGTATGGTACTGACTGTGTGAATCACCTCTGAAGGAAGGGAGGATTGTGTTCATCTATCACATATGCATCATCTCACCACAGTAGAAGCCGATGCTCTTACCGGTGTTGCTAAGAGGATGAGAGACTTAAGATGATGACCAAGGATCCAATTCAAACCTAACTATTATCTCTCTTGGGTGGTCCCTATGATCTCAAGGTACAGAGGATATTGATATTTTAGGGTTGTTTCATGAACCCACCTTATATTCAAAATGAGAACCCACCTATATTTTCATTCAGCAAACTTTAGCCGCAGGGCTGCAGGTGTACTGCTGGCTAAAGTGTGATTCCTCTTCTTTGAACACTCTTAGTCTAATAGGAGAGGAGGAGACTAATCAGTGAACAGTTCATAACAGTGCAGTCCAAATGGTGGTTAAAAACTATTAATTACTTGTTTGCAGTCTAACTGGGGCTAGTTACTCAACCTCTCAAAGCCTCAGTTTCCTCATCTATAAAACAGGCATAACAACAGCATTACCTTCAAAAAACTCTTGTTGAAGAATTAGTGAGATTGTCTGTGTACAATGCTTCTTAAGATGCCTGGAACATTATAAGTCCTCAATAAATGTTAGCTGGGGTTTATTTGTTGCTTGCTTCTATAATGGTTATTATCAGAGGCTATAACAGAATCTTTTTAAAAAATAATTTACATTTTTGGCCTGGCACAGTGGCACACGCCTGTAATCCCAGCACTTTGGGAGGCCAAGGTGAGTGGATCACGAGGTCAAGAGGTTGAGACCATCCTGGCCAATATGGTGAAACCTCATCCCTACTAAAAATACAAAAAAAAAAAAAAATTAGCTGAGTGTGGTGGCATATGCCTGTAGTCCCAGCTACTTGGGAAGCTGAGGCAGGAGAATTGCTTGAACCCGGGAAGTTGCAGTCAGCTGAGATTGTGCCATTGTACTTCAGCCTGGGTGACAGAGTGAGACTCCATCTCAAATAATAATAATAATAATTTACACTTGCATTTTAGATTCAATGGGTACACGTGCAGGTTTGTTACCAGAGTATATGATGCTGAGGTTTGGGGTATGAATTATCTTGTCACTCAAGTAGTGAGCATAGTATATATGGTAGATAGGTACATAGTACAATAGGTAGTGTTTCAGTGCTTGACCACCTTCCCCCTCTCCCAGTAGTCCCCAGTGCCTCTCATTCCCATCTTTATGTCCATGTGTACCCAATGCTTAGCTCCTACTCATAAGTGAGAACATACACTATTTGGTTTTCTGTTGCTGCATTAATTCACTTAGGATGATGACCTCCAGCTGCATCCATGTTGCTGCAGTGGACATGATTTTGTTCTGTTTTATGGCTGTGTAGTATTCCATGGTGTTTATGTACCTCATTTTCTTTATCCAATCCACAGTTGACAGACACCTAGATTGATTTCATGTCTTTGCTATTGTGAATAGTGCTGTGATAAACATGCGAGTGCACATGTCTTTTTGGTGGAATGGTTGCTTTTGTTTTGCGTATATACCCAGTAATGGGATTTCTGGGTTGAATGGTAGTTTGTTTTAAGTTCTTTGAGAAATCTCCAAACTGCTTTCCATAGTGGCTGAACTTATTTACATTCCCACCAACAGTCCATAAGCATATAACAGAGTCTTGAACAGAGGAGCACTGTGGGAACACTGAGAGGATGTGGCCAATTTGACACAGGCAAAGTGGCATCAGAGCTGCATATGGAGGGCTGAGGATGAGGTAAGCAGAAGGAGAAGGAGTGGCAGGACAGTCTGGGCCTCCTGCACAACATATCCACAGTTGCCAGGGCGTGAAAATACCGCACCCATTCCGAGAAGTTCTGTAAGGTGAATGGGTGACAGCCAAAAATGATCCTTAGGCACAGGGCTGGGGAGACATAACTGCCATAGAAAATAGTTTGAAATTTACTCTGTATTCAGTAGAAAATCAGAAGAGATAGCCAGAGGAAGTCTTCCAATTATTCCTTTTAGTTCTACCTATCACCAGCCTACTCAACAAACAGACGTGGCTTTTAGCAACATGAATGCATGTCTGCACACTTAGAAAATATGAAATATAGTGGAGGAAAACAAAGAAATTCTGTGATAATAAAAGCTAACATTTGTTTAGAACTTTACAGATTACCAAAAGCCTTCATATGCAAGATCTGTTTCAAGCCTTATGATATCCCTGTGATTTGGCATTACTAAGATCTCTAATTTGTATAGAGGGAAATTGAGGCATAGAGAGGTCAAACTACTTTTACAAGATTGCACAATTAGGAAGTTATGAAGTTGGGGCTATAAACCCATGTTCTTTTCCCAAAGCTCAGGCATTTTGCAGAAATAATCTTTTCTACTATTGCAACTCTTTCATTTTCAACCTAAAGTGTCTTTCCCTGAGAGAAAATTTTTAATCATCTATTAAAAATAGATCTTCCCCTCACTGTTTTGCTTCTCTACTGCTGAAATCTCCTTTACCAGCATTTCCCTAGTCTTTGCCTCAGCTATTTTGTGTCTTTGATATCTGGACTTTCCAATTTTATCATCATCCTATATCTTAACTTTCTCCAGACCTAGACAACTGAGAGGGTTTGCGGTTTAATTAATCTGTCACTTCACTGCAGGAGACTTATCCATTTTTAAGGTGATTCTGTCCTTATTCAGCAAAACTGCCCTCTTCTTCACTACCTCTTGACAGAAGCAGCTTATCCTGATAACCTGACATTTTCCCACCTTCCCTAACTTTCTCCCTGCACTTTTTTACCTTCTGCCTTGAGCAGAGTTTCTCAGTCATATTCCGTTTGCTCTAAGCCAGGAAATGTTCGAGATGTGAACTACTTGTATAGGAAAAGCCATTAGGTGGAAAGGCCTTGTGATCAATGGCCACCCTCATGTTTCCAGGGCCTCTTAGGAGAACTCATGGAATCTGCCTGCATTTCCCCGGTAGTCTCCTAGATCCCACGCCCATAGATGGGACATCCCATGTAGCGCTGTGGGCCTGCTGCACTCCACAACATAAACCCACATTCCACATCAGTCGTCTCACTAGCTGGGTGGTCCAGGCTCCATTCTGGGGAGCCTTGCCAACTGCTCCTGCCTGGCTACCGGGCAGTCTGTAAAGCTTTGACATATGTGGGAACTGTGCTGAAAAGTGAGGCAGTAAGGCTGGGCTCGGCAAGTGGGTGCATTGGGAATTACTATAAGAAAAAGGAGGTCCTCCAGAGGCCTCAAGACTACCCAGCAACAAAATATGCAAACAGTGACTCCATCATATGGCAACAGTGCCGTCTGCAGCTTCTCCTCTTGTACCTCTGCCCATCGTGACTGCAGATCAGGAAGGGAAGCGGTGTGGTTGAACCTCCCTGATTGATGAGGGTCCAAGTTTTCTGTCAGTAGCATAGTGGGCTGAGTGTCCTACCAGGGATCGTCCATTCCAGCCTGCTCACTGCAGAGGTGCTTCATCCTCTTCTAACTTCTCATTCCTGAATTCTTTTCCTCACTGAATCTTGCTCAGCTCTACCCAGCCCCAGTCTCAGGGAGCCCCTGCATGCCTTGCCTTCTTCAGATACAGTATCTTTAGTAATCATTTTTTATAATGTGACAATTGCCTGGTTCTATTTAAACACAAAGATGCCATCATCACTGGTTTTGAGGTTAAGCCTCAAGTCTACTGGCCTCATCCATCTGCCCATCTGTTCCAAACATCCTCATTGTCATAATACTCCCCTACCTTAAAAAAGCCCTTTACAATGGGCCAAGTGCTTCCTCAAACATCCTTTCATCTGATCCTTGTGAGTGAGATCCCAGTCAGCCTCATTATGGGCCACATTCGACACATATAATTGCTTCATTTTACATAGGCTCAGAGAGGTTAATTGGCAGAGCCAGCACTCAAACCCATGTTTTTTGACTCTTACCCTAGTGCTATTTCCTCTACAGATATTCAGGGGACAGATAGACGGTGACAGTGAGGGCTAACGAAATCCAACCACTGTTACATATGCTTATGGGCCCCAGTGACCCTTTTCAAATCAGCTCCCCAGTGTCCTTCTCTACCCTTCCCACCAGGCGAAAGACTAATCCTTCTAAAAACCCTCTGCTCTCTGTTTGCTACCTTAATCCCCAAGATCCCATCTGTTATGTCTCTGGATGCAGATACACATGGCCCATTTAACTGCATGATTCAGGGCATAATGAGAAAGGCAAGAAACTGGGACAAAATTTCCTGATTATAGGACAGGCACTGGGGTCTCAGGAAAGATTCAGGACAGGGGCTAGCAATGGATATCATTGTGGCAGACAGAATACAGCACCAGATAACCCGTGGGAATACTGTTATGAGCAAAATAAAATTCAACGCAGTTTCTTCAGGGTGCCCTGACCTGTGGATGGATCACATGGTTGGAAGAGCAGGAGCAGTGATAGAGATCCAGACTAGCCCTAGGGTGCCAGCCCTAGGCAAGGCAGCTCTTCCCATTTTAGAGGGCCTGGCCTGCAGAGACCCCATCTTAGTCACAGACAATGGCAGGAATCCTCCAACCTGAACCAGGTTCAGGGTAGGAACTTTGTTTCAAGAACAGAGGCAAAGCCTTTTTTTAAAACCACAGTCTTGGATCTGGGTTGCACCTGGAGCCCAGCTTCAAGGCAAAGAGGAATGCTGGGACTGGGAAGACGCAGGATATGGCATCCCTCAGTTCTCGGCATTACCCTCACAACCTGTATTAATCAGGATAGGTGAAGTTATGTAGCAGTAACAAATAATGTCAAAATCTCAATGGCTAAAACACAGTATTTTCTTTCTTACACTGGATGTCCACAATGGGGGGAAGGGGTTCTGCCCATCACAGTCACTCTTGGGCTATAGGTGATGGAGCAGCCACCAACCAGGACATTGCCAGCTGCTGTACCAGAGAGAAAAGTGAGTCCTCAAGTGGCTCGCATTAACAAATAAATTCTTAGCCAGAGAGAGAGACACACATTACTTCAGCTCACAACTCACTGGCTTGAGCTAAACAGTAGTCCCAGTGCCTACAAGGAGGCCAGGATATTCAGTCCTACCATAGGCCCAGTAAGCAGAGAGCTGCAGACATTCAGTGAGTAGCCCACAAGGAGGCTTTTATCTACTGGGTTCATGATGGATTAGTATCTTCACCCTTAGTTGGGAAACTAAAGCATCAGTTACAGAAATCTGAAATGTATCAATTTTCCATTCATTTAACAAATATTTATTAAGCACTGCTATGAGTGAGGCCATGCTGGTGGTTGTAGATACAATGGTGACCAGATACAGTCCTTCTTTCAAAGAGCTCCCAGTCTAATGGAGAAGAGAACAAACCTATACAGTGTGACAAGAGCTTCAATAGGGAGAAACCCAGGAATCTATGGAAGCACGTGGGAGAGGTGACTGATTTAGGCTCAAGGGTGAAAAGATCAATTTGAGGAAGGCTTTTACATTTACATATAACTCTACTCATAAATATAGATACACATACACACACACCACAAAAGAAAAAAGAAAAAAAAAGGGAAGAAATCCATAATTCCTAGCACTATTTATCCCCTATTTCCTTCTATCCATATAGCATAGTTGTCCCTACTCTTTTGAGACTAAATTTTAAAGAGGAGAGTTTCTGGTTTTATCCACTAACGGTTAGGTCTAGAGTTCTGGTGACTTAAAGGTAATTCAGTTTGAAAGGGAGTAATGGCCATTCTTTTTCTCTCATTCTGACCAAAATTTTCTTCCTTACACTCTTCCACTAAGACTTAAAATTCCTGTTTTATTTATTTATATGATTAATGTATAAAATATACTATAAAACTGTAAACATTGTCTGAAAGCCGACATACAATAATTCCCTACCACCTTAGCTTACAGTAGCTCATCCTTGAAGCTTGAGTCACCTAGCCTCTCATCAGTTCACGTGTGGCCTGCGGATCCACTGCATCAGAATCACATGGAGCTCGTTAGAGATTCAGAAGTTCAGTGCCCCAGTCACCCCCTCCCTTAACACCTACCGAATAAGGCTCTGCCTTTTAACAAGATCCCAAAGTGATTCATATGCACATTAAAGTTTGAAAAGTCCTGACCTAGCGGAGAACAAGAGAAATTGGCCATAAGTTAGATACATTTTGATACCAAAAAGGAGACCTTTATAAATCTGAGTCATGGTGCTAACAGGAAGGCAAGTGTGGGTTAGACTTCAGAAGCTGGCAGAAGAAGCAGACTATAGAGTCCTGTGCAGAAGAGAGTTGCTTTTCAAAAATGAGAATCTGATGGAGAGGGGGAAAAGCAGCAAAAGGGAGTTTTGAAGGCACTTTTGCCTGGGGATACTCTTGGGAATATTTGATGGTCTTTATTGGAGTTTAGAAGTGAAGTAAGGGTCCAGAAAAACCCTCCCAATTACTCTTCCTTTTCCCCCTACTAAATCTGTGTGTGCAAAGTTCTTCCCTCTGCATGCACTCCCCTTCACTGACTGGTACCTCCAACACTGACCATGAAGAGAATGTGAATCTATTAACTGGAAAGTGCTTCACAGCCTCTTTAAAGGGCACTTAACAACTGAATAGCACAAACTCCAGTGCTAGGAGACCCAGAGGGACAACCAACGTTTGCACTTTTAATCATAAGTATGGAGAAAAATGTATAAACTAGCTACTGGATTTTTGAACAAAAGTTTTACTTAAAATGGACTTTGATGTATAATCATATTCTTCCAATATTAAGGTATTCTACATTTTACCTGTTCCCCAGCTAGACTATTTCCAGTAGCTTTTCAATCCACTATTCACTGCCAGGTGTCTGGTTCTACATGTGTATTATTATTATTATTAGCCTTTGGCTGCTGAAGTAGCTAAAATGGAGAATTTAAATTTATTTTTACAGGACTCAAAGTTAGGTTACCTTAGCTAAAATAAAATCTGATATGCCAGGAGTGATATCTCAAGTGAGTGAGTGAGTGGCTAATTTTTTCCATAACATTTTTCCATATTACGGCTTTAACTGTATTTTATTCAAAAACTTGTCTGTGATTTTTGGAGCACATTCAGCATGCATTCCTACCTAGAGGACCCCATGTTGAAGCTAATAGCTTCCTGTTGCAAGGTATTAAAGACCAAACCCTACAGAGATTATATTCAAAATTATTGTTATGATCAGGATGATAGGCAAAGACTATCACTGGCACTACTATAACTTCACTAGCCACACTTATTAGCAATATTATTTGCTATATAACTAACTATGTATAATCAAAACTTACATACTAAAATGCATATATTATAGAGCAGAAAAAATAAGGGGAAGAATTTACATGAAGGCATTTGCCATTTTTTATTTAAACTATTCTCATAGGCATAAAACCTAAAACTCACCTTAAGAAACAAACAAACAAAAACCCTCCACATTTTCTTCTGCTACTTCTCTATTTTTCTGCTTTTCAGCCATACTCCTTGAACAAAATTATCCCCAATCCTAACTCCCTACTTCTCTTCTCATTTTGTCTCAAACTCATTTCAATCACGTTTTTGTCTCTAGATTTCTAGTGAAACTGCTCTTGTCAAAGCTATTAGTGGCATCTACATTGCCAATTCCAGTGATCAATTCTTAACTCTCAGCCAGGCACAGTGGCTCACATCAGTAATCCCAGCACTTTGGGAGGTGGAGGCAGGCATATCACTTGAGGTCAGGAGTTCGAGACCAGCCAGGCCAACATGGTGAAACCCCATCTCTACTAAAAATTAGTCAGTCATGGTGGCAGGTCCCTGTAATCTCAGCCACTTGGGAGGCTGAGGCAAGAGAGTTGCTTGAACCTGGGAGGCAGAGGTTGCAGTGAGCCAAGATGGTGCCACTGTACTCCAGCCTGGGTGACAGAGCTAGACTTATCAGGAACATCAAATTCATTAATCAACCCCTTTCCTTGACATACTTTATTTTCTTAGCTTTCAGGACACAACTCATTCGTGGATGGGGTGTCCAGAGGACAGTTACTGGACTTCTTTTCATCATCTATACTCACTCCCTAGATGATAGCATCCAAATTCATGACTTTCAATATCTTTTCCATGCTGACAACTCCTAAATTTCTATTTCTAGCCTGTTTCTCTCCTGAACTCCAGACTCATATATCAAGTTGCCTTCCTGATATCTCCACTTGGATGTGTAATAAGCATCTCAAACTTGACATATCCCAAGCTAAATTCCCTATTTCCAACTCCTCCAACTCCTTCCCCACAAAAAGCAAAACTGTTTCACAGTCTTTCCCATCTCAGAAAATGATAACTCTATACTTCCCTGTGCTCAGGCCAAAAATCTTACAGTTGCTTATTAGTGGCTCTGCCTTCAGAAACTATGTGGAATCCAGCCACTTCCCACTGCTGCCACTCTGGTCCAAACCCCTGCCATCTCACCTCTGAATTATTCCTGTAGCCTTCCTTACTGGTCTTCTTTCTCCATACAAACTATTCACCACATAGCTGACAGAGTGATCTTTAAAACATATCATGTCACTCCTCTGCTCAAAATCCTCTAATGGCTTTTCTTATTATTCAAGTAAAAGCTAAAGTTCTGAAAGTTGCCTACGAAGCCCCACAGGATCATGTCTCCCCTGCTTCTCCACCCCCGTGCCCCACCACCAATCATCCCTCTTCTCGCACAGCAGCACAGTGGCCTGCTTGCCAGGCTTCAGGTGGATGAAACATGCTCCCACCTCAAGACCTCAGGACTTGAAATCCCTCCACTGTGCACAAAGCTCTCCCCTCACTTCCTCCAGGTCCAGTGTCATCTTATCCCAGAAGTCTTCTCTGCTCACCCTACCCTCCTGCCTGTACCAGCAACACACCCCGCCTTCAGCCCTGTTTTCTTTTTCTTTGTAGTATTTATCATCATATATTATTTGTTAAAATGTCTATTATCTGTCTTCCTACAGTAAAATGTTGGTTTCATGAGGGCCAGAGCTCTGGTTTATTTACCACTGTAACCCCAGTTACTATTGTAGGCACGGTAGGAACTCAAATATATTTGTTTTATGGAAGGAAGGAAGGGAGGGAGGGAAGGAGGGAAGGAGGAAAGATGGGGGGAAGGGAGAAAGGAAGGAGGGACAGGGAGGACGGAGGGAGGGGTCATCTCTCAGTGTGCTTTGGTTTTTAAGACTTCAGTTACATGCACTGTTTCAGATATCAAGGTATGCATAACCAAAGCACACCTGTCTTTCCAAACTGGATTTAGATTCGCCATTTACTAACTAAGGAATATTGTGCAATTTAGCTAACTTGTCTAAGCCTCATTTTCTTCATCTATGAAATGGGAGGAATAGTAAGATCTACGTCAGGAGAATGTTGTAAAGGCTAAACAAGGTAATCAAATTGTTTAGTAATATGCCTCCCACATATCAAGCCCTCAATACACACCAAGTATTATTATTATTACTGGTTATTCTTCAGATAGTTAATTACCTTTAAAATTACTACTACTTTAGTATTATTCTCAGAAATTTTACATTTTGTATAGTTTCCACATATCATAAGAAAGGGTTACTAGAAACATTTGGCTGATTCTTTATCTCCCTTATTTGAGCCATTTAAACAAATCTTTTCTATAGTTTCTGGATCTGTTCTTCCTAAATTCAAAAAAGCCTCAGATTAGAACACAATCTGAAAGCACTCTAAACTGAAAGCTTAGTCTTTAGGATACTAACAATAGTCATTATAAGGACCCTTTTTTAATGTCCCTAAGGTCCATAATTCCACACAAACTAAGCCGAGAGGGACAATCTGCATATTTGTGTTTATATGAACATAGGCGCCCTTCTTCTTCTTCTTCCCAAAGGCTTTGTAAAATGTCATCATAGTTAGCTTTTATCCCCACAAAAAGTGTTCCTCCTAGAATCTGAGTATCTCTGCTCGACAGTATGGTGTGTACTCCCTTCAAACTTAGGAGAGGTGGGGACTCCAAAACATCAATAGAAGTAAGGTGTGAGAGGCATGGTGGAGGGACACGGTCTGGCAAGGGTCTTGAATCTGATGCAAGTGGCAATCTGGTAATCTGATCACCACTAGAAAGCTTCCTGTGGCTGCTAGGAGCAGGATGGGCAGAATGACCCTTTGATCTCCAGCTTTCATCTTCTCGTCTTTCTCTCCCCTCCCCTTCACTTTTCTGCTCTCTGCTCACTCCTAATGTGAACTGCCCACCCACCTTCCGCCCATGTACACATAGGCAGTGTCTGTTCTCATGATCAGTCAGAAAGCAGTTCCAGATTCATGGTGTAAATTGGAGCACAGTTCACTGAACCAAACAGTCTATCTACATGAGATACAGAGACCTAATCAGAATTCCTGATATGAGTGGATCATTTATTTAAATAAATAAGTTTAAATAAAGTTTAAATAAAGATTAAGTTTTGAACAAAAGGACTTTAGAAACAACCTTTGCAAACGATGCCCCAAATACCTCTTTTATGTACATTCCCTAGGGCCAGCCATACATGTATTATCTCTAATACATACCTCTTCTGATTCTTTCCTTTATACTGTACTGACCTGAGAAGTTAAATAATAATGATAATAGTCACTATATTAACTGAGCCTTGTCAGTATGAAGCACCTCATATGCATTATCTCCTTTAATCCCTACATTCATGATTCAGTATCATTAATGAGAACATTAGATACCTTAAGACAGGAATACCTTGTTCAGGATTTAAACCCAGGTCTGTCTAAGTACAAAGTTCATATTCATAGTATCCAATGCCGTAATGCCTGCAGAAAATTCATTTATTTTTCAGGTCACTTTGGTCTTCCCCATGGCATAAAAGATCTTCTACACATTTTGGCACACATGGGTCATCACTAATATGTCTTCATGAATTGCCCCCCCCCCTTTTCCTTTGCCTTCTTAGCACTTTCATTTTATGGTTTGTCTTCTACATCTATTGAATTGCTCCAATAGGAAACATGTCAGAAGCTTCATTCTTTTATATTTCACAGTAAACCATAATGAACAACCATCTGGAGTACGGTGTCTACAAAATACTTTTTACAGATACTTTCTCAATTAAAACTCACTGCTATCCTGGGAATTAGGCACTTTACTACTTTTGTAGATGAGGAAACTGGGGTTTAGAAAAATGAAGCTACTTACTCATTGTCATATTACTCCTATATCAAATGCAGATCTTATATAACCAAATTGTACTATTATGTAGTAGCTTAAGTTGCTTCATGTTTCCATATGAAGTGCCAATAGTATAGATTTACCACTGCTTTAGATCAAGGGCTCTGGCCAGCTTGGTTTTGTATTATTTCTTTTCGGATATTATGGAAGGGCTCTGAAGTCAGGCTGCCTGAGATAGACTTTTGGCTCAATCACTGACTAACTAGATGAAATATTTAGCTTCTGCAAATGTCAGTTCTCTCATCTATAAAATGGAGACACTAATAGGGTGGTTAGTACATAGACGGTTATTACAGTTATGAAATGTGATCATGTATAAAGTGCCCAGTGTAGTGACTGACATGGAGAAAGTTTCCAACACATGATAGCTATTACAGTTATTGATGAATTAATGACTCAATCATGCATTGGAATTTCTTTGAGATTTGCATACTCCATGATTTGGAAATTGCTTCAGTGTTCCATGCCATCTACACATAGTTTTAAGTCCTTTAACATGTAATTGATTTAAGTCTTTGTTCTAAGACTTTGACATAAGCCCTCAAATGTTACAAGTGGAGCTTCGAATTAGAGAAGGATAAGCAGACCAGTTCAAGTCAAATATTGTTTTAAAAGTGTGTTTGTGTGAGGTGAAGTTGACGTACCCTAACTACAGAGATAACATAGAACCATTTAGAGTTTTTTCTACAAGTTGAATTGAGTCAAAATAATCAGATTGGTTGGTTTATAAGAATATAGTTTGAGACCATCTGAAAACCTGAAAGCTTTCTTCCTATAGTTCATCACTGTTTTCCTTCACAGTTCAGAGTTCACTGATGTTAGTTTTAAATGTTGATTACAGGAGGCTGTGGTTAAGTTCATTTTCTGAATGTGGTTTCCTCTCTGTCTGCTTTGATCTTAACGTGACTCAACGACCATTATGTCATCCCTGTCGCAAGGATTCGTGTGAAGAGCCTAGTTACCAATAACAAGGTGGTCTTTTTGTTTGTAGAGTGGCATTGTCATTTCCCTTTCCTCAGTGAATATACTTAGTTTAAAGAAATTGCAGCTCTATGCTAAAATGCTGAGTATACTGGGAGAATTGCATATTTTATACTTTTGAGACAGGAAAAGTTCCTTTGTCCCCCTCACAGGGTGTGCGATGGGGGTGTGACTCGCTTCTTCAGTGCGCCGCTGCTCAGACCTCTAGGGGAGCATACATACGGGCAGGCTGTGGGGCTCCGACCCCATGGCAGTGTCTAGGGGTGAATGTTTACAGCTCCTGAAGCCCCTGTGGATATGTATTACAGAGAGCTCTCTTAGTTTGCTGTCTATAGGTGGCTCGTGTTAACCAGCTCAGTTAGACCCCCTTCCTTATCACAAGGACAGAAGGATTTCTGTATCCTGGGTTCCTGCCTTTGTGTACAGAAGAATCAGATCACACGTGGGCTTGGAGAATGAATGCAAAGTTCTATTTAGTGAAAGTAGCTCTCAGCAGATGGGGGAACAAGAAGGGAGATGCTCTTTCCCTGGAGTTGGGCTGCTCAGTGGCCCTGGCTCTCCTCCGATAGCCCCACCTCATCCCACCAGTGTCCTGCCGATGGCCTGCAGGCACCAGTGCTTGTCCGTGTGCTCCTCGGCCAGATGTCCGCTTGTGTGTCTACCTGCTAGGGTCTGGGGTTTTTATAGGCCCAGGATGGGGGTGTGGCAGGCCAAAGTGGTCTTGGGAAATGCAACGTTCGAGCAGGAAATGCCTGTCCTCACCTAGGTCCGTGGGAGTGGAGTCCTAGCCAGGGACCTGCCTTTCTCTACCCAGTACTTTCCTTCCCCCATTCCATGTCATTTAAAGGGACCACACTCTTCCCTTCCCAGCAGTCCTGTATCCCTTTGTGGTTGGATTTTATACTTTAGCTTTTATATTGTAGATGGACTAGTTATAGTCCACTACATGAGCTACTGGAGACCTCACATTACTTAATTCTGATTACTTTGAAGAGAGAAGTGAATAGATACAAAGAATCCTTAGGGTTATCTCATTTTGTTGTTCTTAAATGTGATACTTGTTATCGGAAAAACAATATGTTTGTTGATACATAACCTACTTCCCTTGATCATTTTAAAATTTTCCATTAACCCTTGTCCCTCACCTCTCAGAAATCTGTATCTCATAACTCTTCTCTTTTTACCTGAGCTCCTAGCAGTTTACAGGCAACATGGTCATCAGTGAAATTACATGTTGAAGGAGAGAAAATAAAAACCCTCCAAGTTAGTCTGTTAAGGTGAATACATATGCTATTGCATGACTAACTAAGAGAGATAGATAATGCCCAGACGGGTAATTAAAAAACACACAGGAAAAGGGAACATTGCAGGAAATGATGGCAGCATTAGTTGACTTTATAATTCTGTTGCCTTGTGAAACAGAATTATTTGAAAGAGGTTTCTAAAAATGTTTTTGTTGCTTTTCAAAGCATGGTGCTTTGACAACACAGAAGCTATTTTTATGTAGAAACAGTAGTGAAGGTATCTTATGTTCACTGTACGGCTAAATTATATCAACTTATTGTGTTGCTCAAGGAAACAAACAGATTTCAAAGGTTTATTCTAGAAAACAGTGTTTAATCAATTTCTTATACTGTCTTTGAACATAATCTAGTAAGCAGATGTGGAGTTAACGGCTTATTATGTTCACACTCCCTATATCCATTCAGAGTCTGCCAGGCTCAGAATAAAAGTCAAGACATGTGCACATAGAGACTCTGTAGATGTTTGTAGCATTTGAAATTAAAATAGTGAGAAGGCTGCCTAGGCGTCCCTTCAGACATGGCACAGTGGAGCACAGAGACAGGAAATATGCCAGACTGCCTCTGTAGGAGGCTGCTGCGAACACGTGCAGCAAGGAACAGGGAACCGCTTAATGATTAATCACTGTCAACCTTTGTTCTCGTTAAAGACTTGATTGTTGGACAAGGCTTGTAATGAGGGACTGTTTTGGTGTCTGTTGCTATGAGATTGTGTTCACTGATCCTCAGTTGATGTAAGCCGCTGTTCTCTTTTTGCCCAAGTCGAATGAACTTGAATGAAAACGCTCTCACAGTGCCTGCTAGTGGTGCTTTCAGAGGAGGTTCTGGGCATTCTGTTTACCAAATGCTACTGCAGCTCAGAAATAGAGAGCAGATAACCAAGAGTTTGGCTCAGCTGAATTTTGGCATATGAGATTTACGAGATTTTGGCAAATATTTTAAAAGTTTGATTCTAAAAGAAATAAATAAAAGTAGATTTTATGGTAGTAATGGAATAAAAACCCTTCAACACACCCACACACCTTTTCTTTTTAACAAGCACAGATATTCAAGAATCAAAATTTAAAATTGTTACCATTTCTCTTGACTTCTATAAGTAAAATATTAAATTGTGTTTTGCAAACCAAATTTTTAAACCACCAACTCATGTGAGAGGTGGGAATGTGTCTTGGCATTTTCCTAAAGGCTAAGAAAAAAAAAAATCCATTTATTCTGTCATCGATTACAGCTTGCAGACTTTTATATAACCATTTTTTTGTTTGCTTGTTTTTAGATTCAAGGGGTACATGTGCAGATTTGCTCCATGGTTATATTGCGTGATGATGAGATTTGGGCTTCTATTGATCCCGTCACCAAATAGTGAACTACCCAATGGGTAGTTTGTCTGCCCTAGCCTCTCTCCCAACCTCCCCCTTTTGGAGTCCCCAGTGTCTACTGTTCCTATCTTTATGTCCATGTGTATTCAATGTTTAGCTCTCACTTATAAGTGAAAACATATGGTATTTGGTTTTCTCTTTCTGTGTTCATTCACTTACAATAATGGCCTCCAGCTGCATCCATGTTGCTACAAAAGGATGTGATTTAATTCTTTTTTACGGCTATGTAGTATTTCATGGTATATATGTACCATATTTTCTTACTAATCTACTAATCCAACATTAGTAGATACCTTGGTTGGTTCCATGTCTGCTTTTGTAAACAGTGTTGCAATGAACATACAAGTGAAGGTGGCTTTTTGGTAGAATGATTTATTTTCCTTTAAGGTAGATACCCAGGAATAGAATTGCTGGGTCAAGTGGTAGTTCTATTTTTAGTTCCTTGAGAAATCTCCAAGCTGCTTTCCACAGTGGCTGAACTACAATTCCCACCAGCAGTGCATAAGCATTCCCTTTTCTCGACAACCTCATCAACATGTATTATATTTTGACTTTTTAATAAGAGCCATTCTGACTGATGAGAAATAGTAAGCATAACCATTTTGGAATCTTTATTTTACCGCAATAAAATATCAATGGAACATTTTAAAGGAGGAAAAATGCAGTATTTTTAAACTTTAAAGAATATTTTTCTGGATCAAAGTGACCTTATAAAACTCTGAAAGTCGTCTAAACATAATTGCATCATTATCGTGAAAATACTTTAAAAATATATGCTTATATGAAAGTACTAATATAGAACAACTAAAACTGTTAGTGATATTCTCAGATTATACTTGCTATCCCCAGGCAAAAATATTTCTCTCTCTTTCTCTCTCTTTCTAAGAAATACAATCTGCTATAGTTTTTTGATGTATCTGCATGAAGCAACTTTTCTTGTGTTTTACATCTGTATATAACTTTTTAGTTCAAAATATTATGTGTCTCTATTGTTCTCTCTTTTTTCATTCCCCACTCTTCTGAACTCATCTACATTGTAATCAGGGAAGTTGAGTAGGGACTGTTTGTACCTGAAGAAATCTAAAATGTAGCATCCGTCGGCATCCTGTGCCCCTACCTGGTCTATAGGTAACTATGAATGTTCTACTTGATTCCAGAAGTGATCTTGTCTAACCCAAGGACCTGTCTCTTGTTAAGTGTTACCTACATATAAAAGTAGGAAGGGACTGGGGAACGGCCAATCTGCCCCTGTATCTTCTAGTAGATTTGCTCTCAATCTTCCCACACAGGAAAATCAGTTTTTTATATAAATCTCTAAATAGTAATCCAGTTTTCTTAAAAATAATCACAATGTATGACTTGTAAACACTTCAATTTTCAAAATCTTGCTTCTATGTTTAAATATTATCCACATATAATTAGGATATAGAATGTAAGTTTTCTCTGAACACAATATGTATCTGTCAAAGTTATAATGGGGTAATATAATTAAGATAGAAATCAGAAGGTTTACAATGATAATGATAACTATAATTGGTTTCGTCTTTTAAGACATATTACAGTTTGCAGTAAGTAGATCATTCCCAAAGTTCTAAATTATTCCTGATTCAGTTCACAGAACTGCAGCCCTCTAAGGAACATCTTTTCATAACCCACACCTTATAAATCCTGTTAGGCCTGATCGTTTTTTTATCCTTGACCATAGATATTTACATTAAGGAATACATGACCTTTTTGTAAAATTGGTTCTTGAACAGATGTCCTTGGGCAATGTTTCTAGTAGCTGGCCTAAAATCCTAGGGCTGGGGGAAAACGTATCAAAGTAAATCACTCTCTACACAACATTGTGAATTATTATTTGCATTTAAATAGAAACACTTCAGCCCTCCTTTACTGTAACAAATGTTTACAGGTAAATAACTGTACTTTTCCTGGCTTCCCTAAGAAGTGAAGCTATATATCAATGCTCACATTGTTTTCTTCTACCCTCTGAAGAGCAGTGTAGTAAGTAGTGAGCACACAGTTGGTTCTGCTAACGTTAGATTTGACTGGAAGATATTGACCACATACCAATAGTCTCTCTTTGATTTCTTTTGTAAATAACAAATATAGTTGCATTACTGAAATAAATTAAATTATTCAGATCTTCAGTGCTTTCCCTATATATAAAAAAGAAACCATTCCACTTTCTCTTATGACCAGGACCAAGTTAAATTCAAAGATTAGCACCTTCCTGGTATAGAAAGCAATAGTAGGGTATTTGAATGGACGGCATATTATCTGGGGAAAAACCATGAACCCAGCTGCCAGATCAAGATGAAGAAAATATATGAGAAAATATTTAGATTTAATTAAGATGTAAAGGAACAGTTGCAGCACTGAGGTGCAGAAGGACTGCTATACATGCTAATGGCCATCTTTAGCCTTAAGTGATTAAAGGAACTGAATTGTCCTTCCTTCTATATGATCTATATGGCTAGTCAATTGCACATTAATATTACATCTAACAATATTATTTTGCCTCCAAAGAACTCAAAATACTTTCATTTAGTTAACTCTCAAAATATTTATTAACATACCACCTTCCCCAAATGAAGTACTATTGCTTGCCCAATACCTTGAAAAAAGCAACTTTTAAAAATGGTGCTAGAATCTCAGTGGTGTCAATACAACTGTGTCTTCAAGAAGAAAACTGAAGTGAATACCTGGCAAGGGTTAGATAAATATGATGAACTTCAACCAAAAATCTATCAAGGAAATCATCTCCTGGGATGAGATAATCAAGCTGTTCTTTTTATACCAAAACAGCTAGTTGACTCCATTAGTTTAGTTAAATAATTTTTAGGCCAATTATTTGGCAACATGTACGTGAAGCAAATAGTTGACTGATTTTAAATTTCCATGATATTCAGTGGTGTGGCATTTCTCATGCTTGGCTCAAGTTCTGTTAACTTTATGGAGAAGAAGGCAGTTTTTAAAATTCGTTTTTGTTTTTCTTCTGAGGATGGCTAGATAACAATATTTTCAAATTCTAAGGAGGATCTAATTGGCTCAAATTTAGTCACAGTTTTGATTTAAATATTTAGAAATGTTCAGATATGTACTCAATGAACTGTTATTTGGATCCAGCCAGCAGCTGAAAAGTTGTTCCAGTCCCAAATGTATATCATTTTTAAAAAGCACCACACGAATCTGGAAAGTACAAAACAATGTAAACATTGGTAACTGCACAATATATCAGTCTCCCTTCCTGCATTCTCTCCTGATCAGCAGTGAGGAACGTAAGCCGCAAATGTTTACCAAATTGAAAAATCACTGGACAGTTATGTTCAAATCACGGATCTGTTTTCAGTTACAAGTAACAGAATCCAATACAACCAACCTACCCAAATTGCCGAGGGAAAAAAAAAGGTTAAAAGTTCATGTAAATCTGTGTGTGATGAATTTACATTCAAGGTTTTCATCACAAATGAAAAGGCTTATATATTATATTGAACTGACAGTAATAAGTATTCCCAGGTAATACATGTTTTTATATGATATGTAATGTTGATATTTGTCATTTCACTGAAAAATTTTTATATACATGTTACTTTCTTAATAATATCTAAATAATTATAAATCATGTTATAAATGCAGTTTATCTGATTTTCAAGTAATTATTGAGTTTTTACTTAACAACAAATATATACTTAATGTGGACTTTCAGTCAGGCTTATATATTCTAATAGGAGTGCATAACTGAATAAAACAGTTCATGTTCTTAAAATAACCACTGTGTAGTAAAAGAAAACATCCATTTAAATAAATAATTGATATATTATTTAGCAGATAAATGCAAGGTATAGTCATATCTTGTCTCGTCAGATCCAAGTGATATCAGTTACCCATGTTGGAAAGGTGCCAAGATAGACCTACCTCATTCTGAATTTTCTATTTTGATGAATTAATGTAAAGAGTCATTCTATTAACCCAAAGATATACTAGAAATCTTTATAGAAGAAAAACGCCTTTAAAAATGGTTGATATCGGCCGGGTGCGGTGGCTGACGCCTGTAATCCCAGCACTTTGGGAGGCAGAGGTGGGCGGATCACGAGGTTGCATGGCTGGCGGGCGCCTGTAGTCCCACGTGGTGGCGGGCGCCTGTAATCCCACGTGGTGGCGGGCGCCTGTAGTCCCAGGTACTCGGGAGACTGAGGCAGGGGAATCACTTGAACCCGAGAGGCGGAAGTTGTAGTGAGCCGACATCGCGCCACTGCACTCCAGCCGGGTGACAGAGTGAGAATGCGTCTAAAAACAAAACAAAACAAAACAAAAAAGATTGATATCTAGAAATAATTTAGGCTTACTAGTCTACCTCGTCTTTGTAATTCCAAACCAAAAAAAAAAAAAAAACGAAACATTAAAATACTTCGTGTGTGTGTGTGTGTGTGTGTATAAGATACTCCTGGCCAGGCGTGGTGGCTCACGATTGTAATCTCAGCACTTTGGGAGGCCGAGGCAGGTGGATCACCTGAGGTCAGGACTTCAAAACCAGCCTGCCCAACATGGCGAAAACCCATCTCTGCTAAACATACAAAAGATTAGCCAGGCATGGTGGCACGTGCCTGTAATCCCACCTTCTTGGGAGGCTGAAGCAGGAGAATCACTTGAATCTGGGAGGCAGAGCTTGCAGTGAGCCGAGATCGTGCCACAGTACTCCAGCCTGGGCAACAAGAGCAAAACTCCATCTCAAAAAAAAAAAAAAAAAGGATACTCCTAATCTTATTGCTCAAAAGAATTAATAAAAAATTTAGGTACTGTTTTCTATGTTCATAGTCATAGAGTAGCATCAGATCTGGCAGTAATTGTACCACTTATTTGATCAATGTAGACAGACAAAATAATGAGACCAAAAAAAAGTTGACTTTCCTCATTCTTCTCCACAGTAGACTTTTCATTTAAGGTTATCATTTTTCTAAAACATCATTTTGGTACCCTGCAGATCAAAGTGTGTTTATATAGTTTGCATAAATAAGATTTGGTAAATAACTTGATTTTCTGGGAATTGATCCAAGTGAAACCTCTAATCTTTTGAAGTTCATCCCTTAGTGATTCTTAGGGAGAACTCAGCTTTTTTGAAGTCCCACTGAAGTATTTAGTGGCTTGCTTTGCTAATCCAAGAAAGACTTCATAGCTACATTTAACAGAGAACACATGGCTCCTTTTCTAATGTCCTCTCTGGCCATTATAATAGTACATTCAAAAAAGCAATCATGTCACATTACACTAGACAAACATATTGGAAGATGTTGACCACAGTCACTATATTTTATTTGTGCACCTAGATTTCCATGTCTGATAGACAACCTGTAATAACCAAGACATTCTCTCATTTCTCATGAAAAAATATGTCAAAATTTGTAGGTTACTTTGTAGGTTAATACATTTTGTATATTTTAGTGAAGAATGGAGAGATTCAAAGTATAAAAATTATCTCTAGCAAAATATTTTGTATTCTTTTTATAGTATTGGGGAAAATATGAATCTTTTGGTAGAATTAGTTGAGAAAAGTCAGAACTTATTACCAGAGCTGTATAATTCTACCCTATGCCTTGAAAATCCAGTCCAGAATTCAGTCTAATATATTTATTCAACATTTCCATTCCCAAGCTTCAGTGTATTTACTTCAAATGTCGTCAGAAGACAACTAGCTTGATCCCCCACTCTCCACCCTCAACTGAATCAATCTATTATTTGTTCAGTATAGAGGCAAAATCTTTGCATGTCTTGTTGATAGGTTGTATTTTTGACTCAATGAAAAAAAGAAATCAAATTATTTCATTACAGTGGTAATTATTTTTCCTTCCATTAAATAAAAATGAAATTTCAACTATTCTAGCACTAGAATGGAGTTGAGAAATTATAGTCTAAGTTCCAGATCTTAAAGTTGGAGAAAGTAAGGCCTAGATAAGACATAAGGGAAGACTGAAAAATTTTAAAGATTTACATTTCACATAAAACAGATTTCTAGAAGAATCAATTAAATGTCAGTATATGTGATAGGAAGAAGTAAAAATTGTCAGAGGAGATAATAGTTAAAATAAATGCTAGCATTTCTTGGAAACTGTCTTGTTCATTTGTGCTGCAGTAACAAAATACCACAGAATAGGTAATTTATGAAGAACAGAAAAGTATTTCTCACTGTTATGGAGGCTGTGAAGTCCAAGATCAATGCACTGGCATTGGTGTCTGGAGAGGGCCTGTTCTATTGATTAGGTGCCTTCTCATGGTGGCATTCTTCCATGGTGGTAGGTACAAGGGCGAAAAGGAACTGGACTCACTTTCTCAATCCCTTTTATAAGGTCACCTTATCCCTCTCATGAGGCAGAGCCCTCGTGACTTGATCACCTCCCATAAGGGCCCATCTCTTGTGCCACCACCCTGAGGATTAAGTTTCAACAGGAATTTTGGAGGAGACACCATTATTAAAACCATAGCAAACACCTCATAGGGGCCAGAGACTGTGTCACATATTTTATTTACATGATCTTATTCAAGCCATACAGCAATTCCGTGAGGAAGGCACTATTATTTATTCCAAAATAGACAAGAAATCAAAACATACAAAATTGTATAATTTGCCCAAGAAAGACAATTAGTAAATTATGAAGCAAATATTTACACACAGACATTCTAATTACAAAAGCTACATTTTTTTCATCATTACAATATATTGTCATGGGATATCACGTGAGACATGTGAGAATTTTCTTAGATTTCACACTTTGCTGTCTTGAAGAGTATAACAAGCAGCTA
The DNA here is from genome assembly GCF_037993035.2 of Macaca fascicularis. Taxonomy (NCBI): domain Eukaryota; kingdom Metazoa; phylum Chordata; class Mammalia; order Primates; family Cercopithecidae; genus Macaca; species Macaca fascicularis. Next base: position 95,018,453 of record NC_088388.1, on the reverse strand, counting down.
AGAGTAGTCTATACAATTTTCATTAAGGTGAAATTCCAGAGTCAAAATTACATAATGGGTTTTTTATTCCCAAGGGAAAGATCTTATATTTTTTATAGAGTATAAGAAGCTATCTTTGGAAATCAATTTTTTTATTCCAGATTTGTTTCATGTATAATTTGGCCATCATTTTGATTTAAGAACTAATCCTTTAAAAGGGATTTTCTTTCTTTGGAACTGTGGTATCATTTACCCCTTCTTTAGTCTTCATTACTACTTGTTTACTGAATTGCCTTTATTTTTAATGAGAACAGAAAATGTTGATAACTTGTCCTATCCAAAACCATAATACTTTCCAAATATTTCTAGAGGAATTCACAATTTTAGGGTATAAAACTAGTTTCTAATGTATATCCTTTTGAAATGAATGCTTTTGTGAAGAGAAAGTATAGGCCTGATATACAATATACCAAAGAGAAAAGAAAAGCGGAGGGATAGTTTATTCAACTCATATAATAAACTCAACAAAAGATAAAATTACTCTTAAATACAATTTCCTAATCTTGTTTTAGTTGGTAGAGGCAGTGGTGATAATGCTCAGCTATTACTAAGTTTAAGTGAGAATATTTCTGGATAATTATTGTTTGTTGATTTATTACTAATATTACTATAAATACCATGCTACCATCACTATCTGATGATCAGAAATTGTATATTATTTAATCTAATGCCTTGTGTTATATGTATGATATTCATAAAATTTATATGATATTCAATTAATATCAAATTGACTTAAGTATAGATATTAATATTTGTTTTGAATTTGTTGTATACCAGATACTTCACTTACTTTATGCTATTTGTTCTTAATCATCATTGGAGGTAAGATTTATTAAATATTACCCCTATGCAACTTAGAAAAAAGCAGAGTTGGAATTTGAACCCAGGTCTGTCTGATCCCAGAACCCACCTTTCACTATTGCTGCCTACTCACTGAAATCGCTTTTCGAACAGAGGGATTTTTAAATGTATATATAGTTTGTGTATTATCTTGTTTACTAAGCTCAATAGCCTTTAAAGTACTCTTGATTTTAAAGACATACATGTGGGGAAAAAAGACAAGTTCTGTAACTTGTATCTCCTTATCTTTAAAATGTGAATAATAATTAAAACAGAACTATTGTGTGGACTCATTAAGATAATAAATGCAGGCCCTCAACACATGGCTTGGCATTTATCTTTCAAAAAATGAGAAGTATTAATACTAGTAGAACTCTTACTCCATCAGTGTGCCTTCTCCCTGCCTTCCAACACATGCACATCATCTTCCTCATCATCCCCATCATCTTTCTCATCATCCCAATCGTCCTCCTCATCATCCTAATCATCCTCCTCATCATCCCCATCATCTTCCTCATCATCCCCATCATCCTCCTCATCATCCCCGTCGTCCTCCTCATCATCCCTGTCATCCTTCTCATCATCCCCATCGTCCTCCTCACCATCCACATCGTCCTCCTCATTATCCCCATCGTCCTCCTCATCATCCCTGTCATCCTTCTCATCATCCCCATCGTCCTCCTCATCATCCCTGTCATCCTCATCATCCCCATCGTCCTCCTCATCATCCCCGTCGTCCTCCTCATCATCCCTGTCATCCTTCTCATCATCCCCATCGTCCTCCTCACCATCCCCATCGTCCTCCTCATTATCCCCATCGTCCTCCTCATCATCCCCATCGTCCTCCTCATCATCCCGTCCTCCTCATCATCATCCTCATCCTCCTCATCATCATCTCTGCCCTCCTTATCATCCCTGTCATCCTCCTCATCATCCTTGTCCTCCTCCTCATCATCCCCGTCCTCCTCCTCATCATCCCCATCCTCCTCCTCATCATCCCCATCCTCATCATCATCCTCGTCCTCCTCATCATCCCCGTCTTCTTGCTCATCATCCCTGTCTTCTTCCTCATCCTCCCCATCATCCCCATCATCCTCCTCATCATCCCCATCATCCTCCTCATCATCCCCATCATGCTCCTCATCATCCTTGTTGTCCTCCTCATCATTCCCGTCGTCCTCCTCATCATCCCCATTGTCCTCATCATCCCCGTCTTCCTCCTCATCATCCCATCATCTTCCTCATCATCCTCATCATCCTCCTCATCATCCTCATCATCCTCATCATCCCCGTCATCCTCTTCATCATCCCCGTTGTCCTCCTCATCATCCCCGTTGTCCTCCTCATCATCCCCATCATCTTCCTCATCATCCCCATCATCCTCCTCATCATCCCCATCCTCCTCCTTATCATCCCCATCCTCCTCATCCCCGTCATCCTCATCATCTCTGTCATCTTCCTCATCATCCCTATCCTCCTCATCATCATCCCCATCCTCCTCCTCATCATCCCCGTCCTCCTTATCATCCCCGTCATCCTCCTCATCATCCTTGTCATCCTCCTCATCATCCCCGTCATCCTCTTCATCATCCCCATCATCCTCCTCATCATCCCCATCGTCTTCCTCATCATCTCCGTCATCCTCATCATCATCCACATCCTCCTCATCATCCCCATCATCCTCCTCATCATCCCTATATTCCTCCTTATCATCCCCATCCTCCTCATCATCCCCATCCTCCTCCTCATCATCCCCGTCGTCCTCCTCATCATCCCCGTCATCCTCCTCATCTCCATCATCCTCCTCATCATCCCCATCATCTTCCTCATCATCCCCATCATCATCTTCATCAGCCCTGTCATCATTATTGTCATTGTCATCAAGATCTCCATCATCATTCACCACTAACTTTTCTTTCCCAAGACATTCTATTTGCCAAGGGCCCTTCTAAGGTGGCACACCCATAAAAACAACATTGGCTTCAAAAATGTTGCACAACCTTTGCCTTTCTCCCCTACTTTGGTTTTCCAGTTGCCTTTGGAAAGAGCCAACATTTTCAGCCCATGTGCCTCACAGCAGAAAGTTCTGTCCTCATTTTTTTCCTTCACATTGCTTCTTCAATCATTCATGTATTTTTAATTCAGAAAACATCTATGGAGAGTCTGCTATACCCTGGGAATTTCACAATGAACATGTCCCAGCCTTCAAAGCACTTAAAATGGGAGAGAGGTATAAGCAAATGAGCAATTATGATATAGAGTGACAAAGGCTGCCTAATAGGCCAGTAATGGGTCTTACAAAAGCACAGGAGAGGGGCACCTAACTCAGTTCTAGGCAGTCAGAGAAGACTTCCTGAAAAAAAATTACATCTGAGTTGAGCCCAGAAAAAAAGGATGTTCACCTGGAAGGAAGAGGCAGAGAAAGAGTGTTCCAGACAGAGAGGATATGACCATATACAAAAATTTGGAGAAGAGAAACAACTCTGTGGGTTTGGAGAACTGCATGTAGTTTAATATCACTATAGTATAGAGTGAGGAAAGGATGTGTTGAGAGAGAATACTGGAGAAAGATGCAGAGGCCAGATCATGGAAGGCCTTATATACCATTCTTGGGAGTTAGGACGTGATCCCAAAGCTAGTGAGGAGCTATGTATGATTTTAAGCTGGGAGTACAGTATGATTTTAAGCTGTATCCAAGGGAAAAATCATTTTATTACTTTCATAAATACCAGCATTGGTGGTGGGGAGTGAGGGAGGTTGAGTTCTCAACCTGAGCTCTATGGATAGTCTGTGGATGTTTAAGAATTTGTCAACTCCCTGAAATTGTAGACAAAAGTATTAGTTGTATGTGTGTTTGGGGGATGGTAAGAGACACAGAATCCATAGCTATGAAAATCCTCAAAAGGAACTATGATCCAAATCAATGTTTGAAACCATTGTTCTACAGGCAGAAAGCTGAAACCTAACTTATAGAGCAGAAATTTGAAATCTGCCACAAAGAGTCCTTCTAAAATTGAAGAATTTCTGTTTTAAGAAAAATTTCTCATTCCTTCCCCTGAGTTACCAAACTCTTCCCACTCCACCCTGACCCACTGACGTTTTGTTCCTGGCCACTCTCCCACTGAAGGCTGCTTTCTCACTCATGGAGCTGGTCTCTGTGCCAACCCATAATACGTGTCCACCCCAGAGGCTAAGAATAGACACAGTGTCCTGGTGACTTAAAAATTGGGTAATATCTGAAGAATAAACTCTATAGTGACTATAAAATTCATTCTAATAATTTGAAATAAACAGATTATAAACATATGATTGGGGTTTCTCTGCAGGGTGCAGGAGAAGGTACTGAGCAAGTAAAGAAAATTCCCTATTAAATAGAAGGGGAAAGCAGCTACTATTCACAATTGTGAAGGGGAAAGAAGAATACTAAACCAAATACTTTCTTCTGTTTTTTCAAGCTCGACCTTCATCTCCACCACCCAATCTCTCACTCCCAATAAGTTATATCAGATAAGCTACAATTCTTTCAAGCGAATAGACTTTGTTCTGTTTATTTCTTCTTAATATATTTTCCCAGATTTGGGATCTGTGTTCCTCATCTCTCAGTTAGGTTTGTGATCTTGTGCAAGTCAATTCCTTAAACTTTCTGGGCAGCATCTTCATCTGTAAAATAAAGTTGGATGAAAGTTGCTTTTTAGTTCCTGCTGTGTGTAATGGTTACTAAAGTGGAAGGCTATTGTAAAGAGATTTTATGATAAATATTTCTTGTTTTCAACTTGCTGGTTATCTCAAAGGATTGCTGTGTACTTCATCTAAGGCATTTTTAAAATGTAATGTAAAAGACCAAAGTACCTTGCATTATTTGTCCAATACAGCCAAGTATAGCAAGGGTCAAGAAACTTTTTCTGTAAAGGGCCAGGTAGCAAGTATTTTAGGCTTTGTGTGCCGTAGGTCTCTGGCACAACTATTCAACTCTGTTATTATAGTGGGAAAGCAGCCACAGGCATATGAATGAATGTGTATGGCTGTGTTCCAATAAAATTTTATTGACCAAAAATGGTGGCAGGCGGGATTAGGCCATCATGTCATAGTCGGCTGACCCTTGAAATAGAAGACTGGAAGATCTGGTAACCTGAAGATAGGAGGGTTTCATCCCTTCAGTCTTTTCTGTTTACAAGCTGTTTCCTGGATGATTTCCTGAAAATTGTTTTGTTGTCATTGTTGTTGTCATTGTTGTGTTAAATAACAACTGCTCAATTATTTTGGCCACCCACAACCACTTCACTGTTAATGCCCCAAATAAATAACTTTGAGTGAGTGGGTCTGCCAACTTATTGGGAATCTGAAACAGTTGAGACAACTTGTTTTTTAGGCACAGAGATAAATAAATGGCTTCATCAGGAGACAGTTCCGAAGATGAATAGCCAAAAGGAACAGTTGAGCAGTTAGTTCATTGGGACAGAGAAAGAAAGACAAAAAGAGGGAAAGAGAAGGGAGTAGGGAGAAGAAAGATTGATTGAATAGCAAACCAGTTTGTGAGATCTACTGTACAGACTTGCCCAGCTGGGTACTTTATATTGAATTTGTTTTGCAAATTGCAGATGCCTAGCTCTAGAAGCCAAGAAAAAGAAAAGGCAGTCATCCCACGCCAAAATACTCTCATGGATCTCAAGTAATTTACATTACTTCATTTTTGTGGGGGGAAAATCACTGTACAGTCCCCTTCCAAAATAAGTGAAGAGGAACAGAGAGCTATTTTACCCAACTGCCTAGAACAAGACAAATATTTTGTAGAGCTTTTTTTTTTTTTTTTTTTTTAAATTAAGAGAACAATACCTGCCCGGTAACTTTGCCTATGTTGTGAAAGTTACTGTGTCACTGTTCAGCCCACAAAACTGCTTTAACTGTAAAACTGACTGAATCCAATGAGTCTTACTATTTCTGTATATACTTCAATGAAACCAGGGATATTTTGTACCCCATTCTACCTTTTGCTGAGATCAGTCCTGCCTGACGGAATCCTTACAATTCCATTGAAATGAAAGAAAGAGGTAGTCCCAATGATTTTATTAGTGAATATCTTTTTTAAAGCTCTCTAACATATTGACCATGATTTACAGTGACACTTTATCAAAGTAACACCCAGTAGCCAGGCCTGTCCTCTGCTTTTGGTTATTGAGATTTACAAGATTTCCTTCACACATACTATTTCTTTAACAATTTATCCCAGAAAATTTAAAGAAAAGGGTAGTGGTGAATTCACTGGCAGGAGGCTGGGACAGTGGGGTTTGTTCTTAATTTTTTAATCTGGACTTTTTTTCAAAAGGACTTCAAACTGCCTTTGAGAGAAACACAATTAATACAAAGGACAGGTAATTTGTCTTCTAAGGGAAAAGGGTACCCATTTGAAAGAGTTCATGTGTTCTCCTAATTGTCTCCTGGGTTTGTAGACATAGTTTACAACGTCAGTGAGCTAGTACTTCCCATGGTGATCCATAAACTAGATATTAAATGAATGAAGTAAAAAATTGGGGAAAGCATTTTTAACCAGATTTTTTTCCGTAAGTTAAAACATGCATCCAGCTTCCTTGTGAGCTTACTTAACTTGTGAGCATGTTTTATTTGCCTCAAGCTAAAAGATTCGGTCATCATATACCTGATTTACCAAATGGTCTCCTAACATCCTTGAGACCATTCTAGGAAATAAATCATCCATCAGTAGCACAGTTGGAAAACTTAAAAGTATAGTCAGGTAGCAGGATTTTCCAGCAGGCTGCATAAACTTTGTTACCCCCCTAATATAGGGCTGCCCACAATCCAGGGTGTGACTAAGACTATCTCCACTCCTTGAAGGTAAAAGCCTTGTAAACAAGAACTGTGTCCAAATTATCTTCATTTCTCTAGCACCTGGTGAAATGCCTGGGACATAGGTTATACTTAGTCAGTACCTGCTGTTTTAGAAAATAAGTGAATGAATGAAACCCATCATGTCAAAAGCATTTTCTTCACTCAGATGCTAAGAATAGCAGCTTGGAGTTCTGAAGAGCATTCCAAATAATACATCAAGAATGTTTCTGTAATTTTAGCAGAGGTTGAAAGATCATTTGCTAGGGATGTGGTAGAAGAAAGTACAGTTTGGAGATTTGGACTAGAATGGACAGGTAAGGAGGTTGGGTAGGTAGATCGATGGATGGGATGGATGGATAGATAGATAGATAGATAGATAGATAGATAGATAGATAGATAGATAGATAGATAGATAGATAGATAGATAGATAGAAAAGTGGATAAATGGGTAGATAAAAGCTTTGCTATATAGGGAAGCTTTTGCTATATAAAGAGTCTAGTATCTATATAGAGTATGAGTCCAAAATTCTTGAGTATAGCAGTTTGATCAAGAATATCTAGCATCTTCTTAAATGGCAGATGAGGTTGGAAACATTTTTTAAAAAATATATGAATGCATTATGATATCTTCACTACTGCTTTGACATAATTTTAAAACATTCTCAGAGTAAAAGAGCAGAGATGAGATGACTAAATACTAGCAGTGGTTAGGGATAGAGCAGTGAATTTCTAATAACAGGGCCAAAGACTTAGAGGAAGAAGATGCTCACCAGCGGGCCTTAGAGTGAGCTCAGGACCACTTGTGTACAGCTGAGAAATATTGAAATGAAGATCTCAAATTCTTTTTGATTGGGATGGCATTTTGAGAAAAAGATGTATCCTACTAAGAGACTGTGATTCTAAAACTCATAAAAATGTCGTTTGTTTTAGGTTCATAAGAAGTCCTTTTAGTATCTTTTTACTGCTTTATCCCCAAGGTCCAGAAGAATGCATGATGTGCAGTAGATGCTTAATAAATACTTGGTGAATTAATGAGTAAGAGTGCAGTGAGGGTAATAATTCTAAAGATAGATTGATTGATAGAACCTTATTAAAAGAATACAAATATATTTTCATTGGTCTGGCAGTCCTGTGCTGGGTTAAAACAAGGACCAAGAAGTTTTATCCATACTTAAGCACTGGCATGCTACACTATCTCAGGCACTAACACTATAAAAAGACTTTAAAATCTCTAATGCGCATGCACACACACTCACAAACGTGGAAAACTATCTAGAAGTGCACAATAAATATACATTACTGTACACTCATAATTGATTTAAAACCCAGGAGGCTTGGATCCGAAACCTATTTTGTAGGTTAGAACCAAACACTATACTTTTGCAGGTAAAAACGGAAAAAGAACATGTAAAATGAAAGATCATGAAAGTTCATGATTTGAACCAGTCATTGACTATTCCTTGCTGCCAAATCAATCTTTAACTACAATTTCTCTAGAAAACTGGGTTTTCTATCATGTTAAACACTACATTGATGGAAATAGCCTAATTCTTTCACAATCACACACACACATGCATGCACACAGGCACAAATACTCTCATCTATCAGCTGAGAATGTGCCATTTTTACCATGCCTTCATATGCATTGCAGGAGAAAATGTGTGTCGGGGAAAAACCAGATGATTTCTATTAAGTTCTACATGGGTTGAGTTTAAGGCAAAGAGTGAGGCTAAGTATGAAAATCAAAGCCAAAGCATCGAAGCAGATTTTTCTTTCAAACTAGTTTATGTCCTAAAGTTTGCACAACGTGTTGGCAATGACAGCAAGCTTGTATAAGGAGGTGTTTTGTGTTTTACAGCAAACACAAGGCAAAAAAAAAATGCAAGGGCAGCCAAATATTACTTCAGTCATGAATTCAAAGAATGTGTGTAGTAGGTATGTGGTAAAACTCATGAGCTAGGAACTATAAGATTTTTTAAAATTTTACAAAATTCCAAGAAAGAGTTTATCTCTTATTCTTTCCTCCATACCAAGGCACCTCCCTTCACCCCAGCACTAGTTTCAAATTTGGAAAACCCTTCAGACCCTAAGGGAAAAGGGTCCCAAAGTATCTTTTGGTACCATGAAGGAAAGAAACTATATTTAGCACAGTCTATCTGTTTGATTAGAGAGAGAAAGAGACATAGTTACATTTTCCGGCATGCAGATCTTTTATAAATCTTAGAAAAGGGTGGTTTTCCAGAATTCTCTGGAAGTTATTTTGGAGTTCATCAATTCTGCCAACATTGAGCACTCTGTCTACCTCTTTTCTTTCTCCTCATTTTCCCCATTTCTAAATACATTTTGGTCTGTAGAGAATAAAAACCTGCCTAGCACAGGGTAGACATTCAGTATACTTTGTCAAATTCATTAATGGATTGATGGATTAATGGGTGACTAGGCATCAGGTGATCTGAGATTGATTGAATGATTGATTTTTCCTTCAACTTTTAATTTCCTGGGTACATGTGCAGGATGTGCAGGTTTGTTACATAGGTAAATGTGTGCCATGATCTGGGTTTTAATCTTAAGACACTAGTAGGTGTCATACCACCTAATGGAAATGATTGCTTTTTGTTATCATAACTTTGGGTGAGTGGATATGTGGAGTGTGTGGTATGTGTAGCTTATCTTTCCAGATAAACTGTATGCCAGAGATCTTAAACTCAAATGGCCTACATGGACCAGGCAAGTGATAGAAATGAGGAAAATGGGTGGGTATAATAAAGTAAGGAGTAGTAGGCTGCTGTGGCCAACTGGAGAGCACAAAGAGCAATTTGTGTTTCAAACACAATGGGGGCCAAACACACCACATCTGTAGTCCAGGTACACGTACAGTGTGAGCTCCTTCACAAGACTCATTGGATATAAAACATCTCTCTAATATTTAAAAATACAGAAATAACAAAATAATAATAGTTAAAGTGTATCAAACATCTCTACTAAGTCCCTGGTACTGTTCTAAAATTCATCTTGTCAAATTTTAGGTAATTAATATATTACCTTTATGTTGCAAATGGGGAAACTAAGGCATGGTACTTAGTAAATATACATGATTGCACTATGCATAAATAATTGGATGTTAAGAGAATAAAAACCAGAACAGCAAAGAGCAAAGTTAACAGAGACCTGAGCTGAGCCCCTAAGCAAGAAAGCAGCATACCCCAAAAGACAGCCCATCAGAGAATGATACCCCACCCATCTTCTGGCATCTTCAAGTAGGAGGATGAAGGTAATTTCCCAAATCCCTGGGTGGCTCATAATCTGCAATATAACTGAGACCTCTACATTTCGGAGAGACCTGATACAGAACAGCTTTTTGTAGTCTGCGAGTTCTATCTCCTTTGTTTCACAATGAAAACAAATGAAAACAGACTATTGTTCCTATGTGTAGAAATAACTTTAATAATTATGAGCGGCTATTGTTTAGTAATAGGTATTGGATTATCTCCCCTAATTCTTGTAGGGAACCTGTGACATCCATACTGTTACTATTTCCTTTTTACAGATAAGAAAACTGAGGCTTAGAGAGGTGAATTAACTTTTGCCATATCACACAACTAAGTGTCAGAACTGGGATATGAACCAAGGTGGACTAATCTCCAGAGCTTATGGTCTCATCCACTGCAGGGCAAGGAAAAGAAGATGAAAAGAAAAGTGTTTTGAATTTTTCTACCTATGCTTGTCAGCTACTTCCAAAACCAAACCAAAACAAACAAACAAAAGAAACCACAAAATCTTATTTTGAAAGTCTTGCATAAAACTCCAAACTATATCAAAGAAAAGAGCAGACTCTTTCTATTCTGGTTCAAGTGGAGAGTAGAAAGCAAACTACCATCTCCAATACATTCTCTCCCACCTTGATGTCTTTCCCCACCACTTCCAGCTGTCTTTACGCTTCCCTGATCCTGCCTCTTTCCCCCGTCACAGGCTCTGCTTCCATGTCCTTAGTCAGGGTGCACCCAAAGGCCCAGTCCCCAATCCTCCATGTATTTCTCCTCCTTTTGCCCTCCAAGACACTTAGCTCACAGATCCTCATCTCCTGCTATTCTGTCAATGACTCTTAAGTGCTTGTCTCCAAGCCCACGTTCCTAGTGGCTTATAGAACACAGGGGGTGAAATCTCCAAAATTCATGATGGATTTAAAGTTGAAAGAACTGACTGGTCATAGGGGTGTAAATATATTAGAGGATGGTTTCCTTAAGCTGCTCCATGGGTGTACCTCAGAGATGGCTGTAATTATTTTTTACTAACTGGTGAAGAGGATCTCCCCACCCTGTCCTCACTCCCCTGTCCTTCTCTCCAACACACTTCCTTCCACCTTCCTGACCTGAGGGTGCTCAACCCTGGGAAGAGTGCTGCATGAGTTCATGGGTTGGCCCAGGTTTAAAGTACAAAAATCTTTCTTCTCTATGCTTCCTGTCTCAGGTGACAGGCAGTAAAGTATACTGATTGAGAACTAGAGTCGTGGGGTCAGACAGACCTGGCTTCAAATCCTCCTCGGCCACTTACAGCTATGTGATCTCTCTGAGCTCAGGTTTCTCATCTGCCAAGTTGGGTTAATAATACAAGTTCTTGCTCATTGTTTTGTTGGGAGGAGTGAATGAGATAAATCACGTAAAGCACTGACCACAGTGACTGGCTGATAATAAGCCTCAGTGGATGGTCGCCCTTAGGATTATTTTGTAACCCTTTGCTTTTGAGGCAGCTGGTGAGCTCTGTAGCCCCAGAGATTACAAAAGGCCAAGGCTTTCGGAGTGTGGCTTACTTATTTATTTATTTCAGCTCGGCACATAAAGAGAAAGAAATGAAAGAGAAGAGAATTTCCACAGATGGTGTACCTACTACCACTACTCATGTGGTATCATGGGAGTTGCTTTGTGGTTTTGTTTGTTGTTTGTTTTTGTTTTGAGACAGAGTCTTGCTCTGTCACCCAGGCTGGAGTGCAGTGGCACAATTTCGGGTCACTGCAACCTCCACCTTCTGGGTTCAAGTGATTCTCATGCCTCAGCCTCCTGAGTAACTGGGATTACAGGCACGTGCCACCACACCTGGCTAATTTTCATATTTTTAGTAGAGACGGGGTTTAGCCGTGTTGGCCAGGCTGGTCTCAAACTCCTGACCTCAGTGATCCACCCGCCTCAGCCTCCCAAAGTGCTAGGATTACAGGCATGAGCCACCACACTCAACTGCCTGCTTTATGTTTTTATGTCTTATAACCTCACACAGTTTAGTCGGTGAATGACAGCTGGATTTTTTTTGCCAGGTGTGGTGGTTCATGCCTATAATACCAGCACTGTGGGAGGCCAAGGATCTAGGATCACTTGAGCCCTTGTGTTTGAGATCAACCTAGGCAACGTAATAAGACCCTGTCTCTACAAAAAATGTAAACGTTAGCCACCCCATCTCTACAAAAACTTTAAAAATTAGCCAGGTGGTGCGCGCCTGTGGTCCCAGCTACTTAGGAGGCTGAAGTGGGAGGATTGCTTGAGCCTGGGCGGTTGAAGCTGCAGTGAGCCATGATTGTGCCACTGCACTCCAGCCTGGGTGACAGAGTGAGACTCTGTCTCTTAAAAAAAAAAAGAGAGAGTTGGATTTCTTTTGTTCCCATGTATTCAGTGTTTCCCAAAGCATATTCCCTGGACCAATGAGTATCAGAATGACCTAAGGAGGTACCCTGATCTATAGCCTCAGAATCCCTGGGACAAGTCCAGGGCATCTGCCCTATAAGCTGATTTCCAGATCATTATAATCAAAGTATAACAATTTTTGACTTATTGTTTATATCATATGATCTAAAATTTGATTTTGCATTTTCTTGTGTTTATACACGTAAGCATTTCTCCCTCACTTGGGTGATAAATTCTCTAAGGTGATAACCATATTTTTTAGTCTTCTTATAACCCTACTAGTGTTCTAGTGCAGAGCTCAATCCTAAATACATCACTGGGAATTAATGAGAATATTCAACTGGGTTTAGCTTACTGTCTTCCAGAGTCCTGATCTGTCAATGCCAAAAATTGGTAGAGACCTCAAATTAGAAAGGTAGTTCACCAATACCCAATATTATTTGATATACAATTGAGTTTTTAATCAATTTTTTCTCATTATCAGTGTGTCGGGTATTCTTTTACTGAGATTCTTGTGCCAAGATACCTGAATTGTTGACTGGGGAACAAAATTTACAAGTCCCTGAGAAGTGAAGTCCTTTCCAAGTTTGAGTTTATGAAACAGAAACTTACAGGCCTTCCTGCCTCTCTGTGACAGAAAGCTGGGTAAGGCAAAATGCCTTCTGTCTAAAATGGTTTCAACTTTTAAACACATGAATTAAAACATGATTTTCATCGCAGGATCAGCAATGCTACATGCTAACTTTGGGAAAAGGAAGGATCTGTTAGGTTATGATGTTTATTCCTGAGAAATTGAGAGGTTTGCCATATGTTTTTATGGTAGTTTTCTTTGAGGTAACATAAACACCTTCTGGAATGTGGAGGTTCCACCATCAGAGTCCTATGGGAGCTTTTCCAGTGCCCTAATGTCATTAACCCAGCTGCTTTGGTTGCTGTGATATGCAATAATTTCTTCTACATTTAAAAAGCGATTTTCTGATCTCCAACCCATTTAACCATGTTTGATCTTTAATAAGATCAAAAATGTTTGGAATCTGAGTGTATGATCTTTGTGTTACATTTTTCTCTTTTTAATTCACAGTAGCTTTTCCTTCCCCCTTTCTCTTCTTTAGGATCAACACTCTGTGGTAGGCCAGAACACAGGCCCCAGTCCAAGTCCCAACCCCTGCTCAAATCCAAACACTGGAAGTGGTTACATGAACTCCCAGCAATCACTGTTGAATCAGCAATTGATGGGAAAGAAGCAGACTCTACAGAGGCAGATCATGGAGCAGAAACAGCAGCTTCTTCTCCAGCAGCAGATGCTGGCTGATGCGGTAAAACTTTCTCTTAATTTCTACTGAACGGACCTGTTGACCCACCAGAGGGAGTTTATTCTTTTCCATTTATATTTACTGTGCCTACTTACGTGACAGCAACAAAGATGTCCCGACTGTAAGAGAGGATAATTCCATACATTCAGTGTACTGTAGGAAGAAAAAAAAACCAAACTTGATTTAACAGCTGCTGGACACTTGGAATGCATGGCACCTCTGCTAACCAGCCCTGCCCAGCCCAGGAATGTCTAGAACAACCAACATAAGCATTTGAATCGGGCAAAAGAAACCAGTGTTGTTCCCCAGGCTTAAGGGGCAGAAATAGTAAACTGAACTTGAATCAACTCAAATCCAAACTGATTTTAGAGATAAGAGTTTTAAAAGCAACTTTAAAAGCCAACATGAAGCCTCGAAACCAAGATTTGGCTTCTAAAATAAAGCAACTCACAATAGGGGATTTTTTAAAAGAAAATGTTAAATGCATTTCCCATTTGCACTGTATATATTAGGTTGATGCAAAAGTGATTGTGATTTTTGCCGCTACTTTTAATGGCAAAAACTGCAATCACTTTTGCACCAACCTAATAGTTGACTTTTTGAGAAAGACAAGATTGTGTTTACCACACACTACACATGCATTAACCCTCCTTCAGTATTTATCTGCTCGGCCCTGGCTTCATTGCCTCCCTTCAAATTATTTGGCCAAATGAAATAAAAAGTAAGCATCTCCAGGTGGATTAGAGGTAAGGTATACAGAAAAGATTAAAAACAAAATCAAATCATTTTATATTCAAGGAGCTTTGCAGTAAGAGTCAGAAATGCAGGGTATCACAAGGTATAATTATTTAGTAAATAATAATTTGCAATAAGGGTAGAGCCATAAACAAGGCAAATCCTCTCTTCACCCTAAAGAAGCCTTGAGCATACTGAGGATATGTCAAATAAATTGGCCAATTGTAATGCATGTGATTAAGTGCTATACTCTGGGAACTACTAGAAATGATTTCAGAAAGAATGTTCTATCTACTGAATATCTGAAACTGGAGTAGGAGATGAGACGAAGAGTAGGAAGGTCATTTCAGCCAGAACAATGAGCATATTCAAAGACCTGGGAACAATAAAGGATACTACATATTATGCCTGCCAAGGTATTGAGTGTGCACAAGAATGGGGAAGTGATGAGTAAAGATGCCGGAGATAAGAGGCAGGAGGGTAGGGCTTGAGAGGCCAGAATATACACTGAAAAGCAACAGAAGAGATTTTAAGGATTTAACACAAGGGGAAGTACTAGATTCAGATTTGCATTATAGTAAAAGTATAAAAAGAGTAAGAGAAAATGTAATGAAGAGAAAGATTAAATCCAGCCTGAAAAGATTAAGGATAGTCTCCCAAAGAAGTAAAATTTGACATTGATTTTGAAGGACTGTAGGATTCTGATAGAGTAGGTGGGGTCCACTATTGTAGGTGGAGGGTGGAGCAGACACCAAAAGGTGCAGCCTGGGTGTGAATTTGTTGGGTAGTTTGAGATTGCATTATGAAATATTTAATGCCTGATAAAAAGTAAACATAGTCTAACAACCACATTTTTTTTAAGGAATTACAAGTGGACCAAGTTTTGTATTCAGGACATGTGAAAAGAAATAGTGAGAAGTAAATTTATTTGACCTGGAATAAGGAATATTGAGAAATAAGATTACAGATGACCTTGAATACTGCCATAAGGTTTAAGGGAGTCACAGACTGGATCACAAAGTGACACAACTGGTTTCTTCTAGAAATCATAGTTTTGAAAACTCCAGTCCTCCCCTTGTTCCCTTCCCCTCCCATTTTTATCCTTATAAACTAAAGACCTTAGAAACAAGGGCAGCAGAGAGAAAAACATGTAATCTAAGGTTGACTTACTGGGTACACTTTCATCACTACCATCAATACTACTAATTTTATGAATTATAACACGTAGAGGTTGATTTTCAGCTCTTGTTAAAAGGCAAGGAAGTGGTAGCATATACATTCCATGAGGGTCCCGGCCTGGCACTGGCCTAACTCCCACTTGGCCCCAGTTGAGTCACCACTAGGACAGGTGCAAAGGGCAGCGGCATAAACTGTGAGATGAATGAGAATGAGGCTGCTGTTTTTGTGATTTTTAGAAACCATTCACATGTCTCTTTGTTTGGACACCATTGAGGGTGTCTGTGCTTTTTAGCATATCCAGGAAGAAGTGGTCTTTGATACCACTGTACATTAGCATATGCTTTGTGGTCATTTGCAGTCAGTTGGCAAGGCCACATAGGCACCTGAATTGAGATGTTTTCTCATGAAAGTTTGTTATCCTTATTCTCTGTTATTCTCCTACCAATGAAGCGCAAAGAAGAGACATGAATAGTACTTATTACGAGGGACATCATAATTACCAACACGCATTGTGTACCTACTGTGTGCCAGGCACCAAGCTGGATTTTCACAGAATTAAATAGAAATATGAGGGAGGTCCTATAATTATCCACATCTCACATTTTTACAGATGAAGAAACTG
Organism: Macaca fascicularis; assembly: GCF_037993035.2. Classification (NCBI taxonomy): domain Eukaryota; kingdom Metazoa; phylum Chordata; class Mammalia; order Primates; family Cercopithecidae; genus Macaca; species Macaca fascicularis. The sequence goes on along the minus strand of NC_088388.1, from coordinate 95,002,212 downwards.
AAGCAGAATAGATATGTACTATAACAGATGATTTCTATAATGGGTTTTCAAGTCTAACAGATTGGGTTATCATTTAGATATTAGTTCATAAATTAAATTTCATATTGCACAAAAGTAATCTCAGAAATGGCCTATGTGTTTACACTTGCACAGAATGGGAATGTCATTCTTTTGCAAACTGTAGCCGTCTCTATTCAGTATTGCAGTCTAGTCTTTGCTGCTCTTCAGCACAAAAGAACAACATGGCAGTTCTATGTTATGTCCATATGCAAAGTTATTAATCTAAGTCATTTGTGAACAAGTAGTTTAAGAAACCTAAATTTCTGGATATATATATACACACGTATATATATGTATATATACGTGTGTATATATACGCACATATATATGTATATATGTGTATATATATGTATATATACACACACATATATATACATGTGTGTATATATATGAAAATCCTTTGAACAACAATTTAGCCCTCTAGTGGAGACAAGCCTGACCAACATGGTGAAATCCCGTCTCTAATAAAAAAATACAAAATTAGCTGGGCATGATGGCAGGTGCCTGTAATCCCAGCTACTTGGGAGACTGAGGCAGAAAAATCGCTTGAACCTGGGAGGCAGAGGTTGCAGTGAGACGAGATCATGCCATTGCACTCCAGCCTGGGTGACAAAGTGAGACTCCATCTCAAAAAAAAAAGTCAATAATTAGATTGAAGAGATATAAAAATAAATCCAGGTTTGCAATATAGTCTATGATGGGAAGTCAATCACCTTCTTCTCTCTCTTTACCTCTCTCTCTCTCTTTCTTTCTCTCTCTCACGCATACACACACACAGACACACACACACACACACACACACACACACACACACCCTGTCTTCTTCAGTATAAACAGTAGAAACACCTAATTACATAAGAAAGAAGGACAGATACTTTTGGAAAAGAGTGGATTTCAGAAAGTCCCATGCTTGGCATAAAAATCAAAACTGTCGCCGGGCGCGGTGGCTCACGCCTGTAATCCCAGCACTTTGGGAGGCCGAGGCGGGCGGATCACGAAGTCAGGAGATCGAGACCATCCTGGCTAACACGGTGAAACCCCGTCTCTACTAAAAATGCAAAAAATTAGCCGGGCGAGGCGGCGGGCGCCTGTAGTCCCAGCTACTCGGGAGGCTGAGGCAGGAGAATGGCGTGAACCCGGGAGGCGGAGCTTGCAGTGAGCCGAGATCGCGCCATTGCACTCCAGCCTGGGCGACTAAGCGAGACTCTGTCTCAAAAAAAAAAAAAAAAAAAAAAAAAAAAAAAATCAAAACTGTCATCTTACACAACAGTTTATAACAGAGCTGGTTGAGCATCACCACATTGGGGTTCATGGAACATCTCAAGCTGTTTCTTAAACATTTAGGGTTTGGGCAAAACCAAAAAGCATTTCACCAACCACTTTTTCCCTTAATTTGTAAACCCGTGTTTAAAAGAAATGTAATCCATATGTTTCTGATTCATTTACACTTAGCTCATCAAAATTGTGTTTTATATGAATTACTTATGTGCAAAAAACTGTGTCTTTCAAGCTTTTTTCTTAGCAACAAGAATTTAAATTTGGTTTGTTGTTGTTTTAAGGCTTTTTCCCCTCCTTTATAGTAGACTTATTCTACTAAGAAGGTTTGGAATTTGATGGGAAACTGAGAAACACATGGTTTAAGTCAGTTCTAAGTTAGGCAGTGCACATTTGTCTTCCAGCTAATTTACCCATGTATCTATTGCAAAGTTTTCTTTTCTATTTGTTGACTTTTCTATAATTATAGTGTTCTCCCTCTACCTATGCTGATTATTTTTATCTTGAAAATTGAGATTGCTTTGGGATGCATACAAAATGGCAGTGAAGTCATTCTAAAAACTCCCTGATCCATACCAAACAAGATAAAAAGCAGCCCTTAATTCCCAAAGCTGATATGATACTCACAGTCAAGCCATTTTGTTCTCTGTTGGGTATAAACAATCCTACAGAATGTCAACCTCAGACAAGGTTACTCTGAGACCATGGTAAAATGAGACAAAATAACACTTCATAATTTTGTCTAAAAACAGACACAAACAAGGTCACTATGCAACCTCCAAAACACCAAACACCCCCCTCTCTTGTTAAATGAGTGATAGCTACTTCTTTATTTAATTAGAATTGACTTTACTTTGTGACAGCTTCCAATCTAGAACAAAGCACCATTTCCTTAGACCCTCCCGAAATCACTCAAAGTCCAAATCTCAGGACAGATTCTCTCTAACATTCTCCTACTGAGATACCCTGTGACCCCTCATGATGTGTGTTCTCCCTTGCTGCAACAAGTAATAAAGCCAACAGCTGTGTTCCTAGTGGTCTTTGACTGAGGATATTGACATATTAAAAGAATGTCTCTATTTTTTTTCTTAGCTTCCAAACTCACCTGTTCTAAAAATCAAAAGGCTGATTCCAAATGGAAGAAATGAAGGGGGGGCGGCAAACCTGTGCTTTCAGAATGGGGAGCTGAGAAACAGAGCAGCAAGGGGCCTGGTATTGTGTGTTAGGAAAGAGCCTGAGTTTGGGACTCAGGATTTGGTCTTGGTTCTACCACTGTGTGATCTCGAGCAAGTTACTTAGCCTAACAAGGCTTCCATTGCCTTATTTCTTAGGTGGAAATAATCATGCCTACTTTTAAGAATTGTTTATAAGGAGGTAAAAAAGAGATAAAATTCATATAGTGCCTATATCGGTACCTGTTGGTGTCTCCTGACATCTCCTCCTACCTAGAGTTATCAGATTTAACAAATAAGAATACAGGGCTGGGCACGATGGCTCATGCCTGTAATCCCAGCCCTTTGGGAGGCTGACGTGGGTGGATCACGAGGTCAGGAGTTCGAGACCAGCCTGGCCAACATGGTAAAACCCCATCTCTACTAAAAAATATATAAAAATTAGCTGGGCCTGGTGGTGGGCACCTGTAATCCTGAGGGCTCGGGGGGGAGGAAAATCGCTTGAACCTGGGAGGCAGAGTTTGCAGTGATCCGAGATCGTGCCACTGCACTCCAGTCTGGGCGACAGAGCAAGACTCCATCTCAAACAAACAAAGCAAATAAGAATACAGAATGCCCAGGTGTTCTGTATTTTATCTGAAAACCCTACCTCCTGTGCTTTCCCCACTCTGTGGGACCAGAATTGTATCTAGGTACCTGCCAAAGCATATCAGGTGTGCTACCACATAAAATTAGAAATTAGCATCTTGAAAAATCACAGAAATTTAGTTCTCATTGACATTGAATTGAAAAATAAAGAAAATAAGACGTTACTAGAACCAAAACACATGTTGAGTGTCATGGAGAAGTAGAAATTATACTTCCATACAGGAAGTTTATTGAAATTGAAAAGATTTGTCTCTGAATTAAGACTACAAACTAAGGTCATGATTTGTAACCCATGATTGCAAAATTGTTCTTATACTACTTTTCTGAAATTTTACAAAATTTTGCATGCATTTTCACAAGTGAAAAGGGAATGATGCAATGTAACATGTTTTCATATCTTTTCTCAAGGAGAAAATTGCTCCACAAGATCAGATAAACCGACATTTGTCAAGGCCACCTCCAGATTATAAAGACCAAAGAAGAAATGTGGGCAATATGCAACCAACTGCTCAGTATTCTGGTAAGTGTCCTTAAAAATTCATAAAAGTTATAGCTGTGAAAGGAAAAAAAATTCATTTTTCAATTATCCCTGTAACTCACATATGATTGTAATATCTTTCTTAGAATTTCTAACTCCCATTTGGCTTTCATACCAAGACTACACAAATATTTTTTAGTCCTTTCATCAGTTTTTTTTTTCATCAGTCTTGCCCTGTACTCACATATTTTACCACTCTCTGGACTACCTCCAAGAACTCAAAAGAGCTAAATATTTTTCTGTTAGGTTGAATCACTCTCCTCCCAAAGATATACCTTAACCCAGGTAGTGGAAGGTAAGCAGACATTTCTCCCTCTTAGGCACATGTGTAACTTTCACAAATCCTAGTCTTTTTGTATCCACCGTTGAGCCCATCTCCAAGGTTTCTCCTTCAAAGACAAAGGTCCGGCCACCAAGGAATACTTGAAAAGCAAATTAAGTTTTCACAGAGTCTCTCAAAAACACCAAAGGTGAACTCTATTTAAATCACAAAGCAAATCTTCTTAATAGCTCTCTCAGTATAAAATAAATGGTAAGTACAAAAGTCCCCTAAATTCTCTCTCTTCCCACTCATTAAACTCCAAAAAACCTTTCCCAAACCCAGCCTATATTGCTCTGCCTTCTCCTATTTAGTATCTATTCAATACACTTCTGCCCCAAACTGTCTAAAACTCTCTGCACTTTCTAATGTAAGTTAAGCTTATACTCTTGGGTTTCCTAAGTTCTCTCTGCCTTACCTGTTACCTTCATCTGTCCAGGAAGCCACAAAGAAGATTCCCTAAAGAAAGAAAGGCTGTGAACACCTCTATTTTATTAATATTTCCTGGTACTGTTAAGTGTACTTTTAAATATGTTGTCCTGACTTATTTAAACCCCCTCAGATACAACAGGTTGCCTCTTTCAACTGAAGCTGAGAATGGGGCTGGGCTCAGTAGCACATGCCTGTAGTCCCAGCTATTCTGGAGGCTGAGGTGGGAGGATTGCTTGAGCCCAAAAGTTCAAGGCCAGCCTGGGCAACATATTGAGACACTGTCTCTAAAAACAGCAAATAACATTAGGAACGGGATGTATGTTTTCCACTCTGTAAGATTACTTTGCCTCAGGACAAAAACGGGATTCTCTAGTTGATTTTCCTCAAGGAGGCTGAAAGATAAGATGTGGTTTCCAGTCATGTGTTGCTTAATGATGGGGGTATGTTCTGAGAATTGCATTGTTAGGTAATTTTGTTGTGCAAACATCATAGTGTGTACTTATACAGACCTAGATAGTCTAGCCCACTACACACCTAGGCTATATGATATAGCTGATTGCTCCCAGTCTACAAACCTAGACAGCATGTTACTGTGATGACTACTGTAGGCAGTTATAACACAATGGTAAGTGTGTGTGTATCTAAACATAGAAAAGGTACAGTAAAATATAATTTAAAAGATACAAAATGGTACATTTGTATAGGGCCCTTAGCACGAATGGAGCTTGCAAGACTGGAAGTTGCACTGGGTGTCAGTGAGCGAGTGGCACATGAATACAAAGGCCTAGGATATCACTGTACACTACTGTGGACCTTATAAACACTGTACACTTAGACTTCACTAAACTTATTTTTTAAAATTTCTTTCTTTAATAATAAATTAACTTTTACATTAATTTTTTTGCTTTGCTTTACAACTTTTAAATTGTTTAAACTTTTGACTTTTGTGATGACACAGCTTAAAACACAATCACATTGTACAGCTGTACAAAATTATTCTTTTCTCCATATCGTTATTCTAGAAGCTTTTTTCTATTTTCTTACAATTTTTTAAATTATTTTTAATTGACATATAATTGTTCATATGTATGGGGTACAGAAGGATATTTTTATGTATGTAAACAGTGTATAACGATCAGATCAGGGTAGTTACCATAACCATCACATCAAACATTTATCATTTCTTTGTGTTGGGAACATTCAAAATCCTCTCCTCAGTATTTGAAAACATAGTATAAATTATCCTTAACTATAGTCATCCTAGAGTGCTATCGAACACCAGGACTTATTCCTCCTATTTAGCTGTAATTTTGTATCCATTAACCATCTTCTCTCTACTTTTTCTCCCCACATCTTCCACACCTCTAGAAACCACAATTCTACTCTCTACTTCTGTGAGAGCAACTTATTTAGCTTACACATATGAATGAGAACATATGGTCCTGTGCCTGGCTTATTTTACTTAAAATTTTTTTTTAATTTTATGTTTTTGTTTTTACTTTTTAAACTAAGACACAAACACAAACATACACACATTAGCCTAGGCCTGCACAGGGTCAGGATCATCAATATCACTGTCATCCACCTGCACATCTTCACCCACAAAGATGATATTGCTTAATCTTATTGGCATTGTATGTCATCTCCCTTACTGTTCAAGTGTCTCCTACCTGGCTGTTATCTCTCTTCATCAAACATGGCCCACTACACAATGCGCTACACAGATACAAGGAGATACAAGAGAGTGCCTTTGCCTTCAAAGGGTATGTAGTCTAGTTGGGGGCATATTTGTAAATAATAGCAAGGCTAATGTGTTCATTTGGCCCTCAGTCTTTCAGGATGTATACCACCTAGGTATCCTTAAGCAGCAGGGGATAGCCCACGTTTACAACTGCAGACATGCTCTACCCATCCACTGATATTGTGATATTCTTTTGTGTGTTAAGTTCTGTATTTCTCAGAATCTCTGACTCTTTGGGCCTCTCTGATAATCTTTGCCTCCAAAAATGTTTCCTCATGATGACTTCACCCTCCAGAAGTTAAGGAGATTTCAATGTGTTGATTAGTCACTATCTGTTGTGTGGAGCCTCTTATTACACAGCCTGTGGCTTAAGCACTTGTTCCATATTGTTGCAGAACTTTCTCCTTAGTTCAGCTAAAACCAGGCTCTCATCACACGGCCAGGAAAGATTCGGCTCGTGGACACATAGAAGGATGAGGAAAAATGGAATGTATTGAGCAAAAAGGAAAAATAACTCTCAGTAAAGTGAGAGAGAGTCCTGCTAGCAGGTTTCCCACCTCACAGATTGAACCCCAGGTCACCACACAGGAAGAGGAGAGGCCAGGCTCCTCCCTGCTGCAAATGGCGTGAACTTCCCGAGGCTCCACCCTGTCCTCCCAGTGCACAGGTGGGCATTATTCAGAGAGTCAGTCGGAAACAGACTTCATCCGGGAGCAGCAGTCCAGTTTTTCAGCCTTCAGGCTGTGTTAGGTTTGAAGGCATGGGGGAGACCCTTGTCTGCCTCCTGGGTCTCTGTCAGTATCCTATCAGTTATTGACAGGCATCAATTTAACTGGCAGGCACTTTGAGGCTCCACAGATTGCCCAATACTAAGTGCTAAATGAAAGATTCGGAGGGCAAATACTGCTGGAGAGGGGAGACTGGAAGATAAAAGAAAGCTTAATAGAGAGCTTCGGCCTTAGCCTGAGCCTTGAGGAAAAGGTAGAGCTCAGTGAGGAAGGGAAATGCCATAAGCAAAGGTGGCTCACAGTGCATTGAGTAACAATTCAATAGTAACTACACTTCTTGGAACTGAAGACTTTCTTTATGGAGATAATTTCTGGAACATTGAATTCCAGATGTTTAAAGAGAGAGACATTTGGGCCAGGCCCAGTGGCTCACACCTGTAATCCCAGCACTTTGGGAGGCCGAGGTGGGCGAATCACGAGGTCAGGAGATCGAGACCATCCTGGCTAACATGGTGAAACCCCGTCTCTACTAAAAATGCAAAAAAATTAGCCGGGCGTGGTGGCGGGCGCCTGTAGTCTCAGCTACTCGGGAGGCTGAGGCGGGAGAATGGCGTGAGCCTGGGAGTCGGAGCTTGCAGTGAACCGAGATCGTGCCACTGCACTCCAGCCTGGACAACAGTGAGACTCCGTCTCAAAAAAAAAAAAAAAAAAAAGAGATGGAGATTTAGCCTTTGAACACTGGGAAGCCACTGGGGCAGCTTCTTGAATGGGGATGATTCAAAGAATGGGACGTGATTTTCAAGGCCATAGTTTGGGAATATTGATCTAGGAGCCGTGTGTAGCATTCATCCATACTTTCTCATTTGGACCTGGGGTAAACAGTAACATGGATTTCATGAGAGCTGACTAATCAAGACTATAGTCTCTGGACTTGGAACATGGTAAAGCTAATTCAAAATGGAAGATTGACCGTTACCTCCCTTCAGTGACTTCAGAAGAGGAATAAAATAAAACCTACCAAATAGAACTATTCTATTTTAGTCTTCTTTTTGTAATGTGTAAACTTGTGAACCAAAGAGTGACCTCGGGTGCTCCTTCCTCCCAAAAGCTGTCTTGTTCCTTTTATATAATTTATTTGATGATTATTTCGCCTAAATTGTCTTACACCTGAAAGCAGTTTCATATTAATGAGTTATTGAAAAGTGCAATTACAGAGGAGATAACATACTGTTACGAACTAATAAAATTCTCTTCTTTTTCTCAGGTGGCTCATCCACAATAAGCTTAAACTCTAACCAGGCTTTGGCAAACCCAGTTTCAACACACACCATTTTAACTTCCAATTCCAGCCTCCTGTCTACTTCTCATGGGACAAGAATGCCATCATTATCTACAGCAGTTCAGAACATAGGGATGTATGGAAATCTGCCTTGTAATCAACCTAGCACATACAGTGTCACTTCAGGAATGAATCAACTGACCCAACAGAGAAACCCAAAGCAATTGATAGCAAATCAAAACAACCCTATGATGCCACGGCCACCTACCTTAGGGCCAGGTAATAATAACAATGTAGCCACTTTCGGAGCTGGATCTGTTGGCAATTCACAACAACTGAGACCAAATTTAACCCATAGTATGGCAAGCATGCCACCACAGAGAACATCAAATGTAATGATCACATCCAACACGAGTGCACCAAACTGGGCCTCTCAAGAAGCAACAACCAAACAGCAAGAAGCCCTGACATCTGCAGGAGTCCGCTTCCCCACAGGGACACCTGCAGCCTATACCCCAAATCAGCCATTGCAACAGGCAGTAGGTAGCCAGCAATTTTCCCAGAGGGCGGTGGCTCCTCCTAACCAGTTAACACCAGCAGTGCAAATGAGACCCATGAACCAAATGAGCCAAACACTAAATGGACAAACCATGGGTCCCCTCAGGGGTCTGAATCTCAGACCCAATCAGCTAAGCACACAGATTTTGCCTAATTTGAATCAGTCAGGAACAGGGTTGAATCAATTGAGGACGGGCATCAACCAGCCGCCATCCTTGACGCCCAGCAATTTTCCTTCACCCAACCAAAGTTCCAGGGCTTTTCAAGGAACTGACCACAGCAGTGACTTAGCTTTTGACTTCCTCAGCCAACAAACTGATAACATTGGCCCTGCCCTAAACAGTGATGCTGATTTCATTGATTCTTTATTGAAGACAGAACCTGGTAATGATGACTGGATGAAAGACATCAATCTTGATGAAATCTTGGGGAACAATTCCTGAAGAAGAAAGGGGAAACAATTTCCAAACTCCAAGCACTAAAAGGCAGTATTTTACAGAAACTCTGTAGAGGCTGAACTGTTGATGTTCAGGTAGACTACATGAAGATGACATGCTTAAAAATGGAAAGCAGAAAGTAACTGCAGTGATGAACATTTTGGTCCAAATTCTTGTTTTAAATCTTACACCCGAAAGTAAAACATTGGGATCTCTTTTCCCTGTCTAAACTCCAGGACACAGTATCCAATTTATCCAAACAGAACTGTGGTGTCAATGTGTAATTAATTGTGTAAAATAGCCTTCCCAACCAACTTCCTTTTTCCCTGGAAAAAAAAAAAGAGGTAATAGAACTTGTAGTTTATTTAAACCCCATGTCATGAGGAGGTACTAGTTCCAAGCAACAAACTCCTTAATTTGCTCTAATAGATAGGTATGGTTTAATCTTTCCATTGTGTCTTTTCATTTAATTTTCCTGAAGCTTGCAGGATAGATTGAAATAATTATAGGTTTGTTTGGAGTAACCAAACAGTGTGCTAATTAAGAAAAAGTCAGAGAACCTAGAAAACATCCAGTGGATTACGGAATTTCTTCCCCAGATTCACTCCTCACTTTTACAATTTTCCCACAATCCTCTACTTCAGTGAGATGCTGTGTTTCATGATTAAACAAAAATATAGAGCTGTGCGATTTGATTTTGGCTTCTACAACCAACATCTGAATCCATTCCAAATGAAATTTTAGATATAACAAAGGCTTGTCCTAATCATACTGAAATATTGGTGCACACCTCTCTGCACTGGATTTAACTTTTTAAAAAAAAAAAAAAAAACACTGGACATTGCTATAAATGAGATTTATTTGGCTACAAACAACCTGGGATGTTTCTTATTATGATTGATGCCTGCTGGTTTGTTCCCAAGCTAAGTAAAATTGAGCCTCATCCTCCCTACTCATTTTGATGACTGAGGCTGGCTTACAAGAAAAGGAAGTTTGGAGACTAAAACCGAGATTAGAAAGTATCATGTTTTGGTTGGAGATAAGAACCAGGGGAGGCAAGTACCAGTGTGTACAAATTTATTTCACGGAATTTGAAAGAAAACATAATCAAGAGGGAAAACAATTTGTCCTTCATTGGACATATTATTTGGATTTGGGTGAACAGCGAAATGGAATGTGGTCTGTTAGGAGCGTTCTGTTCGTTCTTCTGTCCCTAATGTGATGAATCATTGCCACATGTTAGTTGGACTCTTCATATCCAGGTTTTGTCCCTCAGGGCTGAGCACTATATCAAAGAGTTTTTGTTGAGTCATTTAACCTCAGTGCCCACATACAGATCAGCTGTAAAATGGGGAAGATGTGTGCTGATTTGGAATGAATGCAAAATATCACTATCATTTTCCTAATTACAGAGGAGCAAAGGTTATCTTCAGCCCTTTCAGTTATACGCTCACATATTCAAATATCAAATGTAATTTAGCTGAAGTTATTTAATAACCAAGTCTTCAATATCTGTTCAAAGAAAAAGAACACACTTTGAAAATTCTGCAAAGCTCTCTCCCAGTCTTTAAAATGTCTAGAAGCACTCTCCTTCTTTACAATACCAACATCACTGGCCCAGAATCTTTCCTGTGCTAGGCTGTAAATGTAAATAAATTACTTGTTTTGTAAACTTTTGTAAAGAATATTTTGGTAGAAATACTTAAAACATATTCTTTGGGTTATATTTATACATATGTGAAATAAATATACTATCAAAAGGTTATATTTTATACAAAAAGTAAATTGCTACCTTTTGTATGCTAATATACAAAGTTTTGTATAATATGATGGTTTATTTTTAGCTCTACACTTAAACCATAGGTGGTTGAGTGGGAACTTTTGAAAACTATCAAGAGGCTTGTTAGACAAATTTATATTCTGAAACCTCAATAAGAAAGCATTCCAGGTTTCAATCCTTGTTTTTTGTCCTGCTCCCAAATTCTTTTTTAAACCCATAGTTCTTGTGTCTTATTTGATTCTTCTGCTGTGCACATTGTATTGGTCCTTGTTGCATGTAGTCTACTGTGTGTTTTCCCATTTTATAAGACAGCATTTCTCCATACAAAAAGAAAAAAAAAAGATGTACATATAAATGCTTTTATTGTATGGCTCCTCCATGTTACTGTATATATCTGCCAGCACTTCCCAGTTACACTCCTGTGAGTCGGCTTATTTTTACCCTAACATAAATAGTATGTTTTGTAGTAGTTATCAAATTTAAGAGATAAAGCAATCAGAATGTTTGGATTTTCTTCTATCTTAATGTGAATTTCATAATTAATGTCTATTTATTCAGCTATTCATTAAAATACAGGATTCTTTGGGAAAACATGGTATAATCTGTAGTTTCTGTTTGTTAGCAGCCTATTACCAAAGATGACATAATGTTCCTGAAAGCAGAGATAACAACAATTTGATAGACATATTTAGCTAAAACCTTAAGATTTACAACTTAAGAGCTATTGGAATACAGTCTGCCATTTATAGAAATACCAGACCACTTAATTGTTGGCATTGTTTATCATCCTGACATAGAGAGGAGGTAGAAGTAATTTTTCTTTTTTGTTCTAAGTCAAAGACTAGAAAGCAGTTTAAGCAAGTAACTCGGTCTTGGCTTTGTGTTAAGCCCTATGAAGACAGATAACTCTGCTCTAAGTGAACGCACTAATATTACCTGCATTACTGTAACCGTACCATAACGGTAAAGATTTCAACTTGTAAAACAAGTATGTTGTATTGTGTATAATTTCATGTGTAAAAAACTGTTTTAAAAAATTCAGAAGTAGGCCGGGCGTGGTGGCTCATGCCTGTAATCCTAGCATTTTGGGAGGCCGAGGCAGGTGAATAACGAGGTCAAGAGATGGAGACCATCCTGGCCAACATGGTGAAACCTCATCTCTACTAAAAATACAAAAAATTAGCCGGGTGTGTTGGTAGGCACCTGCAGTCCCAGCTCCTCAGGAGGCTGAGGCAGGAGAATCACTTGAACTCGGGAGGCAGAGGTTGCAGTGAGCCCAGACTGCGCCACTGCACTCCAGCCTGGCAACACAGTGAGACTCCGTCTCAAAAAAAAAAAAAAAAAAAAAATTCAGAGGTAGTTAATGAAATCATACTTTCAGTCACCAACAATATTGTTGCTTCATTATGCATAGTTCTGAAAACCATTCATAATAATGGGTACTTAAAGGCAAGTTTAGTCTCTAGGAAGCTTCTAAACGAGTGAAATGTTGACTTGCCTCAGTGTTCTTTAGTTCACTTAAAAAGTTTGTATTAACATTCTATATGCATGGCATCTACTAAATACTGGGGAAATACAGACTAATTCTCAGGCACTGTGGAAATTTGCCTGGCCTGCTGTGTGGCGTTTGGTCAGACCAGGCTAGTGAACACAGGCTAGGTAAATACAGCCCGAATGGACATATTTACACAGTCCTTCTTGAGAGTCGAGGTTGAGAGTAAGATGGGCCTTTAGAGGAGGCAAGAAGAACCATTCCAAATTCTCCTGCACTGCTGTCTAAATATGTTGTTAAGCTCTCGTTGTCCCTTTCCCCTCTACTAAAAAAGTATGTGACATTATCTTTTTTATTAGCATTGTTAATAAACCAATAATGAAATTGAATTTTTTTTTTTTTTTGAGACGGAGTCTCGCTCTGTTGCCCAGGCTGGAGTGCAGTGGTGCGATCTCTGCTCACTGCAAGCTCCACCTCCCGGTTTCATGCCATTCTCCTGCCTCAGCCTCCCGAGTAGCTGGGACTACAGGCACCTGCCACCATGCCCAGCTAATTTTTTGTATTTTTAGTAGAGACGGGGTTTCACTGTGTTAGCCAGGATGGAATTGATCTCCTGACCTCGTGATCTGCCCGCCTCAGCCTCCCAAAGTGCTGGGATTACAGGCGTGAGCCACTAGGCCCGGCCTGAAATTGACATTTTTATATAGTCCCCGTTCCAATGAGCCTGGAAGGTCACATAGGAAATAAACAAAATCCACATTTTAAAAAAATGAATAATATACATACAGATTAAGAGAAAAATGTGTAATTACAAAATTATCTATGAAGCACGTTGTGTAGCCATGGAAGTAGACCTGAGAGTGGAAAAGTAAGTACAAAAGAGAGAACAACTCAGCTCCTTCCCACCCTTCAGTTGCCAAAGGCTGTTCAAATTGTTAATCATTTTGTCCACAATTTCTCTTTGACATTTCTGTGACTGTTTTCACACCCAAAAAAAGAGGGTTTGGGGCTGAAATAATGCTATATTCCCTTTCAACTCTAAAACCCTGCGTTAGATTTTCTTCCAAAACTAAGTAGAAAATTAGCCAAAAAAGACTCACTAGCATCCTTTCTAAAATAAAGAAATTTTATTTTAGGAGAAAACCAATACTTTGAGTAATATACTCCCTTGGGTATATATTAATGAACTTTTGTGATCTGTAAATGACAGTGTAACAGCTTCTAATATCCTTCCTAAATACCTGTTCTCATGCTGCTATAAAGATACTACCTGAGACTGGGTAATTTATAAAGAAAAGAGACTGAATTAACTCACAGTTCTGTATGGCTGTGGTGGCCTCAGGAAACTCTCAATCATGGTGGAAGGCAAATGGAGAAGCAGATATGTCTTACATGACGGGAGGAGAGAAAGTGCACAGTGGAAACTGCCATTTTAAAACCATCAGATCTCATGTGAACTCCCTCACTATCACAAGAACAGCATGGGGGAACCACCCCCGTGATCCAGTCACCTCCCACCAGGTCCCTCTTAACACGTGGAGATTACTATTTGAGATGAGATTTGGGTGGGGACAGAGCCAAATATCATAGACAAAGTACCAGGAGTGTCCTAGGATCAGCTTCATTGGCAGCAATAAAATAACTAAAACCTTGTACCATGAGGATTAAGAAAACATATTGACCTTAGATTTTTAAAATCAAAACGCTGTTGCTTAGGTTTTTAAAACCACAATGCTGGTCTGCTTGCAATAATATCAATACAGAGGCTTCTGTTTGTTTACATAAATAGCATCTTAAGTTCCCTTTTATCAAATTTAAGTCATCTTCAGCTCTAGGATGTGCAAGAATATACAAATGCTTTCTATAATACTTAGGATTCTTTCAGCAAAAGGGAAGGAGGAAGGGGGAAAAGAGACAATAACATATAAAATATGGCATACATATATAGAAACTTCTTTTGGGGTTCTTTCAGTAAAAAGAGGATAGAAGGATACGAGAAAGGATGGAAAGAAAGCGTGTCTCCAATAGGCTTAGAAAAAAGAATGTACTGCTTAACATAACTAAAACTTCTGGGAGACACTGGGTTTAGGCATGGCTGTATACAGCAGCTCAACAATGTCATCAAGAATTGGTTCTTTTATGTCTCTCACTTTTGTTTCCCTGTGTCTTGTCTCCATCCTTGGGCATGCCCTTCTCTTATATTGGCAAAGTGATTGACAAGTTCCAGATTTAACATCCTCAGCATAAACAGTCCATGTTCAGCATAAACAGAGTGAATGTTTTCCTTTCAAAGACCTAACTGTGTGTCTCACAGGCTTTAATTAGGGTGTGTGGCCATCCCTGAACATTTTGGCCAAGGAGGTACAGTGTTCTGATTGGCCTGGTCTAAATCAAATGCCTATCCCTATAGGCAGAAGTAGTGTTAATACCACACAAATTGAATGGGCTGAGGGTGAGAAAGGGGTAATCTCAAAGAAAAATCAGGTTGTTATTGTCAGGGAAAAAATTAATAAATATAAGAAATAGATGTAAAAAAAAAACCTCACAAACGTTTACTACCTTTTTCTGGCTGTCCTATTTTCATACACACCGTATTCCCCATATCTTAAATTACAAAATCTCACTAATAATCCAAATACACTCACCTGCTTCCTATGGAGAGACAATCTAAATCTCATCTGTTTACTGCATTCACCTCCTAGACCAGCACACCTAGTTGAGGTAAACTCTTTTGCAAGTAAAGATGGACCAGCAACCTAAGCCCAAAAGATGTTTATTCACCTCCAGTGTATACAATAAACATTCAGTGTGGAAAGAGAACAGGATAATGGTAATGATAAGTTCTACTTGGAAGAGAAACTAAAATGTACAGATAATATCTTAAGAGTAAAAATTATTTTGCCCTTGAGCTTTCAAATCAACAGTTTGGGGGAGAAGAGACATAAAAACTTTCTTCTGTCGTCAGGATGCATGCCAGTTGCATTTTATATTGAGAATAATTGTCTCTTTCTTCAGAGAGTATATTAGGTGCTAGGGAGGGGCTCAGAGAATCAGAATTCTCTTGGGTCCCAGTCATATCTCCTGCTACCATTCCTATCTCTCTGACTTAGTATACAACAACTTTAGCTTAGGATTGAGAATTCAACATTCTTTAAAAAGTCTCAACTGATTTCTAATTAGAGAAACAAAAACCAATTCAAATACTTGATGTGTCAGGGAGATTTTAATGCAAGGAATTGGTTACACAGGTGATGGACAGCAGAGATGCCACATACAAAATGGTGAGAACCATTCAGAGATGAATAAAAGCAATAAGCCACTACAGCTTCTAGGATGAAAGGGCAAAAAGACAAGGAGCCAGGATCACTAAGCAGATGCTGCAACATTGGCTGGCCAGTCTGGTAGGAGCCAGATCCAGGGAGAAGTTTCAGCTGTTAATGGAAATATCACTTATGACAGAGAGGGAGGAGAAGGAATACAATCCCCACCCTCAGTCATCTTCTTTCACTCTCCAGTAAATTGTCTCATTTGCTGAACTCAGCTGGAACATAGTCTAAAGGAGTGCATTACAGATCAGAACAGAAAAAGGGAAAGGAATACATCTGCCAATACATGGACCAGGTCTGATATAACAAGTCTGCAGCTTTCTCAGCAAAGCCTGATTTTCCTCCTTCTCTGTTTTCAAATACATTAACTTAATCTAAATTTGTCCATTTATTACAGAATGGTATCAATTAGGAAACTGTTCATCGCAGGTATTTGAAACCCCACCTGATGGTGGTTTAAACAGAGAAGGGTTTTTAAAATATCTCATTGGCTCTAAGAACACATGTTTTTCATGTTTTTTATTTGTAAAATTAGGTAATCATTTACAATTGATGTGAAGAGAAAATATTATACTATTGTATAATAGCATTTTCTTTTCTTAGTGGTATATGGAATAATGATGTGTCTTACAATCAATGGCATGAATGTGATGAAAGGTAGTATTTGTCTTGTGGAACAAGGGGTCTAGGCGGGCAATCCTGACCAGGAACAAGGGTCTAACAATGCTGTTGGGTACTCAGGCTATTTTCACCTTTCATCTCTGCCATGGGTATGCATAAAAGCCTTCTTCCTCATTCTTGTCACCAGTGATGACAAGAATTATTACCTCAGCCTCCTGTCTATGTTCCAAGCTAGAAAAATGGAAAGGAAAACAATATGAAGGGCAAAAATGTTGCCTATAGCAAGTCTTTACGTTTTCATTTGGAAAAGATCACCCAAGCTAGAGACTTATAACTATACCTCATCAGCTCTGACTGTGTTTTATGGCCTTTCAGATCTTCAAGAGAGGCTGGGTGTCAAGTATTTAAAGTATAGCCTCTATAGGAGAGGATATATAGTAGAGTAGGTGGTTGGAAATGACACTAAGTAAGAGTATAAAGGTATGTATGGGAATGATAAACATAAATTTAAGATGTTGATCATTTTGAATGAATGGATTATAAGAAATGTGACTGGGAAATTGTACGCAGAGAGCTTTATTATAATTGTGTTACGTTATTTTCTTAGGTGGATGGAGACTACATGGTTGTTATGTTGTTTATTTTAAATTTTTTTATACCTGAAATAGATCGTTTGAAATGAAAAAAGCTCAGTTATTTGGAATGACCACTAATGGCATTCTACTGTAAATAAATGAATAAATAGTTTTTGATTTAGTTATTGCAGGATGTAGATGAAATACACCGAAAATCCCAATACTAGATTTAAAAATAAAATGGGAATTTCAAAAGTTACTAAAAAGCTACAGAAATAAAGATTCTGTGGTACTGGCATAAGTATAGACATACAGATTCATGGAATAGACTCTCAATTCTATTCCATGGATCTATATGTCTATTTTTCACATTTATGGTCACTTGAGTTTTGACAAGGTACCAGGACAGTTGATGGGGTTGGGGAGAGGACAGTCTTTTCAAAAATAGTACTAAGACAGCTGGATATCTATATGCAGAAGAATGAAGTTGGATCCCTACCTCACACTACATACAAAAGTTAACTCAAAACGGTTCATAGATCTAAATTAAGAACTAAAACTATAAAGTTTGTGGAAGAAAATAGGTGTAAATCTTTATGACCTTGAATTAGGCAATGGTTTCTTAGATATGACACCAAAAACATAAGCAACAAAAGAAAAAATAGATAAATTGGGCTTCATCAAAATTAAACATTTTTGTGCTTCAAAGCCACTATCAAGAAAATGGAAAAATGGCCATAGAATGGGAGAAACTATTTATAAATTATACCTCTGATAAGAGACATCTAAAAATAGTTTTAAAACTCTTACAATTTTACAAAAAGACAATCCAATTTAAAAATGGGCTAAGCATTTGCATGGGCTTTTTACCAAAGAAGATATACAAGTAGTCAATAGACACATGAAACGATGCTCAATATCATTATTCATTAGGGAAATGCAAATTAAAACCACAATGAGATAGTATTAATAATTCATACCTAACTAGGATGGCTATCATAAAAAAGACAGACAACAAATGTTTGCAAAAATGTGCAGAAATTGGAACCCCCATACACTGCTAGTGGGAATGTAAAATAGTCCAGCCACTTGGAAAAAGATCTAGAAGTTCTTCAAAAGGTTAAACAGGCCGAGAGCAATGGCTCATGCCTGTAATCCCAGCAATTCTGGAGGCTGAGGTAGGCAGATCGCTTCAGCTCACAAGTTCAAGACCAGCCTGGGCAACATGGCAAAACCTGTTGTTTCTACAAAAAATACAAAAATTAGCCCTGCATGGTGGCATGTGCCTGTAGTCCCAGCTACTTGGGAGGCTGAAGTGGGAGGATGGCTTGATCATGGGAGGCAGAGGTTGCAGTAAGCCAAGATCATGCCACTGCACTCCAGCCTGGGTGATAGAGCCAGACCTTGTCTCAAAAAAAAGAAAAAAAAAGTTAAACAGCATTATCCTATAACCCAGAAATTCTGTTCTGAAGTATATGACCAAGAGAAATGAAAACATATGTTGTCCACTTGAAAACTTGTATATGAATGTTCAAGGCAGCATTATTCATAATAGCCAAAAGTAGAGACAATCCAATGTCCATCAACTGATGAATGGATAAATAAAATCTGATTCATTGTTATTGTGGAGTACCATTTGGCAATAAAAAGAAATTAAGTACAGATACATGCTATAACATAGAAGAATCCTGAGAACATTATACTCAGTGAAAGCTGACAATCACAAAACACTGCATGATATATGACTGATTTCTTAGAAAATATCCAAAATAGACAAATCCATAGAGACAGAAAGGAAATTAGTGATTGCCTAGCGTTGGGAGGTGAGGTGAAGAATGACTGCTAATGGGTATAGATTTCTTTTGGGGTGAAGAAAATGTCCTAAAATTGGATAGTAGTAATGGTTGTACAACTCTAAAAATACTAAAGACCACTGACCTGTACACCTCAAAGGGGAAAATTTTATGGTGTGTGATTTATATCTCAATAAAGCCATTTGAAAACACAAAAAAGATAAAGTGGCATCTTGAAAATAGATCAGTAGGTTACCACCAAAGTAATGAATATGCCAATTTCAGACTTGAAGTAAAAATCATGAATCCCTGAACATAAGTATCAATGACAGCTTTTGCCCTGATAGTTTTTGTTGAACTCTGGAGATCTTTGAACCTGCATTTTGGCAACTGCATAGGTTATGGGGAACAGGATACACAGGCTAGGGCATGCTCGAGATGAGGATTATAATAAAAAGATCCTCTACCAAAAGCTGGTACTCCGTGAGATTATAACCACTGAGTAAGGGTAAAAAATGAAATAAACTCTGCTGTGTCAAAAAGGGGAAAAATTTTCCCCTGAAAATACATAACCACCAGAGGCATTCATATGAGTTTGGACTTGCATTCATAAAATCGGTGTGTCCAAAAATATTTGAGTAGAGAATTTTATTTGGAGTGTCCCCAGTTGGCTACAACAGCAGAAAATAGAATCAAACTCTCTTAGGAGGCTTCAGAAAGTTTCTATGAAGTTTCAAAGAAAACCAGCACCAGATCCATTATCAAAAATCACAAAACACACATGTAAACAAAGCATCATGAGTGAGCACCAGCATAAACAACAGACAGCAGAACAAGACCCACAAAAGCTTCAGCTTTCAGAAATAGCAGGCACATATAAAAACCTGTTTAATATATGTAAATAAATAAAGTAGAAGATTGTAAATATCAACATAAATTGTCCATAGTGAATGAAGAATAAACATTCTTTTTAAGCATGGAAGATTCATAATAATTGATAATGTTATAGGCCTTAAAATAGCATCATTAAATTTCAAATAATCAGCATTAGTGTTATCACATTCTTCTCCCCCAATCCAACTGTTAGAAATAATTTTAAAAGATAACATGGAAACTTCATTCATTGGAAAATTAAAATTTTAAACAAAAATCATCTAGGCCAGGCGTGGTGGCTCCCGCCTGTAATTCCAGCACTTTGAGAGGCCAAGGCAGGTGGATTACCTGAGGTCAGGAGTTTGAGAACAACCTGGCCAACATGGTGAAACCCTGTCTCTATTAAAAATACAAAAATTAGCCGGGCGTAATGGCACATGCCTGTAATCCCAGCTACTTGGGAGACTGAGGCAGGAGAATTGCTTGAGTCCAGGAGGCAGAGGTTGCAGTGAGCCAAGATCATGCCACTGCACTCCAGCCTGGCCGACAGAGTGACACTCTGTCTCAAAAAAAAATTAATAATAATAATAATCTAAACAACTTATGAGTGGATGGCAAAACTAAAAATATAGAAAATACTTGTAATTACGCCAGAGGTGTTGGCTCACACCTGTAATCCCAGCACTTTGGGAGGTCAAGGTAGAGGGATCCATTAAGCTCAGGAGTTCAAGGCCACCTGGGCAACATGGTGAAAACTTGTCTCTACAAATACATATATACAAAAAATTAGCTAGATGTGATGGTGTGCCCCTGTAATCCAAGCTACTCGGGAGGCTGAACTTGAACCTGGGTTCAAGCTACTTGAACCCAGGAAGCAGAGGTTGCAGAGATCACACCATTGCTCTCCAGCCTGGGTGACAGAGCGAGACCCAAAAAAAACCACACACACACACACACACACACACACACAAAAGAAAGAAGGAAAGGAAGGGAGGGAGGGAGGAAGGAAGGAAGGAAGAAAGGGAGGAAGGGAAGGGGATGCAAACTTGTACTTAAACAATAATAGAATATGTATGCTCTTTGAGGAATTGGAGCAAAATCTATTCCCTTAATTGCTTTCATTAGAAAAAAAAAGTTTAAAATGAATTTTTAAAAATTCAACTTGAGGAATAAGAACAAGAATGCAAGAAAAATCTGAAGAAAAGTAAGGGAAATAACAAAGAATATATTTTAATTAATAAAAGTAAGGGCTAAACCAAGCATACAATAATAGGGAGGAATAACAATGCCAAAAGTTGATTCTTTAAGATATTTATAAAATTGACAAATCTCTGAAGAAATTGAGAAAATTGAAAAAAATTGAGAAGATGACAACATTATTAGGAATTTAAAAGGAGCATAACTATAGAAACTACAGAGATTAAACAGGTAATGATAAGATATTGTGTACAAGTTTATGGCAATAAAGTTGAAAATTTAGAAGTAATGAATGAATTACCACAAACTACAACTCACCAAAACTGATTTAGGAAAAAATAGAGAAGCTGGATAGCCTGAAAACTATTAAAGGAATTCAGACAGTCATTCAAAATCTTGCCACAAAGAAAAAGGCAGGACAAAAAAAGCCGGATTTTATGAAATAGTCAAGAAGTAGTTAAGGCCAATTTTATATGAATTTTTTCAGAGAATTGTAAAAGAAGGAACACGTTTCAATTTCCAACTCAATTTTTTTTTTTTGGATGGAGTCTCGCTCTGTGGCCCAGGCTGGAGCGCAGTGGTGCAATCTTGGCTCAACCTCTGCTTCCTGGGTTCAAGTGGTTCTTCCTGTCTCAGCCTCCAGAGTAGCTGGGACTACAGGCACACGCTACTATGCCTGGCTAAATTTTGTGTTTTTAGTAGAGACAGGGTTTCACCATGTTGGCCAGGCTGGTCTTGAACTCCTGACTTCAGGTCATCTGCCTGCCTCGGCCTCCCGAAGTGCTGGGATTACAGGCGTGAGACACCGCGCCTGGCCTCCAACTCAATTTTTAAAGCTGGCATAATCATGCCACAAACATAAGACATGGCTGGCACATGGTAGGAAAATTATAGACTAGTCACACTCATGAATATAGTTTCAAAAATATTAAACCAAATTTTAACCAACACAATCCAGTTGCATATAAAAGACATAATACATTATGACTAAGTTGGGTTTCTCCCAGGAGTACAAAGTTGGTTTAAAAAGTTGGCAGGAACAAGAAGAGGATGCCCACTATCATCCCTTCCTACCTAATCTTCTGATGGAAGTCCTACTCTCCCACTCAGTACAGGAAAACAAAAAGAAAAAAAATACATTAAAATTGCACAGAAACAGAATAATCATAATTAGATAATCATAAATACATGTGGTTATTCATTTAGAAAACCCCAAAGAATCTAGCCAATTTTCTGGAAACTAAATCAATACACAAAAGCAGTTTTTATATGCCACCAATGATTAAAAAGCATAACTTGAAAATCATATTCACAGTAACATCAAAATCTAGGATATGTGTGGATATACTTGTATATGTGCGTGTATTGAGCCTTATATGCATAACATTATCAAATTCTATTAAAGAACATTTTTAAAGACCAAATAGATAATTACCATGCTCTTTGACAGGAAGATCCTATAGTATAAAGTCATCAACTTTTTCCAACTCAGAATTCCCCAGGGTACCTCTTGGTGATTCCATGCCTAATGATAATAGCACATGGGCAGTTGCAACTACCTGGTCTTGAAAAGGGCAAGGTAACCAGAAATTCAGTTCCCTCAAAGATAAAGGACTGGGTCACCTACCAAGAGAAGCATCCAAGAGATGTTCTGACCAAGGGACATCTACCATGGGTGGTAAAGGAGGGAGATGATGAATATCAACTGATGGCCTCAGGACCAACTACAGCAGTAGGGACTGTACTTACTCCATCTACATTTAAGCCTTTTATTTTCTTTCTATTTTCAGGTACCTGTACCTTAAAAACTTGAAGAATCAGTGACAACATAGAGTGAACATAGTGTGAGGGTTGAGTAGATCTGAAGGGTGCAAGGGGTAGCAGTAGCAGATCTTAAAAGGGCTCCATCCACACCGCCTCAATCTATCCTAGACAGCTGCTGTTAAGATGATTGCCTCCTACATATTTCTTGACGATTGCCTGAAGGCATCATCTTTAGCAGAATACTTGGGACAAGCCTTAAGTAGAAGAGAATTTCTGTCCCAACAGGGGCTTTCAACCAATTTAGGATGGTGGATAAATAGCCCAGATCCCTCCTCCTTTAGTGGATAAGTCTAATGTGTGTTTCACACTATCTTTCAGAGTTCCCAATGGGAATGAGCCCAGTTGCTCTTTGTGGTAATCTGCTTATAAATAAGTGGGCTCTTCTTCTTTCCAGGTCTCACTTCCTTACTCCTCACAGTGCTTCCAGGTATCACCTTCCAGATAAGCTCCCTACATGCAGATCTTTCTCTTAGTATCTACTGTGGGGGGAATTAAACTAAAACAAAATCTAAATGGCCATCAATAGTAGAAGAGGTAAACTGAGGTACTGTCATAAAATGGAATGTAATGCTACAGGAAAAGGGAATGAGCTAAACACATCAACATATTGTTGAATGAAAGAAGCAAGTCACATACAA
This sequence comes from Macaca fascicularis, assembly GCF_037993035.2. Taxonomy (NCBI): domain Eukaryota; kingdom Metazoa; phylum Chordata; class Mammalia; order Primates; family Cercopithecidae; genus Macaca; species Macaca fascicularis. The sequence continues at coordinate 94,978,906 of NC_088388.1, read as the reverse complement.
AAAAACCCTACACCTTGATTCTATTTTTTAAAAATATTTTAAAAGGCCAAACTAAACAAAATGTTATTTAATAATACATACTGCAAACCAAAAATAAAATTCTAAGCTCCCCAACTGACTGAATTGACCCCTTTTTGGCCAAGGGGATCCCAAAGAAACCTGACAAACAAGTTCAGGCCATGATGGGAAGGAGTCAGACATGTCTCATTATGTACTCCTCCCTTTGGAGTTTAGATATATCTGACCAGCATTAACATTAAAACAGCGATCTTGAGACTGACGAAGCAGGCTCTTGATAGCAATAAGATACCAAATTCCAACCTGACTCTGGTGTAGCATTACATGACAAATAGCAGGCCTTGAGGGAAGTCAAAGTGCTTTACTGCCAAATATATTTCTTTGACATATATTGAAATAGCCCTGCAAAGCTGTCTCTTGTGGGGGAAATGTGCGTTCTGTAGAAAATCTCCTTCCCTTACTATGTCTTTTCTGCAGAGTCTGACATCATTTAAGTCCTGCTAAGAGACATTTTCTCTGAAGCCTGCTACTTGAAGGCTTTATCTACATGATAAGAACCTTGGCTTCCACAACCTCTCCTTTTATCGTAACTCAATATTTCTTTATGCTGGCTTCAACTCTTCAGGCAGAGCTTAACTCTTGTGACCAATTGCTAATTAGGAAATCTTTGAATCCATAATGACTTGGAAGTCCCCCCGCCACCCAACTCCCCCACTGCTTCAAGATATCCCACTTTTCCAGGCTGAACCAATGTATACCTTCCATGCATTGATTTATGTCTTTGCCTGTAACTTCTGTCTCCCTAAAACATATAAAACCAAGCTGCAACCCGACCACCTTGGGCCCATGTTGTCAGAAAGGACCTCTTGAGGCCGTGTCACAGGTCATAGTCCATAACCTTAGCAAAATAAACCTTTAAATTGATTGAGACCTGTCTCAGATACTTTTTGGTTTATAATGCAGATTGGCAAAACCGCAAAGAAAAGCAAGAGACTGATTCCTATAAAAGCCAGCCTAATGGTTGCCTCTGGGGAACAAAGAGAGCTTTTAAGGTACTGGTAGTGTTCTGTTTCTTAACCTAGTTGTTGCATATGCCAATATTTGTTATCTTATCTTGGCAGTTTTTATGGTTTTCTTTAAACACAAGTAAAACGTGCATACAACCTGTCTATTCATTTTCTTTGCTGTGCAGCCTGATATTGGGATTGGTGACTTTGATGATGAGCTAGGTTGCTGTTCCATGATGGCTGTGTGGTTCCTCTTTGAGAAAACATTGTGAGCAATCTCAGCCCAGTAAGGTTTGTTGCACAGCAGCAGCACATCCAGCTCCTTGACGCTGGATACTAGGAACTTCCGGAAGCCACTAGGCAGCATGTGCTTTGTCTTCTTGTTGCTCCCATAACCAGTGTTGGACATCAAGTTCTGGCCATTGACTCTTCTGCATACCCTGTTGTTAATACCTCCAGGTGTCCACCAGTTACACTTAATTTTGACATATTCATCTGTCCTGATGATGAACTTCTTGGTCCTCTTTATGACGACGTTGGGCTCTATGAGGGCCATGATGCTGAATAGGAGATGACTGCCACCTTCATAGGCAGCATCACAGAAGACACTTTATTTATATTTTGTGTATTTAATATGTTTTACAATAAACAATTTTTAAATGCTGTGAAATTAAGAATGTGAAAAACGGAAGGAGCATTGCAACCGATCAACCAATTGATCATTAAGTATGAGGATTTTGCACTCAAATTGCCTTGTGTCTTTAAGTTTCCATTCCATTTTAGTGAAACCAGAAATTGAAATCAGAAAATGCATTATGTATGTGATTCATGCAAGAAAGACTTCAGAGAATAAAACCATATCAAAAAGAAAGGCCTTGGCCCTAACATCAAAAGATTTGTGAATGCTGGCACATTATAAACTTTAGATTAAAAATAAATTTTAAAATTATGTTTTAAGTTAAAAAATATAATTTGTAGGCCGGGCGCGGTGGCTCAAGCCTGTAATCCCAGCACTTTGGGAGGCCGAGACGGGCGGATCACGAGGTCAGCAGATCGAGACCATCCTGGCTAACACGATGAAACCCCGTCTCTACTAAAAAAAAAAATACAAAAAACTAGCCGGGTGAGGTGGCGGGCGTCTGTAGTCCCAGCTACTCGGGAGGCTGAGGCAGGAGAATGGCGTAAACCCGGGAGGCGGAGCTTGCAGTGAGCTGAGATGCAGCCACTGCACTCCAGCCTGGGCGACAGAGCGAGACTCCGTCTCAAAAAAAAAAAAAATATATATATATATATAATTTATATATGTAAGTATGTATGTATATAATGTATATATACATACACAATTCTGTTTAACCAATTTTATTTTTATTTCTTAAATTAACTAACCAACTACCAGTTCTATTCACATCATATAAGAGGACATCTACTCTACTAAACAGTAAGGAAATCAACTAAAGATTGTGTAGGGCTTTGTTTGGGAACTAATGGGAAGTGAAGACAGAATGGCACAGAGGTTATGTATGTTTAAAAATTAAACTTGATTTTTAACATTTATTCCTGAAAAACATGAAACTTAAATATTAAGGAAAATTATCTCCAATATGAATGAATATAACATTAAGTAATCTTCAAAGTAGTTTTTACTCATTACTGATTCATATACTAACCTAAAAGCAACATGTCACTTTTCAAAGCACTAAAGAAAAAGTATGTATGAATAGTGAGAGAGATACAGAGAGAGATCACCCCCATTTATATATGTGTGTCTCCATTTGTATAATCCTGCCTTTCAATACTTACTAGAAAAATAGATTATTCTGCATCTGGTCTTTTGGTTAAAGTTAGCAAAGCATTTTTGTTAATCTTTGGAGTGATCAGAAGGTTTGAAAGATGTCTTAATCCTGCTCTGAGTGTGTTAAAGTAGACGTCTTTTTTCACTTTACAAAATCAAATGAGAGTGGTGTTATGAGGATTAGATTTTGACAATTCAACCCAAATGACTTTGTTATGGAAAAATATTCTGCATCCTTTCTCTAATCCAGAAAGTATATTCATAGAGAGGGCACTATAACTACACTAAAATATAGTTGCAAATATTAAAATTAAAGGTTATAAGAAAAAACACAGCTGTTAAAGGGCAGTGACCGAGTGAATTCATTTGAGTGTTTCATGTCTATGATGATGTGGATTATTCAAGATTTTTTCCAAACTCATTTCAAAGATTCTCACTTTAGCATTTCAAAGGTAGTGGATAATATTTGAAAAAAAAAAGTTTCATTTCTTTTAAATCAATAATAATAGGGCTTGAAAGCGAAATATGCAAAGGCTTATGAAATAATGTATACCAGGGAGTTCTGAATGTCAATTGTGTGCACAGATGTCTCAGTTGGGGCATAAAATACTGGCATGTTTCATAGCAGTTTTTCTTTCCTCAAGAAGTTATTTGCACTTGTGCAATGACACGAACTCTTCATGTGACATAGACAAAAACTGAAAATCTCAAAAAGAAATGGACAAAGATTTGGATCTCCAAATTTAACTGACCCTGGAAGTGAGTTATTCAATAAATAAGACATTGCATATGTATATTTATTTTCTTTTATTTTAGATTCAAAATATATTAAGGCATATTTCACCTCAAAGAAGCATGTTCAAACTACTTTAAGTTTTTGAAGTTAAAAACATGCAATGCTCCATTCAGAGAGTCCAGATTTTAAAAAGAAAGTTCAGTTAGCTCTATCACTTTTCCAGATATGATGCTTCTCTTCCCATTTCAATATATTGTCAAGCTTTTTGAGTTCCTCCTATTATTCCTGTAGTGACACAATTGGATTCAGACATTGTAGAGACTTGATTAGAGAGTTAGATTTCTACCTCTCTGTATAGTTCTTTCTCTTGAAACTGTTTCTCAAAGTATATGTCATGAAATATTAGTTTTGGGCTTTGCAACATACACTCAAAGGAATTCCATTTTCAAGTTAGTATAGAAGGTACTAGAGCCCATTTTTAGAGAAGTATAAAAGATATTGGTGATTTGGAAGTTTTCTCTAGCAAACAAAGCCGTTTAACTTATTTAGAAACTGGAATTTTCTAAGTTTATTTGGTGTTTTTCACATAACCCTAATTGATATCCTATGGTATAGTTAGCCAAATGCTGTTCTGTGTAATTTATCCTAAAAGCGTATTCTGGCTGACCTTTAAAGAATATGAATTTGGGCCAGGCGTGGTGGCTCATGCCTGTAATCTCAGCACTTTGGGAGGCCGAGGCCGGCGGATCACGAGGTTAGGAGATCGAGACCATCCTGGCTAACACGGTGAAACCCCGTCTCTACTAAAAATACAAAAAATTAGCCGGGCGTGGCGGCGGGCGCTTGTAGTCCCAGCTACTCGGGAGGCTGAGGCAGGAGAATGGCGTAAACCCAGGAGGCGGAGCTTGCAGTGAGCCGAGATCTTGCCACCGCACTCCAGCCTGGGCGACTGAGCGAGACTCCGTCTCAAAAAAAAAAAAAAAAAACAGAATATGAATTTCTATAAAATGCAAACACTGATATGTTTGTATTTGCAATGAAAAAATACTTTGTACATAATAATTTTAAAAATCAACATTTTACTGATTTGTTTTCAAGCTCAACACCACTCTTTCCAGAGATTACTTTTGTTTGCTTTGCCCGACTAAAGGGATACAGAGACTAAAGTTTGAGGAGCACTTCCTCACATGACATGGGATACTTTTCCGGTAATAATGATATCAAGAAACTAAAGTTTTAAAACAAGAGGCCAGAGTGGGGAAACACCTGACTTTTTGCTATGTTCGAGGAAATAATTTGGATCTGTATGAATTGATAGCTGTAGTTTAAAGACTACATTCAAGGATTAAGGCACAAAACGGGGTAAAGGAATACTGGTCTGCGTTCTAAGCGAATGTGGCTAAGGAGTCTTTGAGAGAACTTCAGAGGACAAAAGTAGGTGACATTTTCTGGACATTATATTCTACTTTTATTTGAAACCTCTGATTACCTTTTTAAACTATTTCCCCCTTTTAACCTATATGGCTTTTTACTTTTTAATTTTTTTTAGACGGAGTCTCGCTGTGTAGCTCAGGCTGGTCTCTAACCCCTAGGCTCAAGCTGTACTCCCACCTCAATCTCTCGACTAGCTGGGACTATAGGCTCGCCACCTCACCCAGCTGATTTTTTTTATTATTATTTCTTTACTAGCTGTTCCTAATATCAGGCATTGGTTATATGTTCATATCATTTTTATCTTATTATTTTCACTATTTCAACTTTTAGTCCTCTGGTTATAATTATTTTGTTATAGACTAGTCCCCTATTATCCACAGGAGATACATTCCAAGACACCCAGTGGCTGCCTGAAACTGTAGATAGAACCAAACTCTATATAGACTATGCAGAGATTCATTTTTCTTTCTTTGCAATTTCACAGAGAGAAGATTTATTCTTACCATAGATCTTAGCCACCTCTGCATACAACTTTTTTCTTTCCTTATTAAGTCAAAAACGTTCACCTTTTCACTTAAAGGAAGCACTTTATAGCATATCTTTGACACATCCAAACCACCAGCATCACTACTCTTGTACTTTGTAGCCACTATTAAGTAAAATAAGGATTACTGAACAGAAGCACTGAGATACCATGACAGGTGATCTGATAAACCAAGATGGCTACTAAGTTACTAACAGGCAGGTAGCAGAGACAACGTGGATACTCTGTACAAAGGGATTATTCGCATCCTGGGCACTACTTAGAAGAGCACACAATTTGGAAGTTATGAGTTGTTTATCCTTGGAATTTTCCATTTAATATTTTTGGACTGAGATTGACTGTGGGTGACTGAAACTGGAAAGCAAAACTACAGATAAAGAGGACACTTCTGTATATCATTGATATTTAATCTTTCTTTGTTGTTCATTCCATTTTATTTCTATATCTCATTTTATCATCTAGTTTTATTTTCCTTAGCCTCTCACACTTTTCCTTTACATTGTTTGATAAATGCTTTTTAAAATTATTGTAGTTTGCATCATCTTTTTATTGATGAGTGCATCATATTTATTTCTTCTTTCTGCTCTAGAAATGTATTAAACACTAAGCAACTAATAATAACAGAGGAAACTGTGAGGATACATGTCCACATCCTAAGTAATGAAAGCTATCAGATGGAATTTGTCTCTAGCTGACTCTGTATGGCCCTTCCATCTTTCCTTAAAAGACTCCCATTTCCACCCTATTCCCTTTAGTGTTAAATTCCTTGAATCTACAAACTGGATAATTACATTTACCCATAGAAAATCCATTTCAGCAGTGAAAAAAGTGCTATTTTTATGGTAAGGTGAAAATAAGTAATCATTCATTCATCCGTTCAATAGATAATTATTCTTGTGAAGAAGTGAAGTGAGAAGGTCTATGTTCAGGGGTCTCTCTACGTAATAACAACTACAACTTCAACAACAATTAACACTTAAAAGTTTTTTTCTGTATGATGAACACTATTAGAAGCATTTAGCATGTTCTAACTCATTTCACATTTTTTAAAAACTATGTGATAGATATTATTATAACTTGTGTACAGAAGTAAAAATTGAAGCAAAAAGAAATTAAATAAATTTCTCAGGATCATATAGCTATTTAACACCTCAGGATTAATTTCAGCAAGTAAACTTGATGGTTTTAAGCCTTCCGTTTAAATTAAGAAGGCATGATGTATTCAAAACTAGACTTTTAAAATCCTCTTAACAATCTGTTTCCAAGTATCTATTTGATTCACCTTGGTTCAAAACAGTATTAAAGAGGATCATCCACGTATTCAAATATTAGTCCTCATATGTTCATTACCCCCAATTTCTAAGTTTTATCCTGCCTTCCACAGCAATTATACTAGTTTATCAAGGCATCCAGAGATGACAGTTTAGGAAAATAGAATATCTTTATAACTGGAGCATCAGCTATATGAAATTCCCATTTTATCATCTACTCTATTGAATCAGGCTTGAAAATATATCAGCCTTATCTACATCTTTTGCTCTTCTTCACAGGCTCAAAATAGAGCCATTCTAAGCCATTCATTCCTGCTTTATTTATTCTAGAAATCATCTTGGTTATAGTTGGCTACCAAAGATAGGAATGAATGACCTAGAAAATTTCCCATACTGGTTATTCCTCTAGAGTTGTGGAATAGAAGATCAAAAGATTGTGAAGGCTCCAATCTAGTCCCATTTACAAGCCTCATATTCCTTGCACCTGAAGCTCTAACCCCTAATGAAGGACGTAATTTGTGTTCTTTTGATGAGGACTTCATGCTTTCCTAATCCCATCTTAGAGCCTTTTTATATGTTAGGATTGTTGTTAGGGTGGGAGGGACAGCTGCGAGCACATTATATAGGTTAAAGTACATGACCTACACGTTGTTTTCACCAATTTCCATATTTTCTCATGAGAACCAAGCCAAATTTAGGTTAAGATGGAACTACTCAATTAAGGTTTTTAGAATGGCAGTGACTGCATCTTTTACTGAATTACTCATGTAAACAAGAAACCAAATTCTAATTAAATATGTCATAACTATTTGAACATCTAGAGGATGTTCTAGAGGAGCAAAGATTTGGTATACTGTTTACTGTGCTTGCAATGTGCTTCCCTGCCATTCTTTCTTCACCTGGATAATTTACGCATATTAAGTTCATGTATCAACTCCTCCAGGAAGCCTACCTTATACCCCTAAGTTGAGCTAATTATTCCTATCCAGCACTCCCAAAGGATCATGTACTTACTTCTGATGGTCCTCTGTTTTTATTTTTTTAATTATTACAAGAAACAGTCATGTAAATTACAGAGTAATTTTATGTATTACTCTGTATCTTTTATATAAAATTTCAGTAAGAAATTTTGTGTGTAATTCAATGCCATAAAGAGCTTTTGTTTCTTCTGAAAGACTCATGTGATCCTTTCTGATAATGAGAACGATATAACTGATGGTGTGTTTAATTTTATATATGGCTGCCAGAAAGCTCGGGGCCAAATCTTAAGATTCTATTAACATTGGCATATTGGTCTAACCTTTTCTCTGGGCCTTTTATTCTTTTAATTTCATGTAGCTTTTGTTACGAGCCACCTTAAAACCTTTGTGGAAAAGAGAGTTTCAACAAATATTTACCAAAATACAATGTAGATGAAGAAGGTAACTATCCAGTAAATTATTTTATTCTAGAACAAACATGAGTTATTAATCAAAAATCTTTAATTAATTTATCTTGTTTAGTTTGGGCTTTTTGTTTTTCAAGTGAATTCCATTAGTTTAGACTTGTTTGGATACTCCTAATGAATCTGCATTCAGTAAGGAATTGACTGATTACATCTTAAGCTATGTTTCAAGGGTTTAATTAAAGAAATTGGGCCATGTACAACTCTAAAGAGCAATACTTCACAATCAACCCCTTCTCTCTTTTTTTCCCTCAATTTTCCTATTCAAGTTTACCTTATGTAAATGTTGCTGGCCTAGGAACATATGTGAAGTCTACATATTTTGAAACTGTAGCCCTAAAATGTGAGAGATAAAAAAGAAGTATTTTGTTGATGTTTCTTCTCTGCCATCAAATTACCGCTAAGCATATCACTGTTTTGTGAGATTTCCCCTAGCTTCACTTCTTATTTTAAGAAATCAGTATTTCATTTGCCTTAAGACCTTTGGAGTATAGGAATAGCATCTAAGAACATAGCACTGTGATTCTAGAGTTCAAGCTTTGAAATTTAAACACAGAGATCAAAGATCTCTATTCGGGTAATACAAAAAAAAAAGTTTCTAGTTTTTCATCTTTGTGTATAACCACACAGATGCTATACTTTGAACTAGTAGGGTATTCTAAATCACAAATAATATGAAAGCATTCCAAAGAAATGAATATATATTTTAGAACTAAACGTAGTCACATATTTTACCAAGAGAACATATTCTTCAGAAAGTCACTCACTCACCCAAAACAGTCTCCATGAATACCATTTTCCCTTGTGATTAGATGGTGTTCTTTTGAGCATTGCCAAATCAGATCAAGAATTTTCTTGAGGCCAGTGTTACTCACGTCTGTAATCCCAGCACTTTGGGAGGCTGAGGTAGTAAGCTTGCTTGAGCCCAGGAGTTCAAGACCAGTCTCGGTGAAGTAGTGAAACCCCATCTCCACAAAAAATTAAAAAGAATTTAGCCAGTCATGGTGGTGCATGCCTGTGGTCCCAGCTACTCGAGAGGCTGAGGTGGGAGGATTACTTGGGCTAGGAGGTTGAGGCTGCAGTGAGCCATGATCACACCATTGCACTCCAGCCTGGGTGACAGAGTGAGACCCTGTCTCAAAAAAAAAGTTTTTTTTTCCTAAGGAGGCACCTATGAAACATATTCATGCATTCATTCAAATATATATTTATTAAATGTCTACTTTGTGCCAAGCCCTTTTATAGATGCTTGAGACATATCAGTGGACAAAGTCTACCAAGATTCCTTTATGGAATTTATATACTAGCTAAAAGCCACAGATAATAAACAACAGATACAATAAATATGTGTATTATATGACAAGAAGCAGTTGATAAGTGATGCAAGAAAGAAACAATTAGAGAAGGATACAGGAAATGAGTCCAGGGATGTATATAAATTTTAAAATAGGATATTCAAGTTAGGCCTGAGGAAGGACACATTTGAGCAAAGATTTAAAGGAGGTGTGACAGCATTAATATTAGGATGGAAAAGTTGTTAGCAAAGATATGTCAAATTCAGCTGGCTATGACAAGGGAGAAAAAAGCAAAAAAAGTTACAGGTCATTTTGAAGGTGACTCAATTTTATCTTCAAGTCTGAATATTTCAAAGAGATTGTAACCCTAAGTGAAAATGTGGGTTTTAGATTAGTTTTCAGCTCAAAACACAAACTTCAGTTAAGGTCAAGGAGAGGTGGTTATATCTTCTACACCCTTTTGTTGTCATAAGTTGGAGTAGAAATGCAGTAGATAACCTAGAAAGTATAAGCAACTTGATGTTTATATTTATGTATATATTTATCTTATATACAACATGTTTCTATATTTTATATATATATAGATATATCTATATATATAGATATAGATATATATATATTTTTTTTTTTTGAGACGGAGTCTCGCTCTACTGCCCAGGCTGGAGGGCAGTGGCCGGATCACAGCCCACTGCAAGCTCCGCCCCCCGGGTTCACGCCATTCTTCTGCCTCAGCCTCCCGAGTAGCTGGGACTACAGGCACCCGCTAGTTTTTTGTATTTTTTAGTAGAGACGGGGTTTCACCGTGTTAGCCAGGATGGTCTCTATCTCCTGACCTCATGATCCGCCCGTCTCGGCCTCCCAAAGTGCTGGGATTACAGACTTGAGCCACCGCGCCCGGCCCTATATTATATATTATATTTATGTTTATTTATATTTATGTATACCACATAAGTGTGATGTACATTAGATACCCAACATTAGACACTGAAAATAGGTACCAAAGCTCAACAGTTCATTCAACACTTTCCAGGTGATTCAATAGCAATACATCAAGATGTAATATCTTGCAGGACAAATTCATCCTTCCCAACCTGCCAGAAATTCTTTATCCACTTACCAATGCTTGGAGCAATATATCAAGCAGTCATGAAAATACCGTGAATGTGAAAGTAATTTTAATGAATCAAAGAAGGAAGGCAACATGTCCACAGCTGTGTAGTTTAGGAGCCATGATCAAAGGGAGACAAATTAATTTACTCAATGCAAAAGTGACGGTTGCTAGATTAAATCACAATCATAGAGATCATTGTCTGAAATGATTAAATATTCTCAAACACAAAGACAGCTTTTCTCTAAAAATTATTTCAGATAGCTCAGTCTGTTGATATTTTTTTTAACATATTTCCAAGGTCACCAGAAAAAACTAGAGGCAGTTGGGTCTTCAATTACCACCAACATTTTAGCAATGCTCAGTCCTCTGCTTTGCTTTGGTCTGACCTATGCTATATGTCTTTTTTTTTTTTTTAATGAATTTCATATAGAACTTGTATCCATAGAGCATGTATAACTTGCCAGGCACTATACTAGATGCCTTTATATGTATCATCTCACTTATTTCTCATATTCCTATATGTATGTATGTGTAGTTATATGCACATAATGTAGGAATATGGGATGGGAAAGAAAGAATGTTAGCTGCATTTTACAGAAATGTGCTTGGGAAGTATTAGAGCCAGAATTCTACTCAGGGTTTCTAGTTCTGCTAAGCTATCTGCTACTCAACAGAGACCACTGTAATAACTTCTATTTGCATAGCATTTTCCTGTTTGTAAAGTACATTCATATTTTATTTGATTATATCATAACCTTAAAATAGTTCTAATTATCTTGATTTTCTTCACAATTCTCAGTCTATGGTATTATTATAACTCTGCAAACTCTGCAAAGAAAGCTATAGCTACATGCCTATCTGTGTGTGTTTTTGAACTTTCATATACCACACTTATAAGACAAACTCATTACATCTGCCTCTGTCTCACAAGGAAGAAAGAGGCTGCATTTTCAGTAAATGCAGTAATACAAAGTATGGCAAATTACTTAACTTCTCTAAGAATGTATCTTCAACTACAAAATAAGAATAATAATATATACCTACTTCTGTACCTCACAGAATTGTTGTGAAGATAAAGTGGGATAATACAATGTTTATAAAAGAGCTTGAAACTTGCTTATAATAATGCCTTTACCTAATGATTGTTATTAAAGATAATTTATAGATATCTTTATAATACATTTGCTTCTTGACTTTCATTTTTTGTTTCATTGCTTTACTACATAAATATGTGCTTGATAGTAAAAGTTTATATGTACCAAAATATATAAAGTAGAATGCTAAAATTCCATTTTATACTCACCTTCTTCAATTAAACTAATTTTCCTTTCTAAGAGGTAAACATGATTATTAGTTTGATACTTCTTCTTGAGGATCTTTTAATATGTATTTATATACACAGGTTTAAGGCATGCAATGTTTTCTAAATATATAGTAATCAAATATTTTATTGGACAACATTTTTTTTGTTTTTGCGAACAACATGTCTTGGAGATCTTGAATAGCTGTGCAGTCGATTATTTTAAAATGGAGAGTTAAGCTATTTCCTTCGTGTTTGTGTGTATGTCTATAATAAACACCCATCTTTTTTTTTTTTTTTTTTTTTTTTTTTTTGAGATGGGGTCTCACTCTGTCTCCTAGGCTGGAATGCAGTGGCACAATCCTGGCTCACTGCAACCTCCACCCCCAGAGTTCAAGTGATTCCCCTGCCTCAGCCTCCCAAGTAGCTGGGATTACAGGCATGTGCCACCATGCCCGGCTAATTTTTGTATTTTTAGTAGAGACAAGGTTTTGCCATGTTGGCCAAGCTGTTCTCGAACTCCTGACCTCAAGCGATACACCCGCCTTGGCCTCCCAAAGTGCAAGGATTACCGGTGTGAGCCACTACGCCCAGCCAAACACCCATCTTTATGCACAAGTTAGAATATTTTACCAAGCTAGAATCCTGTGAGTGCAATGTTGGGATCAAAAAGCATATTAGAAATTTGTATAGATACTGCCTGTGCCAAATTAGACACCCTCCAACAGTGTATGAGTGTCTTTTTTTGAACACTTGCAAACACTACTTACTGTCAGTAAGTCCATTTTCTCTGTCCTATGAGTAAAAATTGTCATTTCGATTTTAATTATCTTCGTTATTAGCAGCAAGGTGTACTGTATTTTAATTTGCATACTATTGGATAATCGCATTTTTTCCATGAAATATCTTTTTATCTCCTCTGCTGAGATGTTGCTTTTCCTATGATTTGTAGATACTCTTTATGTAGTATGGTCATTTTTCCCTTGTTATTTCATATGTAATAAATATTTTCTTCCTGTCTATCGCCTTTCTTTTATTTTTGTTTATGTTATCCCTTACCAGAAACAAGTTTCACATATTAATATAGTCAAATCTGTTAGTCTTTTCCTTTTTGGTTTCTAGTTTTCTGATTTGTTTAAGGTATTCTTATCCAAAAATTATAAAAACAGTATTTTGCATTTTATACTTCTACTTTTCTATTCATTGTGGTAAATACAGTTAGATATGTATCTCAAACTATGTGTAAAAAGATAGTTTTGATTGGTTTTAAAAATATATATCTATCTGGGCCAGGCACGTGGGCATATGCCTGTAATCCCAGTACTTTAGGAGGCCAAAGCAGGCCAATTTCTTGAGCCCATAAGTTTCAGAGCAGCCTGGGGTGAAACCCCGTCTCTACTAAAAATACAAAACTTAGCCAGGCCTGGTGGTGCATGCCTGTAGTCCCAGCTACTCGAGAGGCTAAAGTGGGAGGATTGCTTGAGCTCAGGAGGGAGGTGGGGGTTGCAATGAGCAGACTTCCTGCCACTGCACTCCAGCCAGGATGACAGGGCAAGACTGTTATCTCAAGAAAAAAAAATTAAAAATCTATCATCCGTCTTTTTAATATTGAGTGCAACAGACAGCCAATACCATTTTTTGATAAGTTCATTCTTTCCCCACTGGTTTAAAGTGACTTAAACCATATAATTGGTCCCCATGTATACAAAACTTTTCTTGGATGGCTCTCTATTCTATTCATTTTTCTTTCTGACATTTCCTCATCTAGCTCTAATAAATGTGAGTATATATATTCTGTAATTGTAATAATAGGGTACCTGCTATTTATATTCTTTCACTTAAAACACTGTAAACATTTTTCCATGATTCTATACAGTTTTTGTAATTATTATTTGAATGGCTATAATTCATTATTTAAATGTACCTTATTTCTCTCCCATTATTGGGCATTTCTGTTGTTTGTTTCTAACAATAATGCTGCAATTAACATCTCATTGCCTCTGTCTCTCTCTGTCTCTCGTCTCTCTCATTTTGGGGGGTAAATATTTAGTAAAATAATAACTGGATAAATTGGTATGAATTTCTTTATGAATTTTGCTATGTTTTGACTTATTACTAAGAGGATTGCTATAGTTTACAGTGTTTTCAGTAATCTATGAATGTACTTATTTCATTGTGTTCTTGTAAGCATTGAGTTTTTTTATATTTAATAATTTAGTAGAATACTACCTCAAGACTCCCTCATAATTCTATATGGAGCTAGTCACCTGTCCCATTGTTCTGAATGCATTTTATTCATCTATATCACAGGCATATAATTATTGTTCATTAAATAGTAAAAAATCTTAATCTATATTATGAGTTTGAAAATTGTATGTAATCTTTGATAGTTTCATGCCTCTTTTTGTCAAATCATCATAATAGACAACACTTGGTGAACTATGGGATAATTGTTCACAATAAAGTCCAATTTTAGACGTTTACTTTTCTAGTTATCTATGGCTATGTAACAAAATCACCCTAAAATTTAGTTGTGTAAAACAACTATTTATTATGTTCACATATTCTTTCTTTTTCTTTTGAGACAGAGTCTTGCTCTGTCACCTAGGCTGAAGTGCAGTGGTACAATTGTGGCTCACTGAGTCATCAATCTCTCAGGCTCAAACAATCCTCCCAACTCAGCCTCCCAAGTAGCTGGGGACCACATGTACACACCACCACACTTGGTTAATTATTTTTATTTTTATTTTTTTAGAGACAAAGTCTCCCTTTGTTGTCCAGACTGATCTCAAACTTCTGAGCTCCAGAGATCCTCCCATCTCAGCCTTTCAAAGTGCTGGGATTACAGGCATGAGCTGCGATACCCACCAAGCCACTCACATATTCTGAACAAGACACAGATGGCATATTTTTTTCAGTTATAGTACATCTGGGGCCTCAGTTGGATAATTTAAGGGTAAGGGTGACTTGATGACTGAGAACTGGACACATGTGAATGCTTGCTCACTCACATGTCTGGTAGTTGAAACTGGATATTGGCTAGGACTTTAGCTGGTTGATGTTGGCTGTTAGCTGGAATGTCTACATATGACTTCTCCAAGTGACCTGGTATTCTTCATGACGTGGTGACTGTGTTCTAAGAGTGACTATTGCTCTGTCTAGATAGAAAGAGAAAGTGAGAGAAAGAGAGAGAGAGAGAGAGAGAGAGAGAGAGAGACACTGATGAACACCATATCTTTTATAACCTAGCCTCAAAAGACACAAAATGTCACTTCTTTATAGTCATGGGCTAACCTAGATTCAAGGAGAGAGAACATCAATCCCATCTCTTGATGGAGATTTATCAACATCACATTGTAAGAAGAAGTGTGATGAATTATGTTCTTGTGGTGACTTTTTGAAAATATAATCTGCCATATTTACCACTGTAATCCAAATTTTTGTGATTCTTTTTAAAATTTTATTTTATTTGTATAAATGTATAGGGTACCAGTGTAATTTTGTTACATGAATGTATTACTTAGTAGTGAAGTCAGGGTTTTTAGTGTATCTGTGACTGGAATAATAATGTACATTGTACTTGATATGGTTTCGCTGTGTCCCCACCCAAATCTCATCATGTAACTCCCACAATTCCCACGTGTTGTGAGAGGGACTGGTGGGCAATGATTGAATCACGATGGTAGGTCTTTCCCATGCTGTTCTCGTGATTGCAAATGGGTCTCACAAGCTCTGATGGCTTTAAAACACGGGAGCTTCTCTGCACAAGTTTTTTTTGTTTTGTTTTGTTTCTTTTTTTTTTTTTTTTTTTTTTTTTTTTTGCCCTGCTGCCATCCACATAAGATGTGACTTGCCCCTCCTTGCCTTCTGCCATTATTGTGAGGCTTCCCCAGCCATGTGGAACTGTAAGTCCAATTAAACCTCTTTCTTTTGTACATTACCCAGCCTCAGGTATGTCTGTATCAGCAGCATGAAAATGAACTAATATAGTAAATTGATACCAGTAGAGTGGGGCATTGCTGTAAAGATACCTGAAAATGTGGAAGTGACTTTGGAATTGGGTAACAGGCAGAGATTGGAACAGTTTGGAGGGCTCAGAAGAAGACAGGAAAATGTGGGAAAGTTTGGACCTTCCTAGAGACTTGTTGAATGGCTTTGACAGAAATGCTATAGTGATGTGAACAATAAGGTCTAGGCTGAAGTGGTCTGAGATGGAGATAAGGAAATTGTTGGGAACTGGAGCAAATGTAACTTTTGTTATGTTTTAGCAAAGAGATTGGTGGCATTTTGCCTCTGCCCTAGAGATTTGTGAAACTTTGAACTTCAGAGAGATGACTTAAGGTATCTAGTGGGAGAAATTTCTAAGCAGCAAAGCATTCAAGAGGTGACTTGGGTGCTGTTAAAGGTATTCCATTTTATTAGAAAAGTAGAGAATAAAAGCTCAGAAAATTTGTAGCTTAACAATGTGATAGAAAAGAAAATCCCATTTTCTGAGGAGAAATTCAAGCTAGCTACAGAAATTTGCATAAGTAACAAAAGTAAAAAGGAACTGAATATTAATCACCAACACAATGGTGAAAATGTCTACAGGGTATGTCAGAGGTCTTCACAGCAACCCGTTTCATCACAAGCCCAGAGACCTAGGAGAAAAAAGTGGTTCTGTGGATGGGCCCAGGGTCCCCGTGCTGTGTGTAGCCTAGGGACTTGGTAACCTGTGTCCCAACTGCTCTAGCTATGGCTGAAAGGGGCCAACATAGAGCTTGGGCTGTGGCTTCTGAGGGTACAAGCCTCAAGCCTTGGCAACTTTCATGTGGTATTGAGCCTGTGAGTGCACAGAAGTCAAGAAATGGGGTTTGGGAACCTCCACCTAGATTTCAGAAGATGTATGGAAATACCTGGATGCCCAGGCAGAAGTTTGCTGCAGAGGTGGAGCCCTCATGGAGAACCTCTGCTAGGGCAGTGTGGAAGGGAAATGTGGGCCCAGAGCCCCCACACGCAGTCCCTATGGGATCACTGCCTAGGGGAGCTGTGAGAAGAGGGGCCACCTTCCTCCAGACCCCAGAATGGTAGATCCAATGATAACTTGCACTGTGAATCTGGAAAAGCCACAGACACTCCATGCCAGCCTGTGAAGGCAGCCAGGAGGGAGGCTCTACCCTGCAAAGCCACAGGGTTGGAGCTGCCCAAGACCTTGGGAACCCACCTCTTGCATCAGCATGACCCGAGTGTGAGACATGAATCAAAGGAGATCATTTTGGAGCTTTAAAATTTGACTGTTCCACTGGATTTCAGATTTGCATGGGGCTTGTAGCCCCTTTGTTTTGGGCAATTTCTCCCATTTGGAATGGCTGTATTTACCCAATGCCTGCACCCCCATTGTATCTAGGAGGTGAGTAACTTGCTTTTGATTTTACAGGCTCATAGGCAGAAGAGACTTGCCTTGTCCCAGATGAGATGTTGGACTGTGGACTTTTGAGTTATGCTGAAATGAGTTGAGGCTTTGGGGGATTGTTGGGAAGCCATGACTGGTTTTAAAATGTGATTATAGGACATTTGAGAGGGGCCAAGGGCAGAATGATATGGTTTGGCTCTGTGTCCCCACACAAATCTCATATTGTAGCTCCCATAATTCCCACATGTTGTGGGAGGGACCTGGTGGGAGATGATTGAATCATGGGGATAGGTCTTTCCCATGCTATTCTCATGATAGTGAATGGGTCTCATGAGATCTGATGGTTTTAAAATGGGAGTTTCTCTGCACAAGCCCTTTTATTTTGCCTGCAGCCATCCAAATAAGATGTGACTTACTTCTTCTTGCCTTCCACCATGATTGTGAGGCCTCCCCAGCCATGTGGAACTGTAAGTCCAATTAAATCTCTTTCTTTTGTAAATTGCCCAGTCTCAGGTATGTCTTTATCAGCAGTGTGAAAACGGACCAATACAGTATTCATTAAGTAATCTCTCATTTTCCACCCCGCTCCCACCCTCTCACCCTTCTGAGTTGCCATTGTCTATCATTCTACACTCTATGTCCATGTGTACACATTATTCAGCTCCCACTTATAAGAAAGAACATGCAATTATTTTTTGGCTGATTTTGTAAAATATATGTACAGATTCACTGGTCCTTGAAACATACAGATTCACACTCTACATTTTTACTATAGTTCTGTTTAACCATTTATGGTGTTATTTGAGCTATTCTATCGTCTTTTACTTTGTACTCAAAATAATATTAAACAACATTCAGATGATACTCTAGTTTCTGCTCTGTGCTAATGAGATCTATTTTGTTTTTCACTTTGCTTGTAAGGAGATGTGATCAATTTCAATTCTATATCTATTTATGGTGTCAGTCTGTTTGGTCAAATGTTCAAATGAATAGAAGAAATCATTCTGGAGAACCGGTGACAAGGAAATGTGAGGAAGAGGTTGTAGATGGACATCTTGGAATGGACCCAGAGTGTGAGAAATTTGTGTTGTATGTGAATGCATACTTAGTTACCCATGAGAGAAGAGGCTCTCAATAGTCTGGTGACAATATGTCCAATTTTCGGATGATAGTGGGTCTCTTTTCTCAGCCACCCCAGTACTTGCTCAATGAGTCTATAAACAACGGGGCCTTGGTGGCAAGAATTGAGCTAAAGATAGATGGAAAAATATGTCCTTTCTTTCATCAAAGCTGAATCTGACTGTCTCCATCACTAAATGCCTAATTTGCCAGTGACAAAAGCTGATGCTGAGTTTTCAATACAGTAGCATGCCTGGGAGTGAGCATCCAGTCACCTAGCAGTAGATTGATTATATTAGTCTCTGCCATTATGAAGTGGGCAATGATTTGTCCTCAGAGGAATAGACACTTATTCTGGATAGACACTTATCCAGACACTTATTCGACACTTATTCTTCTCTGCCTGTCATGCTTTGCCTAGCACCAACTTCTTTAGAATTACTAAATGTCTATTCACTGTCATGGCATCCCACCTAACACTGAATCTGAACAAGGAACTCATTTTACAGTCAAAATGAGACAATGCAAAATGTCAATTGGATTCACTGGTTTTACCATGTGCCCTATTGCCCAGAAGAAACTGATATTACAAGAATCATTAATGGTATAATCAAGACTGAGTTATGACACTGGTCAGGGGACAATATCTTATAAAATTAATGTTCTTCCCTATAGAAGACACCACATCCCTTGAGACAGCTTCCAATAAACGATGCTCCTTCTCTGGTAGACATATGTGGATCTATAACTCAAGGAAGGTGTGGAAGTGAGAGTGGGTTCACTTACTTTTGTACTGAATGACCTATTTGCAAAATGTTTTTTTTTTCTTATTTGCTGGATTAGAGGTTTAATACCTAAGGAATGGAAAATTTCATTAAGGGAAATAACAATAATCTCACAAAAGCAGAAGTTAATACTTACATCAGTTCATTTTGAGATCCCCGTATTGCTTAATTAATATGTAAAAAAGAAGTTACTGAATCAGTAAGTGATTGATCCTGATTATCAAAGGGATATGGGGTGCTGCTACACAATGAAGACAAGAAAAAACGTATTTGAAATCTAGAGGACCTCCCAGAAGTGCTTCTTTGAACTATGTATTAGTCCTTTCTTATGCTGCTATAAAGAAATACCTGACAGTAGGCAATTTATGAAGAAAAAAGGTTTAATTGACTCACAGTTCCACCTGGATGAGTAGGGCTCAGAATAATTACTATCATGGCAGAAGACAAAGCAGAAGAAGACACCTTCTTCACAGGGTGGCAGGTAGAAGTGAGTGCAAGCAGGGGAAATGACAGACAATTATAAAACCATCAGCTCTTGTGAGAACCTACTCACCATAATGAGAATAGCATAGGGGAAACTGCCCCCGTGATCTAGTGACTTTCCACTGGGTCCCTTTCATGACATGTGGGGATTGTGAGGATTACAATTCAAGATGAGATTTGTGTGGGGACAAAGCCAACCCATATCATTCCACCCCTGGCCCCTCCAAAATCTCACGTCTTCACATTTCAAAACACAATCGTGCCTTCCCAACAGTCCTCCAAAGTGTTAACTCATTTCAGCATTAACCCAAAAATCCAAGTCCAAAGTCTCATCTGAGACAGTGCAAGTCCCTTTGCCTAGGAGCCTGTAAAATCAAAAGCAAGTTAGTTACTTCCAAGACACAATGGGGATACAAGCATTGGGTAAATGCACCCATTCCAAAAGAGAGAAATTGACCAAAACAGAATGGCTACAGGCCCTGTGCACATCCAAAATCCAACACGTCAATCATTACATCTTAAAGCTCCTAAATAATTTCCTTTGACACCACATGTCACTTCCAGGTCATGCCGATGCCAGGAGTGGGCTCCCATGGTCTTCAGCAGCTCTGCCCATGTGGCTTTGCAGGATACAGACCCCCTCCCAGCTGCTTTCACAGACTGGTATTGAGTGTCTGTCACTTTTCCAGGTTAATGGTGCAAACTGTCAGTGGATCTACCATTCTGGTGTCTGGAGGTCCTCTTTTCATAGTTTCAGTAGCCAGTACCCCAGTGGGGACTGTGTATGGGGGCTGTGAGCCCACATTTCCCTTCCACATTGCCGTAGCAGAGGTTCTCCATGAGAGCTCCACCTCTGCAGCAAACTTCTGCATGGACATCCAGATGTTTCCATACATCTGAAATCTAGGCGGAGATTCACAAACCGCAATTATTGACTTCTGTGCATCCACAGGCCCAACACCACGTGGAAGCCACTAAGGCTTGGAGCTTGCACCCTCTGCAGCAATGGCCTGAGCTGTACATTGACCCCTTTTAGTCACAGCTAGGATGCAGGGCACCAAGTCCTGAGAATGCACAAAGAAGCAAGGCCCTGGGCATAGCCTATGAAATCATTTTTTCCTCCTAGGCCTCTGGGCCTGTGATAAAAGGGGCTTCCTTGAAGACACCTGACATACCCTGGAGACATTTTCACTATTGTCTTGGCAATTAACATTTGGATCCTCATTACTCATGCAAATTTCTGTTTCCAGCTTGAACTTCTCCTCAGAAAATGGCTTTTTCTTTTCTATCATATCATCAGGCTGCAAATTTTTTAAACTTTGATGCTCTGCTTCCCTTTTACACATAAGTTCCAATTCCAAACCATCTCTTTGTGAATGCATAAAACTGAATGCTTTGAAGAGCACCCAAGTCACATCTTGAATGCTTTGCTGCTTAGAAATTTCTTCTGTGAGATATCCTAAATCATCTCTCTGAAGTTAAAGTTTCCCAGAGCTATATGGCAGGGTCAAAATTCTGCCAGTTACTTTGCTAAAGCATAGCAAAAGACACCTTTATTCCTGTTCCCAACAAGTTCCTTATCTCCATCTGAGACCACCTCACCCTGGACTTTATTGTCCATATCACTATCAGCATTCAAAAAGCCATTGATTTGTTGAACAATTTGTTGAACAAAGCCATTCAACAAGTCTCTAGGAAGTTTTGAGCTTTTCCACATCTTCCTGTCTTCTGAGCCCTCCAAACTGTTCCAACCTCTGCCTGTTACCCAATTCCAAAGTCGCTTCCACACTGTAGGGTATCATTATAGCAGTACACCACTTTCTGTGGTATCAATTTACTGTATTAGTCCATTCACTCACTGCTATAAAGAAATACCTGAGATTGGGTAATTTATAGAGAAAAGAGGTTTAATTAACTCACAGTTCTGCATGGGTGGGAAGGCCTCAGAAAACTTACAACCATGGCAGAAAGTGAAGCAGAAGCAGGGACCTTATTCGCAGGGCAGCAGGAAGAAGTCAATGCAAGTAGGGAAAATGCCAGACACTTATAAAACCATCAGATCTCATGAGGACGCACTCACTATCATGAGAACATCATGGGGGAAACTGTCACCATGATCCAATCACTTCCCACCAGGTCCCTCCACCGATGTGTGGGGATTATGGGGATTACAATTCAAGATGAGATTTGAGTGGGGCCACAGCCAGAACATATCAAACTGCTATCCAATGACAAAATACAATGAAACGTTACAGCCACACTATACAGGCAGGAATTCTGTATGTTCATGTCTTTCAACAACCAAGATTTAGATTACCTAAAAAGGCAAAGAACAGCAACTAGCTGAGGTAATAAAGGAGGATAAAGGGGATAGGATAGGAGTTTGGGAAGAAAGAATTATAAGTAGCAATCAATGTCTTGGTGATAAACTGCAGAAATAAGGCCTATAAAAGCTGCCCATATTTTCTTCTTTGTACTGTTATGTCTATGTTTTTCTCATTCATTAATCTCTCTTCTCTCTATTGTTTTACATAGTATGACTGATTGATTTTATTATTCAATCATATTAATATTATTTTTCAATGCCATAATATCCTTGGGTTGGTTACAGTATATTACGTCAGGGTTGTGATTTAACTAGAAAAGGAGTAAACATCATTCAGAGATAGATACAGACACTGATGAGATTTTGGGTTTCTCCTTTTATAGAAGCGCGTTTTTATCTCTATAATGAATAGCTTCATTGTGACTGGAAGCGTATGCTGTTGCAATTATTATTTAGAAGTTTAAGTAGTAGTAGAATGGTGTTTATGAAAGTGAAATAGCCAGGCTGGGTGCAGTGGCTCGTGCCTGTAATCCCAGCATTTTGGGAGGCTGAGGTGGGCAGATCATGAGGTCAAGAAATTGAGACCATCCTGGCCAGCATGGTGAAACCCTATCTCTACTAAAAATACAAAAATTAGCTGGATGTGGTGGTGCATGCCTGTAGTTCCAGCTACTTGGGAGACTGACACAGGAGTATCGCTTGAACCTGGGAGGTGGAGGTTTCAGTGAGCCAAGATTGTACCATTGCACTCCAGCCTGGCAACAGGGCAAGACTCTGTCAAAAAAAAAAAGAAAGAAAGAAAGAAGGAAGGAAGGAAGGAAGGAAGGAAGGAAGGAAGGAAGGAAGGAGGGAGGGAGGGAGGGAGGGAGGGAGGGAGGGAGGGAGGGTAAAAGAGGGAGGGGAGGGGAGGGGAGGGGAGGGGAGGGGAGGGGAGGGGAGGACAGGACAGGACAGGACAGGACAGGACAGGACAGGACAGGACAGGAAAGGAAAGGAAAGGAAAGGAAAGGAAAGGAAAGGAAAGGAAAGGAAAGGAAAGGAAAGGAAAGGAAAGGGCCAAAGAGATGAATTGTAGTGGATATAGTGGATGGCACTCAACATTTTACACACTATTTCTAGTGGGCTTCCTAAAACTGCAGAGGTGGGAAAGCTACAAAAAACATTTTTCAGACTTTCTTAGATACAAAATTATGAATGTAACATCAGTTCTATTAATTAGATGCATTCACAAAATACTTGGAAAATGGAAATGAGACAGAGATAATCTATTTACTGTTTTGGCTGCTTTCTAGCCTTGAAGTTCTGTGTTTCTTGATCATTGGATTATAGTTTGTTTACAGTAATTGCATCAATTCTAATGGCAACATTCTCAAATCCCCACTTTCCTCATTTTAGTACAGTCTGCTAAAGCCTGTTCCTTTGGAAAGCCTGTTTAACTATGTCATTCTGAGAATCATTTATGAAGGTGCTACCTGGAATCCACTACGTCATCCCTTTCATGATTTTATAGGCATCTAATTCCATCTAAAATGCTTTTCTGTTTAAAATAGCTAACAGAGTACAAAGGGCAGAAAAGAGAACACCAGACTTTTCATGCATGAAACTACTGTAATAGAAACCTTTGGCTGTTGCATATATATATAACTGACAGTAAACATAGACCAGATGCCTAAGTTTTGAGGAAATTATATTGGCAAAGAAGTCCCAAGTCTGTTCTATTATACAAAAGTCTATGATTATTTGACTGCAAAAGCAACCTGAAGGCCTATAAACTTGCATCGAGAAGATAGCTGCAAAAGATGTGATGAACTCCCTGCCTCCACATAAAATAAATTCTCTCCAATGCCTATCTCAAATGTGTCATGGAGCAAAATAGGCAAGGAGAAACGTGTTCCAAACAGGCCAGGGAGAATAATGAACAAAGGTATTCCTCTCCGAGAAAAGAAATATATAATGTCAAATGAGCTAAACAAAACATTTATTGTCAAAACAGAGAGTTTTTATTATTCCTATCCAGCAGGAGCTTATAATTTCCAGAAATCACCAACTGTTTCCCTTTCTTTCCTTTTTTGAATATGAGTTTTTATTGTACTTATCCTGTTCCTGATCCACCATCATCTAATAGGTATGTGCGAGTGAGGAGCTGTATCTAATTTGTTTATAGTTGTATAGAATGCCAGAGCACAAGAAGCCATATCTGGAAATGATGCAGAGAACTGCATATCTCCCAGAAATACTGGGCTTTGAGCTCTAAAGAATTACTAAGGAGATTTATAGTTTTGCCCTTGAGAAGGAAGAAACATGTTCTGTGTATTATAAAGAGTGGGCACACAGATTTTTGGTTACCAAAAGGAAGGACAACTATTAGCTGTCTCCCAAAATCCATTTCCTGCTTCTTACACAGTAACAAAATTTTTAGTTAGGCAAATGGGCACTGAGATAGGTTGAAGTCTAAGATTACCCACAAGACTCAACACTGCTGCATATACCCTGTATATTCTCTCCCCTTGAGTGTGGCAGGACTTGTGAATGTGATGAGATTTTACTCCTGTGATTAGATTATGTTACATGGCAAAGGTGCAGAGATTTGGTAACAACCTGAATAAGTTTGGAAATAAATTCTTCCAGTCAAGCTTCCAGATGAGAACACAGCCTGTCCAACACCTTGATTTCAGCCTGGTGAGATCCTGAGCAGAGGATCCAGTAAAATCTTGCCAAGACTCCTGATCCATAGCAATTATGAGATAATAAATGTGTGTCATGTTAGGCTGCTAAGGTTGTGATAATTTGTTATATAACTATAGAAAACAAATACAGAAACTGACCTAAACATTGTATTTTCAAGCTTCTCTTGCAGTAGGTATGGTCTATGACAAAGTTTTGATCAATCGGAGAGGAACTGAACATAGGTGGGCAAAGTCTGGATCATTGTTACAGAGGGAAGAGATGGCCATGCTTTTAATTCTCTCTTTTTTTTTTTTCTTTTTGAGATGGAGTCTCGCTCTGTCACCCAGGCTGGAGTGCAGCGGCAAGATCTTGGCTCACTGCAAGCTTCTTCCTAGGTTCATGCCATTCTCCTGCCTCAGCCTCCTGAATAGCTGGGACTACAGGCACCTGCCACCATACCTGGCTAATTTTTTGTATTTTTAATAGGGACGGGGTTTCACCATGTTAGCCAGGATGATCTCAATCTCCTGACCTCGTGATCCATCTGCCTTGGCCTCCCGAAGTGCTGGGATTACAGGTGTGAGCCACCATGCCCGTCCTGGCCATGCTTTTAATTCTTTTGGATATATTCCCGGAAGTAAGATAGCTGGATCATATGGCAGGTTCTATTTTTACTTTTTTGTATTAAAAAAAAAATAAAATAAAATTTACCATCTTAACCATTTTAAAGTGTACAGTACAGTAGTGTTAACTGTATACCTGTGAAAGCTGTCAGAATCAAAATGGAGTCACCCTGAAAAATAGAGCCGAGCAAGGCCATGAAAAGAAAGGTTCTCATTGTATGCCTGATAACAAAATTATCACAAAAGACTGCAAAAACTGGCTGAGTGCAGTGGCTCACGCCTGTAATCCCAGCACTTTGGGAGGCCAAGGCAGGCAGATCACAAGGTCAGGCGATCGAGAGCATCCTGGCTAACGTGGTGAAACCCTGTCCCTACTAAAAATACAAAAAATTAGCCGGGTGTGGTGGCTGGCGCCTGTAGTTCCGGCTACTCAGGAAGCTGAGGCAGGAGAATGGCTCGAACCCAGGAGGTGGAGCTTGCTGTGAGCCCAGATCGCACCATTGCACTCCAGCCTGGGCGACAGAGTGAGACTCTGTCTCAAAAAAAAAAAAAAAAAGACGGCAAAAACTACAAACTTGCACAAAGGCCATCCCAATCTTGCACAAAAAATACTTCTGTGAAAACATCTGCCCAGCAACTGCCTGTCCAGCCTCAGAATGATGTTATTGTTACTGATGTTTGTAGCCAAAGATATTATCTCAAAACAATTATGTAATCCTCATCTTTACTTTTCTTTTTTTTTTTTTTTTTTCTGAGACAGAGTCTTTCTGTGTCACCCAGGCTGGAGTGCAGTGGTGAAATCTTAGCTCACTACAGCCTCCGCCTCCCAGGTTTAAGCAATTCTTGTGTCTCGGCCTTCCCAGTAGCTGGTATTCTAGGCGTGTGACACCATGCCCAGCTAAATTTTGCATTTTTAGTAGAGACAGGGTTTTGCCATGTTGGCCAGGCTGGTCTCAAACTCCTGGCCTCAAGTGATCCACCTGCCTCGGTCTCCCAAAGTGCTGAGATTACAGGTATGAGTCACTGTACCAGGCCCCTCCTCATTTTTTCTTCAAAAACCTCTGTCTTCCTTTACCTCCTTGAATATACACATAGTTTACTGTGGCATGTCTATTCTCATTTCACTGCCCTATTCCCAAATAAATATCATTTCCTTTTAGAATGTTTCTCTTTGTTATTTAGGCTGACACACCTTGTGCAACATTTCTAGAACTTTTTCATCTGCAGAACTAAAACTCTATATCCATTGAACAACTCCCCTTTTCCCCTTCTCCCAGTCCCTGGTAACCACCATTCTATTTTCTGTTTCCTTTTTTTTTTTTTGAGATGGAGTCTCATTTTGTCACCCAGGTTGAAGTGCAGTGGTGTGATCTTGGCTCACTGCAACCTCCACCTCCCAGGTTCAAGCGATTCTCCTACCTCAGCCTCCCGATTAGCTGGGACTACAGGTGCACACCACCACACCCAGCTAATATTTTTTCTATTTTTAGTAGAGGCAGGGTTTCACCATGTTGGCCAGGCTTGTCTTGAACTCCTGACCTTGTGATCTGCCTATCTCGGCCTCCCAGAGTGCTAGGACTACAGGCGTGAGCCACTGTGCCTGGCCTACATTGATTTTCATATGTTTAATCAGCCTTGCATTCAAGGAATAAACTCCCCTTGATTTTGAAGTGCAATCCTTTGAATGTGTTGTTAAATGTGGTTTGCTGGTATTTTGTTAAGATTTTTGCAACCATGTTCATCAGAAAATGTAGTTCACCAGGTCTGTAGTTTTCATATAGTGACTCTGTCTGGCTTTGGTTTCAGGATAACAATGCTGGCCTCACAGAATGAGCTTGGAGGTAATCCTCTCTTCAACTATTTTGGAAGCATTTCGGAATTAGGCTAATTTTTCTTGAAATGTTCAATAGAATTTACCAGTGAAGCCATCTGATTTTGTGCTTTTCTTTCTTGGAAGGTCTTTAACAAATTATTCAGTCTCTTTACTCATTATCTACATTTTCTATTTCTTCATGATTCACTCTTGGTAGGTGCTGGGTCCAACCTGCAGACCCTTGCTGAATGATGGATAAACAAATGCACTCAGACACAGATACCCAGTGAAAGAGCAGGTTAGGGGACCAGGCCACCCACAGACACCAAGAAGGGTGCTGTAAAGAGTCAGCAACTGCAGCCCTGACAAGCCAGCACTGCAGGCATTTATTTAGTATAGATTTAATGACAAAGGCCTTGAGTCAACACACTTGTGGGCAATTCACATGGTCACCCAGCCCCCCCACCCTTACCCCTGGAGAGAGTAGTCCTGTGCACGGATGACTAAAGGCCAGGTTCCGAGGCCTAAGTAAACTAACTTATCTAGTTCAGTTTCTTTACATCCCCTTGTTATCTAACCTAAGCTTTCAGGCACCGGATAAGAGAATATGCCTGCCTTCAGCTAAATCCTTTTCTGAAGCTTTTGTAAAACCTTCTGGCCTTCCAAGAAGGTTTACATCTTTCTACAATTTTTCCCACCACCCTGACTGATCTCCTACATCTCCCACTTTTCTGTTTTTAGTATCAGGTTTTGTTGATTGAAGAGTACAAATGTGTGCAGCAGCAGGTTTGTCAGGCATGGTGGTCGCTACTCGTATTCCGGCTTTGCTTCCTAGAATTGGTAAATAACATAAGACAAACATGAGTATAATCAGCAACATTCTTTTCTAATCAAGGAGTGATGCCCCCAGGAGTGGGGGTCTATCCAGGAGAGATGATCTCACACACCCTTCTATATGACTGTTTGTTGGGCGTGTAGATCTATGGCGTTTAGGGATTCTGGAATTTTGGTTTTAAGTTGCTTTGCGTCTGCTGTTAAATTGTCATGAAAGGTTCCCCACAGGTGTTGTTTCACCTTATGCCAACTATGTATTGATTGATTCCATGATAGAGAAGTGACACAGATATATTTATGCTCCCAGTCGCAGTTTAATTGCTGTCAGAATGCCAGTGCATCCTGTCGCTCCTCCACATATTTCAAGGCAGTCTCAAGGGCTTTCAGATGTGCAAGAATCTTTTCATTTATACCTTGCTGTAAGAGAAGTTCATTAGACACATTTCTGGCCAAATTATCTATAAAAGTAGCTGTTTGTACTGATTCAGTAATAGATGCTACAGCCACACTAGCAGTTGCTAGGATGATTATGGCTGAGACTACAAAGGCTATAAGTGTTAACTATGAATCTTTTGTGTCTGACCTGGGTCAGGGCACATTCTAAGGTGGCAAGGGCAGAGGAACCTTGCCAATTGTGTGTTAAATTGACTGGTAGGAATGCCTTGGGTTGTCTCCTCAATACCATGACACTAGTAATATTTAAATTAGATATGTTATAATTAGAGATACAAGAGGCAAACCAAGCCCGTCCCTGCACTCGGGTCACAAATGTGGAGTTTTGGGGTGTAATAGAAACATTGGTTCCCATAAGGAAAACATATGATGACTAGTGCAAATCAAGCACTGATTAATGTGATTATGACAAAAGGTCATAGTATAATTGTAACTGGAATTATGATATGTCCCATGCCAGGTGTTAAGGGGGGGTGCTAAGATATCCCAGGTGCCATAAAGTGTCTTGCGGTGGCAGGGACTCTACTTGGTGTCTGGGATATTCCAACTTCCTATCAGCTCAAATTATAGGCTTATGTTGTCAGAGGAAGCCACATCATCTGGGGCCGCAGTTCCTGCTGGGTCATTTCCTTCATTTCTGGTACCGGGTTGGGTCCTAGCCACACCATGGTATGGTTTGATGCATCGTGCTGGAATCTAAAGAGGACCTGAGGGGATGTGAACACAAGCATATTCTCTCCCCTACGTTAACAATTCATTTGGACCACACCATACATTACTGTTTTCATCTTTCCATAAAACTGTGGGTTTTATGTCTTGAGAGGTTTTAGCAAAGTGCTTTTCTACAGCTGATTGAAATTTATTATCTAAATTTTAAAAATTAAGGGTAAATAAGGCTTGT
Organism: Macaca fascicularis; assembly: GCF_037993035.2. Lineage (NCBI taxonomy): Eukaryota > Metazoa > Chordata > Mammalia > Primates > Cercopithecidae > Macaca > Macaca fascicularis. The sequence goes on along the minus strand of NC_088388.1, from coordinate 94,949,558 downwards.
GCCAATAGTGTTGCAGGGTCCTTACTCATATTCCCCCTTTATTGTTTTCTGAGCGTATTTTTAAGGGTGGAATGGGTACATTCTACTATGGCCTGTCCTTGGAGGTTATATGGGATGCCTGTGGAATGTTAGATTTCCACATGTGACAAAATTGTTGAAATTGTGAGCTTGCATAAGCTGAATCATTACCATTTGTAATTTTTGTGGGCCACCCCTTAAATGCAAAAGTTAAAAGAAGATGTTTAATGACATATTGGGTGGACTCTCCAGGAAGAGTATGAGCACTAATTAAATGAAAATTGATATCAACTGATACATGTACATATCTAAGTTTCCCAAATTCAGAGATGTGTGTAACATCTGTTTGCCATAACTGATTAGGTTCTGGTCCTCTACAGTTAACACCTGTAGAAGGAGGGGATGTGCCTGTGAGCTGACAATCTGGGCATTGTAGGATAATTTGTTTAGCTAGTCTCTGGGTAAGTTGAAATTGTTTAGATAAGTTTCTCTAGTTTTGGTGTAAAAATTGATGCTATTGGGTAGCTTGGTCAAGCAGATGTCATAACCTGTAGGTCTGCTTGATCATTGCCATAAGCCAATGGGCCAGTAGTGAGCTGTGGGCCTGAATGTGTGTAATAAAAATAGGACGTGTATGTTGATCTAGCAATTGCTGAAGTCAGAGAAAAAGTGCACACAGGGTGGGCTCTAGAGTGGACTTAATGAGGGCTGTCTCAAGGTTCTGCAATAAATAGAGTAAGCAGAGTCACTAACAATATTGATGGACTAAGCAGAAAAAGTTTCCAAGGCCAATATTAAGGCTCCAACCTCAGCTCTTTGAGTGCTAGTAAATCGAGAATGAGTGAGAGAATTACGTGGTCTCCACCAGACAGCCACTTTTCCAAGTTTACCAGAGCCATCAGTAAACAATGTCAAAGTGTTACATATGGAGGATTGAACTGTTTTAGTAGGCAAAACCACAGAAGTACGAGATAAGAACTGAAGTAGTTTATCAGCAGGAAGGATATGCTCTATATGGCCTGTATAATCAGAGAGTGCTATTTGCAGGTCCACAGATGAGGGCAATTCTGCTTCAAATTCCTTTTTACTTAAAGGAATTCTGATGATATCAGGGTCATAACCTAGTAATAGATTGCATCATCTGCAGCCTGAATAGATGACTTTATTAACTAGCTGAATATAGGGAGAGAGTGTTTTAGTCTCGGTATGTGAGCAAAAAACCCATTCTAGAAAGCGTAGCTCTGGAGCCGTCTGTCCTATTAACACTGCAGGGGAGTGTTTGGTAGGAAAAACAAACAATTGAACTTAATACCATGGATTTATGGGATCTAGTTGCCTTTAAGAAATGCTGTGTGTATGCAGCACAATTTCCCTTTGTGCTGCAGGAGTTAAATACCTAGGAGAGTCTAGGGTAGCATTGCCTTTTAAGAAGAAAACAGGTTCTGTAACTTATCAGTAGATATGCCTAAGGCGGGGCAAAGCCAGTTAATATCGTCTAGTAATTTCTGATAATCATGTAAGGTGTGTAAGTTGCTAGTATTTAATTTAACCTTTTGAGGTCTTACTGACCAGGAAGTTAGTATGTACCCAAGATATTTCCAAGGAGAGGACATTTGTACTTTTTCAGACACTATGATTAAACCTCTTAACTGTGTATTCTTTACGAGAAAGGCATGTAACTTTAAAAGTGCTGGCTCCATTGGGGCTACTAGTAAAATATCATCCATAAAAATGAATAATCTTGCAATTAGAAAATTCTTTTCTACTGGGGAGCAAAGCCTGATTTATATGATACTGACACATTGTAGGACTGTTCAGCATTCCTTGAGGAAGCAATTTCCAATGAAATTGGCAAGCTGGCCTTTCATTATTGATTGCTGGTATCGTAAACGCAATTTTTTCTCTGTCCTGTTTTGCAAGGGGAATAGTATAAAAACAGTCTTTTAAGTCAATAACGATAATAGGCCAATATCAAGGAATCGCTATGGGGGAGGGGAGCCCCTGATGAAGGAGCCCCATAGGTTGCAAATTAGCATTGATAGCACATAAGTCATGCAATAGTCTCCATTTACCAGACTTTTTGAGAATAACGAAAATGGATGAATTCCAAGGGCTGTTTGACGGTTTTATATGGCCGGCTTTTAATTACTCCTCAACTAATTCATGGGGTTATTGTAATTTCTCTCCCTTTAAAGGCCACTGTTCTACCCAAAGTGGATCTTGAGAGAGCCATGTCAGGGGTAGGGGAGGGATAATAACAGTGGCCATTATTAGAAAGGGGTCTGCAGAGTGACCTGCTCCCCACCTTTGGGCTAATAGGTCCTATCCCCAAAGATTAACAGAGATGGGCATGATTAGAGTTATATAACTGCTTCTGAATCACAACAGGTTAGGGGGTGTGTGCCCTGCTTGGCTGTGCGCACTTGCCCAATGCTGACAAGTTTTTGTTTCTGAGTGACCCAAGGCCAAGTTTTTGGCCAGTTTTGGTAACTAATGATCAGAATATCTGCCTCTGTGTCCAATAAGTCAGTGACATTCTTATTTCCAATTTTTAAGGTGATCATGGGTCTCTGATCAGTGATCAATTGATTCCAATACACTCCTGTGGCTCCTATGCTTCCAAAACTTCCCTTTCCCCTTTCCTTTCCATGAGCACTGGGGACCCAATATAGTAAAAGCAGTAACTGAGTGATCTTTGATCTGGGGGAAGAATATATAGACCTTTACATTACATCATAACTAATATCTCACCTTGATAATCACTATCAGTTATGCTGGTGGGCACATTAATTCCTTTACTAGATAGGCTTGATCTCGCTAGTACTAATCCCACTGTTCCCAGAGGCAGTGGTGCCTAGATCCCAGTTGCAACCTTTTAGGGTCTTCTCCTTCTTTTAGCACTAATTTGTTGGGTCAGAGTAAGTCCAGTCCTGCACTCCCAATGGTGGCTGCTCTGAGAGAGAGAACTGTGGGCCTTCCATCTGAGTGAGGAAAGCTGCTAGCATTGCCCCAGTTTGAAGCGGGCCCTGGGGTCAGCCCCTCATGAAGTTTCCTACCTGGTTACTTGTGGGGTTGCCGTTTTTATCAAATTTGGACCTGAATTAATTTGCCCAATATTTTCCCTTTTTACATCAGGGGCATATAGAAGGGGGTTCTTTTCCTGAGTTACCTTGGTCTCTATTATTGGGGCATTCCCTCTTCATATGACCCGGCTCTCTGCATTGAAAACAATTTGGGTCTCTCTCTCTTTTCTCTTTAGGAGACCTTAATGCTATAGCTAATATTTTGGCTTTGTGTGTTTCAGTCCTCACCAGTTGACATGCTCATATAAGTTCCCCGACTGTGGCTGCCTTTCCTCTGATTGCCTGCAATGCTTGTTGGCAATCCACATTAGCGTTTTCATATACCAATTGCAACAATAAGATATCAGCGGCCTGGGCGTGACTAAATTGTCTCTTAATTCCCTGGGTTAACTGAATGATAAACTCAACAAACGGCTCCCGAGGCCCTTGTTGAACATTTATAAAAGATCCCTGTTGAACTCCGCTTTCAGGAATTCAGTCCCAAGCCCTGAGAGCGCACAAAGACACTTGTGGATAGGCCCGAGGATCAAAATTTGTTGTACATTGGCATGGGGACCCCTCCCCTGGAGCATAGCAGCTGTTATGTCTTGCCTGGCCGCCTTATTCTGGTTGGCTTGTTTACACAACTGCTCATATTCTGCCTTCCAGAGGAGGTAATGGCTGGGCTCCAAAGTTGTTTTAGCTAGCACTGACCAGTCACATGGGGTCATACAGAAGTTGTCTGCTAAGGCTTCAATCATTCCTTTCATAAATGGGTGGAGGATCCATTTTCTTTAATGCTTTTTCTTAGCTATCTATAAGCATTAAAAGAAATGGGTTCATGCACTTAATTGGCCTGTCAATCTTGCATTACCGGGCAGGCTAAGAGCTCCCCTTCTAATGCTGCTTGCCTAAGACAGGGTCCCATAGCTGTAGCATATCCCTTGTCTTTTTTATAATTTATTGGAGGAGGGGGCTCAGGCGAAACCTCTGTTTCCTCTTTGTTATTTTGGCCCAGTCATAGTGGGGCTGAGGGATAAGGAGGAGGTAAGGTAGGTGATGGTTCCTCTTCCCTTCCCTTCTGAGGTTCTTCTGTGTATAATAGGGCCAGAGCTGCCCTATCTAAGGCCCATAATGTTAGAGATGTTACTGGGACCTGTTGCCCTTGCACATGATGTTGTTTAAGACTTCTTCCTACTTGTTCCTAGAGCTCTACTTCTAGCATACCTTCTGGGAACCATGGGTTATGGAAAACCACTGTTTGCATTAGGTCCCTTAATTGAGCCTGTGAAACCGAGGCTCTGCTAGCTTTAAGCAGCTGTTTCAATACTTTGATATACTACTTCTATTGTGCTGATAACTGTTGTCCCATGATGAAACCCGAGCCTGAATAATTCCCTCGAACTTGGAAATCCCAAGCAGGCACCAATGACTTACCGACTGTGCAGTGTTTTCACCTTCATTTTTGAGGGTTCTATTGCGATCTGTTGCAGTGTTCCTCATACAGAGAACCACCTGCCGGTCTGACTCACAGACCCTGGCTGAACGACGGATGAACAAATGCACTGAGACACAGGTATCCAGTGAAAAAGTGGGCTGGGGACCAGGCCGCCCACAGACACCGAGAAGGGTGCTGTAAAGAGTCAGCAGCTGTGGCCCTGAGAAGCTGGCTCTGCAGGCATTTATTCAGTATATATTTAATGACAAAGGCCTTGGGTTAACACACTTGTGGGCAATTCACATGGTCGCCCTCCATCCCCCCGCCCAAGAGTAGTCCTGCATGTGGATGATTAAAGACCAGGTTCCGAGGCCTAAGTAAACTAACTTATCTAGATCAGTTTCTTTACATCCCCTTGTTATCTAACCTAAGCTTTCAGGCACTGGATAAGAGAATCTGGCTGTCTTCAGCCAAATCCTTTTCCGAAGGTTTTTTAAAACCTTCCAGCTTTCCAAGAAGGTTTGCATCTTTCTACAATTTTTCCCACTACCCTAACTGATCTCCTACAGGCAGGTTGGTGTTTCTAGGAACTTATTAATTTCTTCTAGGTTACCCAATTTTTTTTTTTGGGTTGGTTCACAAGTGTTCATGGTATTCTCTTATTATCCTTATTTCTTTGGCGTCACTTGTGATGTCTCTTCTTTCATCTCTTATTTTGGTTTTTGAGTCTTCTATTTTCTTAATTAATCCCTGTGCTATTGGTCTCTGCTTTTATTCCATTGTTATTGGAAAAGATACCATGTATGATGTCTATATTCTTTATTATTTTTAAGACTTGTACTGTGATCTAACATATGGTCTATCTTGGAGAACATTCCACGTGCACTTGAGAAGAACACATTCTGCTGTCATTTAGTGGAGGGTTCTATGTCTGTCTGTCAGGTCCAGTTGGTCTATACCGTTGTTCAAGTCCTCTATTTCCTTATTGACCTTCTCTCTTGCTCTATCCATTATTGAAAGTGAATTATTAAAGTGCCCTATTATTATTATGTTTCTGACTATTTCTCCCTTCAATTCTGTCCAAGTCTGCTTCAAATATTTAGAATCTCTGAGGTTTAGTACATAAATCTTTATGATTGTTATATTTCTTGCTGAATTGACCATCTTATGCAACATGCTTCTTCATCTCTTGTGACAGTTTTTGATATAAAGTCTATTTCACCTGGTACTAGTATAGGCACCCCTGTTCTCTTTTGGTTACCACTTACATTAAAAATCTTTTTGCATCTTTTCACTTTCAGACTGTGAGTGTAGACTTAAAGTGAGTCTCTTCTAGACAATATATACTTGTATCTTGTTCTTTTCATCAATTCACCCAATCAATCTATGTCTTTGATTGGTGAGTTTATTTACATATAAAATAATTACTGATAGGGAAGGACTTACCATTGCTAGTTTGTTGTTTTCTGGGTTTTGTAGCCTTTTTTTCCCCTCTTTTCCTTTTTTATTGCCTACCTTTATGTTTCATTGATATTTTTGTGGTTATATGCTTTGATGTCTTCATTTCCTTTTGTGTATATATATATATTTTTTGAGACACAGTCTCCCTCTGTTGCCCAGGCTGGAGTGCAGTGGCGTGATCTCAGTTCACTGCAAGCTCTGCTTCCTGGGTTCACGTCATTCTCCTGCCTCAGTCTCCTGAGTAGCTGGGACTACAGGCACCTGCTGCCACACCCAGCTAATTTTTTGTATTTTTAGTAGAGATGGGGTTTCACCATGTTAGCCAGGATGGTCTCGATCTCCTGACCTTGTGATCTGACCACCTCAGCCTCCCAAAGTGCTGGGTTTACAGGTGTGAGTCACCACGCCCAGCCTTGTGTATGTTTTATAGATATTTTCTTTGTGAATACCATTGCAATTACGTACAACATATTTAAATGATAGCATTCTATTTTAAATGATAATAATCTCTATCGTATACAAAAATGCTACTTCTTTATATGTCCACTCCACCCCCACTTTATGTTACTGATATCACAAGTTACATCTTTATATATTGTAAACCCATTAAAATAGATTTCTAGTTCTTAACATATCTTTGTTATTTAAATTCTATGCATCAAAAATACAATAGGACAGGTTACTATATTTGTCCATATACTACCTTTATGGAGAATCTTATGTTTTCATATAGCTTTGTGTTGCTGTCTACAATCTTTTCATTTCAACTGGAAGGACTCTTGTTAGCACTTCTTGTAGAGAAGGTCTAGAGGCAATGAACTCTCTCAGTGTTTGTTTATCTGAGAAAGTCTAAATTTCTCCTTAATCTTTGAAGAACAGTGTGGCCAAATACAGTATTTCTGTTTGACAATATTTTTCCTCAACACTTTGAACATATCATCTTATACTCTTATGATTTGTAAAGTTTCTACTGGAAAATCTGATAATCTTATAGAAGCTTCTTTATGTGACAAATTGCTTTTCCTGCCTGTTTTCAAGATTCTTTCTTTGTCTTTGATTTTAGGAAGTTTGGGTATACCGTGTCTTGGGGTGATTCTCATTTAATTTATCCTAGTTGAAGTTCTTTTAGTTACTTGAATCTTAATGTTCATTGTTTCTTTTGATGTGGGAATTTTTCAGCCAATATTTCTTCAAATAATCTCCCTGCCTCTTTCTCTCTCTCTTCTCCTTCTGTAATTTCTACAATGCATATATTGGTTCACTTGATAGTGTCCCATAATTCCCTTAGGCTCTTGATATTGTTTGGATATGTGTCCCCTCTAAATCTCCTGGTGAAATTTAATTCACAGTGTCAGAGGTGGGCCTGGTGGGAGGTGTTTTGGTCATGGGGGCAGATGCCTCATGACTTGGTGCTGTCCTTGTGACAGTGAATAAGTTCTCATGAAATCTGATTGTTTGAAATTGTAGGCACCTCCCCACTACTCTCCCTCCTGCTCTCATTTTTGTCATATGAGACACCTGCTCCCCCTTCACTTCCTGCCACAAGTAAAAGCTCCCTAAGGTCTCCCTAGAAGTGAAGAAGATGTGGACAACACGATTCCTGTACAGCCTGCAGAACTGTGAACCAATTAAACCGTTTTTACTTTATAAATTACCCAGTCTCAAATATTTCTTTATAGCAATGCAGTAACAGCCTAACACAGCTTTCTTTACTTTTCTTCCTTTTTTTCTTTTAGTTTTTCTGACTCAATGGTTTCACATGACTTGTCTTTGAGTTCACTAATTTTTTCTTCCTCCTGATCAAGCTTGCTGTTGAATTCCTTTAATGAATTTTTCAGTTCATTTGTGTTTTTCAGTTCCAGAAATTTTGTCCTTTTTAAAAATAGCTTCTATCACTTTGTTGATATTCACATTTTGTTAATGCATTCTTTTGTGATTCATCTATTGGTATTCTCTTTAAGCTCATTGGACATCTTTATTTTTAACATTTTATTTATTCATTTTTTTCGAGATGGAGTTTTGTTCTTGTTGCCCAGTCTGAAGTGCAATGGCGCAATCTTGGCTCACTGCAACCTCTGCCTCTCAGGTTCAAGTAGTTCTCCTGCCTCAGCCGCCCAAGTAGCTGGGATTACAGGCATGTGCCACTACACCTGGCTAATTTTTTGTATTTAGTAGAGATGGGGTCTTACCATATTGGTCAGGCTGGTCTCGAACTCCTGACCTCAGGTGATCTGCCCATCTCAGCTTCCTAGGATGCTCAGATTACTGGCATGAGCCAATGTGCCTGGACTCATTGAGCATCTTTGTAACAGTTATTTTAAATTCTTTTTTGGGCAGCTCATAAATCTGAATTTCTTTAGGGCTTGTTTTTGGAGTTGTATTTATTTCTTTGGTTGGGACATGTTTTACCCTTACTTTGTATGACCTATATCTTTTTTCATAGGATTTGAAAAAAACAACCACCTCTCCCAGTCTTTGTGTACTAGTTTTGTGCAAGAGAAGACGTTTACTACTCAGCTGTGCTGGAAGTTCTCTGACCTCCAAGATCTTTTCTGATCTTCTGCTTCTTTTGGTGTCTGCCTGTAGAAATGGAGCTATAATATGCTGCTCTCCTCTATTATAGGCTCCAAGCTCTGGTATCAATACCATCAGTGCTCAGAGTCTGGCAAAACCAAAACCAGTCCCTTAGGCAGCCCCAGAGAAGCCAAAACATTTTATTAAAAGTCCCCTTTTTTGCGTTCATCCACAGGAAGAAGTCCTAATAAGAAGTGAGTGTTCACCCCACCCATTCCTTCATGATATGCCATCTAGGGAAAGGACGATAAACAGGTATGCCGAATGCCATAAGTTTTTCTACCTCTTTCTCTAGAATCCTCTCTTGGTTTAACATGCTTTAACTTCTCACACAGATTTTCTTGTACTTTTTCTTTTTTTTCTCTTAGACAGGGTCTCATTCTGTCACCCAGGATGGAGTGCAGTGGCTTAATCATGGCTCACTGCAGTGTTGACCTCCTGGGCTCAAGCGATCCTGCTATCACAGCCTCCCAAGTAGCTGAGACTACAGGCACACGCCAGCACACCCAGCTAATTTTTTGTATATTTTGTAGAGATGGGGTTTCACCATGTTGCCCAGGCTGGACTCAAACTCTTGGGCTTAAGTGATCCACCCATCTTAGCCTCCCAAATTCTGGGATTACAGGGGTGAGCCATTGTGCCCAGCTTGTACATTATTTTTAAGTCAACATCTGTGTGGGAAAAGAAGAGCCTGCATCTTCCTAGTCTGGCATCTTGTTGACATCACCCTATTTTAAGTAATATTCCATTTAGGATTTCACTTGTGTTTATAGATGTTAACAAAGGAAAGGTCTATGGGAAATAGACTTCATAAAATGGATTCAGCAGCTTTCTTTTTCTGTTCCTTAATTTCATCAAAATCTGTTAGACTTGATCCATAAAAATATTTGAGGGAGAGGTTTTTGATTCTTGTTTTAACTTCTATTTTTTTTCTATTTCTTACTTAGCAAATTTTGGCATGTTTCTGTTTCAAAATATTTATTTATTTAAGATTATAAGCGTTTAGTATAAAGATGTCCATAAAATTATTCTATGATGTTCAATCTTTTAATTATATCTTCTTGGTCATTCAATGTGTTTATCATTTTCATTTTCTCTCATCTTTTCATTTTGATACATAATATTTGTACATATCTATGGGCACATGTGATATTTTGTTGCATGCATAGAATATGTAATGACCAAGTCAGAGTATTTAGGGAATCTATCACCTTATTTATTATTTCTACGTGTTGAGAACATTTCAAGTCCTCTGCTATAGCTATTTTGAAATATACTGTATATTCTTATTAACTATAGACATCATATTCATATTCTGTTATTGAATGTTTAGAACTCTTTTTTTTTTTTTTTTTGAGATGAAGTCTCCTTCTATCATCGAGGCTGGAGTGCAGTGGTGCAATCTTGGCTCACTGCAACTGCCTTCCGGGTTGAAGCGATTCTCCTGCCTCAGCCTCCTGAGTAGCTGGGATTACAGGTGCCTGCCACCACATCTGACTAATCTTCGTATTTTTAGTGGAGATGGGGTTTCACCATTCTCGCCAGGCTGGTCTTGAACTCCTGATCTCAAGTGATCCACCCACCTTGTCCTCCCAAAGTGCTGAAAATTACATGACCCACTGCACCCAGTCTATAACTTATTTCTTCTATCTAACTGTATGTTTGTACTCAATAACCAACCTCTCCTCATCCTCTACACACTCTTCCTAGCCTCTGGTGTCCATCATTCTACTCTCTACTTCCATGAGATTGACTTTTTGAGCTCCCATATATGAGAGATAGCACGTGATTTTGTCTTTCTGTGCCTAGCTTACTTAACATAATGACCTGTAATTCTATTTATGTTGCTGCAAATGACATGATTTCATTCTTTTTATGACAGAATAGTATTTCATTGCATATATATTTTTTCTTTATTCATTTGACCATTGATGGACATGTAGGTTGGTTCCGCATCTTTGTTACTGTGAATAGTGCTGCAAAATAAACATGGGGTGCAGGTATCTTTTTGATAACTAATTTCTTTTCCTTTGAATAAACACCCAGTAATGGGTAGTTCTATTTTTAGTTTTTTCCAGAATATTTTCCATACTGGCTGTACTAATTTACATTCCCACCAACAGAGTATAAGAGTTCCCTTTTCTCCACATCCTTACCAGATCTGTTATTTTTTGTCTCTTTGATAACAGTCATTCTGACTGGGATAAGGTGATATCTCATTGTGGTTTTGACTTACATTGTCCTGATAATTAGTTATGTTGAGTATTTTTTCATATACCTTTTGGCTATTCTTGTGTCTTCCTCTGAGAAACATCTGTTATGTCCTTTGCCCTTTTTTTCTTTGGAATGAAGTCTCACTCTGTCTCCCAGGCTGAAGTGCAGTGGCGTGATCTAGGCTCACTGCAAACTTGGCCTCCTGGGTTCAAGCAATTCTCCTGCCTCAGCCTCCTGAAGCTGGGATTACAGGCACCCATCACCATGCCAGCTATTTTTTTCTTTTTTCTTTTTTTTTGTATTTTTGGTAGAGACGGGTTTTTGCCATGTTGGCCAGTCTGGTCTCGAACTCCTGACCTTAGGTGGTCTGCCCACCACAGCTTCCCAAAGTGCTGGGATTACAAGCATGAGCCACCGCGCCTGGCCCTTTGCCTTTTTTTTTTTTTTTTGACATAGAGTCTCACTCTGTCATCCAGGCTGGAGTGCAGTGGCACTATCTTGGCTCACTGCAACCTCTGCCTCCTGGGTGCAAGCAATTCTCCTGCCTCAGCCTCCCGAGTAGCTGGAATTACAGTCACACGCAACCACACCCACCTACTTTTTGTATTTTTTAGTAGAGACGGGGTTTCACCATTTTGGCCAGGCTGGTCTCGAACTCCTGACCTCAAGTGATCTGCCCACCTCAGCCTCCCAAAGTGCTAGGATTACAGGCATGAGCCACATGCTTAGCCTGCCTATTTTTTAATGGGATTTTTTTTAACTGTTCACATATTTTAGTTCATTATATATTCTAAATATTACTCCCTTGTCAGATAGTTTGCAAATATTCTCTGCCATTCAACAAGTTGTCTCTTCATTTTGTAGATTGTTTCCTTTACCGTGCAGAAGCTTTTTACTTTAATATAGTCCCATTTGTCTATTTGTATTTTTGTTACTTGTGCTTTTGAGGTTTTAACTGTAAAATCATTGCCTAAAGTCCTGAAATAGTTCCCTTATATTTTACTGTAGTTATTTTACAGCTTTGGGTGTTACATTTTAGTCTTTAATCCATCTTAAGTTAATTTGTGTATGTGGTAAGATGCGGGGGTCCAGTTTTATTCTTCTGAATATGGATATCCAATATATCTAGCACCATTTATTGAAGAGATTGCCCTTTCCCCAGTATATTTTCTTGATGTCTGTTAAATCAGTTGGCTGTAAATGCATGTATTTATTTCTGGATTCTCTCTTATGTTCCTTTGGTATGTGTGTTTGTTTTTATACCAATATGCTGCTGTTGCTATAGCTTTTTTTTTTTTTTGAGACGGAGTCTCACGCTCTTGCCCAGGCTGGAGTGCAGTGGCGCGATCTCGGCTCACTGCAAGCTCCACCTCCCGGGTTCCCGCCATTCTCCTGCCTCAGCCTCCTGAGTAGCTGGGACTACGGGCGCCCGCCACCGCGCCCGGCTAATTTTTTGTATTTTTAGTAGAGACGGGGTTTCACTGTGGTCTCGATCTCCTGACCTTGTGATCCGCCCGCCTCGGCCTCCCAAAGTGCTGGGATTACAGGCTTGAGCCACCGCGCCCGGCCTATAGCTTTTAATTTATTTATATTTTGATGTCAGATAGTCTGATGCCTCCAGCTTTGTTCTTTTTGCTCGGGATTGCTTTGGCTTTTCAGGCTCTTTTTTAGTTTCATGTAAATTTTAGAATTTTTCTTCTTATTTTGTGAAAATGACACTGATATTTTGACAGACATTGAATTTGTAGATTGCTTTGGGTAGTATGGTCATTTTAACAATGTTAATTGTTCTGTTCCATGAGCATGAAATGTCTTTCCATTTGTTTGCATCTTCTTCAATTTCCTTCATCAGAGTTTTATAGTTTTTCTTGTAGAGGTCTTTCATTTCGTTGGTTAAATTTATTCCTGTTTTTCTTTTTTTTTCAGTTTTTGTAAATGGCATTGCCTTCTTGATTTCTTTTTTGGTCATTATTGATGCATAGAAATGCAAACTAATTTTGGATGTTGATTTTGTATTCTGCAACTTTATTAATTTATGAGATCTCAATTTTTTTTGGTGTAGTACCCATACATGAACTGTTGTCAGTCTGATGAGATCAACGCAATATTGAGAGTAAGTGTTTAGGAACTTTTATGAAACTTTCAAGGAGTAACATCTGTTAAATCTAATAAACAATTTGGCCTTCTATTTTGCATACTTTTTCTTCAATTTTCCTAGTGCAGTTATCCCTTAGTATCTGCAGATTATTGGTTTCAGGACTCTCAAGGATAGTAAAATCTAAGGATGCTCAAGTCCCTTATATAAAATGGCATTAATATCTACATATAACCTATGCATATTCTCCTGTATACTTTAAATCAACTCTAGATTACTTATAATATCTAATATAATGTAAACGTTATATAAATAGTTGTTACATTGTATTGTTTTCTATTTGTCTTGTTTTTTACAATTTAAAAAAATTTTTCAATCTGTGGTTGGTTGAATCTGAGGACATGGAACTCATGGGTATAGAGGGCCAACTGTGATTAATTTTTCTTATATTTTTAAAAAAGTATTGGTTGGTGATGGTTTGAAAATTAAAAACAAAACACAGTTCCTTCTTGCAGATAGTCTGAGAAAAAACAGTCCAGATTATACACTGAAAAATTAATAACTTTTAGTGAGGTCTCGAGTCAACCGTTTTTTTTTTTTTTTCATTTTTCTTTTTCACTTAGAGTTCATGAATTAGAGCTCACTAATTAATTTTCAGCTGATATTCTTTGCTTGTGTTTTCACTCTGAGAAGTTACCGTTTTACCAGTCAGGTTAGAAGTAATGCAGTAAGTTCAGTGGAAAAACAAGTAATAATAGATCTAATTAGTGAGACTGTACTGTGCAACCGACTCTGTATAGAGAAAAACAACCGATTACGTAGATATTTTTATTCCCATTTTAGAGATGAGAAACAACTTAACCACAGCACAGAGCAACTGTAGTGACAGAACCGGGATTCCGACGCAGGTTTGTCTGGTTCCAAAGTCTCTACACCTTTACTACACTGTTCTTTATTAATCACTAGATAGAACCATACAAATATTGTTATATCAGGCAGAAGATTTCGAGGGTTCTATTAACACAGTGCTAGGAATGAACTGGGTGGAAGAAAGTATATGGGTCTTCCATTCAAGGGTTCATCAGTGTTCACCATACTTAGGAAGTTTAAGTCAAAGTAGCTGACAATGAGTTAGCATTTTGGAAGACAGGTAGAGATGGTGAAGAAATAAGGAAATTCTTCTATGAGTCATTATAGATATTTAAGCTTGTTAAAAAATGTTTTTGACTACCTACTCCTTTTGCCTACAGAGTACAGTTAAGATCTCTTAAAAATTATGGAAATAAAAACAATCGGTCGCTGCCTGTCCTTGCCAAACTGAAAAAAGGAACAGAACAGCTAAGCCTTTTGTGCTTAAACACATACTCATCAGTAACTACTTTAGCTCCTACAACTAAGCTAGGTTGTTCTTCTGGGGAATGTACTTGCAAGTTAATATTGCACTGCAAGTATAAGGTTTTTTAAAAGACATCAGTTGTACGTTATAAATTAAATCCAGTTTAAATCAATATGATTCTATTTATCCTAGCAAGGAAGTTTTTTTCTTTTTAAGGATCGTCTGATTTTTTTTTTTACAGTAATAATCTTTGCATAATTTTACACCCCATACATGACATGATTGGGATTCAATCTCAATCAGAAAAATCCCTTTATGGTGTCCTTCTTACGTCCTCTGTAACAGAAAAATCCTAGCAGAAGCATTTCCTCTTTACCCAGTTCCTGTTCTCTTATCACAGTTCTATTCCTCCACATTCCCTTCCTGCTAGGCACGGGAATTTGAAAGGGCATGGAAACACTGGTAAAAGTTTGTCTTCTACTTGGGTAATCCAATACCACCGCATCCAGTAGTATATAATTCTTCTTGCATGTATATCAGTTTCCTCCCCAATCCCTCTTCCATACCTCTTTCTCACTTTTCTCTCATTATCCTGTCCTCTTGTTTTCCTTGACCTCCACATTCCTGTCTCAATCATCCTCCTGGCCTCAGGTCCTTATCTCTTTCCTGATACCCTCCTGCTTAGTGTTCCCTCATTCCTCTTACACCTAGGATTATCTCCTCCTTCCCTAAGGGTCTGGTCCTTCATCCCTCCCGCTTCACCAGACCCTCTCACTCTGGGAGCCGCCACCTCCCTTTCCCCAAGACCAGAGGTCGCGCGGCCGGACACAGCTAGCACTGCGCGTCGGTGGCGACATCTGAGCGGGCGCAGTGGGGTCTTCCCGCGGCCCAGCAGCCTACGGGCGCGGTGCACTCTGGGGGAACATGGCCGCTTCCGGTCTCCCTCCCGGGCCGGCGCTGGCCTGACTGCGGCCCCTGCCCGCAGCACTCCGCCCTCTGCTTCTCCCGCCCTGTGGCCGCGAAGACCGCTTCAGCCTTTCCCTCTGCTGCCCCTGCCGCGCCATGGAGAAGAGCTCGAGCTGCGAGAGTCTTGGCTCCCAGCCAGCGGCGGCTCGGCCGCCCAGCGTGGACTCCTTGTCCAGGTAACCAGGACGCCCAGGGCCCCGCCCAGCGTCCGAAGGGGATGGAGAGGGGCCGGGGACCCACTGGATTGTTGTCCCGATTCGCGGATTCTGGTTTCTGAAGGCTGCACCGAAATTCCTTCCCCGGGACTTGGGAACCACTTCTGCCTCCCTCTCTGGGGCGTGGAGGCTGAGGAAAAGGAGGTTAAAACTCGCTGCTTCTTTATCGATTCCTCCACCTTTCATATTCCGATCTCTTTTTCTCCCCAAAGGAGGTGGCCCCAGTTAATTACTTTCTCCTGTCTCTCATTCCCTCTCAAACCTTTTTTAAGACAGTTCCCCCCGCCCCCATTCTTTTCCCCACATTTCCTGTCTTTCTCTATCACTTTTTCCAAAACCATCCTTCAGTCAATCTTTCTTCCTCCACCCTTTCTTATGTCTTTGGGTTTTGGATTCTTGCCCAAGCCTTTTCTCTCTTTTCATGGCTTCACTTTCTTAATTTCTTTCATGCTTTTCTCTACACTCTGATTTTCTTCTCGCCTCTCCTTTTGCTTAAATATGTAAATAAAAATGTCTCCTGTGCTTCTCTTTTCTAAATCTTCCAGCTGAAAGTCAGTATCAAGGAATCTGAGTGATTTTTATCCCCAGTGATAGGTGTAAGAAAACAAAATGAGTGGTAGTTTTCTTCCTTCTTGGGCTACTGGTTCTCCAGGTTGTCATTTATCTTGTAACAGATGGGAATTTTATCCTGGAATTTTGAGGAGGACTTTATGCAGCTTTGCGGAGAGCTTTTATGAATATTAACTAGACGCGTTTTGGATGCGGTCTTTTTCTTTGATTTTTAAAATAATGATTTAAAATTTTATTAAAAAATAAGACCTGTATTTGCTTTTTATGCAGCCATGATGAAATCTGGTTCTTTTCCACTGAATAATAGTCTAATTGTTATTAGAGAGTTATTCGATAACTGCTGTGTGAAGACACAATTTTCATTTTCTCCTCGAATCAAGTGAAGTGGCTCTATTATAATTCATTTTGGATTCTGCTAAATATGGGTAGTTATTGCCTTTTTTCCTATTGGTGTTCAGTACCTCATTGGGGAACCACTGTCTGATCCCATCATTCTAAATCTCTATATGCATTCATAGCTCCCTGCCCAGTCGTTTTTCAGAGTCCTTAATAAGTACACTATAATTGTTGGCTTAAAGTGCCTTTTCTACGAGGCTATAAGCTATTGTACTTGAGGGCAATCTTAATCATCTTCGTATCTCCAGCACTTAACATAGTCTCAGCCTGTGATAGGTGCTCACTACGTTCATTTTTTTGAATTTGTAGCCTGAATTATCCACGAGAGGAGTTTTCTTTGCAGTTTGATTATATATATTGCACGTTTAAATCAAGTATTTTTTGAATTTTGTATTGCTTTGAAATGTAGAAAGCTGAGGATTAACATGTTTAGTTGTAAAATTCATTCAGAAAACAGGTTGGAAAATTCTAATTTTATGGGAAAGTTACAAATGACAACTATGCCTCAGAATAGAATAAGAGGCAACCAGTACTCTCATCCGAGGCAGAGGAGTCAGAACCACATGAAGCAGCATAGTATGTTAGAAAGAAGGAAGTACTGGAAGTTAGGAAGCTCCCATGCTGAAGTCTCTGGCTGAGCTAGCTCTTTGGTCTTTATCGTTTAACCTTTTTAGTCTACGGTTTTCTCATCTTTTAAAATAAGAAGCTTAATCTAGAAAATCTGTAAGGTCCCTTGGAACTCTAAAATTGTCATTTTTTAAATGTTAATGACAATACTAAGATAAATGCATTGGTATTAATTTTAAAGATAATTCCTTTGCAAATAACCTGTTTTGGATATTCGCAATTACGCTAAATAAGTGTCTTTTATTATCACAAACTAATATTTCTAACGGTGCCACTTTAACATATTTATTTCCTAAAAAAGAAAGCCCAGCAAATTTAAAGTTTATGAACTTCTTTATAAAAAAGTATTTACTGACATGAATTTTAGAAAATTAAGTACTCCTCGAGAGAATTGTGATTATAGATTAGTCTCATCCTCTCTGGACAAAAATATAAGTATGATTCCTGTTTTCCATGAGAGAATGCCAGCTTTCATTACTCCCCTCTGGAAGACAGAAAAGTAGTATTTACTTAATGTCTACCGTATGGAAGTTTCCCTGCTAAATTCTACGTATCTTTTATTTCATTAATCATCATACCTGTTTGTGGCACTCTCTTTAATCAACAGTATGTAACAGATACATTATAGACACTAGTTAGAAAGCTTAATTTTAAACAATCTAGGCTAACACTTCTTCGCAGTTGATTCTAATACATTGCCAGTGTGAAAAACTTAATCTAGGCTAACACTTCATCTCAGGTGATTCTAATACATTGCTAATGTGGAAAACTTAATCTAGGCTAACATTTCATCGCAGGTGATTCTAATACATTGCCAGTGTGGAAAACTTAATCTAGGCTCACACTTTATTGCAGGTGATTCTAATACATTGCCAGTGTGGAAAACTTAATCTAGGCTAACACTTTATTGCAGGTGATTCTAATACATTGCCAGTGTGGAAAACAATCTAGGCTAACACTTCATCGCAGGTGATTCTAATACATTGCCAGTGTGGACTGCTGTGGTCTCATAGCTGTGTTAAGTGTCTATCTAGATTGTTTTTTTGTTACATTAGCCTTCGACAAAGCAAAATTATTGCTGTTTGGCCTATATTATCTCAGGTTTTGCAGAAATGATGCCCTTAAATTGTAGTTTATTTTTATGCTTTCTGTTTTTACACAGAGGCCTAATTGGGAAACTGCCTTGGGAATTTGTTTTGATATCTCTGGCAAAATAGTAGTTAATATTGTTAAATGTGTCACAGAATGTCTTTCACCCATAGATTGACATAAATTTCTGCTGAATTTAGCTACAAGGAAAATTATTTATAGAAAAAATTATGTACGCTCCTTGTTTGTTAGTAAATGCTAACTACGTAACTGCATCTTTCTCTTTAGCTTAGTAAAACACTTTAGTCAAATTTATATCTGAAGGTGGAAATATACTCATCTCTAATTTCTTTAAGTACTTTTATTATTACATGAACTCAAGTTAAATATTATGTGTTGCATTTAAATGTATTGATTAGATGTTTTAAGCCCTTTTGGGAAGTAGGAAGAATAATACACTAATCCATGTGGTTGCCCATTGTTTTTTTGAAAATGACATACTTGGCCGGGTGCCGTGGCTCATGCCTGTAATCCCAGCACTTTGGGAGGCCAAGGTGGGAGGATCACTTGAGCCCAGGGGTTTGAGACCAGCCTGGGCAACATAGTGAGACCCCGTCTCTAAAAAAGAAAAACTTGTTAAAATAAGTAAAAATATTTAAAATGAAAATGGCGTACTCCATTGAAGTTGGATGAAAGGCCATTGTGCTATCTGTAGTTCACAATAAACATATAATGGGTCATACTAAGTATCTGTAGTCATTTCAGAGTTGCTCTTGTCTCCAGTTATGCCTTCTAGGTCATCATAGGCCTGATACCTTTGCCCACAAGCGGGCAATTTCATTCTTCATATGATATCCAGATAGTAGTTTCCTAACCAGCTATAGTTATGTCATCCTGCATCTTTAAAAAAAAAAAAAAAGTAATTGTCAGCTGGGTGTGGTGGCACATGCCTGTAATCCTAGCTACTTGGGAGGCTGAGGTACCAGAATTGCTTGAACCTGGAGGCCGAGGTTGCAGTGAGCCAAGAATGCGCCACTGCACTCCAGAGTGAGCAAGAGACTCCATCTCAAAAGAAAAAAAATAAAAAATAAACAAAAAACAGTAGTTGTCTTTGGTGAGTCCTGCTTAATATTGCCATACTTCAGTAAACTGTTCAGCAACTCTTGTATATCTTGCTGTTGGCCATTCTTCATGTATGTCTAGCCTCACAGAAAGAGAGCGGGGGTTGTGGAAAAATTCACTAGCATCCTGATAATCTAGTTATGTTCTGTAATTTTATTCTTGTTGGGTGTGGTCTGATTCTTGATATAAGTATGACTTTATAGGTAAAACATATAGGTAAAATAATATACTATATAGGTAAAATAATACTGTAGGTCAGATGTGATAATAAGAGTAGTCCTGAGTCTCAGAACTGTAATGAGTTACACAGCAGAATTTGACATTATATTGGTAATAATCTGCCATCTTAGTCTGGTTTTCCATTTTTCAGTTTATACACTAGTATAAAATGCACTGCTTTAGTGGGTTTCTTTGATTAGTTTGTATTATGCATAATCAAATGGTAAGCTATCCAGTGCCAAATAGGTGCTCAGTGAACATCTAAATGAAAGAATGTTGACAGAATGTTTACCACTGGTCTTGTTTGTTGTTCCCATTCAAAGGATTAAAAAGGATTCCTTCTGTTGAATTTGGCCTGAACACTTGCAATTTCAGGTTTAAGTTGTAGTTATTTTTATGGGAGACTCTAGACATCTTGAGCTGATTTTACTGGCTGTATTATCTGTTCTGTGCCCAGTCCCATACATAATGAGGTTATTATGTCCTCTTCAACTACCTATTTATCCATCTGCTACTCTTGTTTACTTTTGCCCCTTTTGCTCTAACTTGTGTTGTTAGTCGTTTTATTTAATGTGTATTCTTGTCATCCTTCATATACCCTCAGGCTTTAGTTATTCTGGGTACCATACTTGTTTATCCCAGATTATTTTGGTTTTATGAATTTCTAGTATATAATTTCATTAGCATTGATGAGCATCTTATGTTTACATTTAACTTCCATTAAAAAAATCAAAGGGGAGGTACACATACTCAAAGTAGTTCTCAACTGATTGCATTTCTAAATTGCATGCCTGCCTTAAAATTATCATTTGAAAACAGCAATTTCTGGATTTCTGTTTCCATGGATTTTTATTATACTTACAGCCTGAAGAAGTAGAAGAGTTTCCTAGATTTCTAAAATACATTTTATTGCAAGCTCTCATCTTTAGGTTTAGCCTCAAGGTCACTTAAGAGTGATGTGTTGGAGGCCAGGTGCAGTAGCTAATGCCTGTAATCCTAGCAGTTTGGGAGGCTGAGCAGTTTGGGATGGCTTGAGCCCAGGAATTCCAGACCAGCCTGGGTCACATGGCAGAAAACTGTCTCTGCAAAAAAATAAAAAGTTAGCTGGGCATGGTAGTGCATGCCTGTAGTCCCAGATACTTGGGAGGCTGGTGTGAGAGGATCACCTGCGCCTGGGAATGTTGAGGCTGCAGTGGGTTGTGATGGTGCCACTGTATTCTGACCTGGGCAAGACAGTGAGACCCTGTCTCAAGAAAAAAAGGGATGGTAGGAAAGATGCTTTTATGTTGTTTTTCTAGTAGTGGTGATGGATTTGTGTACAATCACACATTTTTACCCATTCCCTTTGTCACTCTTGGCATGTCTTCTGAGACAGCTGGCAAGATTAGAGGTAGAAATTATAGCTGTAAAACAGAATAAAGCTACCAGATTGAACCTACAACCTTGGCATTATTAGTAGCACCTTGCATCAAACATTGAGCATATCAGACTAAAAATGACTTATTTTGGATTTCATTAATTAAAAACCCTCAAAGAACTAAGTTCTCTTAGATAAGAACCAATATGGGTCTGAAATATGTAATTATGTAGCTTTTCAGAAAGGACATATTTAAAGAATGCAAGTTGATAGTGAACCTGAGGCTGGGTCCCGTATATATCTGTATTTTTCCTTTTTATGCTATTATCAATAATTTCCTATTAGTGTAGATCAGTAGTTCCCAAAGTTTGATCTCCAGGCCAGTAGCATCAGTATCTCTTTGGGATTTGTTAAAAATGCAAATTTTTGGGGCCTACCTTGGACCTAACTGAATTAAAATTTTAGGGGTGGAGCCCAGCTGTTGGTGTTTTAGCAAGGTTTCCAGGTGATCCTGATGGACGCTACAGTTTGAGAACCACTGCCTTGGATCTTTTGCCAGTTGGTGCCTTTTGTAATGCAATCAACGTTATTTAAAACTAAGTTAGGGTCTATGGTAGAGGTACTGTGAAACTATTACTTGAAAGCATTTTTGTAATAAATGTTGACTAAAGTAGTAAAAGGTAAAAGTCATCTCTGGTCGATTTATTAGATTTGATTTCTAGTAAACTTCCTAAGGCATTTTTCTTTCTTAGTCATGAGTAACACGAAACAAGAATATGTGTTTTAGGCTTTTTCTTAAAAATAGATTCTTAGTGAGAAAGATTAGTGGAAACAAGCGTTTAAAAAAGGTACAGTTGACCCTCAAACCACATGGGTGTGAACCGTTCAGATCCACTTTTATGTGGATTTTCTCCTGCCTCTGCCACTCCTGACACAGCAAGACCAACCCTTCCTCTTCCTCCTCAGCATGTGCAATGTGATGAGGATAACAAACTTTATGATGACTCACTTCCACTTAATGGGTAGTAAATATATTTTATTTTTCTTGTGATTGTCTTAATAACATTTTTTTTTTTTTTTTTTTTTTTGAGACGGAGTCTCGCTCTGCCGCCCAGGCTGGAGTGCAGTGGCCGGATCTCAGCTCACTGCAAGCTCCGCCTCCCGGGTTCACGCCATTCTCCTGCCTCAGCCTCCCCAGTAGCTGGGACTACAGGCGCCCGCCACCTCGCCCGGCTAGTTTTTTGTATTTCTTAGTAGAGACGGGGTTTCACCGTGTCAGCCAGGATGGTCTCGATCTCCTGACCTCGTGATCCGCCCGTCTCGGCCTCCCAAAGTGCTGGGATTACAGGCTTGAGCCACCGCGCCCGGCCACATTTTTTTTTTTTCATTGTTAGAGTTCGGTTTATTGGCGTGCAGCCTGAAATATGTTTTGATGGGCTGTTTATGTTATCAGTAAATCTTCCAGTCAACAGTAGTCTATTGGTAGTTAAGTCTAGGGAGTAGTTTGGGGAGTCAGAATTATATGCGGATTTTCAACTGCATTGAAGGTCAGCACCCCAACTCCTATGTTGTTCAAGGGTCAACTGTATTATGAAGAAATAATTCCAGGAGGCCATCACTTGAACCCATAAAGTTTGGATTATGCCCAAGGGAAGGAGACAACCTGGATACAGATGACCAGAAAGCAGTAAGTTTATTTTGGAAAGCTTCCAAGTTAATGCTATTGTATTCAAAATCACCAGAGCCAAAGATTGCATGTGATTCAGGATTTGAGTAATGGAAATTCTCCAGATTTTAGTGTGGAATATTTTTCCTTTGTAAGGAGGATGGTTTTGCATATGTAAAGTACTTGCTATCTTTGTGTCTACTGTATGATTTAGTTAAATTGGTAGATAATAATTAAACACTATTAGAGGTGATAGTCAAGGATAGGCAGTGATTTTAAAAACCGCTTTCCACAGGAAGTCAAGTTAAAAACGGAACTGTTTAAAAAGATAAGGTTGGTACTAGATTATAAAAATAAAAAGGACTAGGAAAGATGCTTTCTTGAAAATAATAACTTCAGTTCCCTTTCCTGTAGCTTTATTACGCAAAACTAGTTATACCTGTCCCTCCTAATATGTTTCTATATAGGTACCAATGTTGTCTTTAATATAAACTGTTAATAAGCAAGCTTCATAATTCTTCCCTTCCCCAAGTACATAGGACCTGTGGCCTTAATCACTGGTGAATATTCATTCTTTCAAAGATTCTTACTTTGTATGAATAACTCTTGGTCTCTTTAAATATTTTTAGTCTAGAGTAAATAAGAGCAGATGCTGTGTATTAAATATATTAAAAATTAGCTGTAAAATATATTTTAATTAAAAATTTAAACACATTTGGAAAATTCTTTTTTCTTTTTTTTAAGTTATGCTTTAGGCTTAGCAGCACATAACAGAAAATCCAAACTGACAGTAGCTTAATATAAGAGATGTTAAATTTTTTGTTTCCACATGAAAGCCTGGAGATAGTCAATACAGATCTAATATGGTGGATCTGAAGTATCAAGGACCCAGATTGTCTTACATTCCAGGGTTACCTCATGAACCAAAATTATTGTTGGAACTCTAGCTATTATATCTTCAGGAGGAAGGGAAGAAGAAGACCATACTCTCTCTCTTTAAAGGATACTTTTTTGGCAGTCACATGTCTTGTTTTTAACCTTACATCCAGTTGGCTAGAACATGGTCCCATGGCCATACATAGGTAAACGAGAGGCTAGGATAGGCAGTCTCTTCTGTGAGGCCTTTGTGCTGAGCTAAATTTGGAGGTTCTGTCACTGAGGAATAGGAGAGAATGGGTATTGGAGTCATAGCAGCTTTTCCTCTTGTGTACAAATGAATCATTTAAAAGAAAGAAAGACATTTTCCACCTAAATTCTGCAATATTTCACTTATGCCAGAGACACCCTTAGAGTTGCAAATACAGTTACCAAAATAGGAAACACACTGATAGAGAGGAGGTAATATATTGTTGCAGACCAAAGAAGAGAACTGTGGCTTGGAGCACTCTGAACTCTTGAGTTTAGGTTTCTGTTTTTTTGTGTCTTGTCTTGGGTTAGATTTTTATAATCTTAGTCTGGAACCATAAAATGAAAGTGATGCATTTAATAATGCAAGATCATTAAGTGATGGGGAAATAGAAATCAAATGAAGAATGGGTTGATGTGCTGTTTTATATTTCACTTGAAGAGCTCAAGGAATTGCATGGTAAAGTAGTAGTGGTAATGACGTTGATAGTCTACTCTGCTTACTTCCAGTTTGACGTCCATTTCCAAGCCATGTATCCATGTATTTTATCCTATTCCTGAATGTTGCATCAGGTTCTACTTAGGTATTTTCTATCATTTTAGTTGTAAGGATGTGGTTTCCATAAGGGAAGGAAATCTGACCATTTTAGTTTATGAATGCTTTTGCCAATATTCAGTTTGTTTTTATATCCTTGACCTAAACATTTTATTAAAAATCCAGAGACATCTGTGTCTTATATATTCTTTTGTCACCTAACTTAAATATTAATATTTTAAGCATATAATTTCAAACCTAAGGAGTTTAATAATTTGGAAGTGAATAGAAGAGCATATGTATGTAAGTCTCCTCTGGATTGATAAAACATTTATTCATCAGGCTCCGAGGATTTAATAGGCATTAAGTCAGAAATATATCCATTTCTCTTCTTGGCGGAATTGCTTTTACTGATAGCAGCAAATGAGCAGTTGCTGAGGTAGGGAGGAGGCCTTGTCTGGAGGTTATGCATTAGCAAAAGGGAAAATAACTGGCTGATGATGGGCTGGTGATTACAAGCCTTAATATTCTTGAGCTGAGCCAAGAAGCCCAGCAAAGCTCCACAATAAAATTTTGTATAATACAGATGTTCTCTGTTAACAATATTAGATAAAATTCTTCTATTATAAGCAAAGGCATTGCCTCAAAATAGAAATACCCAAGACAAGCCTTGCTTTCCTAGTGGTAGACAGTTATAGCAATAAATTAGTAGTATTAATATTAAACACAACAATAATAATATAAATAGCACAACATTTATTGCATGCTTACTATGCTGGGCATGGTGCTACATTTCTTCTATGCATTTTCTCATATAATCCTCATAACTGTATAAAGTAGAGAGTGTTAATGTTTCCATTTTACAGAGAAGAAAACAGAAGATTAGAGAGGGCACCTTGACATGTGAATTCAAGTCCATTTGACTTCAGGGTCTGTGCTCTAAAGAACACACATGCCTGAAGATCCAGTGCCCCAGGTGCAGACCAAAGCTTTGTAGTTAGAGGGCAGTCCCAGGGCAGGTTGATTGGGTGGTAGTGATGAGGACACAAGTTTCCTTGACCTGCTATTTTGCTGGAGAAGGATAAAGATACACTATACATTGACCAAGTGAGAGTGTTCATATTTGGAGAGAATTTTCTTTACCTTTGAATGTTTTTTTTTCCTTCTGATAGAAAATAGAATGATTTTTTTTCTTTGCCTGATGATTAAGAGGATAGTATCATTTCATTCATTACCTGATGATTAAGAGGGTAGTATCGGTAGTATCATTTCATTCAAAATAACAGTTTTACATTTTGAAGACCATATAAAGTATGAAGCAGGTAATTGCCAAAGCCTCCTCCCCACCAATCCCTGCCCTGCAGGCTTTGCACAATGATTTAGAATTCTTTAGGGTTCCTTAAATTTCTGAATTCCCCTAAGTTCCTTTGTGTTTGTTTACAGTTAATGTGTTAAGAGCCATTGACATTTGAAGATCATCAGAAGTGAAGATAAAACATCTCAAAAATTATAATGTAAGTGAATGGTAAAATGCAGATATAAAAATAGACAAAAGTTAATATTGCCAGCAATATTTCTGGATTATTTATTGTCCGAAATGAAATTTGCACATATGAGTAACCAGTAACTTCAAACTTTCCATTTCCAAGTCCCTGTCCTTAAAATTCTGTGTTCTCTTCTACTTGGGGAAAACAGTCACTAAGTTTTAGTCATCCAGTAATTTTCCATTAGAATTCTTTTGGCATCCATGTTCTGTTTTCTTCCTTTTCTTCCTTAGCACTTTGCAGTTTGACTTGAGAAGCGGATGACAAGAATTCATGTTATATGCAAAATGTTACAGATACTAAGGTCTTTGCTTTCCAGCTATTGATGAGTGTTGTGTATGTTATTCAAGTGTAATTTTACTACTGTTTTGTATGTTTCTTAGCCAAAAATATGACCAGTTAGCTAGCCGCCTGCCTTCCTCCCCTTTCCCTCTTCTTTCTTTCTTTTTTTCCCTGCCTCTTTCCCTTCCTTTCTTTCTGTAAATAATTGTTTAACATCTACTGTACCCTACACACTGTGCTAGATTCTGAATTCCAAAAAGCTTGGTGCTGAAATGAATTATATCTTTTTATACTCTTAGAGGGATTAGAGATCATCCAATTAGTGTTTTTCAGCTGTGGCTGAGGACCACCTGTATATTTCAGTCAACTGTGAACTTGGTGAACATTTAACTTCCTAGGTTTCAGTGTGGACATTCTGAATCACTGAGGTGACGTTAGGAATCGGCATTTAACTGTTGGAGAACCACCGATCCAGATGCATTTGGATGCTAGTCTAGTTTCAAAAGTTTTCAGATGTGGAAATAGATCTAGAGAACTCTAATAATTTACTCCAAAGCACAATAAATGTTAAGAGGGCCAGGAAAGGTGGTGGTTTTCCTCTGAGGTTACAGAACTATTGAGTGTCAGAGATGATCTCCTAATTCCCAGTTCTAGACTTTACCATGTAGCATCATGATTTTTTTTGCAGGGCCGTATAGCTTCACTGTGTTTCATGTCTGTAGAACCCTCTGCTTATACCATGTATAAGATTATAACCAATCCATCACTGTTCCTGAAAAAATAAGAGGACATATGGGTTATGTAAATGAAAAACATACTGTTTCTTCATTTTTAGTCAGATTTGTGACTCATTCTGGTTTTGAAATCATTGGATGATAGACTTGAAGGAAAGAAAAACCATTTTTTTTCTATCCATGATATTATTCCTACCTGGATTTAAGTTTTATGCTTACGAAAATGAGGATCTGATTTCATTTTTTGAATGAAATAGTAGGTACAAATTTTATAGTGTTTTGCAAACAGTAGGTGCTTGATAAGCTATACTATGAGCAGTTTACTGTTAAAACTTTTCTTCCTTTGGATTCTGTGAAGTATGCTAGTTAGGAGTGATTTTATTTGCTTTGTACAGAATCTGATGCTTTATATACCAACCCAGAAACTTTAAATAATTGAAATAATTTTACTGTATTTATAATACTATATTTTATAGTTGGTATTCATAAGATCTCTGAGGGACTGAAATTTATAAAGTATTTTTGAACTATAAGTTTTAATTTTAGTATCGAGTATATTTTATATTGTATTGTGTATAATATATTGATAGTTACTGATTTGTCACTTTATATTAGTAAATCTCGTTTATCTTAATTTTGGAAATACTCTGTAATTCTCAAATTACTGGGAAGTTTAATGATGCAGTGCCTTTTTTTATATTTCAAGGCACATTTTAATTATATGATTAAAAAAAAAATCATTTTAAAATAGCCTATTGATTTCTAAAAAATTTATTATATTTTTCAATTATAAATTTTCTTTTCATTAAAAATTTTTTTGTTCTTTTCATAACCATGGAATCAAAATTGTACATATAATAGCTCTAGAAAGGAACTTTATCTGTTATGTGGTTTTCTAGTTTATGATTTCTAACAACTAATCTGGTAAATAGGGAAGAGTATTCAAAATTAGGGAGAGATGTCCTTGGCGGGCATGGATCACTGAGTAATGTCAATATTTTGATTTTTAGCTTAACCTTTCTGGACTACAAAGAGAAAGACGTTGAATGCTCTACCTTTCCTACTGAGAGTTTTAGCTTAGTAACTGGGAAAAAAAGAAAAAAACCCCACCTGTGTTAACTTCATTTATATGACTTAAAAGTTTGTGGAGAAAAGTTGTATCTCATTACATTGAAAGGATAGTGAAAGATTAATTGTATAATAATCAGTTTTGCTTGTCTTGGAAAAACAAAATATATCTATCTAGATAGCAAAAATAATGGATATGACTTTTAATTTAATGAATTCAGGTTTGCAAGGTGGGATGAGAAAATTACATGACAGATCATTTTTCAAGACAAATTTCCATGTTTTCTATGCTTGTCCAAGTAAAATTGTTGAGCGAGTGTTTAGGGAATACATCACCTTCTCTCTCTTAGTGTTTCTGCCTATATACTTGAGTTTGGGATGGAAGGGTTAATTTCAGAGTTCTAATAATCTGACCAGTTTTCAGTTTAGTTTGAGTCTTCTCTCAGTTAAGTGATATTTAAATAACTTTTTCCCTCTAGGCTACTTATAAATCTGTGTGTTTTCATTTGAGCTATCATCTGAATTTGAATTGGAGGTTTTTGAAGAGATTCTGAGAAGCTCCTTAAACGGGATGCTGTGGCTGTGGGATTGGTGCTGGAATTCAAGGTCCTTCCTGCCCTCCAGTCCTCACCCCTGTCTCCCAGGGACGCATTCATTTTGAGCAGAACACTTTGGCTTTCACCTCTTTATTTATTTAAATTTCCCGATAAGTTCTTTGAAGAAACAATACTCTGGAGAAAAAACAGACCTATGTAAACCGTTTTCTATAAAAACTGGTTGTTCGGACTCTGCTGCATTATGAAATCATATACCTGTGTTTTATTTTGGGAAATGTAATTGATAGACCTGGAAATAAATTGTTAACTGTGTCCAGGGTCACATGTACCTCAAAACCTTGGGATTTTCCAAACTAAGTGCCAACATGCACCAGTTGGAAGGCTGTCCCAGAGCTCAAATCCCCTTTGTTTCTCCGAAGAATACAAGTTGTCTCTCATGCCATGATGATCATTTATATAATCTTTTTTATCTTATGAATTGGTTAAGTTTAATGCAGGGTTCTGGCTTAGCATTTTTAAACATAATTAAAAATTGTAAATTAATTTGTTTTGCGGGGATTGTTTTTCTGTTTTGAGAATCCTGCAAATATTCTGACAATAAGTCTTTTGTGTCTCAAATGTTTTATACACACTGCAGGCCTTTTATTATTTTTTTTTAATAAAATCTTCAACAGAATGACTAATAGAGCATGAACAGTGCTTATGACACTATAGTGCATTGTGTAAGTATTGAGAGCAAAATTTGCATTCCTAGAAAAGCTTGTTCACGATCAGAATATAGAAGGCATTCTTTAATGTTCTTGGGCAAACATGCTGTGTATGTGCTCAGGACATTACTTACAAGAAAATAACTTTTTAAAAAGAACCTTTTCTTTCTACGGAATATTGAAGAAAAATTGAACTGGCAGCAAGAGTGAAACAGTTTAAGGCAAGTGGTTTAGATCTTATTGTAATGACTATGGTCAGTAGAAATACAGCTTCTCCTAAATCCTCTAGAGGCATTTGTTTACTAGGATATATGAAAAGATAGATGACTTGAAGTTTCCAGGTTGTTTTCACTTAAAGTATATACTGCTGTTATGTTTATCTGCATCCTTAATTTTCAGAAATGCTTTTTCAATTTTTCAAGAAATACTTTTGTTGAATTATATTAGATTCTGTTCATTACTGTGAAGTACTTTCAGGTGTTGCTGTGATTGACAATAAAGTAATGATAATTCCATTAACAGTCTGGCAAATCAGGGTGCCAGAAAGGGTCAATACTTTTCTAACAGTTACACTGAAAAATACTGGTGGTGAAATTGGTTTTGTGATTGAAGTTTTGGGTCTGTCTTCTGATTGAATATATTTAAAAAATCACATAGGTTGTGTGTGTGTGTGTGTGTGTGTTCCTATATATATATTTAAAAAAATTTCTCCCCAGTATTTATGCTTTGTATTATGTGATTCATCAGTTAACTAAAACTTGTAAGTTTAAAAGTATGTATATTTAATTTTCCTAGTGCACATGAAGACATTTTACATTACAGAGCTGAATGAAAAGTACTTTTAGGGCCTAGTGCTTTGCTTAATTTTAATTTAATTAGTGGATACCTTTTTAAAAATGGACTTCCTATTCTGTTCTTGTATTTCCACAATGCTATTTGTTGAACAGTTTCTACCAGTTCAGTATTTAACACTAAGTACTTTCTACAGATCTTGCTTTTTGATCCTTCTTTAAAGATTTTGATCCTTATTGCAATATTTTGTAACGTATCATTATCATTTTGTAAATAGAGAACTCTATCCCCAGTATTTAGTACATTGATGATATCAGTAAATGTTTGTGGAATGGAGGGGAGGTTAAAAAAAAAAAGAGACTTAGGAAGTTCCTGCTCTGGAGAGGACAGGAGGGAAGATGGCTGAGGCCTTTAGTTGGAGGTAGAAGACCTTAGTCTCCATCCTTCCGAGGAAGCTAAGGTGGTGGTTTGAGGTGTGGCATATTTGGATGGGATAAGTGAACCCCTGCTATCTGGAGAAAGCTTTTTCTGCCTTTGCAGCATTAAAAGGGATTCTTATTATAAGTCCAGAGTTTGAGTCAAAATATACTTCTGTAGTAGGTACCAAACTTCATTTGTTTAGACATAATTTTAATTTGAAAGTTTCTTAGGAATATTTGTAACTAAAAACAAAATCTAAATGAAACAACAGCAAAAAAATAAGTGACGAGAGCTTTGTCTTATTTATTGATTTTATTTTGAAAAGCATATAGAGAGTAATTTTACCCCCTACCAATAATTAGTTTGTATAACTTTGTTCACCTAAATGCTACACTTTGAAATGGTGGAACTTTCGAGACCAAAAGGGTAGAGCATTGCTTTTAAGAATAGTGTAACAAAGGAAAAAAAAAAATCCTTTGTTATAATAACAGCAGAGAAAAAAATGTGTGGGAATGACTAAGAATCAGCTGATGGGATTACTGTTTTGATCTTGTGGTGGAAAGAAAACTCTCTCTGGCTGAGTTGGTGGCAGGCCTGTTAGAAAACCAAGGCAGACTAGTGCTGTATTGTATTATTCTGTTGCTATAAACCTAAGTCCTATTATTTCATAGGCATGTGTATATGTGCATATTCCAGAGTTTTGGTTATACTCTGATAAGTTTTGTTGTTTTTGAGAAAATGTTTTCTTTATCACCACTTCATTAATTTCTAAGGGTTTCAGTTTCAATCTGCATATAGGTAGCCCCTTCACAGCACCATTAATTGAATAGAGTCCTTACCCCGATGCTTGCATTTGTCAACTTTGTCAAAGATCAGATGGTTGTAGGAAGGCAGCGTTATTTCAGGGCTCTCTATTCTGTTCCATTGGTCTGTGTGTCTGTTGTTTTTGTACCAGTACCATGCTGTTTTCGTTACTGTAGCCTTGTAGTATAGTTTGAAGTTGGGCAATGTGATGCCTCCAAATTTGTTCTTTTTACTTAGAATTGCTGTGGCCATTTGGACTTCTTTTTGATTCCGGATGGATTTTAGAGTAGTTTTTTTTCTAATTTTGTGAAGAATATCATTGGTAATTTGGTACGAATAGCATTGAATCTGTAAATTGCTTAGGGTAGTATAGTCATTTTAACAATATTGATTCTTCGTATCCATGAGCATGGAATGTGTTTCAATTTGATGCATCATCTTTGATTTCTTTCAGTAGTGTTTTGTAATTCTCATTGTACAGATCTTTCACTTTTCTGGTTACCTGTATTCCTAGGTATTTCATTTTTTTGTAGGTATGAATGAGATTGCATCCTTGATTTAGCACTCAGCTTGGATTTTGTGTATAGAAATATTACTGACGTTCGTACATTGATTTTGTATCCTGAAACTTTGCTGAAGCTGTTTATCAGATCTAGTAGCTTTTGGGCAGAGACTGTTGGGTTTACTAGGTATAAAATATATTATCTGCAAACAGATAGTTTGACTTTCTCACTTTTTATCTGGATGCTTTTTATTTCTTTCTCTTGCCTAATTTCTCTTGCTAGGACTTACAGTGTTATGTTGAATATGAGTGGTGAGAGGGGGCATTCTTGTCTTTTTCTTTTTCTTAAGGGGAGTGCTTCCAGCTTTTACCCATTCAGTGTGATGTTGGCTGTAGCTGTTATTATTTTGAGGTATGTTCCTTCAATGCCTAATTTGTGGAGGATTTTTAACATGAAGCGTTACTGAATTTTATCGAAAGCCTTTTCTGCATCTGTTGAGATGATCATATGGTTTTTATTTTCAGTCTATTTATTCATTGGTTTGTGCACATTGAACCAGCCTTGCATCCCAGGAAGAAAGCCTACTTGATCATTGTAGATGAGCTTTTTGATGCACTGCTTGATTCAGTTTACTAGTATTTTGTTGAGGATTTTTGCAGCTATGTTCATCAGGAATATTCGTCTGAAGTTTTCTTTTTTCATTGTCTCTCTGCCAGGCTTTTGTATCAGAGTGATACTGGCCTCAGAATGAGTTAGGGAGTCCTTCCTCCTCATTTTTTGGGGGGGAATAGTTTCCATAGGAATGGTACCAGGTCTTTATGCATCTAGTAGAGTTTGTCTGTGAATCCATCTGGTCCTGGGCTTTTTCTGGTTGATAGGCTTTTTATTACAGATTCAATTTTGGAACTTGGAATTAGATCTTCAGGTTTTCAGTTTCTTCCTGGTTCAGTCTTGGAAGGTTGTATGTTTCCAGGAATTTTCTGTTTCTTGTAGGTTTTCTAGTTTGTGTCTGTAGAGGTATTCATAGTAGTCACTGAGGGTTTTTTGTATTTCTTTGGGGTTGGTGGTAATGCCCCCTTTGTCATTTCTGATTGTGTTTATTTGAAGCTTCTCTGTTTTTCTTTATTAGTCTAGCTAATGGTCTATCTTAATTATTCTTTCGAAGACCAGCTTCCGCTTTCATTGATCTTTTGTATGTTTTTTGTGTGTCTCAATTTCATTCAGTTCAGCTCTGATTTTGGTTATTTCTTCTGCTAGCTTTGGGGTTGTTCTTGGTTCCCTAGTTCCCCTGGGTGTGATGTTAGGTTGTCAGTTTGAGTTCTTTCTCATTTTTCGATGTGAGGGTTTAGTGCTGTAAACTTAACTCTTAGCACTGCTTTAGCGATGTCCAAGAGATTCTAGTATGTTGTATCTTTGTTCTCATTAGTTTTAAATAATTTCTGGATTTCTGTCTTAATTTCATTGTTTATTCAGGAGCAAGTTGTTAAATTACCATGTAATTGTATGGTTTCAAGTGATCTTCTTAGTATTGATTTCTATTTTTGTTGCACTGTGATCCAGGAGTATGGTTGGTATGAATTTGGTTTCTTTGAATTTGTTGAGTATTGTTTTGTGGCTGATTCTGTTGTAGATGGTAGAGTATGTGCCATGTGCATATGAGAAGAATGTTGTTTTTAGGTGGAGAGTTCTGTAGATGTATGTTAGGTCTGTTTGATCAAGTGTTGAGTTTAGTTCTTGAATATCTTTGTTAGTTTCTTGCCTTAGTGATTAATATTGTCAGTGGGGTGTTGAAGTCTCTCACTATTATTGTGTGGTTATCTAAGTCTCTTTGTAGGTCTCTAAGACCTTGTTTTATGAACCTAGGTGAGCTACTGTGTTGGATGCATATATATTTAGGATAGCTGAGTTTTCTTGTTGAATCCTTTACCCATTTTATAATGGGTATAATAATATAATGCCCTTCTTTGTCTCATTTGATCATTGTTGGTTTTAAAATCTGGTTTTTTTTTGTTTTTGAGACAGATTCTCGCTCTGTTGCCTAGGCTGGAGTGCAGTGGCACTATCTCGACTCACTGCAAACTCTGCCTCCTGGGTTCAAGGGATTCTCATGCCTCAGCCTCCTGAGTAGCTAAGATTACAGGCGTGCACCACCACACCTGGCTAACTTTTGTATTTTTAGTGGAGACAGGGTTTTGCCATGTTGGCCAGGCTGGTCTCACACTCCTGGCTTCAAGTGATCCACTTGCCTCAGCCTCCTGAAGTGCTGGGATTACAGGTGGAACCACCATGCCTGGCCAAGTCTGTTTTGTCTGAAATTAGAATAGCAACCCATAGTTTTGTTTTGTTTTCCATTTGCTTGGTGGGTTTTTCTTTATCCCTTTACTTTGAGCCTATATATTATCCCCTTATTTTAGTGCAAATATATCTGGCCAACTATTTTTATTACTGTTGTTTTTAATGTAATGGATGTGTTGTAAATGCTAATCTCTAAAAGAGTTCTGATTTTAGTTTAGAAAGATTTCTTGGTAAACAAGTATTTATTGAGTCTGTGTATTTTACCAAACTAGAAAACATGAATTTGCTTGAAAACATTAGCAAAGGACCAGTTTTAAATAGCTATGAATTAAAGATGAATGTGCTGAGGGAGGCATATATCCAGGAAGAGTGGGAATAATCTAAAAAGTCTTCCTAAGAAAATCACTTTTGTTTCTTAGCCCCATACATATTTGTTTTTTGCTCTAAATTTACATCTTATGCATTTTAACAGTAACTTCATTCTCTGCATTTTAGCACTATTGTCAATTACAGGATGCTGGTCCCCTTTCCCCAACCTGCATTTTTGTTTTTAAGCAGTGGTGTGTGTGTGTGTGTGTGTGTGTGTGTGTGTGTGTGTGTGTGTGTGCAGGTGTGTGCGTGTGTAAGAATATCACACTTTAGACAGTATTTTCGCATCAGAGAACTGTGAGGACAAATGAGATCATTAAGGAGAGGAGGAGTACATAGAGAAGGTAAGTTCAAGGACTGAGTGAGTTTAGGGGCACTCCAGTATTATGAGGTTAAGGAGGTGAGAAGGAACCATTACAGGAGACCTGAGAGGACTGGCTAGGGAATAGGAGAAAAACCGTGAAGAGTATAGAGGTCTAGAAGTCAAGTGTCGAAAGTGTTTCAAGGAGGAAGGTGTGATCAACTACGTTAAATGCTGCTGATAGACGAGGAGGAAGTATTAATAGGTTTAGCAAAGTGGAGGTTATTGATGACCTTGATAAAAGCATTTTTGTTGGTGTGGTGGAGGCAAAGGCCTGACTGAAGTAGATTTAGGAGAGAATGAGAAGTGAGGAATTGGAAGCACTGCATATATATTACCGGAAAGGGGTCCTGATCCAGACCTCAAGAGAGGGTTCTTAGATCTTGCTCAAGAAAGAATTTGGGGCAAGTCCATAAAGTGAAAGCGAGTTTATTAAGAAAGTAAAGGAATAAAGAATAGCTAGCTACTCCATGGGCAGAGCAGCCCCAAGGGCTGCTGCTTGCCCATTTTTGTGGTTATTTCTTGATTATATGCTAAACAAAGGGTGGATTTTTCATGATTGCCATGGCATTTGTAAACTGTCATGGTGCTTGAGGGAGTGTAGCAGTAAGGACAACCAAAGGTCACCCCGGTCACTATCTTGGTTTTGGTGAGATTTGTCTGGCTTCTTTATTGCATGCTGTTTTATCAGCAAGGTCTTCAAGACCTGTGTCTTGTGCTGACCTCCTGTCTCATCTTGTGACCTAGAATGCCTTAACCTCCTGGGAATGCAGCCCAGCAGGTTTCAGCCTTATTTTACCCAGCCCCTATTCAAGATGGAGTTGCTCTGGTTCAAACACCTCTGACATATAGACATCTCTTTCAGTGAGTTTTGCTATAA
Organism: Macaca fascicularis; assembly: GCF_037993035.2. NCBI lineage: Eukaryota > Metazoa > Chordata > Mammalia > Primates > Cercopithecidae > Macaca > Macaca fascicularis. Next base: position 94,914,157 of record NC_088388.1, on the reverse strand, counting down.
AGAAGCTCAGAGAAATGAAGCACTATTTGGAGGGATGAAGATGAGAGAAATAATACTTTGTTTCTATGCTAATTAATGAGATTGAGTAGAAGATTTTATGATGCAGTAACTGGAGGGAAAGAATTTGCTGGAGAGATTTTCTTGTGTAAACAAGAGAGGATAGAGTTTAATGAGGGTTTCTGTTTGTTTGTTTTTTTTGTTTTTTTTAGATGGACTCTTGCTCTGTTGCCCAGCCTGGAGTGCAGTGGTCTCAGCAAGATCAAGTGCAGTGATCTTGGCTCACTTCTACCTCTGCCTTCCAGGTTCAAGTGATTCTCCTGCCTCAGCCTCCTGAGCAGCTGGGATTACAGATGTGTGCCACCATGCCCGGCTAATTTTTTTGTATTTTTAGTAGAGACGGAGTTTCACCATGTTAGCCAGGATGGTCTCAATCTCCTGACCTTGTGATCCGCCCTCCTCGGCCTTTTAAGGTGCTGGGATTACAGGCGTGAGCCACCATGCCCGGCCTAATGAAAGGTCTTTAGATGGCAATATGGATGATTTATCCATAGTAAGAGAAGGCAAGGCAGAATATACGTGCACAGATGCACACAGGTTATAGTTGAAGAGCTTGTGGAAAATCTGTGTTTGCTTCTCTATTTTTGCGTGAAACAGGAAGTTAGAACATCTAGGAAATTCAGGGTGGAGAAGATGATAGAGGGTGAAGAAAGCAAAGAACATATGAAATAGTAATCTAGCAGAATGAGAGAGTGTATGAACTAGAGAAATGTTGTGTAATATCTAGGCAGTATTAAGGGTCTAGTTGAGGTAAGTGGCCATGAATTCAACGTGAGTCTCTGTGGTGGTGGTTTTTTTCTGTAGACTCATTCAACTGTGTGGGTACAGGACTGGAATAGTCAGAAAGTTGGCTTTAAGCAGCTTTCCGTTTGACAAGGAAGTACTATGAAGTAAGCAAGTGCAAGGGAATGATTGTAATAAGAGGCATGGAATTTTAAAAGCTGGGAAAAGGGAGATGTGAGAACATGAAATAGATACTCTGGAGTGTAGTAGGAACAGTGGAGGTTTTGGTGAAATTGAACAATTCGAGGTGTTGGTTGGGGGTACTAGAGAAAAAGAGCTGGTGGTCAGACAGTAGAGTGTTTGAAATTTAAATCAGGGAGTGATTACAGTTAATTGGTAATGCCATTCCAGAGGATATGATCATTGAGGTGAATGACTGAGGTAGAATGGAAGACAAGATCATTGCAGAAGAGGAATTCAATTAACTGAATGGCCAAGGTGTTTAAATGCTCATTTATGTGAAATTGGAATCAGTAAGAATTAGAGCAGTTGGTAGTACTGGAAAGAATAATGGTAAGCCTGAAGCTAAAGCCTTAAGGAGTGAGAGAGAGTGACTTAGAGACAGGCAAATGTTGTCAACAAAGAGGGTGGTACATGCTGTAGTCTGATGGCATGAGGTTGAATACTTGGGGTTTTTAGAGACAGAGAGGTAGAAGAATCTGAAAATGGCAGTGAGGGACAAGGCCCAGTTTCCAGGCCTAGTTGTGGGAGAGGAATATTGGAGAGAAAATAAAAGGGCTTATTTTTCTGTCTGAGAAGGCTGTTGGGGAACAGTGTCCTCAGGTAAAAACTAGGCTTCAGTAAGCATAAAAGGTAAAAAGACCATTTAAGAAGAGCTAGAGATAAAGGTCATTTTGGTGATGATTAACCTTAAAATTCAGAAACACAGGAATAGGGAGTGAATGGTAGGTAGAATCAGAAGGGGGATTAGAATCAGGTAGTTCTGACTATTTGTGAGAACTGTTAAAAATAGAGATAAAAGGTATAATGATGTTAACTCTTACAGTCTTTAATGTGGACAGTGGTAAGACTGTCCATGTTAAAATGCAAATGATGTTGAAGGAAGGAAAGGGTAAGGTCGTGCAAGGGACAGTTACAATCTGGGGCCTCCACTTTACTTTTGCTAATGGTATTGCAGAGGCTGACAGAGAGATGAAAGGACAGTCTTACTTCATCAGAGCACATGGATTTCCAATGCCCTTTTTTATTATTTTTTTTTATTAATATACTTTAAGTTCTAGGGTACATGTGCATAACGTGCAGTTTTGTTACATATGTATACTTGTGCCATGTTGGTGTGCTGCACCCATCAACTCATCAGCACCCATCAACTCGTCCTTTACATCAGGTATAACTCCCAATGCAATACCTCCCCCCCACCCATAATAGGCCCCGGTGTGTGATGTTCCCCTTCCCGAGTCCAAGTGATCTCATTGTTCAGTTCCCACCTATGAATAAGAACATGTGGTGTTTGGTTTTCTGTTCTTGCGATAGTTTGCTGAGAATGATGGTTTCCAGCTGCATCCATGTCCCTACAAAGGACACAAACTCATCCTTTTTTATGGCTGCACAGTATTCCATGGTGTATATGTGCCACATTTTCTTAATCCAGTCTGTCACTGATGGACATTTGGGTTGATTCCAAGTCTTTGCTATTGTGAATAGTGCCACAATCAACATACGTGTGCATGTGTCTTTATAACAGCATGATTTATAATCCTTTGGGTATATACCCAGTAATGGGATGGCTGGGTCATATGGTACTTCTAGTTCTAGATCCTTGAGGAATTGCCATACTGTTTTCCATAATGGTTGAACTAGTTTACAATCCCACCAACCGTGTAAAAGTGTTCCTATTTCTCCACATCCTCTCCAGCACCTGTTGTTTCCTGACTTTTTAATGATTGCCATTCTAACTGGTGTGAGATGGTATCTCATTGTGGTTTTGATTTGCATTTCTCTGATGGCCAGTGATGATGAGCATTTTTTCATGTGTCTGTTGGCTGTATGCATGTCTTCTTTTGAGAAATGTCTGTTCATATCCCTTGCCCACTTTTTGATGGGGTTGTTTGTTTTTTTCTTGTAAATTTGTTTGAGTTCTTTGTAGGTTCTGGATATTAGCCCTTTGTCAGATGAGTAGATTGCAAAAATTTTCTCCCATTCTGTAGGTTGCCTATTCACTCTGGTGGTAGTTTCTTTTGCTGTACAGAAGCTCTTCAGTTTAATTAGATCCCATTTGTCAATTTTGGCTTTTGTTGCCGTTGCTTTTGGTGTTTTAGACATGAAGTCCTTGCCCATGCCTATGTCCTGAATGGTATTACCTAGGTTTTCTTCTGGGGTTTTTATGGTATTAGGTCTAACATTTAAATCTCTAATCCATCTTGAATTAATTTTCGTATAGGGAGTAAGGAAAGGATCCAGTTTCAGCTTTCTACTTATGGCTAGCCAATTTTCCCAGCACCATTTATTAAATAGGGAATCCTTTCCCCATTTTTTGTTTTTCTCAGGTTTGTCAAAGATCAGATGGCTGTAGATGTGTGGTATTATTTCTGAGGACTCTGTTCTGTTCCATTGGTCTATATCTCTGTTTTGGTACCAGTACCATGCTGTTTTGGTTACTGTAGCCTTGTAGTACAGTTTGAAGTCAGGTAGCGTGATGCCTCCAGCTTTGTTCTTTTGACTTAGGATTGTCTTGGCAATGCGGGCTCTTTTTTGGTTCCATATGAACTTTAAAGCAGTTTTTTCCAATTCTGTGAAGAAACTCATTGGTAGCTTGATGGGGATGGCATTGAATCTATAAATTACCTTGGGCAGTATGGCCATTTTCATGATATTGATTCTTCCTATCCATGAGCATGGTATGTTCTTCCATTTGTTTGTGTCCTCTTTTATTTCACTGAGCAGTGGTTTGTAGTTCTCCTTGAAGAGGTCATTTACATCCCTTTAAGTTGGATTCCTAGGTATTTTATTCTCTTTGAAGCGATTGTGAATGGAAGTTCATTCATGATTTGGCTCTCTGTCTGTTACTGGTGTATAAGAATGCTTGTGATTTTTGCACATTAATTTTGTATCCTGAGACTTTGCTGAAGTTGCTTATCAGCTTAAGAAGATTTTGGGCTGAGATGATGGAGTTTTCTAAATATACAATGAAGCCCACAAGAGAAAGCTGGAAAGATCTAAAATTGACACTCTAACATCACAATTAAAAGAACTAGAGAAGCAAGAGCAAACACATTCAAAATCTTCCAATGCCCTTTTTAAACTCTTGCTGATGGAAGCTGGGGGATAAGGAAATGGGTTGGCCTGTCTGGAGCACGAGATGCTGAATAAATAACCAATTATATGATCATCGCCATTTTACATATAAAGAAACTGAGATTCAGAGAGGTAGAACACCCTGCCCATAGTCACGTGGCTACTAAGTAGTGGGGTAAAAGAAAATGAAGCAGTCTTAAACAGTGGATGAGGAGTCAAGGAACAGTAAGATTCTATGAGATAATATCGTATTGCCATGAACCATTATCTTTATTTACTATCTATCAGATCTTATTACATGGATTCATACTGAATTCTAAATGGGGGATTAAATTACCAATCCAGCCTTCTCATGTGCAATGAATTCCTTGTTTTTCGTTGTCCAAAAACTTTAAAAATATTTATGGGAAATAGGCTTAAAGATAGTTAGTCTCTGGTAGTTCCTTCTTAACCTGTTTCCAAATCCAGTTAAGCTTTATCTGCTCCAAGGAGCGTTCCCTTATTGGTCTCAACTGAACTTCATCCTCATGCATTGAGCTTATATAATAATAAATATTGGGTATATGTTTGTGTTATATCTCCCCAGTTAGATAATAAGCACTTTGAGGGCATTTCTCCTTTTAGTTCTGTACTCCATATCAGAAGCAATATGAGATACAGAATTGGATCTGTATAATTCTGTATCTGCTTCTCTCTCTCTCTCTCTCTCTCTCTCTCTGGTTGTGCCACTAATTTGAACTATATTCCAAACCATTTACTTCACTTCTCTGGGCTATACTTTATCTGTAAATAAGGGGAGGGATGGGGTTTCACTAGAATGATCTCAGAAATCCTTTACATTTTTAATATTCTGTAAGTTCCTGGTTGGCTGTGAGAATAGTTGGCTACTAATGCAATACTTGCATGTGAAAGGGACAGTTTTAAAAAATATTTGGTATAATTCTAGGTACTGTATAGCTTAGTGTCCTTGAAAGGTGTGGGCAGTAGCCAAGTGGGATCAGAGTGAGAAATAAGACTGGAGAGAGTGTGGGGCCAGATAGTCTTTGACTTGTAGTGGGTATTTGTGAATGTGGGACTGAGAAGATTAAAGATAGAAATTTGAAAATCATTTGCACAGAGGTGATAATTGAATTCCCACAGAGGTGGGAATTCATGATATTTCAGAGAGAAGAAGAGAGAACCAGAGGCAAGGTCAGAGATTTCAAGAGAATCTACATTTAGGGGACAACTGGAAGAAATAACCTAGAAAAGGAGGGAGTTAAAGCTTGTAAATTTTAATGACAAGGGAAGCTTAGAGAGCAAAGAATTCCAGGAGGGAGGTAGTGATGATAGCATCAAATAATGCACAGAGGTTAAGGAAGTTGGGAACTCAGAGAAACAAGGCCCCTGGATTTGTTCCTGAGGTCATTAATGACATCTAGAAAACAGCGTCAATAGAGTACCTCTCCCAAAGTAGACTGGATGGGGCAGAATGATGCACATGAGAGGAAGGACTGGCTTTGAACCTGAAAAGAGAAATGTTATCTTCAATAGGAAGGAAGGGTGTGTTTGGATATAGATAAGTTTATTGAAGGAAGGGCAAGAAGTTGAGGCAGTCCATGCCTCCATACCTTAACTTTTTCATTCATGTCAAATAAGTATTTCTAAAACATTATAGAGACTGTGTTGACATTGTAATTAATTTAACATTTTATTAATCAGTCCAACGGACTTTTCTCTTATTTCCCTTGACTGCTCTGTAGTATTAGGTAGTGTTAACTACTTATTTTGAATAGTTTCATTTGCTAAGTATTAAATCTTGTTTTATATCTTGTCCCTCTGCTACATAATTCAATTTTATGGATTTGATTTAGCTGTCACCTAGCTGTAACCTCTCGATAGAATGTTAAAGCTGTATTTCTGCTTGCTTAATGAATATATCCACTTTGATATTTTGCAAGAACCTCAAGTTTGATGTTCAGTGATATCAAAATCTTTTGAATTATTTCCACATGCCGCATACTAGCCAAACCTGCTCACTCTTCTGTATTTTCTCTCTTTGTCATTATGTGGCATAGTTCCGTTGTCTATTAAGTGATCTTACTGCTCTAATACAATAACTTACTAACTGACGTAAGTTCCTTTAGAATTTTTTTCCCCAGCGCATGCTCCATAACCTGAGCAGAATGTCTCTGCACATAGAACTATTTGACACTTCTACTGAGAAATGTTTGATGGCTTCCCTTTGTCCTCAGAATATAATCTGAATTTTTAGCATGGTATCGAGGTTTATTCACAGAACATAGCTTGAACCTTTCTTGCCTCCACAAAGCCCAGTCACATAGGTTTCCCCAAATGATCTATTTATTTAAGCTGTTCTCTCTCAGGAATGTTTTTACTCTTCTGCTTTACCATCAAATCCTACTAACAGGTCACTGTCCAGCAAATATGACATTTTTCAAGCTTGCCTCAGCTTTCCCAGTCATATTTAGTCCTTTCCTCCTCTGTGCTCCTGTAGTTTTCTTTTTTTTTTTAACCATTCTTGTAGCATTCATCAAAATCAGATTCATAGACAGTTAAAAAGGAGTCTGTCTCTCCCATGAGTCTATAATTTGGGAGCACATATAACATTGTATTACATATATGTCTTCATAGAACACTCATATAACCGATAAGCAGTGAATCAACATTGCCTGAATGAATGAATGAATGAATGAATGAACAAATATATGATCATGTAAAATCTAAAATCCTTTGGCCTTGCTACCACCTCAATCTTAAAAAATTTCAAGACAGAAATCAGCAGCTCCTCAAATGACCTGTTTCTTCTTTACTGTCTAATTTGGCACACTGACTTTTCAGTCAGCAAGACTGGGGATCATATTTTGAGTCTTCCTTCTTCCTTGTTTTTCATGTCAAGTCAGCTACTAAATTCTATTCTGTTTCCAAAATGTCCCATATGTCCACTCCTATTTTATTTTTACTGCTAGTTTAGGCTCGCGATACCTTTGACTTGAGAAGATTTCCTAATAGTCTTGTAACAGATTTTCCCTCTCTTGTAATCCATTTTTTGATTTGTTGTTAAAAGTCTTCCTAAAGTACAGAAACTTTCAGAGGTCTCTCATTGCTTACAGAAATACCAACTTCTTATTCAGCAATTTTTTACTCTGTAATCCAAACCTACCTTTTCGGGCTTATCTCTAATTGTGCCTTATAAGTACCCTGTACTCCAATAAAAGTGATGTGCCTCCTCCAGTTGCTTTAACATGTCTTGAATTTCCTACTATGTCCTTTTTCATGCTGTTCCTTTGCTTAGTGAAACTGAGAGTATTGAACCTCATTTATCTTCTGGCTAACATCAAATGCCACCTCTTTCATAAAAGCCTTTCTTGAGCCTCTAAATTAAAACTTTATATGAACTTTTCATATACAGCATTGTTAGGTGGTCTCTATCCCCAATATTGTGGATATATTTTGAAATGTAAGACATTTGAAATAGAATCAGTACTTAGCTAAATAGGTATAATTTCTGGTAAAATCACATAATATAAACAACACCCAAGGGCTTTGTTTCTCCAAACCCCCAGGGATTTGTTTCTCTTTCTCACACCCATTTATCATGTTCTGTTTGTGTTGTGTGTGTGTTTGTAGAAACAACATCTCACTGTGTTGCTGTGCTTGTGTTAAGTACACTAGTGAAAGTTCACCAAAAGCAGCAAGGGTCATATTTATCTCTGTATCTCTAGGGGTTCCTAGATGAGTGTTTTCTTTCTTATTGTAGGCACTAAAAAAGGCATTGGTTAAACTGAGAAATGGGATAACCAAAATAATATGCTGCTGAAGGGAGATGATCATTTATAGAATCAGAACTAAGAAAAAAACATTTTTTTTACAAAACCAACCAGGCCATTAGTAATTATAGAAAGAACAATTTCAGGGCATCATTTGATAGTGGCAGAAGCTAGATTCCAAGAGATTAAGCAGTGAATGGGCATTGAGAAATGGAGGCAATGATGATAGACACCTAAGAATGGAATATGATCTGCAGATTTGGGAAGAGACTTGTGAACAAAAACCATATGTAGTATTTGAAAGAAAAAGGAGTTTGCTGTCAGAAATGCAAGTACCAAGTGCATTACTCCAAAGTGTTTCCATTTTTTTAGATTGGCAGAAAAGTACTCCATGTGAGTCAGGCAGGCCACTGAAGCGAGTAAGCAGCTCCAGTGTGCTGAGGTCACAAGGTTAGAGTAAGTGTGTGAATCACAGAATAAGAAGACTTGTAAACATAACCTTGTTGAACACTGGCAAGGGTGATGTCCTGGAGTCAATTGAGTTTACATTAGTCTGGTCCAGTTTAGTCTGATTAAATTATTTATTTAGAGAGAAGAGTTACTGAACCAACTGTGTATGTATTCTTAGGGGGTCTCTCTCCCCAAAATTATTGTGGATATATTTTGAAATGTAAGTCATTTGAAATAGAATCACTACTTAGCTAAATAGGTGTAGTTTCTGATAAAATCACATGATATAAACAATGAAAATATTTAAAGGAATTGTGGCTAATGTTTGATAGATGTCATTTCTATTTGTAAGTAAGGGTGTTGAATTTGCACAGTGATAGTCCAGAGCTCCTGAAATTTATGCAGTTGTTGGGTTTAGTTTCCCTTTGACTCCATTATACATAAATATTCTCTTAAAGACTTTATTGTAAGAAACACCATATTGGATTAATTCTATTTAGTCTTTGTGTCTTTATATTTAAGACTGTGATTACATAATTAAAATACTAACAAATTTCAAATATGAAGCTGTTTTTAGCACATGTATGTGTGCATCATGTGTGTATAAAAAGTTTAATTTTTTAGTATTTATCTGCATATTGTATGGATGTTACGAAAGGTAGAATACTCATTTCAGAAGCCCTGGACCACTTTAGAACTAAAAGGGATCATCTGGGCCAAGATTCTTAACCTTTAAGTCCCTAACATTGTAAGCACTTCAGGAAATAGCTTTCATGGGATTTTCAAAGAGGTCTGTGACCACCAAAAAAGTTAAGAACCACTAACAGTCTAATTGGTACTTTTCACAGAATGACAGTACAATGGGGAGTGGGAATTAAGTGACTTGGCCAATGATACTGCTGTTAGCTAGATAGGACTAATCCTGGTTTCTCAATTCCCAGCTACTTCTTTAACCATCCCAGTGGAAATAACATAGTCAAAAACCAGCTCCCACCAGTTTTTTTTTTTTTTTTTAGATTATCATTCTTTTAATACAACCTCTTAAAATAAATGTTTGTCTCAGTATCCTAGGAAGTCTTTTGATGGGAATGGGACATGATATATGGTATACAGGATAATATGTGCACAATAACAACTCCAGAAGGAAAACTAGACTTTCACCTTCCCTACCCATGTTTTATCCCTCTCCCTCCTTTCACAGATTTCTTTTTTGTTTTATCTTCCATATTCTAGTGAGATAATTCAGTCTTCTGATCATTCTCATTCAGTCTTTCACTCCTTAACAAATATTTCCTGAGTGTCTTCTTTATACCAAGTGCTATGCTAGGTCCTAGGAATAGAATGTTGAGCAAAACCAACAGGATCCCTTCTCCTTGAAGTATGACATCTTAGGAAGCATAGTCATTAATCAAGACAGGCATGGTGTCTTGCATCTGTGATTCTAACTTCTTGGGAGCCTGAGTGGGGAGGATCACTTGAGTCCAAGAGTCTGAGGTTGCACTGAGCTATGACTGCACCATTGCACTCCAGCCTGGGTGACAGAGCAGACCCTGTCTCAAAAAAAAAAAAAAAAAAAAAAAGACATTAAACATTTGCAAAGATACGTAAGAAGAGACTGGTGGTAAGTGAAAAGAATGAAAAGCACAAAGTGCTATGAGAGTGGCCATGGGAGCACTGGTTTTGTCTGGGGCATCTGATTGGATTTTCCCAAGGAGATGATATTTCAGTTGAGAAGAGTTTGGCAGAACCATGCTTCCTGCAGAGGGCTAGCTAATTTCAGAATCTCAAAGAAGGCTAGTGTGGTTGAACTGGGGAGAGCAAGGGGAGAGAGAGATACACAAAAGGAACTGGAGAAGGAGGCAAGGATTAGATTATGTAGCAACTTGAGGCGGTGGTAAGGTATTGATCTTTATCTTGAGAGCAGTAGGGAGCCATTGAAGGATTTTAAGCAGGGGAATGACATGGGTTGTTTCTACTTTTTGGCTATTGTGAATAATGCTGCTATGAACATTCATGTACATATTCATGTACATTCATGTGTTTTTAATATACATTTTGTTTTTCTCTGGTAAATAATCTTTTTTCTGTGTGTGGAAAAAATTTTCATTTCTCTTGGGTTTATTTTTAAAAGTGGAATTGCTGGATCATAGGGTAATTCTGTGTTTCACCTTTTAAGGAACTACCAGAGTGTCTTCCAAAGTGGCTATACCATTTTACATTCCCACAAGCAGTGTATGAGTGTTCCGATTATTCCACATCTTTGCCAACACCTGCTATTGTGTTTTTTAAAACATTTTATAGACAGTATAGTGTGTGTGAAGTGATAACTCATTGTATTCCCCTTGCTTTTTATTAGCTAGGCTTTTAAGCCTGGTATTTAGATTTCAGCAGATTACAGCCTTTTATCTGTTTAGTTTGAAAAAACTACTTATTTATAAAATATGCCTTGTAGTTTCTCAAGCCCTTTATTTTTACTTTTTTTCCCTTTGTATGTGATTTCCAAAGCCTCGATCTGATTCATTCACTCATTAAAGGCCCAACCTCAGTTTCTTCTGTTTCCTTCATTAGCACTTGGAGCCACCTGAAATAGTTGATATTTGACCATCTGACCTATAAAAATAGCAATTTCAAATGGTCCAACTTAATACATTTCTTGGCTTTCTCTAGTCATAATTATTATTATTTCCTTTGGGTTTTTTTTCCTCCTGGCCCTTGTTTGTACCTCTCATGGTATTATTGATATGCTTGTGTGGTATAATGTCTTTTATTGGGCAGAAATCTGAAGTGCAGAGGCTGTTTCATAACCCAATGTTTTGTATATAGAAAGGGCATGGTAATTGTTAAAATTTTTTTCAAGGAAGAAAAGAACATGAAAATGGTTTCTTCATGAAATTATCTTGTGTAATTGGAGTGTGTGTCAGTGGGAGTAAACAGTTTTGGGAAATGTAGAAAACAGTAACAGGCAAAAGGAACATTCGATTTTTACTCATATTTTCTCAGTGAAAAGTTATTATTGGTGATGTAATTGTGTACCCTCTTCCATTGGTACTGTCTTCTTCTTTTTAGTCCTTTTTAGAACTTAAGAGCTTTCTTTATATAGAAGAAAAGTAATTTTAAGCAGTCAATTTCAAATTGGAGTTACTTTTCTTCAAATTTTCAAGAAACTCTTTTGGTAACTTTAATCTTCTATGATAGTTTCACTTTTAAACTGCATTTGCAATGCCAAGACACGTGCTTCCATAGTGGGAATAATATTTATTTTTCTAATACTTTGAACATAATGCCATTCAAGAGACGTAAGTTCTTATTTCGTAAACATTAGGCCACTAATTATAGTTCTTGCCCTAGAACTGTTGCCATTATAATTTTATTCATGTAGCTAATCTGACTTGAGGGATAATATGTGTGCAGTAATACTCAGTTGTCATAAATAATAATAGCTACATGTGCCACGTATTCTGTTTTCAATGTTTTACATATTTTATTTTGAGAAGGTTGTTTGCTCAGATTGTAGTAAAGAAAGAATCTTGAAATAGTAAATAATAATAATACGTGGTGAGAGGAGCTTTTAGGTGAGTAAATGCAATATAATGTTACAGGTATTATGATAGAAATATGTACAGTGTACAGTAAAAGAAGCAGTAGTTACGTCTACAAAATAGATGGGACACAAAGGGCATGGAAGATTATAAAGGACATTAGAGACAGAGACAATAGGATTATCAAAGGCACAGAGGCATGAAATGGCTAGAGAACTTAAGAAATCTGCAAGCCATTCCCGTTGGTTCCAGATAAGTAAAAACTACAGCTGGATATGTAGAACAAGGGCCAGATTGTCGAAAACTGAGTGTTATGCTGAGGAGTTTTGGCTTGATTTGGTAGGTAGTGAGGAATCAATGAAGATTTAAGCAAGGGATTGATATGATCAGATTTGGGTTTTGGAAAGATCACTTTGGTTTTGGTTTGGGATGATATATTGGGTGAGTTGGAGAAAAGAGACAAGTAATTTGCAGTAGTCCAGAAAAGTGGTGTTAGGATGATAAAAAGTAGGATAGAAGATAGACCCAAGGGATGGTACAGAAATAGACTGTACAGGACTTTGGATTGATTGGATGTGATAGCTGTGTGGGAGAAAAAGATAGTTATGGTTTAAAAAAGTCACTTGGGGAATGGGAGAATCATTGAGCACTGTGTTGGGCCTAGCTGATGTTTCTAATTATAAGTCTTAAGTGGCCCCAGTTTGAAGATTTCCTTTACTAGTAGCCAAGAAAGATGGTTATGTTGGTCCACATTTAGGGATTAGCAGGACAGTCATGGCTAATGGATACGGATATAGGGACACTGATGGTTAGGAAGGGAAGTGAAGTGGGCAAGGGAGGGCAATGAATCATGAGGGATAATAAAAAATAGAGATGTTGAGGGTCTGGGTAGCTCTACTAGGTTGAAGATGAGATGAAGGGAAAGTTAAAAAAGTTAAATATTTAGAAAGGGTCAGCATCAGGTCAAAGATTAATTTCCTCAAGTTTAAGATTATGGTGGCAGGGTAATTCCCAGAAATGATAAAGTCCAAGGTGTAATAACAAGATGTACATTACTGAAGTGGGAATGTGTATGAGGGATATAGGAATTGAGGAATTTTGAGCTAGATGGTTGATAGTTTATGGATAATAAAATTCCCATAATGATGGCAGCTTTGGAGTAGAAAGAAATGCTGGAGAAGAAAGTGAGCCAGATGAGAAAACCCTTAGTGAGTGAGGAGGATGGGTGAGTGGATGATAGTAACAAGGAGGTTATATACTGAAAAGCCATGAACCTTAGAGGAAGAAGGCTTTTATATATGAAGATGCAAAAATAATACTAATGCAGAAGCCTGAAAGTTCAGCTGGGAAAATGCTTGTTTCATCTTTGGGCATTGTTAGATGAGGGAAAAGAAAAAAGTCTCTTATTAAAGTCTGCAGGGAAGTGGATTCCTGTGAGGGAAGGTCAGTTGAGGCAGAGGTGAAGGGGAGAATCCTGTTAAAGATGTAGGGGAGTTTATTCACTGTGGACAAAAACATTCAGATGAAGATTAGGAAGAGAGTTAGTAGTTGAAGAAGGCTTGGACAGAGAAAAGTGGGGTATAGGAAACACACAGTAATATGGTAATGAACATATGCGACAGAGTGTTGAGTAGAAGTTTTAGCACGTGGAAGAGAGGCCCAGGTTGACAAGGAAAACAGGAATGTTTGGATGGACTGAGGTGAAGTGTGTAGGCCTAGGAAATCTGAGGACCAAAATGGTATCGGTTACTTAATGAAGTTAGAGACTGCAGTTTCTGCTCCAAGTTCAAATGCCTTGCTAATTACAAGATTCTTATTCTTTGGAGTTTGTAATTTAAAAAAGAGGTGGCCATGTAACTGAAGTTCTCTAGTCTAATGTGGGAAGTGTTAAGTGCAGTTATAGATAAAGTCTATGAAAGTGTAGAAGACTGAGAGTTTAGTTCCAACTGGAAGACCTTCTTGGAAGACTCCAAGACTTCTTGGAGAAGCTAGGTTTTTAAACCAGGTCTTAGAGGGTAGGTAGGATGTTATTAAATAGATTAGGGTAAAGGAACATTCTATTTTGGAAAGCCCTGAAGCAAAGGCATGAATTTTGGGAAATACAGAGCTTGTTTGTGGAACAGTTCATAAAAAATAAACATAGAGAGCTTGACTTCTATGATGAGCAAGGGAGAAGTGGAAAAAAAGCAGTGGAAATTAGCGTGTGTTATACCGGTAGTTATGGTGACTACAAGCATGTACAGAGCCAGTATGACAGAAGAAAACAAACAACTACAGAAAAGAGAACTATGCATCCTAGTGTGCCCATGGCCACCTTCAGTCTGAGTAGCTGCTAAAGGCAGCACTTCACGTTTATACCAGAAGTTTTAACAGTTCTGCTGCGCTTGTGTGCGCCTGTGTGATTACTCGCTCTCTCACATGCTGTCTCCCTCTCGTTCTCTCTCTCCCTCTCTCCTGTGTGCTCTCTCTCCTCCCTCTCTCCCCCCCTCTCTGCCTCTCTCTGTGTGTGTGTGTGTGTGTGTGTGTGTGTGTGTGTGTGTGTGCGCGCGCGCGCGTGTTTCTGCCATAATCACGAGAACAGTACTATGATGTATTCCCACACTGTACCCCTCCAGCTCCTCAGTATTTGCCTGGAGAGTGAAACCCTTTGTAGACTGGTTACACAGAAATATACATTAGTGCTTATTCAACTATAACACTATGGATCATAATATCTGCCTGTGTTTATGTGTCTGAAAAGAGAAGGTAATAATTAAAGGCTGTTTACCACACTTTGGCTTGAAAGACTGATTCTTTGAATCTGAGACTGCAAAGTACAAGTTCCAGTACCTGGATTTGTTATTTTCTCTCTCTTAAATTTATTTACTTTATGCTTTGGCTCTAAAGAGCCATTTGGTTTTTTTTTTTTTTTCTTTTTTTTTTTTTTTTTTGGTGACAGAGTCTTGCTCTGTTGTCCAGGCTGGAGGGAAGTGGTATGATCTCAGCTCATTGCAACCTCTACCTACCAGGTTCAAATGATTCTCATGCTTCAGCCTCCTGAGTAGCTGGAACTACAGGCATGTGCCACCACTCCTGGCTAATTTTTTATTTTTAGTAGAGAGGGGGTTTCACCATGTTGCCCAGGCTGGTCTTGAACTCCTGGGCTCAAGCGATCCATCCTCCTCGGCCTCCCAAAGTGCTGGGATTACAGGCGTGAGCCACCACACCCAACCAGAGAGCCATTTGGTTTCTTGGCGCTACATGCTACAATAGTCTTTCTGTCAGTATTATTCTTCTAGGTAATACACTTTCTATAATTTCAAGTTATATTCAATTGCCTTTAAGAGGTTTTCTGTTCTCCCAGAAGGGCATATGCATATAAAATAGCATTATACATTTGAACTTGCCATAACTAGACTTTTTGAGATGTTGATTGCTATATTGTGTTTGACTGTATAGAACAGACTCTATTGCAGAGATTTTAAACATTTTAGTTCATTTATTTTATTAAAAAGTTTTTATTTTATTTAATTTTTTGAGATGGATTCTTGGCATGTTGCCCAGGCTGGTCTCAAATTCCTGGGCTCAAGTGATCCTTCTGCCTCAGTCTCTCAAGCATCTTGGACTACAGGCACACACAGCCATGCTCACCCATTTATGTTACATAACAAGAATTCCAGAGGTAGAGAGTTGTTGGCCTAGTGATGCTACAAAAACCTATGCTCATCCTATTCTTTGGCTCCCTGTCCTCAGCAGGCCAGCATCTTGCTAATGTTTATAAGATGGCTCTTGTGTTTCCAAACTTTACATTCTTATTTCAGGCAAGAGAAATGGGAAAGGATAAAGACTGCCCTGCTGTTTCTGCTCCTCTTTATTAAGAAAATAAAAGGTTTCTATAATCATTAGCAGATTTCCCGCTAAATCCCACTGACTGGAATTGACTCACATGGCTCTCCTAGCCACAAGGAAGAGAATAGCAAGCCTCTTATCTTCAGCAGGGCACAATCTACCCTGATCAAAGTCAGAGAGAAAGGGGAATTTATTTGAAGTAGGAAGCTAACAATGTCTGTCAAAGTACTGTGCTTAAAATTTGGTTATTTTACCTGTTATTTTAAGGAAAATGACATTTAATCAGAATTTATATACAAAGAAAAAGGAAAACATTCACAGCCTATCACTTTTTCTTTCCTTACATTATAAAACTATGTAATATAATTTCTTATGACTACTTTTTTGTATAATAGTATAGGTTGTTGGAAATACTATGTTGTGTTTGCACCAGAATACCACTTTTCATTCATTTAAATGAAGTGACAATTTCTTTTTGGGGGAGGTGATTTGAACATTGTATAAGTATTTTAGATATTCTTGTTATAGACAGGTTTGTAATGAATAAATGGAATTTGTTTTAAAGCTAAATGGTTCTTAATACTATCACAACTCAAAGGTGAAGTATTTCCTCAAAATCTAGTGAAAAAAATTTTGACTTCTGGTATAAGGAAGACTTTTAATATGTTTTAGAAAAATACATTTTTGAAAATCTGAACTTAAAGACTCAATTCAAGGTATTTGAGGTTTTTCTACCATTGATCTTACCTTAAATAATTTTAACTTTGTTTTACTGATAAGAGGAAATGAATCAGTTATTCAGTTTGTGGCATATTGTCACAGATTTTAAAATTTAACAAGCATAATACATATTAACAGTGTACACAGGTCCTAAAGTAGATTTTGTGGAAAATAAAAAAGAAGTATAGGCTTGAGCATGGTAGTCCATGCGTGAAATCCCGATACTTCTGGAGGCTGAGTGAGAGGATCGTTTGAGGCCAGGAGTTTGAGGAGAATAGCCTGGATAACATAGTGAGACCTCATTTCTCCCCCGTGCTCCCCCCTCCCCCCAAAAAGACATAATTTTTGTTCTTGGGGCACTAGTTGGTGAGATAAAATAAACAATGAAAGTGTGATCAGGTATCAGAAGTTTGGCCAGGCACGGTGGCTCACACCTGGAATCCCAGCACTTTGGGAGACCGAAGCAGGTGCATCACTTGAGGTCAGGACTTCAAGACCAGCCTGGCCAACATGGTGAAACCTCGTCTCTACAAAAATACAAAAATTCAAAAATTAGTCGGGTGTGGGGGCAGGTGCCTGTAATCCCAGCTACTCAGGAGGCTGAGACAGGAGCATCGCTTGAACCTGTGAGGCAGAGGTTGCAGTGACCCGAGATCGCACCATTGCACTCCAGTCTGGGTGACAAGAGTGAAACTCTGTCTCAAAAAAAAAAAAAAAAAAAAAGCTCTATAGGAATTTAAGAAAGTAAAAGTAACTGTCGAGTGATTACTTATAATGGAAGAAGTAGATACTTAAGGCAGGGCTGTTTGATGTGGTGGGAAGGTACAAGGTACAAAGAGCTTCTCTTTCCATCTTTATCTGTTCTTTTATCCATTCAGCCTTATTCAACTATTTGTAGTGTCTGAGATGTTCTGTAGACTTTGATACTTCTATACCTTTGCATTGCCTTTTGTTAGTTTTTGAAATTTCCTTGTTTGTCTGATGATCTCCTATCTTTCGAGACTCAGTTTGAATATCATCTCCTCTGAGACATCTTCCCTGAACTTTCTGGCCAGAATTGGCTGCTTCCTTTTCTTTTCTCCCGTAGATACTTGTATGTATGTGGGGTGTTTGTGTGTGTGTGTGTGTGTGTGTGTATGTGTTTCTATTTATAGTCATCACATTGCACCACTTATTTACTTGTCTGTGTCACAAGCTTGTGAGCTTCATGAACATGAGGATGATGTCGTATTTATTTTCAAATCACAGTGCCTGGTGTAGTGGTTTTGTACATTGGACCACTTAATGAATGTTCTTTGGATGAATGAATGGATGGGTGAATGGATAAAAAGAAGGAATTATCCTGGAGTGTCTTCATGAGTATTGGGAGTCTGTCCAGAGGGAACTTATATCGTAAGAATACTTGACCCAGCAGGAATAGTTTGTAATTTGTTAAGATTTAGAAATAAGATTGAATAGGCAAAGCAGAACTTAGTTGGCTGTGGGAATTTTAATAAGTATTGGAGTTATATAAAATACAATGTCTGAAACTGGTCTTTGAAGCCGCCACTTTTCCAACATACTGTACTTTTGTATTTTGTAGTGCCTCCACTTCTCATTCAGAGAATTCAGTGCATACAAAATCAGCTTCTGTTGTGTCATCAGATTCCATTTCAACTTCTGCTGACAACTTTTCTCCTGATTTGAGGGTATGTATACTATTTTAAAATTCTGATGAAGTACTTTCTGTTAGATATTTGTGGCTAACACTATCAGTATAACTAATTTAGCAGGAGATACTGATGGAGTATTCTCATAGACCCTGGTTTACAAAATATCACAGAATAGGCCAGCAAATTTGGAATGCTTACTTATTTGTAAAAGAAAAATGTGTAATTCATATCTGAGGTTGATCACCTCTAAGTTCTTTGCCAAGAGATGATTAATGAATTTTTTGTGGTATAAAAGATTTTTATGATTATTCTCATAATAGTAACCAATAATAGCTAACATTTATTGAATACATACTGTGTGCCAAGCATTGTTCTAAGTGCTATACATGAATTATCTCTTGTAAAACATTCACCAATTCTGTCACCAGTCTATGGATGATAATAACTTGTAGAGATTAAGTAATGTGTCCAAGATCTCATAGCTAATAAATTCTATTGCCGGTGTTCCAGCCCATGCAGTCCAGTTCGGGAGCTAAGTCACTTAAACACTGTGTGATAGTTCCTACACATCTCATTATAGTTTGTAAGTATTCCTCTATTTATTAAAGGTCTTGTTTCTATGAAATTAACCACATTAGCGATATCCTGTAGCACTCTGTACATTTCTGGATTCATCTACTTTTCTATAACTGCTTGTCTATGAATGATTGAAAAAATGAATTATATGTGTAGTGCTAACCCTTTAACCTTACTTCATAACTTTTTTTTTTTTCCCTAAAAAACACAAAACAATAAACATTTATTTCTCATGGTTCTGGAAGCTGGGAAGTCCAAGATCAAGGTGCTGGTAAATCCATTATCTGATGAGGGTATGTCGTCTTGTATCCTCATATGCTGGATAGCATGTCAGAATCTTTTTTTTTTAATTTTTATTATTATACTTTATGTTCTAGGGTACATGTGCACAATGTGCAGGTTATTCCAAACAAGTGGCTGCTTTCTTACTGGTTACACTTACACAATTTTAGCTACAACATTGTTTTCCTTAAGGAAGTCATTTGCTGTTGAGCATATGTTGAGGATACTTATATCATTTTCATCCATTTCCCAGAATTCAACAAGAAGACAACATCTGTAAAATCTTCTGCATATTTGTCATTACCTTTTGTGAAATTTCATAAAATATTAGATTGGGAGTAGCATGATTTTAAACATCACTAAAAATTAGAAAGGCTTATCTTTGTAATCTGGATATATCTTGCGCTAATTATGAAAACGTCATGCTATCATTAGCTGTTATCTTCATACAAAGGGCAGGGTTCATTGTTAATAAGAATGGTTATAAATCCGTTGTTGCTTCTCAAGTTGTTACTATTTTAAAATATATGTATCTAACGTTTGTTTATTCATTACATTAATAAAAATCCACTAAGGGCTGATAGACTTCTTAATAATTTTGAAATGTCTTGGCCTACTTCTGGTCACATTTCATTAGTTAAAAGCATCTTTGAATAACAACTAACCTCATATTGTCACTGATAAAGAACTCATACGAGGAATGAAGGAATGTCACTTTGGCTACTTGCTTATGCCTATGTTCTACCTGCTGTTTCTTGTCTGAGACGTTTTAAACCATTTGTGTGTACTTGTGAGTATTAGTTTAAACTACTTAACTTGACATACATGTGAAGTGCAGTACACTGCAGGATGCTGAAAATGGATAGATGAAGGAGGATTCTCCACTGTCAACTTCTCTCTGCATGTAGACCTCCATCATTTCCTCAGGACAACATGAATATCATAAATAGTGAATGACTGGCTTATATTTGGACAGAATGAGGGCCATAGTGCATAATGTTAATCTCTATATAAAATATTTTAAGGTTTTCTAATTTTTCTTAAACTTTTAATTTTAGAACAGTTTTAGAGTCATAGAAAAATTGCAAAGATAATACAGAGTTCCCATCTACTTTGCATCCAGTTCCACCCATTATAACATATTAGTAAGCTACATTTGTTCCACATAATGAACCAATATTGATATGTTATTATTAAAGTCCACACTTTATTCAAATATCCTTAGTTTTTACCTAATGTTCTTTTTGTTCTAGGATCCTACCCATGCAGGATGCCACATTACATTTAGTAGTTATGTCGTCTTAGGTTTCTCTTGGCTGGGACAGTTTCTTAGACTTTTCTTGTTTTTGATGACTGTATCAGACTGTATCTTGTTTTTGATGACTTGATGGTATTTTATAGACCATATGACATTTTACTCATTATTCAACTGGGGTTATGTGTCTTGGGGAGGAAGGTCACAGAGGTAAACTGCCATTTCATCACATTTTATTAAGGGTATGTACTATCAACATGACATCACTGCTGATGTTAACCTTGATCACTTGGTTGAGGCAGTGTTAGGTTTTTTCACTGTAATTATTCCCTGAGCCCCTCCGCTACCCACATACTGTACTTTTCGGAGAGAAGTTGTTATGCACAGCCCACACTTAAGGAGTAGGGGGTTATACTCTACCTCCTAGAGGGTGGAACATCTAACAGCATTTTTTTGAATTCTGCATGGGAGAATTGTTTCTACCATTTATTGATTTGTTTAATCTTTTATTTATCTTATGGATTCATGGATATTTATTTTATACTTTTTGTTACAATCCAGAACAACTTTATTGATTCCAGCTTCAAATCGAGAGTTCTTTCAGTCAGATCTTTTGTTCCTTTGCCATACTCTCATCATTGTGTTTTTGAACCCTTGCTTATTTTCTGGCCTGACAAGATGCTCCAGACTCATAATATATATTTCCTCTCTCAGTTCTAGAATCATCATCCAGTTTTCATAGGAGCCCTGGTTCCTTTTTTTGGAAAACAATATCTAGCCACTAGGTGTGTTTAGTTGTGATTTTTTTTACAAAAGAAAAAGTAACAAAGCCTTTTTCTTCTGAGGCAAAAGGTCATTTTGCACATGTACAATTTTGAGATAATACAATGGGTAGGGTGATTATAAATGCACATTTGTCTGGAATAGACCTCTTTATGCCTGTTGTCACTTCAGGTTTAACGTTGGACGTAAGTGTCCTGAATTACATGACTACCTTAGCACTAGGTTACAAAGGGAGTCTGTCAAATTTATACATCAGCTGTGTTTGCAGAGTTCAAATGTATCCCCGTTAGTGCCTTATAATTTAGGATCTTTCACAATTTAGGAAGACCCTCACATTATTTTTATTTGCTGAATAAGCAGATAGCTGTTAGATTAAGGAGAATATGGTTTTAGGCAACAAAGGTTAACTGTTCTTTCCCTAGGAGAGTGCCTAAAGGGGCAGAGAAAAAAGGAAAAGTACTATGTTGTTAAGCTACATGTTACCCATTTTTCTCATTTTTAAAGGTATCTTTAGTTGTTAAATATATCTTTACTTGAATTATAGTCTTCACTTGCTGGAGGGAGATGAATGAGTAACATTAAATTAAATGTTAGTATCGTTTAAAAAATCCAGCCTGATTTCAAATGTATATGTGGATTTCTCTTGCGGGGAAGGTTGGGGTGGGAGAAGGGATGTGCTTCTGATAATTAAAAAAATGTCTAGCCTGCTACTGTGGTAGATATTCATACATGACTCATCTCTTTTAACTTTCTCAACAATCCTGTGATCCAGTTGTTATTATTCCCATTTGACAAATGAAGAACCTGACAGTCAGAAAGGGTGAATGAAATCATGTGCTTAGCGGCACAGTTGGCTGTTGCCCTTATTTTGTCTCACGTCATTCATACTCTTGTAGGATACATTACTGGGAGAGACTCCTCCCACAATTTTGCTGCTAAGCTTTTTTAAATGCTAAATGAAATTTTCTTGATTAAAAAGGAGTATCTTTTATACATTTTGGGGGGTGAAAATAGTGGTTTCAATATTACTTTCTTAATAAATATTTGAGAAATGCTTTTCTAAGAAACCAGAAAAGGAGAGTTTTATAACAAAATTTGATTTCCTTTTTCAATTTTTTAAATTGATGATTGCTTTTCATGTGTATACCTTTAGCAACCATAAAGTGGTAGTGTTTTAATTACAGGCAAAACTAACTGCAGACAGTGATGTGTTGCATTTTGACTGACTATGGTTTGGCT
Source organism: Macaca fascicularis (assembly GCF_037993035.2). Classification (NCBI taxonomy): domain Eukaryota; kingdom Metazoa; phylum Chordata; class Mammalia; order Primates; family Cercopithecidae; genus Macaca; species Macaca fascicularis. The sequence continues at coordinate 94,891,968 of NC_088388.1, read as the reverse complement.
CTTTATATGTATGATGAAGGGTTTGGTGTAGCGTTATTGAAAATTATCATTCACAGATGATTTGAAGTTGGTTAACCTCTAGGCTTCCAGTTCTTCACACAGCCTCATTGCTTATTTGTGTCCTGAGCCTTCACATTTTATAAGCTCCTTTAGTAACAGCTTTTAAATAGAAAGTGTAGAGAACATAATACATTGAAAAGCTAATCCATTTTCATTAAAAAGATTAAATTGTGTAGGTTTTTTGCTATAGGTACTGTATGATGGCACTTTCCTGAAAGGATAGTGCCTTAGTAGATTAACAGCTAAATATGAAAGCCTTTTCTATTAAGAATTTTGTATTCAAACAAGATTTGTTGCCTCTGCATTAGTAAAGCAGAATGGAAAATGGGCTGGGGATGGAACTAGTGTAGATATATGTTGAACTTTGATTTTTCAAGTGGAATTCTATTTGTATTACTTTTTTGCCTTGTTATCCTTGTTTTTATGGAAAAAGTCTTATAGAGATGTAATCCGGTAGATGTATTTCGGAAAAATTGGGCACAAATCCAGGCTTTGTAAATGGAATTATGCTTTTCTGGTGACATAATTGTAGTGTTTTCTCTTTGCTTCAGTTGTTCTCCCTCTGGAAGTAAAACTTATTTAATTTCAGTTTTAAAACTTAAAAATGTAGTATTCTTTTATGTAGAATTTTAAGTAATGCATTTTAAAGAAATAACTCATTTGCAATTTTTAAAATTAGGCTTGTTTTTACTAGAACGTATTTCTGAAGCTGGCCACTTAGTAGAATTAAGAACCCAGGGAACTTATGTCTGGTTGTTTATTTGCTCACTGGAGAATAAATCCCATAAAATATAGGATTTTAAAATTCAAATGCATAGCTTCACTTATTTGTAAGTTATAATTTTTATAGCGCTGGGTTTTAATTAAAGTATGTGCCTCAAATGGTGGTTATTGAAAGATAAAAGTCAAGCTATGTAATAGTTCCTTTCCTTTGTGAAGCCTGTGGTTTTATACCAATGTTTGTCAACAATTCAGAATTAAATATTAAATAGAATTATGTCTTTTATGTCTTTGTTTTAGATATCTTATGTACATGTATATGATAAAGGATATATTTTGTTCATAACCATCTGTCTTGTCTTGAAGTATGTAATAGCTTAAATCAGGCAAATGTGTCTATATCTTCAAAATTTATGTTATGCATATTTCCTTTACAAACTAAAGGCCAGAAATAATTGGATTTTTTTTTTTTCAAGAGGGAGTCTCACTCTGTCCCCTAGGCTGGAGTGCACTGGTGCTGTCTCAGCTCACTTGCAACCTCTGCCTCCCAGGTTCAAGTGATTCTCCTGCCCTAGCCTCCCCAGTAGTTGGGATTACAGGTGCTTGCCACCATGCCTGGCTAATTTTTTGTATTTTTAGTAGAGATGGGGTTTCACCGTGTTAGCCAGGATGTCGATCTTCTGATCTCGTGATCCACCCACCTCGGCCTCCCAAAGTGCTGGGATTACAGGCGTGAGCCACTGCCCCCGGCCAATTGAATTATTTTTCAGTTAGACTATGTCCGTGAATGTGATATTAACATGTACTGAAAATATGCAGATCTATTTAGAATGAGTTAAGGTGTCTCATAGAGCATATGTTAGATAGTAAATAGTGTCTATCACATAATGATTATTTTAATAGAGAAGAAATGATTGTTAGCATTTATTTATGATTAACATCACGACCTCCCTTACCAACAATATCAACTCTTAAGAATCTAGGAATTGAAAAAATCAACCTTAGCCAGATAAAGGATATCCATCAGAACTCTACAATAAGCCTCATACTTAATAATGAAATACTAGAAATATGTTCATTAAGCTTAGAAACAAGATGATTACTATCGCCACTTTTATTCAGCATTATGCTGGAAATCCTAGCCAGTAAAATAAGAAAAGAAAAATAATAAATGATACAAGAAATGAAAGGAATAAACAAAACTTTCATTATTTGTAGAGGATTGTCTGTATGGGAAATCTGAGAAAATCTATATACAAACTACCAGAACTAATTATATAGCTTACCACTGTTGCCGGATATAAAATAACATAAAAAGATCATGCTTCTGTACATTAGCAAAAATGTTTAGAAAATGTGATTTAAAGAAGATCCCAGTTACAACAGCAACAAAAGTACTTAGGAATAAGTTAAAATGAGATATGGAAGAACTAGATGAAGAAAGTTATAAAACTTTATTAAGGAAGCTAAAAGAATATTCAAATAATAGGATGAGTAAATTCAGTAGTCTGGAGATGCAAAATATTTTCAAATATATCTGTTAATTGAATATAATTTCAAAAAAATTCAAAAGTTTGTTTTGCAGAACTTGGCAAAGTTTTAGCTGACTCTAAAATTTATGCCAGGGTAAAAGGTCACGATTAACCCAGAGGAAAAATAAAGTGGGGAGATTCACCCAATCAGGCATAAAGCTAAAGTAAATCAGAATAGGAATAAAGCAGTCAAGTTTAGGAACAGACTGATGTCTGTAGGAACTCTGTATATGACAGATGTAGTATAACAAATCAGTGGGAGAAAGAATGAACTATTTGGTAATCAATGCTAGGTTGGCCATGTTTAAAAGCAGAAGAGGCTGAATTTCTAACTCATGCACACCAACTGGATTCACTAGATTGAAAACCTAAAACTGAAAATAAAAACTTTAAAATTCTAGAAGAAAATATATGACAATATCGTTATGATTTATGATATCAGGAAGAATATTTAAAGTAAGACTCTAAAGTATTAACTTTTAAAGAAAAGCTTGTTATTTTTATTGTGCTAAAATTTACTAACTTTAGTGACAAATTCCGTATGTGAAGATTATGAAAAGACAAATCACATTTTGGGATAGTAGACTTGCAAAGAGTATGTGTAACTGATAAAAGATTAGTACCCAAATATGCAAAGAGCATCTACAAATTAATAAGAGAAAATGCAATCCAACAGAAAGTTGAGAAAGTCTATGAACAAGAAATTCAAGGAAAAATATGTACATAATGTTTAACCAATATATTTTAAAATGTTAAACCTCACTATAATCAGGGAATCAGGGATATGTCATTTTTAAAGCAACTGAAAAAACCTGTTTCACATTCATCATATCAAAACAATTAACAAGTCTGATAATACCAAGGACTGTTTGAAAAGTGGGGCAGTGGGAATTCTCATACAGTGCTGAAACAGCCACAGTAGAGAGAAATATAGCAATATCTACAAATGCTCATTCTTCTTAGCAGTTCCAGTTTTACTAATGTAAAAAGTCCCACATTTATTCCAGGAGACTGGAATAAAGATCTTACTTATACATTATTTGTGTGCATGATAAATGTACATTATTTGATAATAAATTGTGGTATATTCTATGATAGAAGGTATCTAGCTAAGTAAATTTTAATACACAAAACATACTGTATATTGATTATAGACATATATGCAGTTGAGAAAATACAAGCTCCTCCTAAAACACACGAGTAATGGGTATCGAGTATCTTACAGTTTCCCTCTTGCTTCACCACATCACCAAAGGCCTGTTTACCTCAGTTCTTTTTACCTAGTACCTTGTACATGTCTGACTTACAAAAAAATTACAAGGTACACTAAAAGGCAAAATTTATATATAAGAATTATAGCTTTCTATTATAAATATAGTAATATAAGAGAAAGAAAAATTCTATAATAACAATTAAAAATGTAAAATATCTAGGAATAAACAAATATGCACAAACTATGTGAAGAAACTTTAAAACTGCTGAGTGGTAAAGATGAATACTTAAATAGAAAGACATACCTTGATTCGAACAGAAAAGCTCAGTATTTTTAAATTTTAATTTTTGCTTATTCTATAAATATAGTTAAAATTTGACAAGATAATCCTCAAGTTTGTAATGACAAGTCTAGAAACAATATAAATGCCTTTCAGTGGGGAGGATGATTTTAAGATTATTTATATGTTTACTATTGAGTATGTGCAGTCTGAAATGAATGGTGGATCTCCATTTGTTTTTCAAGATAGATTAAAAATCCAAGGACAGAAGAACATTGTGAATAATAATCTCCCATTTGTTGGCGATAGTAGGTGGAGTGATAGAAGAGGCTGTGGGTACATAAAGAGGTGATACTAGTTAAGCACAGGTAGAATGGAAAGAATGAAGACATGTTTGGAGGCTATGTGAATAATTCCAAGTAAAAGTTGCTAAAGGACATGTACTAGGATAATGACATAATGCTTGGTAAAAAACAAATCTGAAAAAATTATAAGTGAGTGTAATGTACACAAAGCTACCTGAACATTGCAGATTATGGGGAGAGAGGAGTCAAAGATAATGATTCCAGGTTTCAGATCTGGTGACAATATGTGGTTCCTTTCTCATCTGCCCTCCCCTCCTCTGTGTACTTTGCTGTTCCTTCTTTTATAAGTGGGGTAATGCTAAAGTTTTCTTTATCCGTTGTTTTCCCCACTCTCTTTCTTCCACATTCTCTTTCTTCTTTGTGGTTTCAGCTGTCATGTCTTTTTGGATGACTTCCACATTTTTACCTCTTGTTCTGATCTCTTTCTCAGCCTGTGGTCCTTCATATCCCTTGCTTGCTTGGGATGTTATGTTATGATCATGGTCTTAGTGTAATCAGACATCTGTTCAATTCCGGCCACTGTTGGGAGATATATGTCATCTTGGAAAAGTTAAGGGTCAATTACCCCATTTATAAATGAGCATTATAACCTTTCAAGAGTGTTAATGGCACTGAATGAATAATGATCTTCTAAAAACAGTACATAAACTGGGCTCATTCTCCTTGGTATGAAGTGAAATGAAAGAAATTTAGATAATATATCTATCTACCTATCTTCTGTTTTTCTTGTTTTGGGCAGATAATCTATTATAAGCCATCATTTATTGGAAAGGACTGTCTGAAGTATAGCTCAGAAGGACATCAGAAGGTGTGGGGCTAGTCCTTATGGATGGAAAAGTGGGGCTACATTAGTGGTGTGGGAAATGAAAGGAAGAGACATGACAAAATGTAGAAATAGATTAAATACGAGAGTCAAGGCAGCATTAAATTATGACTTAGCTGATGTATAGAATAATGTGTTACCCTTTAGAGATACAGGAAGTTTTTACAGAAAAGTTAAGGAATTGACATTCCGTTGAATGTACCTTGTGTGGTGAATTTGTTACAACTGATGAAACGATACTGATACATTTTTATATTAATACTAAAATACATAGTTTGCATTAGGGTTCATACTTTGTGGTGTGTATTCTATGGGTTTTGACAAAAGTATGATGGCATATATTCATTGTTACTGTATCATGTAGAATAGTTTCAGTGCCCTAAAAATCCCATTTGCATCACCTCTTTCATTTTCCCCTCTCCCTGAACATCAGGCAATCACTAATCTTTTTCTTTGTCCACATTTTTGCCTTTTCCAGAATGTCATGTAGTTGGAATCATCTAGTGTGCAGTCTTTTCAGAGTGGCTTCTTTCACTTAGTAATATCCTTTTAAGATTCCTCAAGTCTTTCCATGGCTTGATAGCTAATTTCTTTTTATTAATGAATGATACTCCTATGCATGATGTACCACATTTTGTTTATCCATTCACCTACTGAAGGTCAGATTGCTTCTAAGTTTTCACAGTTATGAAAACTTTTATTTTAAGATTAAAATCTGAAAGTTTTTATTGATATTAGGCATTCGTTTCTTAGGGCTGCTATAATAACAGAGTACCACAAACTAGGTGGCTTAAAACAACAGAAATTTATTCTTTCATAGTTCTGGAGCCTAGGTATCAGAAATGAAGATGTTAGCAGGGTTGGCTCCTGCCAACCAAGAGAGCTTTGAGGGAGATTCTATTCCATACCTTTCTCATAGCTGCTCATGAGGGTTAGCCATCTTTGATGTTCCTTGGATTGTAAATGCATCAGTCCAGTCTCTGCTTCCCTCTTCACAGGGCATTCTCCCTGTTTCTTCACATTGCTGTCTTCTTGTGAGGATACCAGTCATATTGAATTAGGGGCCCACCCTACACCAGTTTGACCTCATCTTAACTAATTATATCTGCAACAACCCTGTTTCCAAATTAGGTCACATTCTAAGGCACTGGTGGTTAGACTTCAACAACATTATTTATTGGAGGGCACAGTTCAACCCGTAGCATGAAGTGATGCTTTCTAGGCCATTCTTCTTTAGATAGTCATCGTTTTTGTTGTTGAATTATGGATGGTGATGTAACGTTTTCCAGCTTTGACTAGTTGTGGTTTCAGCTGAAAAACCAAAGTGTCCTTGACTGTGTTATTAAAAAAAAAGGGGGGGGGGGCTTCCCTATGCTTGATCTTGGATGTACTTTCAAATGTGTAACCAGTAAGATCTATCCCAGATGCCAGTCTGTGGCTTTACCTTGTTAGAATTTTTGTTTGCATGGTTCATTTGCCCACTTTTGTGGTTTGTCAGTCAAGTTGTAGAAAACATAGAATAAAGTATAATTGATATAAACAGTTTTCTTTAGAAGGATTATCCAACAAAAAATAAGTTACTAAGAAAATCCTTTTCCTCTCTTCTGGGTTTTAGTACAGTATGTAAAAAAGACTGTGGAGGATAGTTTATAACTGTATAGACTCATTTTTCCCTTTCAGGTGGTGATTATTTAGTGTTTTGCAGATTTCAGACAAATTCTTTCCTGTTTTTCTACCATCTAACCACTCCATGTGAAAACTGACTCTTAAACTTGCCAACTTCTAGATCCAGTTTATAGTACTTTCCTAATTGTGTGTGTGTAAGAGAGTATATTTTTGTGTTTGTGTGCCTCTGTGTGTGAGAAAGAGAGGGAGAGAAGAGAAAGGAAAGGAGTGAAAAAAGAAGTTAAAGTTACATGGAAAATTACTGGACAATTTGAAAATAATTTGATAAAGTGGGCATGGAAGAAAATCAGAGCTGGAAAGGGAGGGATACCAAACTGATTATGTAGTAGGAATAAAAAAAGAATTATAAATTTTAGTCTTGTGTCTTTTGTTTTCAAGTAAGAGTTTTAATAAGATTATCAGACTTTTCTTCTTGATAATAAAATGATTGAATATTGTATTAAATGCTATCAAATAGCACATTTTATGGAATCTTACCTATTGATGTGGCCAGAGCTCCAGACACAGGCAGGGTTCTGATGCATCTGATAGAAAGCAGGTTGGCTAGCCAGTTAGTAACATTATTTTGACCCAATAAGAGAAAGTGCTTAAAGTATTCTAGAGGATTTCTCCAGTAGCGAATTTTCTTCCCTCATATCTGAGGGTTATGTAACTTATTCTCCACTAAAGATATTTACATGTGAAGGCAGAAAAACCTAATGTATTCTCCACTAAAGATATTTACATGTGAAGGCAGAAAAACCTAATGGACCAGACTGGCTTTGCTCTCTTGGTTCCTAACCCCCATTTTAACAAGATACGTTCCTGGTGTTTTTGAGTTGCCTCTCTTGTTTTGACCTCACTTCATTTATTCATTGAATCTGCTTTCTCTCTTCTTCCATTGCTGACATATCTGAGTTGCAGTTCCTGTCAAGTAAAAATCATCAAGTATTATTCATATAATTATTTCTATTTTTTTATAAGCCTAGGGTCAGATTTGATCAGTTTTCCAATGTATCATATTTCTCTTTATTTCTGTTACCATAGACTAATCCAGGATTCTGTTTCCTTTCGTAGATTATCATCATTTCATCTTCATCCTTTTCGGTTCCGTTCCTTCCTTGACCATGCCATCTGCCCCTATCAAAGGCCTACAGTGATTTTTTTTTTTTTTTTTTTTTTTACATGACTGGTCAAGTTTAAAGTCCTTGACTTCTCCCCAGTATTTTATTATAAAAATTTCTGAACACAAAATAAAGTTTACAAAGGACCCAGCTGTATCCACCATCAGAATTCTGCTATTAACATTTTACCCTATTTCCTTGTTTTTATCTGACATCCATCATCTGTGTATCCCTCCATCCATCTATTCATCTAACTTACTTTTTGATGCATTTCAAAGTAAATTGCAGACATCAGTACTTTTCCAACTAAATATGTCAGCATGCAAATAAATATATGTGGTTTTTCTTTTGATATAAAATTTATACCTATTGAAATACAGAAATCTTAAGTGTACATTCTGTGAGTTTAGAAAAATGCATACACCTGTACAACCCAAATCCCTGTCAAGATGTAGAACTTGTCACCCCAAATACTTTCATCATGCCCCTTTTCAGTCCACACTCTCATTCTCATCCCCATAGCAACAACTGTTTTGAATTTTTTCATACTGGAGTCTGTTGCAGAATTTCATGTAAATGGACCCATATGATATGGACTCTCTTGCTGAAGGCATCTTTGAAATCCTTTACTAGGATACCCTAAACTTTTACTCCATTTTTATTTCTCAAGCCATCTCCTTTATTCTCTCAGGTAGACATTATTCTGTTAATTTTCCTAAGTTGTGTCAGATTCTTTGGAATATTGCAGCTATCTTCAGTCCTCATAAGAAATGAAAGGGAAAAGATTTGCTGCTTTCCTTAGAACCGTTAGATGCTTACTGTTCTGTAGCTGAATCTAGAATGTAGTAGTTAGGAGTCAGGGAGAGATTGACTTATGGTTCCCTATATGACATGCTTTCTCAAATATTAATCCCTTTGATGAGTATTAGAGAAAGTGTGTCATACAGGGAATCTCTAGAGCAGAGAAAAAAGCATCATGTGAATAGGCCATTTTGGTAAAAGACAGTGAAAACTTCTGTTGATGCTTCTATTATGTGAATAATAAGTACAGATTTTCCTCGACCTGTGATGGAGTGACATCCAGATAAACCCGTTGTAAGTTGAAAATACCATAACTTGAACCATTGTAAGCCAGGGACTGTCTCTATTTTTTGTTGTTGTTGTTTTTTTCATTTTCACGGTGTTTTGCAAATCTCTTTATGGTGCAGGTATCTTGATTTCATAGTTGCTAACTTTTAAGGTGGGTATTAATATCATGTTAATAATAAGAATGGTGAAACTAAGACTAAGAGGTCAGTATGGTGGTAGTGAATGTGGAGTTTTTTTAGGAGTTCTTAGGATATGAAACGTAAGGTTTTGCGGTACACCACAAATCCCTTGTATATTTTAATTCTGATTTTCCCTTTTTAGCTGAATTATAGTTTAAGGTATTTTTTTCTTTTTTTTTTCTCTAAAAGGTATTTCTGGGTTGTATTTTCTGAGACCTGGCTATCTGAGAATGACATCCTGCTGCCATTAAACACTTTATGGGAGCATATTCCTTCACAGCTTTGATGACATTTTGTTATTGTCTTGTAGAATATGGTATTAGAGATAACCTTGAAGCTAACTTGATTTTGCTTTCTTCAAAGGTAATTTTTTTTTGCCTATATTCTTATAGTTTATATTTTAATTCTTTTAGTTCAAAAAAATTTGCCAGGGTGCAACTAGATGTGTCTCTGTTCATTGATTTTGGGTGGAACATGGTAAATTCTTCTGATCAACATCAATTATGTATTGGACTTTTTGCTCCTATTGATTTTTTTTTTTCATTTAGAAAATGCGATTATTTTCTTGATTATTTTCCATGATGATGTTATCTTTGTTTTTTTCCTTCAAATTCTTACAGCACTTTTCAAGTTTGCCCTCAACATTAACTCTGTTTTCTGAATAACCAATGCAATTTGTTACTAACTCCATACAGATTTTATTTCTGCTATTACATTTTTAAATGTCCTTGCAGTCATTTTCACTCATTTCTCTTGTTTCCTTGTGTCTCTCTCCTTATGGCTTTCTGTTTCTACTCTATTTCTTTTTTTCTTTTTTCTTTTTTGTTTTTTTAGAGCAGGGTCTCACTCCCATTGCCCAGGCTGGAGTGCAGTGGAGTGCATCATGGCTCACTGAAGCCTTGACTTTCGGGGCTCAGGGTAATCCTCTCACCACAGCCTCCCGAGTAGCTGAGACTATAGACCCGTGATGCCATGCCTGCCCAGCTAATTTTTTTGCATTTTTAGTAGAGACAGGGTTTTGCCATGTTGTCCAGGCTGGTCTTGAATTCCTGGTTTCAAGCAGTCCACCCACCTCGGCCTCCTCGAGTGCTGGGAGCATAGGCACGAGCCACTGTGCCTGGCCTTCTCTTTCTGTTTATTAGAAAATACGACTTATTTCCTTTTGAGTGTGCAAAGTACCTTATACTTGTTTTTACAAATGCCTATAGAAAATTGTTTTCAGAAGACTGCTTTTTTTTTCTTTTTTAAAGTTTCGGGTTGATACTCTCTTTTCTTTGTCTTTTTTTTTTTTTTTTTTTCCCTAGGCCTTTTTTTCCCCTAGTCTCTTTTCTCTTGCTTGATTAAGTATAGATTTGTCTAGAATCAGTGTTTGTCAACAAACACAGGATCTAGATTGCCCCATCCCTGTTCTGTTCACTTGAGTGCTAGTTGGAGTTCCTTTTCCTATCTCCAGTGTAGAATTAGTTGTTTATATACAACCTTTACATATGCCTATTGTTAAAAGTCTGTCATCTAGAGCAGCTCTGCTGGACAAAGATAGGATCTTGTATTGCTTCTTTTCATTGCCTCGCTCTTTGACATTCTGGTCAGAGAGAATATAAGAAAGCCTATGTGTGGTTCTCAAAGTGTGCTACTTGCAGGAGTTTTCCTGTCTCTTTTCTCACTTTATAAAATTTTATGAGGATTCTATCTCCCATGTTTCTGTGTGCCTTTGCCAGAACTACCCTCCTCTCTTCTATACGTAACATAAATATTTTCCGGGGTTGCTGGTCCTTTCTGAATGTAGAAATGTAGAGAAAGAGGAAGTCATGTGGAACAGTGCTGTCGCAGCCACAAGAAGGTATACATGTGCAATATGGGAACTACTGCCCAGCGTTGTAAGTGACATAAACGTTGTATTTCTGAGTGAGGTGGTAGACCAGGGGAAGAATAAAGCATTTTCCTTTCTATAATCTTTCAAATGGTTGATTTTTTTCAGTATACTCTGATATTTGTTTTGTTTCTTTGGGTCTAATTTTGTTGCTTTCATAATTAGTAGAATTATTAGCAGATTCTGACAATCAGTTGTTTGAACTTCTATTATTATTAATGATGGACAACACTTATTACATACATCTTATGTGTTAACACTGATATAAGTGCTTTAAATGTATTAACTCAGTTAATTTTCATAACAACCTGTGTGTGGTACTATTGTTATCATTTTATAGATGGGGAAAATGAGGCATAGAGAAATTGAAAATGTTGTCTAAGAGTACCAAGTTAGTATGTGGTGCAGTCAGGATGTGAACCAAAGTCTATATTTTTGTATATGGCCAGTTTTTGCCTTTTTAACCGCATCATCATAGGCCAGTCCTCCTTTCCTCTCTTCTTTCCTTCTTCTTTTCTTTTATGACTACATAAGATTATTTAGGGACTGGCAACTAGATAGCATTTTTAAAAGATAACCTTTAAAGATGACTTTTCTGAAGTTTAGATGTGGCACATAAAAATATATATGTATGTATATACTATTTCTTTAGGTATTGCATTAAAGTTACTTTATGAAACAAATTGTTGAACTTTCAAAGAATGAATTTGTTTAGATTGCAAATTTATTGAAAATAGGTTAATTTGTTCTTTGTAGTTCTTAGTTATTGGCCGCAGGTGAGCCAGATTGCTGAAGATGAAGGAATTAATGGGACTGGAGACAAAAATTTACTGTTTGACAGTGAAAGAGGTGGGAGGAGGTGAGGAAGGCTTTTGGTAGTTAAGGGTGGATATATTTAGCATATGACAATTTGGGTGTGTCTCTGTGTTCTCTGGGTTGTAACTCTTTAGAGAACTGTTTCTGTATCCACGTTCTTGGAATATAGGGCAGCATCCTTCACAAGCTAACTACCTGGTAATATTTGTTGATTATGATTTTATTTAAACTCTTTTTCAACAAGATTATTTATCAACATCATTTCTAAATTCTCTAAACATTAAATCTACATAAGAACTTAATTTTGTCTGAGTTTAAATGTACTACGGCCCTTCAGCATTGCTTTGGAATTCATTCAACTATAGTTCAAATCTATACACTGGCATTTTAACTATGTGATCTTGAACTAATTACTACTTTCAGCTGCTTTTTCCTCATCTGTGAAATGAGCATATAATACCTCTTTTATTGTTAGGCTGTCTTAGGATGCAGTGCAAAAACATGTAAAATTTTTTGTATAACAAATGTAGAGTGCTTTTGATATGATTTAAGCACTCAGTAAATGCTTTCTAGAAAAACATTAACTTCATATATTATACATGCCAACACTACAGTTTTAACAAATTTGATTTAAAATAGTGTATGTGATATGATGTTATAACTTCAAGAACAAGCATACTCAGTTGAAATATGAGTGAAAAAGTAGCCTTTGAATAAAAAAATGTTTCTTTTTTTTGTCTTTCCCACCCCAGGTCCTGAGGGAGTCTAACAAGTTAGCAGAAATGGAAGAACCACCCTTGCTTCCAGGAGAAAATATTAAAGACATGGGTCCGTAATGGTATTTTTTGCTTAATGTCCTCCGTTCTGACTGTGCAGAATGTTCAGTACTCTCAGCATACAGAGAATAAACTGGCTGTCAGAGACACCTCCTGTCTGGCAGAACTCTTTACCTGCAGCCTTCCCAGCATCTTAGTGTGTTCTACAAACGTAGGCCTAGACCCGCTGCTAGTGTTTGTGTTTGAACTCTGGGAAACATGCAAATTGAATTATACTTTGCCTCTTCTCTGGTTTTACTTTCTTTAAAAGTAGGTGGCTTTTTGCTAAAACTGTTGCTAAAGCCTGTGAAGGAAAATTTTATTATTTTGAATTACTACATTCAGATATTGAGTTGCCTAGATAAAAACATTGAATTGTCACCTTATACAAGTAATTTTTCTTAAAATACCTTCTCTTCCTTCATGTCTTTCTTCTCTGAATAAACTCAGGTTAATTTTTGGCTGAAATACGTCATCTCCATTGCATCTGTTTGTATGTAGATGCCCTTCTCTGCCCAGCCTAATACTTATAATATGGACTGGAAACTATGAGCTTATAAGCTGTGTTTTTTTTCCCGTCATGCTTCTGTTTTGTTTCATCTGTGTGATAATCTACAGATATCTACTCATAAACTCTGAGAAATAAAGTAATATGTTAGAAGAATGAAGTAAATGATTTCTTAGTTAATATAACTACTTTCATTTTATTACCAATCATAATTTTTAAAAAGGATTTTAAAAATGCTTAATTTTACTTGGCTAGGTGTCATTTCTATGTGTAAAAACAAACCAAAGGGAGGACCTGAAGTCTAAATGGATTATTATTTACTAAATTTAGCTTCCTAGTCCTTAGCATGGTATTTGTCTTTTCTTGCTCTTGACTCTTGATTGAATAACCTCTCAGTCTTTTTCTTTTCACCACTCAGCCTTATGTATACACCAGGCTCTCAATCTGAACTACCTACTTACATTTTTTCAGAATTGGCTATTATATAATGATAGTAGTTATTATTATTGAGTGCTTACTATCTCAGTCATTCTCAGAGAGTATATTCTTGAGAATAACATCAACCCCATTTTATAGATGAGGAAGGAAACTAAAGCATAGGGAGATAACCTAGCTAATAAGGTTATATCTAGCATTATGACAATTTCTTTTTTCTTATTCTGAACTTAATGCCGTAATTGCAGCTCCCATTATGAAATATGGCTTTATTAAAGACCTTCAAGTTACCACTCAGTCTCCTTTGTTGGCTCCTCTTCCTTTAATAGCAACACGCCCTAGGACTTCATCCTTGATCCATTTCCCTTTTCCCTCCTGTATACTCTTTTCGGTTGACCATATCTAAATTTGTAACATCACTTGCCATATATTGGCTGATGACTCTAAAATTTGTACCTCCAGTGTGAAACCCCTGTCCTAATGTAAGTAAACAAATGCCTCTATCTTAAACACAGATCCTTGAATATCCCATAGGAACCTTATATCCAACATCTCCAAAATGGAAATCATCACGTTTAACCCCAAACGTACTCTTTTTCTTGCATTCTCTCTCTCATTTGACATCAATACCAGTTGTCCATTTATTCAAGTCAGAAATCTGATTGTCGTACTAGACTGCTCTTTTTTTCTTTTCTGGACTCTTAACATCCAGTCAGTTACCTGACCTGGAGGAGTCAGTGTCTAAGAATTTCTTGTATTTATCTTCTTTTCTCCATTGTCATGATCTCCTGAGGAATGATAGAGGGTACAGAACAAAGCAAAGACTAATGATGATAATAGTAACATAGGTATAAACCCTTGAATTTTTGTATTGTACTTAAAACTTTAGAAGCACTTTTATGTGTATATTATCTCATGATTTTAGAATAAAGGGTAAGGTGTAACAGAAAAGCACTGGCCTGAGAATGACATTCCTGTGGTGGGATATAGGATAGTAAGGCTGAGTTTTCTTACAGGAGTAAGAAAACTGACTCTGGAGGGAATCCAGAAATGTTTTTAGTAACCTTGAATAAAGCTTTCCTAGTCGAGGTAAAACTTCATAAGGGAAAAATATTATTTGTGCAAAGCAAGTTTGTGTATTTTTATATAATGATAGGTTCATTTAATTTTAAAAGCTTCCCTCTAAATGAAATGTACATTGGAAACAGTGATTTAAAAAAAGTGGTTTATACTTAAAATCTTCCTAAGGGAACTATTTTGAAGGTTAGAAATGATTGTGAAAAGATCAGTCTCATTTCAAATTCCATACAAAGCAGCCAGTCCTTCGAAGTGTTGAATGAGAAGCAAAGTCAGGAGGTTATTAAATATATTTAATGGCCCCAAGTTTTCTCAGAAGCCCATTGAAAGGGTCTTAGAAAGTTGTTGCTCCACAGAATTGTTCCTTACTTCCTTGGAATGATGAAGATACTCCTTTATCTGCTGATTTGGTGTAGTAATGACATACTAGGAATTTATGAATATTTTAAGACATTATGAACTGTGGCATTTTAAATAATATTTTGAGATACTGATTCCTAAGTTATCCTGCATAATCAGTTAATGCATATTTTACAAAACATAATGCCATGTAGATCCATCGTTTATTTAATAAAACATTATTTGTGATTATTTCTTTACAAAGTCTGGCATCAGTTGGTCAGCAGTACAATATCCTCTTCTTATACTGTTATTTTTCTAAGAAATTATATTTTAAATGTGTGCCATTTCACCTGTAAAATTTTACCCATAAGTATTAATCAGATCAGGAGTTTGTGGAATAACATATGTTTTGGACATTGCATTTTTGGAAGAATGTTGACAAACTGGACTGTGGGCAGAGGAAGATCAGGAGATTGGGGAGGTTACATAGAAACTGCAATGAGATGATGGCGACTGTGCCTTGCCATGCTTATTTTTAATACCACCATTACTAGTACTCTTTCACCCGTCTCTGCTGCAGCTACCCACAACTGTTTCATCTAGCCAGGATAGTAGCCCCTTTGTTTACTTATGTTCTGTCTCATGGGATGAGAAGTCCCTCCCCCTCTTCAGTCTATCCCATTTAATTCTATGTTTCTTCCCCAGATTAGTGGAGGGATGGAAGCTTGGGTTGTAGGATTCTGAGGTCTCTGGAAATTACTGGTTCTGTTATTTTTCAGCATAAATTAGTCTAGGAATCATAACAATTTTATAAGATGAGATACCAGGTTTTAATAGCACATAATATATAGTAAAATGTGGACTTCTTGCCTTTTCAGCCAAAGATGTAACTTATATATGTCCATTCACTGGTGCTGTACGAGGAACTCTGACTGTCACGAATTATAGGTTATATTTCAAAAGCATGGAACGGGTAAGAGTCAGATTAGATTTTTGTATGTACATGAGTGTGTTGTTTGTAGCTAGTTTTGTTCATTTCTGATCATCTCTAATGAAAGCATTTCTGATTAAGATTTTGATCAGCTATATAATTGGACAGTATTAATTGCTCAGTTTTAATTGTTTTTTCTTTCCTTCTTTAGGATCCCCCATTTGTTTTAGATGCTTCCCTTGGTGTGATAAGTAGAGTAGAAAAAATTGGTGGTGCTTCTAGTCGAGGTGAAAATTCTTATGGACTAGAAACTGTGTGTAAGGTAAATGTTATAATGTGTATGTGATTTTCTTTGGTTTGAAAAGCTTTGTATTAAATAGAAACCTCTGTTTTGAAATTGGTTTCCAAAATATCAAATGGATTTCCAATTAGAAATGTTATTTTAGTATGACATTTATAGAAGAAAACAAAATTTAGCAGTAATAGAAAAGGTGATTCATGAATTAGACTTAATTCTTTTGGGTCCAGTTCAGTCTACATACTTTGATATATTTAGAAATTCATAACTTATTTTTTAATAATGATCATCTTGGCTGGACACGGTGGCTCACGCCTGTAATCCCAGTACTTTCAGAGACTGAGGCAGACGGATCACTTCAGGTCAAAAGTTCGAGACCAGTCTGGCCAACATGATGAAAACCCATCTCTACTAAAAATACAAAAATTAACCAGGCGTGGTGGTGGGCACCTGTAATCTCAGCTATTGGGGAGGCTGAGGCAGCAGAATTGCTTGAATCTGGGAGGCGGAGGTTGCAGTGAGCCAAGATAGTGCCACTGTACTCCAGCCTGGGCAACAGAGCAAGACTCTGAAAAAAAAAATTAGTAATAATGACCATCTTTAATACACATAGTACTGATAGGATACCACATACTTCCACATTCATTATTTCACTTTGAGCCTTATAAAAATCCTGTGAGGTAGGCACAATAGACATTATTACCTTTAATTTACAAATTAGCAACATAAGGCTCTGAGCAGTTCCACTACTTTGTAGTGGAAGAACTAAATAACTAAATATGATATATTCATCATCACCTATCTTTTCTATTTCTAGTTCTCATAATTTTTCTTTTTTTTTGAGATGGAGTCTCGCTCTGTCGCCCAGGCTGGAGTGCAGTGGCGTGATCTTTGCTCACTGCAAGCTCTGCCTCCTGGGTTCACGCGATTCTCCTGCCTCAGTCTCCCGAGTAGCTGGGACCACAAGCACCCACCACCATGCCTGGCTAATTTTTTTGTGTGTATTTTTAGTAGAGATGGGGTTTCACCATGTTAGCCAGGATGGTCTCAATCTCCTGACCTTGTGATCTGCCCATCTTGGCCTCCCAGAGTGCTGGGATTACAGGTGTGAGCCACTATGCCCAGCCAATTTTTCTACTTCTGAAACAATAGTGTGGAAAAATTGATATTGTAGACTTTTCTTATGTTCTAATCTACTGGCATTCTTTAAATGCATTGATATTTGAATGAAACATAGATTGTTACATTTTTACCATTAAGTCATAGATATTTAATACTATGTACCACTTCTCCAGGTCACTGTTATTAAGGCCTAATTCACTAACACGCATGCACATTGAGATTCTACATCACATTGTTCCTTTCTTTTGCTATTCTGCCAGTGCCAAAAGAAACAGCATGTGTATAATTCAAGATACTTTGTTATGCTAATCTTAGAAGTTTTGTGACTCTGGTATTAAAGCTAATGACTTAGTAATTATTTTTGTAGTTTTCTTTTTTTTTTCGAGACAAGAGTCTGGCTCTGTCACCCAGGCTGGAGTGCAGTGGCATGATCTCGGCTCACTGCAGCCTCTGCTTCCCAGGTTCAACTGATTCTCCTACCTCAGCCTCCTGAGTAGCTGGGATTACGGGCATATGCCACCATGCCTGGCTAATTTTTGTATTTTTGGTAGAGACAGGTTTCACCACGCTGGTCAGGCTGGTATCAAACTCCTGGCCTCAAGTGATCTGCTCACCTTGGCCTCCCAAGGTGTTGAGATTACAGGCGTGAGCCACTGTGCCTGGCCTGTGGTTTTCCATTATAGTCAGAAGGGCTCTGTAAGTGTAATTGCTGTCAACCACGTGTCAAGCACACTGTTTCCTGATCACTTTTCTGTAGTTTAATAGTAAGTAGCACATATAATATAAGAGGATGTGAAAGAAGATAATTTTGAATCTTAATCATTTTAAATATAATTTTTTTTTTCCATGGAACAGGATCGTTATCAATTAACACAAATATTTGTAGGGCCCCTGACATGGTACTTTCAGAGAACTCTGTGGTTAACAGAATGATTCTGAGTATCTCTCCTAGTTATAAAGATATTTACTAAGGGAAAACAAGATATCAGCTTAGGTTCCTGCACATGTTTATTTTAAAAGATAGTAAAGCCAGCATTCTAGTTTTGGATCAGATTTATAATATACTGTCTTACTCACATATTGTGGGTACATTGTAGTGGAGTGGCTTTGTGTGTGATTCTACAAAATGAGGCATAATAAAGCTATTTTGAATTCTGCCTAGGTAAAAACATTTAAATAAAATGATTAGTCTTAAAATTATTCTTTTCTTATAATTTTTTTTTTTAATTTTTCGTAGAGACAAGGTCTTGCTGTGTTGCCCAGGCTGGTCTTGAACTTGTAATAATTTATGTTTCATTCAAGTATCAATCAATGCATTTAAAGAATGATAGTAGATAAGAACATAGGAAAAGTCTACAATACCAATTTTTCCCCACCACTGTTTTAGAAGTAGAACACCTCAAGTGTCCCTCTTGCTTTGTCCACCCAAAGTGTCAGAATTAGAGGCATGAGCCACTGTGTCTGGCCCTTGAAATTATCTTAATCCCCAGTTTTTTTCTAAGTGCTATTAAGATAACAGTAAACCAGAACATGAATAACTGCATTCAGCCTGAGCATAGAAAACTGCTTAGGGACAAATGGAAGGGAACCTTGGTCTTTAGACCTTACTGTAGAACCTGGATAATATAAACTAAACTATTCAGAGGTTATGTGTCAGTAGATGGTGGAAGAATGTGGTTATAGAGTGAGGGAAGGAAGACTTTCAGGCAGGGTTTAGTTCTATCAAGTCTAGTAGCAGGGGACTTAGGAAGAGAAGGTCCAATGCAAATGAACCCTGGGAAGGGAGAGTTAGTAGGAAAATAATCACCAGATATAATGAAATGAAGGCACATATGAAATGTAACAAATACTAATCAGGTTTTATTAATAAGGAAATTTATGAGAGAAAATGGGCTTTCACAGGGAAAGCACATATAGTTTTCAGTCATGATATTAATAGTTTGTGTCAGTCATGATATTAATCTTCAGATGTAATATCGTTAATCCTCAGTGGTTACATCAAATACTGTCGCTTTCACTGGCCTATTTTGAGTCCATAAGCATAGGTAAATTTCCTGCCCTCTGAATTCTGCTTTGTAGTAGAGTACTTGTGTTTCTTTCAATTTTTCCCAGTAAACCATTATAATTTCCCTGTCTCCAGGAGCTGATGCCTGATTTATTTTTGTATCCTACATTCACAAATCTTAACATTTTACAAGATAGTTCCAAGTAACCTTATTGATTCATTTAAGTAGTGAACAATCATTAACTTGGTTCCTAAATCTTTTCTAGGATATTAGGAGTTTACGATTTGCTCATAAACCAGAGGGGCGGACAAGAAGATCCATATTTGAGAATCTAATGAAATATGCATTTCCTGTCTCTAATAACCTGGTAAAATGTTTCCTGTCTTTGGAAAATTTGTGCTATAATTATTGATGTAGTATAAAGAAACTTGTTTAGGCTGTCTAGAATCTCTACATTTACATCCCTGCTTTGACATTTAACCAGAGGTATAGTGTAAGTATAACCTAGTATCTTGCATCAATTTATTTAGGTATGAAATAAAGGAAGCTGGACTAGCTGATTTCTGAGGTCCAATCCAGCACTAACATTTTATGATTATATGATCTTGCTATTCAGGGTGTTTCCATGATGAAAAGTTGCCTGTTGTCTTCATTAGGATTTGAAATCTCCTTTTTAATTGGGAGCCAGTTAAGACTAGCAATTTGGGAGGTAAGGGTAGGCAAACCCTGAGTTCCCACTATGTGCTATAGACAGTGTTAGACTCCCACGTTTATATCACGTCACTTCTCTGTAGCCTATGGTGGTAGATATTATTTATCCCTGTTTAGCGATGAAAGCCACATCAGGTAAGCAGTTAACTCAAGGGCACAGTTAGTAGGAGTACTATTTGGAATCAACGTTGGTCTTATGACTCCAGTTCAATTTTTTTTTTTTTTTTGGCATCATAGTTGTTTTTAAATGTAATGTCTTTATTTGAAAGTAAACCTACAAAGGCTACCAAAGATAATCTGAAGGAAATAAAATGATATGTTAGTATTTGATAAGTTTTGTTGTCAAGTGTCTTTGCTTTTTTGTATGCTTAAAAAATATGTAAAAAAAATAGATTTTCAAAATTATAAAACAAAAACTATAATACAAAAAAGGATGCTAATACATAAACTGTTCTTGCAGATAAATAAATGAAAACTTTGGATATATGGATACATTTCTGATTCATTACCTTTGTGAATATCTTTTTTTAGCTCTTATCATTGTTTACTTTTTTGTAGCCTCTTTTTGCTTTTGAATACAAAGAAGTATTCCCTGAAAATGGATGGAAACTATATGACCCTCTTTTAGAGTATAGAAGGCAGGTATGTACTTTCTTTTCTTTCAATTTTAGTATTTTGTATTCTTTTCATTACGAAGAAAACTGGGTGAACCATGTATGAAAACCAGCATATCTCATACCACAGTAATTCACTACAGTAACAGATTAAAGCAGAATTCAATCTTGAAATCTGTTTTAGTATATCATTCTTCCTATTCTTCCTTCAGTATACCACTTTCCAAAAAGTCTCTATATTGCATTACTTAAGCCCCACCTAAAATAGTCTTTTCTTTATTTTTAACTTTCCTCCTGTCCACTATGCTTTCTTGAGAATTTAAGACATACTGATTATTTCTTGGTAATCGTTCGATTTGTTATCTAGAATATTCTAGAATTCAAATATGAAAATTCTTGAGCTTTTACTTTTGTATTTAAATTTCAAACATAGCATTTTAATTATAACATTTCTAATTAATTGTGGTTTTACAAAACCACAATAAGTAGAGGTAAAGAACCACCACCAGAGAGCTAAAGATATCTAAATGACTTGAAGTGTGGGGCTTGTTACCACACTTACATGTGGAAAGTGAAGTTGAAATTTCCTCATTTAGTTATAAAGTTAATTGGCAAAATATGAAATAGAATACAAAATAAATGGGAATCAACTAAAAGCCAAGAGTATACAAGAAACATGTTAGGAGATTTGTGCTAACTCAAAAATCCAGTGTCAGAAGAAGATGACTAAGCAACGAAAAAGTATAGCAAGTGTCTTTAGAAATTATAAAAATGAGGACTACTCTTTGGGAGTCTGGGAACAAATTGCTGTCCCAGGAGCATTCAGTGTAGAACTTTGGAAAGCAGATGAGGTAACTGTGTCTAAATAAAAGAAATAAATTATTACTGAAAAGAAAAAATAAGTTAAAGTGTAAATGAACAACTATACCCATACAGAAAGAGAATTATGAGATTAGGAATTGTGACAGTAAGAATAGAGCATTGGCTTCTACATAAAATGGTATGGATGCTTTATGGTCTTTGACTTACTTCTCTGAATCAACTAAAAGGTCTAATGGAGTCAGGACACTAGTTAGAAGCTGTAGTTTTAAGATTTTTTTTCTTGGATATATTTTAAGTTTATTACAGAAGAAAATGAAGATGATCTCTTAAAATTAAGGACTAATGATAAAGCATCAGATTATTCATTTTCACCCCTTTAAATTTAAAAGAGGAAGTGGTAATACTTGCATTCTGTACAAAATTCAAAAGGTCCAGCAGGGTATACTGAAAGGTAGGTTTTCCTTCCAGGACAACCCTGTGTCCCCCCAGCCATTCGAGTTCCCCTCCCTTTAGGAAATGACATTATTGGTTTCCTGAGTATTTTTTTCAAAGTTTCATGTCTACAAAGCTTGTGTATGTATGTTTGGGTATTGTTTTTTTAAGCATATGGTAGCATGCCATGCACACTCTTCTCTGCTTTTCTTTTTTCATTAATATATTTTGGAGATGGTACCATCTTCAAACATACAGACCTTTCTGTTTTTTTAAATTGAGATATAACTCACATACCATAAAATTTACTATTTTAAAGTATACAGTCCACTGCTTTTTAACATATTCACGAAATTGTGCAGTTACCACCACACTGTAATTCTAGCACATTTAGAAGACTTAGTTTTGAATTTTAGCTCTAGTTCTTACTCTCACACTTAGATGTAGGCTCTTGAATGAGTCATTTATGGCACACTGCCTTCATTTTTTACTTGGTGATAGATACCACATTATGGGATGTTTGAAGGATTGGTAACATATAGAAAGGCACTTTGTAAACTGTAAAAATCTATCCAAATGATGATTATTATATTTATTGCGTTGTGAGGCTCTGAAAAACAGGTATTATGACTGGCTTTATCATGTGCTGCCACTAAAAAAATGATAGCCACATTCATTCAATAGATCTACACTTAATAGTGTTAAAAGAAATCAGACTATATCTCTTCAAAAATGAGCAAAGGCTGGGCACAGTGGCTCAAACCTGTAATCCCAGCATTTTGGGAGGCTGAGACAGGCAGATCACTTGAGCCCAGGAGTTTGAGATCAGCGTGGGCAACATAGTGAAACCCCATCTATACAAAAAAATAAAAATTAGCCAGGTGTGGCGTGCACCTGTAGTCCCAGCTACTTGGGAGGCTGAGATGGGAGGACCACCTGAGCCCAGGAGATCAAGGCTGTGGTGAGCTGTGAATATGCCACTGCACTCAAGCTTGGGCAACAGTGAGATGCCCCATGTCTCAAAAAATAAGTAAATAAAAATGGGCAAAGCTATTAATAACTGTTTAGGTTTGTCATATAGGAGAATATTTCTTTAATTTACTCTTGAAGGACATATACAATATGTAGTGATTATACACAGGACTATGGAATTTGTGGATAAGGCCAAGAAAAATCAAGTCATCAGTCTGGGCACAGTGGCTCACAACTGTAATCCCAGCACTTTGGGAGGCCAAGGCAGGAGGACTGCTCAAACCCAGGAGTTCGAGACAAGCCTGGGAAACATGGTGAAACCCTGTCTCTACCAAAAATACAAAAATTAGCCAGGTGTGGTGACACATGCTTGTAGTCACAGCTATCCAGGGGGATTGAGGCAGGAGGATTGATTGAGCCCTGGAGCTCGAGGCTGCAGTGAGCCATGAATGTGCCACTACACTCCAGCCTGGGTGACAGAGTGAGACCCTGTCTCAAAAAAAAAAAAAAAAAAAAAAAGGAAAAATATCAAGTCATGGGTAAAAATCTGTATAAAGATAATGAGCAGCCCAGTGCGGTGGTTCACACCTGTAATCCCAGCACTTTGAGAAGCCAAGGTGGGAGGATTGCTTGAGCTCAGGAGTTCGACACCAGCCTGGGCAACATGGTGTAACCCTATCTCTACAAAAAATACAAAAATTAGCCAGGCGTGGTGGTGCATGCCTGAAGTCCTAGCTACTCTGGAGGCTGACGTGGGAGGATTGCTTGAGCCCTGGAGGTTGAGGCTACAGTGAGCTGTGATTGCACCACTGCAGTCCAGCCTGGTGAAGAGTGCAGAGACCTTATCTCAAGAAACAAACAAAAAAGGTAACGAGCATGGTCTCCTGCAGAAATACCCAACAAAAGTTACATGCATTACTTAACAAACTTGGAAAACAGTCACTTCAGTCAAGGGAAACAGAATTTATCCTTAGAACTGGAATATAAGTAACTAAGAAAGCCATAATCCTTTCAGTTTGTTTGTGTAATAACTTGACCCTGACAAGTGGATACTGAAGGGCAGTGATTTTGTTTGGAGAGTAGATATATACCAAAGATCAATAGTTGTCAGTATATTTTTAGTACTGTCTAC
Organism: Macaca fascicularis; assembly: GCF_037993035.2. Classification (NCBI taxonomy): domain Eukaryota; kingdom Metazoa; phylum Chordata; class Mammalia; order Primates; family Cercopithecidae; genus Macaca; species Macaca fascicularis. Next base: position 94,868,015 of record NC_088388.1, on the reverse strand, counting down.
AAAGAAAGTGTCTGAGGGCTAGCCAATTCCAGTTTTCTGCTTGAAAGGCAGTTTTTAGTGAAGATAGGCGTGTCAGCATATCTAAGAATGAGGTAGCCATGAAGGTAATTTAAGTCAGTGGTTCTCATTCCTACCCCACCCTGCTACTTACCTGAATAATGTGACATTCCCCATGAGAACAGTGGTTCTCCTGGTAGTGATTTTACAAGGATATGGGAAGTGGAGTGGGAGACAAGAGTACCTTTCTGAGTTGGGGGATGGTGCATTAGGCTCTCCGATGTATGCTTCTCAAGTGATCTGACCTTCTTAGCTCTGACTGCATGTTTTCTAAGAAAACTTTGGAAACTGATTTTGCTTCTTATGGAAACTTCCTATGGTTCACTGATTTATTCATTTATACATTTATCAAATTCATATAATACGTTCTAAATACTAGTGGCTAAAATACGAAACAAAATGGAAAGTCCAGGTTCCCAAAGAGTTTGTGTTCAATGGAGCATTCAAACAAATAGATTAACAATTACAATATAATGTAATGAATAGTCTGATAGAGCAAGTACTGTAGGGAGAGAACATGAAGCCATCTGGGAGCTGAAAGACGTTTGATATAGACTAGACCAGAGCATACGGTGGCAAGGGAGAGATCTGGAGAAAGCAAGATTGTAGAGGGCTTTGCTAAGTCTGGTAAAGGACTTCATACTTTATATGAAAAGCAATAGGTAGCCATTGATTTTAAGCAGAGGAATGACATAATCCCTTTTGCATCTTAAAAGATTACTGTGGAGGCAGTGTAGAGAATGGATTATAGAGGGACAGGAGAGAATTGATAATGGCCTGAATTAGGGAAGTGGTGGTAAGAATTGAAAAAAGTGAGCAAACTTCTGGTATTTCCGGAGGCAAAATCATAGAAATTGGTCATTGACTGGATGTAAGGGATAAGGGAGAGGGAGGAGTTAAAGACGATAACCAAGTTTCTTGGATGAATACCATCTCTTTAAACTTGCCAATTCACTGTACTTTTTAGTATAGCATGTGAAAATATACGTATATATAAAAAATATATACGTATATATAAAATATGAAATATATAAGTATATATTCACATGCTATACTAAAAAGTACAGTGAATTGTGTGTATATATATATTATATATAAGTTTTAAGATGGAATCTCACTGTGTCATCCAGGCTGGAGTGCAGTGGCGTGATCTTACCTCACTGCAACCCTCACCTCCTAGGTTCAAGCAATTCTCCTGCCTCAGCTTCCCAAGTAGCTGGGATTACAGGCATGAGTCACCATTCCCGGTTAAGTTTTGTATAATAGAAATGGGGTTTCATCCATGTTGGCCAGGCTGGTCTTGAACTCCTGACCTCTAGTGATCTGCCCACCTCAGCCTCCCAAAGTGCTGGGATTACAGGCGTGAGCCACCATGCCCGGCCAGCACGTGAATATTTTGTTAAAAACCTCTAATTAAGCCTTTTACTTGTGGAAATAAGTCATGGGTAAAAATCTGTATGAAGATAATGAGCAGCCTGGTGCAGGGTTTAACTTTCATCTTAAAGTTGTCCAGAATATCTGAAGTCAAGGAAATCAGGAGGGAGGGAAAGATGTAGACCATAGGGAGCAAGATGGGACCAGGCTAATTATATGGGGTAAACAGGATGTAAGGTACTAATGAAAGAACGGTTAGGGATAAATAGAAGCGCTATTGAGAGTGTTTGCTGGAAGGGAATTTTCTTTCTTAATTTTAACATCCTTCTGGGTGTTTGGCAACAGCTTGAGAAATACTTCTTTAAAGGAGAGTACATTCTGCTCTATGAGATTTTTACAACAACTTAGTGAACTAGGATAGTAAATTTTTCTTGAGGAATAATGTACTGTTATATAAAAAGGACAGATTTGGAATGGTCATGGAATTCTCTGCTACTTCCTAATGTATAGCTTTGGCCAAATTACAAACTGTGCCATAGTTTCTTTATGAAATGAAGTTAATGAAACCTGAGTACAGTAAAATACATCTGTGTTTGGGTGTAAAGAGGCTGGCAAAGTGCCTACACATAATAGATGCTCAGTAAATGTATTTTTCACTTTCAATTCTGTCTTTTTGTTTTGATAAGAATTTTCAGAGATCATAAAATTTAAAAGATTTTCTTAAGTCCAATCATTTAATAGCTGAATTTTGTATACAGTGAAGGATGGAAAATTTCAGTTGTCTTATTAAGTAATCCTATAATGTGAAGTACTACACTATAAAATAGCAGATGTTGAAGACGCACGAGAGCTCAATAGTTGATATATTTTTAAAAAATTGTTTTAAACATTTTTCTTGCTTGTTGCCTTTTATTTTGCCTTGCATGCCTCCCTTACTTTTCTAATATATTTTAGATTAGCAAAATCCATTAGTACCTGAGTGAAAAATGTACTTCACATATATAAGTGATAGCTTTGTATGTAGTACTCTGGTGGACACTTGGTGCCTGACTTCTGATGTTTCTTTGTATAGATGAATGGCAACAAAGTCAATCATCCAGTCAAACTGAATGAGACCCTGCACTTTGGGAGGCCAAGGCAGGCGGATCACCTGAGGTCAGGAGTTCACGACCAGCCTGACCAACATGGTGAAACCCTGTCTCTACTAAAAATACAAAATTAGCCAGGCGTGGTGGTGCATGCCTGTAATCCCAGCTACTGGGGAGGCTGAGGCAGGAGAATCCCTTGAACCTGGGAGGCAGAGGTTGCAGTAAGCCGAGATCACATCATTGCACTCCAGCCTAGGCAACAAGAGTGAAACTCTGTCTCCAAAAAAGGAGCATTTGGCCAGGTGTGGTGGCTCACGCCTATAATCCCAGCACTTTGGGAGGCCAAGACAGGTGGATCACGAGGTTAGGAGATTGAGACCATCCTGGCCAACCCTTTCTCTACTAAAAATACAAAAATTAGCCCAGCACGGTGACGTACGCCTGTAGTCCCAGCTACTCAGGAGGCTGAGGCAGGAGAGTCACTTGAACCCGGGAGGCAGAGGTTGCAATGAGCTGAGATCGCACCATTGCACTCCAGCCTGGGCAACAGAGCGATACTCTGTCTCAAAAAAAGAATAGGAACATTTGAAGTATTAATGTTTCCTCCCTCCTCCTGAATATGCTTAGCACAAGCCCACACTCAGTATTTAGTGAATTAATGTCTGTTATATTAACATCAAATTGGGAATTGGGTTCCACAAATGAATACATATCCCTATATCAGAATATCTAATCCTAAAAGCCTGGTACCACAGGCTGACAACAGCTATCCCAGCACTTTAGGAGATGGACAGTAGAGGTCAGAGAGATTGAACAGGATGACTTCTGTCCTGGTGTCGCTTAATATTTTAGTTAGATAGTAATTTGTCTTATGTTTCATTTCACATGTAGGGAATTCCAAATGAAAGCTGGAGAATAACAAAGATAAATGAACGATATGAACTTTGTGATACATACCCTGCCCTCCTGGTCGTGCCAGCAAATATTCCTGACGAAGAATTAAAGAGAGTGGGATCCTTCAGATCAAGAGGCCGTATCCCAGTAAGTAGGAAGTTTGGAGTTTGGATGAGCCTTTGCAAGTGCTTTTTTACTCAATGTAATGCTGAGATTAATGAGTAGGAGAATGGATTCAGGATATAAATAGCTACAGCAGCAGGTCTTTCGTGGGGATATTGGAGATTGATTTATTTAGTAAAGTTAAAACTAGAGGAAAGACTTAGATTAAAGAGGCTTCCGGAGAGTGTGATATGGGTATTAGATAAACTGCACAGAATTGCATGATTCTTCACTGAAAAGCAAAGTTTGCTCTGTGTATTAGTCACTATTTATCTTATTGTATATTCTTTAGTCATGGTGATAAATGTTCTTTTTTTTTTTTAAGTCCTAGAAAGAACACCTTACAAATTTATAACTGGATCTTAGAAAGATGAGCTTAAATAATTTTAGGTACAAAATTCATAGATTCTAAAGGCTTTTAGAACTGAGCAGTTTTGCTAATATATTAAGTGGGGTTTACTTAGCCCTGTTTCAAAGTATTTTTTCCAGGAGGTAACATTTCCCAGTAATCAACGACTTTCCTAAATCAGTATCTGACTAAAGAATTAGACCAAGTTTTCCACATGCCAGAATTGGCTTGAAAGAAAGGCGATAATTTTTCCTAGCAGCCCCAGATGTCCTTTCATGGCCAGGCTTTGGATCCAATTAGAAAGCAGAGATTTATTGAGTACTGTTTTTGAGAATTATAAACAGAGAAGTATGTAAAAGGTGTGTTACCTTTTTTTTCCTCATTAAGGTTTTATCATGGATTCATCCTGAAAGTCAAGCCACAGTCACTCGGTGTAGCCAGCCCATGGTTGGAGTGAGTGGAAAGCGAAGCAAAGAAGATGAAAAATACCTTCAAGCTATCATGGATTCCAATGCCCAATCTCACAAAATCTTTATATTTGATGCCCGGCCAAGTGTTAATGCTGTTGCCAACAAGGTCAGATGGTCTCTTAGTAATTATAATTATGGTTTCATGGATCAGCTGAGTTTGGCAGGGCCACAGTGTAGTAAAAAGGGCTCAAGCTCTACACTGGTAAAGATATAGGTTCTAGTCTTGGCTCTTCAACTTGATGGTGTGATTTTGAGTTATTTAACCTCTTTAGACCTCAATTTGTTTATTGGTAAAAATGAGAATAATAGTTAACAGTGTTGTTTTGGGAGCAAACATCATTTAATAAAAAATAATGCATAACCTTGTGCTTACTTACATAATAACTAGGTGTTCAGTTATTCTGAGTTTCCCACTTCTCCAAATTTGACAACTGAGTTTATGACTCACTGAAGTCCCTGTATAGTCCTGCTCTAGGAATAGCAAACTAGTGTTCTCAGTGACTAGTGGTGCCCTCTTCTGACCGTCCTCCACCTGAACAAGTTATTCAGACTGACTGACAGTCAGATGTAGCTGATTGTTCCAGCAGAATAAATATTAGCATTATGGAAATTGAAATTTTGGTTCAGTTGACCAAATCTATAGGAGGAGGGAAGGAGAGAGAAGACATAACAACTTGACTACAGCAGCAGGTACCATTACTGAAAAGTGCTCATCTTTTCAAGTGTACATTTCAGTGCTTTTAGTATATTCACAAAGTTGTACAACCATCACCACTACCTGATTCCAGGACATTTTCATTCTATGTGTTTCTGTGACAGGTTCTGTATAGTTGTTACCGCTGCTGTCTTTCTAGAATGTTGCAACAAATTTGAATTGAAAGTTCCTCTCTTATTCCCACTCTTCAGAAGTAATCCTTGTTAACAGGTATCCATTGAAACACTGTTAATTCTATAATTGTGCCAAATGATTTCCCACTCTCAGTGTCAGAAAGGAAGCTGAACTTCTGTTCTTTCAGTAATTTGTTGCTGTTTATGAGTTCGTGGGTTCTGTTGTTTTCAAAGATGTGGGTCATATGATCACTTAATTTTATATAATTATATTTGCTGCTCCAGTATTTTCCTAATTTGTTTCTATTAGAGCTCTAAGAAGTATAATTTTACACATGAGTTAGGTAGAAGATAGAATATTTTATTCATGAAATATAAAAAGATTAAGTCCAGAAAAATTAGGTTCTTCTTTCCAGCCATAGCTTATTTTGAACACCAAATATTTTCTCATTCTATTCTGTAGATGTAGATTTCAGTCTTTGAGAACATTCATGATGATAGCATTCTGTGCTTTTATACTTGTTCTTTTTATTTAAAAAGAATTATGTGGTTAAAAAAGAAGCAGGTCATTTTGATTGCAAAGAGTTTATTTCTTAGATATGAAGATTAAAATGAGGTGAAGAGGCAGGGAGGTGAAGCAGCATAGGTAAACCAGATATGCGGTCGCAGCACCTGAAACTTACAGTCTGGTAATTTCAGTATATATGAAAGGAAGTCTTCTATAAGAACTTATGCTTGGGTAGAAGTTGAAGTATGGGCTGGGAAAATTTAGTGCTTTACAATGTTTAAATACCCTCATATGTGTTTCACATTTAATTTTAATAACGGGCCACATGAGCAAGTCAGAGTACGTATATATTCATTTGGTAAAGAAGAACATGAGGAAGCGAGTGGTTGTGCTAAATAAGTTGTCCTGAGCCATCCATTTTCCTGTGGAGTTTTCCTGGTCTCCAGTAATATGTATCATCTTTTATGCTATTGGATATTTTATGTCACTTGTCCACAGATGTGCATTCATTTATGATTTTCCATGATGTGTGCTTTTTTCCAGGCAAAGGGTGGAGGTTATGAAAGTGAAGATGCCTATCAAAATGCTGAACTAGTTTTTCTGGATATCCACAATATTCATGTTATGAGAGAATCTTTACGAAAACTTAAGGAGATTGTGTACCCCAACATTGAGGAAACTCACTGGTTGTCTAACTTGGAATCTACTCATTGGCTAGAACATATTAAGGTGGGTGTGTGTTACTATATCCCAAACAAAGACTTTCTCTACTCCTTTGTTTATATTAGCTTTTAATATTAACAATGAAAAATGGGTAAATGCTTTGATACTTGGAATTACTACTGAATTTTAATGTTTGAATGAATTGGTTTTTTATACTGTGCATTTGGTTCTGTTGTACTTCTTTCGTTCCCCCTCGCCATCCTATCTGAATTCGAACCATCCTTCAGATTCTAGTTCATATTTCATTTCTTCGTAAAGTCTTCCCAGATTGCATCCTTTTCCATTTTCTCTGAACTCTTTACCCTGTCTTTCTATCTAGTCAGGAACTAGCCTGTACTTTGTTTGCTTTTGTGTGTCAACCAATGTATATTGCTAATTTATGAAGACCAAGACTGGATAAATCCTATATATATTTTTTTGTCTTCTCAGGAGCTAGGGCAGCACTATCTGTGAATAGGTACCCAGTAAATATTAGTTGCATGATATGTGAAAACCATTCTGATCAGGAAAATGAGGTGGAATGGTTGCATGAGCCACACTGAGTGCTAAGTCATTTGCAGAGCACATGTCAGTGCTAATTTACCTAACATGCTAATATAGTTATCATATTTTCAGATATGGTCTGTCAGTAACATAACTCACCAAAATATAGACTTATGTAACCACATATATAAATATTATGAGGTAATGGGAAATGCATTCTTTCATGATAAGAACGATACTTCTACTCACATTAAAATCTCTGAAGTTCAGACAATTGAAGAGAAAACCAAACTGAGTTAAGAATTTTAAATAGACCACTTTTACTATTGTTTCCGCTTTGAGAAGCTTAGAAGCTTGAAAATCACAAAGTATAAACACTACTCAGCATGTTCATGTGGCCCATTTATTAAATTATGTGATGTGTAAATATACAGTCTTACGCTTGATTTGGAACTAACATAAATCTCTGTGTTTGATTCTGAAAACTCCAAGTATTTAATTTCCAGCTACAACATGGTCTCTAAAAGGCTGGCTATAACAGAATCAAATTTCCCTGGAGGTATAAGACATATAGTTGGGCTAAACTACTTTATTCTCCCCCAATCCTTATCACACCAAGAAAATTTATTCACTCAATCACTCTCTTCTGGTCTCTGTTCAAATATCACCTGAGAGAGGCCTTTCCCCGCCTCTTTACAAAATAAGAGTTCTACCAGCACTCCCTATAACTTCTATGGAGGGTTTTCACTTATTGCCATCTGGTATACTGTATATTTCCTTGTTTATTTGTGACTGGTGGGCCTTGCCCAAATAGAATGTAAACTTCAGTAAGCAGGAACTTTGTTCTCTGCTGTATGGCCTGTGCCTAGAGCAGTATCTGCCTTCTAGTAAGGGACTCCATAAATGTTTAACGAATGAATGAACGATTACTACTTTGTATAACTCTTCCTGACCAATCGTAACTAAACCTTTGGGTTAGTGATTCTTAACTTTGTATATGCACTAGAATTATAGGTGGAATTTATTTAAAATATGGAATTAGGATCATTGGAGAATGGGGTCTAGGCACTTCAGGCTTACAAATGCCTCTGATATCCTGATGTCAAGATTGTCATAGTACCCCATTTCCAGAATATGCTAATAGCTGTGATCGAGGGGAGGTTACGATATTTCCAAGCTTAATAATCTGTTTTCTTTCATTCTCATCTGTGTAGGTAGAACTATACTGTTTTTCAGGTATAATACGATATGGCCATTGCAGGGAAGAATAGGCTGTACTGTCCTTTTTTTTTAAGATACCATACTTTTGTGTTTCTTTCTTGGTTATATCTAATTATTTTTAATAATTTAGTTTTAACTCAAGATCGATTTCAGAAAAGGTAAGTTATTTTGTAAAGGATTTCTGCATATTTAGAAAATAAGAGCTTAAGTTATTTTAAATAACAGATTGACATATTAATCTGTGAATTTTCATGCATAGTGTTACAGAAAAGTAGCTCACTCTAAAGTTTATACTATGCTTGCTGTATGCTTTGTGACATAAAAATCTTTAGTCAAAACAATACAATAAATGCTATAGAATATTTCAAAAGAGATCCAGTATTATTGCTTTCACGTACTTGTCCCAATTTGGTTTCAGTAAGCGTTGTTTCAAATCATAAAAAAACTTCAATTTCCATATCAATTATTTTTATTTAAATAGATGATGGAATATTTGATGATTCTTAGAAACAGATCTCTTTAGAACTTTTCTAAGAAGAATCTTACACCATGATTTATTTAGCACCTAAAGGTACTTTTTATTTGGCTATTTCATTGGGCAAATTAATAGGAGTCAACAATTATGAGGTTTTTCTAGTTTTAAAAGCAAAATTTATGTATCTTCTACCATTTAAAAAAATTATTCTTAGGAAGGGACAAATGTTTTTCCTCATGTTATTGAAATAGTGATCCCTCATAAGCTTTATTAGTAAATTTTGAAGAAGGAAGTATTTATTAAAAAAATTTGTTTTCCAGCTTATTCTTGCAGGGGCTCTTAGGATTGCTGACAAGGTAGAATCAGGGAAGACGTCTGTGGTAGTGCATTGCAGTGATGGCTGGGATCGCACAGCTCAGCTCACTTCCCTTGCCATGCTCATGCTGGATGGATACTATCGAACTATCCGAGGATTTGAAGTCCTTGTGGAGAAAGAATGGCTAAGTTTTGGACATCGATTTCAACTAGTAAGTAAGGAACCTTGACTTTTGATACCAAGGCATGTGAAAAAAATACGTTTTTTAAAATAAGATATTCTTCAAAATTATCATTTATCTAGTGGGGCAAACGTTTTTGCTTGCTTTGGAAAGCATTAGGATATCCCTAACATGACTAGTCTGGAGCCAGAGCTATTTGTCAAGCATCTGACCCGGTCTTTTCTGTGATCTCCACTGGGAAACATCATATATCATTCAGTGATTGTCTATGGGTGTTTCTGGGCAAGCGTTTTCCTAAATAGTTGAAAAACTTTTAGAAGGGTCTTTACCCAGATGCTGTCTGTAATGTTAACCTTTAGTATCCAGTAGTTACCAGAGTATACTAGCAGTGTTTGTACAGTGTCCCTTGGTATATGTGGGGGCTTGGTTCCCAGACCCCATGAATAGACCAAAATCCACACACACTGAACTTCTGAAGCTGGCCCTGCAGGGACCACGTAAAGTCGGCCCTCTGTGTATGTGGGTTCCACATCCTGCATTTGGCTGAAACAAATCTGCATATAAGTGGACCTGTGCAGTTCTAACTGTGTTGTTCAAGGGTCAACTGTAACTTGAAAGAGACATTTAAAGTTAGTCTGTTCTTTTGAACTTGAACTGTTAAATAAAATTGGGCACCTGGGTGTTTATTCAGATGGCTCACATTTTGCCGCCCTCTACACAATGTACTTATCATGAAATGGCCATTTAAAACAAACTTTTACTTCAAAGAATAAAGTTTTAGTCAGCCAAAGCTGCACATGTTCATATAAATGTGATCAAAATCAAACATTTTGGGGTGTTTGAAGTTGCTATGGATTCCTAAATTGCTAACTCTGGTTACCTACTCTCCCTCTTTTTTTTTCCTAGTTATATTCTGAAAATAGAATTTTGACAATTAAAGGGCACCCAGGCAAGAGGATTTGCTCACAAGGTTAATGTAATGATTCTCAAACTTTTTGGTTTTAGGACCCCCTTTACATTGTTAATAATTATGGATAGCTTTTTTTCCTAATTCCCCAAACTTGTCACCCAGAGAACTTTATGTGAGTTATATCTATCAATATTTGCCATATTGAAAATTAAATTTAAAAAAATTTAAAAATATTTCTTAATTTAGGAAGTAAGCCTATTATATATTAACAGAAATAATATTTAAATGGAAAAATAGTTTCCAAAACAAAAAGTTTAATGAAAAGACTGGCATCGTTTTACTTTTACAAATTTAATGAGTTTGGCTTAATAGAAGATAGCTGAATTTTATATTTATTTTTACCTTCAATCTGTTTTGTGAGTTTTAAGTATATGAAGAAAATCTAACCACATACAGATATGTAAGTGGAAAAGCAGAAAGTATTTTAATAGCTTTTTCAGGGAATTGTAGATATTCTTCTTTGATACTATGCCAGAACTTGATAAACAGTAGTTTCTTAGAGGTTAGTTGTTATATGGAATCCAAAATCAAATTAATGAATTTTTAATCATTAAATTCCATTGGTCTCGCTTCCATTTTGAATAGATCTTTTACCCATGTGTGGTTTTGTAACATCACATATTGGTTATTTGGAAAGTACTGGCTTATTGAGTTACACAAATCTTCCAAATGTAAATGCATTTCGTCATATAATACCATAAAATCACACTTGTTAATCACCACCATTGATTTTGTCAGAAAAGCCTTCAAGTATTTTTAAGCTCATTACGGTGGGCAAAAGTTCTCCAAAAATTGAGTTTTCACTCAAAAGCTTGAATATTTTCATTGACAACAAATACTGTCAGTTGTTTTCCTTTCAGTGATAATTCACATTGTACATTTTCAAAAAAAACTCTTTTTAAGTCTAAGCACAGTGCATATATTGATTTCTCTTTCAAGTAAAAATGATGAGAAAGTGCTATCTCCTACCATACTACGTGCAGCAGCAAAGAGTTACACATATTTCCCGTTTTGTCACACAGGCCATTAAAAAAAAGTGTACTTAAGGGATGAGATTTAATAAAATTAGTGATTTTTACTGCCTTGTTAAGCACACTGGCATAAGAAAAATCGATTTTTTTCCTTTCTTTAACTGCGAGTGTCTGGTGGTAGAATACAGTGGGTACGAATGCAGTTTTAATTACAAGCATTGCCCTGCTTGATGCCTGCAGAGGCACCAGAATTTTTATCCTTCATAACTTATGCATCATTAGTGCAAATGCCAACACACTGAAAAAGGTAAATAATGTCTTAATAAATTATGAAAATAGTTTTGACCTCACAGCCCTTGGATGTTTGTGGACCACACATTTAGAATTTCTGCTTTGGGTAAGGAGCAGGATTCTGTTTTCAGTTATCTGAGTCAAAGGTCCTCAGAGGAAATAACTGAGAAACTAGGTAGATGACTGCATGCTTGAAGGGTGGATGTCAAGCATTTTTGGCAGGTTTTCTAAGATGTGTGCTAATAGGGTTCCTCCTAATAAAGACACATCAGCGCTAAGATAGCGGGTACCCTTCACTCACTGGTCAAGGCATTAACAGAGAGTGGTGCTTTCTGAGGCCAGTGTCCATGTAACTTATTTCTCAAAGAGAGAAATTAAAATCTCTAGGACAAAAATCTGGCCTCTGAGTTCTGACTGCTTCCATCTTTTATTAGCAACCTTTTTAGCATCTGGGTTTATTAAACAGAGTAGTAATTCGTATTACAAACACTTGTGTCAGAAAATATCTCAGCAGTTTGCACATCAAAATGTTAATAGATTTCTGCTTGGCAGGCTAGTGGGTGATTTTTTACTTACTTTGCAATGCTCTTTAAAAGACTCTGAAAAATTTTATGTATTTGAGACAGGGCCTCGCTTTGTCATCTAGGCTGGAGTGCAGTGGTGCAATCATAGTTCACTGTAGCCTTGTACTTTTGGGCTCAAGCCAGCCTCCCACCCTAGCCTCCTGAACAGCTAGGACTACAGGTGCATGCCACCATGCCTGGCTTTTAAAAATTTTTTGTAGAGATGGAGTCTTGCTATGTTGCCCAGACCCATCTCAAATTCCTGGCTTCAAGTGATCCTTCCACCACAGCCTCCCAAAGTGTTGAGATTACAGGTGTGAACCACAAAACCTGACTTTGAAAATTTTTAGACTATTGGCCAATTATTATTTTTTAAAAAAATTATTTCCACCAAAACATGAAAACTCCCCCAAAGTTCATATATTTCACTTTTTGCTTCAGAGAGTTGGCCATGGAGATAAGAACCATGCAGATGCAGACAGATCGCCTGTTTTTCTTCAATTTATTGACTGTGTCTGGCAGATGACAAGACAGGTAATTTATCTGGCCTATCTATTCTTATATATCTCCTTTCAGTTTTCCTGTCAGAGTGGGGAGATTTGGTCACTGATTATCCTCTAGATCATTAAATGGAAATTCTTGTAACATCTCCATGTCCATGTGAGAGCTATTATTTATTGTCACATTATGAATCAGGTTAAAGATTAACACTTGACAATTTGATTCTATTAGCATTTCAATGAGTAGCATTGATAATAACTCCCAAGAGGTTTTATCCTTTGTTTTGAACAAATAGTGTTAAACAGGCTCACCTAGAGGCTCATATTGCTAAGAGTGGAGATAAAATAAGCTAGGTATCACAAGCAAAATCAAATCTTTTAAGTAACTTTAACTGTTAATTTTTTTTAAATTTTCCATCTGCTCGTTCTGAAAATTTGTATTTTAAGGGAAAAATGTTTATATAGGAAGCATAACAAGGGAGGCACATATTACATTCAGTTCTTTTTATTTTTTGGCATGGAGCGAGCTATTATGGCTTTTAGAACTTCTAACAAATTTGAAATATTAATATAAATGAATTTAATCTTTTGGAAAGAGCAGAGGGGACTGAGAAAACACCTGGTTTACTGTGAGATGACTTTATTAATGAGGCAAGGGGTCACTGTCTTAAAAAGATGATTTAATTCTGACTCAAGAAAAACCATCTGGAAACCCTGTTGAATGCAGCTCATTGGGAGGTAATTATTTACCTAAGGCTTTATTAGACCCCAAAACAACTGGAAGTCTGAATTGTTTGCACTTAGATTGCCATATGAATTTAAAGTAGGGCAAGTGCTGGCTCTGCTTGGCTTTGGATCATATTTATTTAGGAGCATATTTTTAGCTTCAATAAAATACTATTTCAATAAAAGAAAATGAATGGTAATCAGGTGAAGTAATCAATTATATATTTAATAGTCCCTTGCCTCCATAAGCATTTCTGCATGGGTGAATTATTTAGAAACATGTTGGGTTAAATGAAGCATTTTTGTAGCTATGACTACAATATGATGAGACTAGTGTTTTAGCATATATACTGAAAAGGTGTATGCAATTCAGTTTTGGTTTATAAATCAGACCTTCAGTGTGTTGGGAGCTGGGAGGGAGAGGTGCTATATACCTAATTTAACAATGTTGAGTTCTTTCTTGGATTAGGTTTGACTTTTTCCTTTGGAATTGGCTTTGAGGCAGTGTATCAACTACCTAAGTCCCTACAATCCTTTTTTGGATATGTGACCCAAAACACTAGGACCCCACTTTTGACTATTACCATATTCAGTTTTAAATAACCTTTGACTGTTGGCAAAAATCAAATTTGCCATGAAAGGAGTAGGAAAGCTCTTTGAAACCATGGTATTGTTGATGGTTGTGTGTACTGCTTTCCAAAGTGAATACCTTGAAGGAAACGATGTGTTTGAATATCAGTTCTGATATGTTTGTTAGAAAAAAAGCACATTTACCAATTTCTTGCAAAGAAGAGTACATGATAATCTATAGCCAACCACCCTGAATGCACCCATCTCATCTGATTTTGGAAGCTAAGCAGGGTCAGGCCTTGTGAGCACTTGGATGGGAGAAGAGTACATCATAATACATTTCTTCCTTAGTAATTTTAATTTTGTTAACTTTTTATATGCTCTATCTAAAAGTAGTTTAACTCTAATTTTGAGCATGGCACTAAATAAAAGAAAATCAGTTTAAATCTGTATTTTTGATAGAACCTAAAATACTTTATAGCTGTCTTTATTTTATACACCTAGTGTTTTTCTGTATATTTTCTTTCTGAATATAAAGCATATTAGCTAGTCATAACGTTTGTTAGCAATTGTCAGTTTTATAAATACTTGAATACTAGTACAGAGACCTGAATAGCACATTTGTCAAAACAGAACCAACTATGTTATGATAGCCAGATTCTATACCTCTCCTCCTATTTCCGTCCTCATCTCTGTCACCTCAGTCCTGAGATCAGGAAGCAGTTGTTGAAGGGCCTTTTAGATTTTAAACATGTAAATAAAACAAAATAGTTCTCTTCTGCTTAGGATTTTAAAAGCAATAGCTGCATTTAATGCCCTGCTATTTTAGTTTGTGAGGAAATGCCTACTGATTAAGCTGTCTTCTCATAACTGAGCTAATAGTTTTGCCAAGAAGATGAAAAACTAATCACAGGCTTAGATCCTTGGGAATGCTATTTAGTGATTCAGGATGCATTCATATTTGGCTATATAAAAAGGCTGTTAAGAGTGTGAACAAATACAGGAGATGGGATTTATTTTTTAAAGGAATAAATGGAATTTGAGTTTTTTACAATTAGCTTTTTGTTGTGGAAATGCTTGGTCATCTTCTGCTTGATCATCTGCTTCATTCAGCTTCACAGCCACAAAAATTATTCAAGGCCTACTAAGGGCCCTTTATTGTTAGGAAATCTGCCATGTTATCCTGTCTATACTTGCTAAAATGTAGGAAACTTCAAGGCAAAGTTGTTTTCATCCCTGTTCCATTTACATGCCGTTTATACTATTTTCCTCCACTATAAACGAAGGGATCTAAGAAGTAAAAACTTGGAAGCAATGTGTATTTTCACAGTCTGCAATCTAAATATTTATATAATTTCTTACATACAGCCCTATAATTGGTAGAACCTTACATAGAAGCTTTCAAATAATTCTGAAATATTAGATAGGATGGATTAAACGAAACCTTCTAACTTACGGGGGTTTGTAATTTTTTATTTCATTAGTCCCCTAAAATTGTGTTGTGTAAAACTAAGACATCCAGTCAAGCCCCCTGGCTTGGGTTAGAGAGTGAATTTTCTTTTTGTTAGATTCTGCTAAAATAGTGGCTTACAAGGGACTCTGGTTTGATGGGATGGATGTTCCCTGAAAAGTTTAGGTCGGTGCAAAAGTAACTGCCATTTCAGTGGCAAAAGCTGCAATTACTTTTTCAGCAACCTAAGTATTTAATAGGTTAATTAACTTGTAAATTATCTGCCTTAGATGTTTACTTTTGTGTATTGCTAACATGTTCTGGAGACATTATTGGCATTTTTTGTGTAATCCTTAGAAAAACAACTATGTTGTTGAAAATTTAAAGAATCTTAATGTTGTTTGTGGTCATTTTTGGCAGAGAATGCCTAGAGTTGCCAGAATTGCATAAGTCAAAATTCAGCCTGCAAGTTTAGGGTTAGCAGATACAGCGGATACAGAAACATCATGGTCGTTAAAGTGATAACACGATGTTTGAAAAGAAAATCATACAAATAATGCCATAATGGTTTGGAATAATGTAGATTTGAATGTTTAACTTATTTTTAAATACTACCTCAAAGGATCTACCCATGACAGGGATGAGTATGCTTGAAGAATGTCTTAATTTATGTGTTTGTGATGTTCGATTTGCAGTTTCCTACCGCATTTGAATTCAATGAGTATTTTCTCATTACCATTTTGGACCACCTATACAGCTGCTTATTCGGAACATTCCTCTGTAATAGTGAACAACAGAGAGGAAAAGAGGTAAAATATGAAACATGACCTTACCCATACTATCTCTACTGTATACTTTTCCCTAAAAGAGTGTACTCTGTGATAGATTTCAACTGAAGTCATTCTTTTGGGTCATACTTTATCTTACATGCTATAATATTGATTGCTTCCTTCCATAGATCTGGAACTGATATATTCTGAAGTATCTTTGTCACAAGGCTGAAGGTGCTAGCTATCTGTCTGCTGTGAGTTCATGGGTGGGAAGTAGTTTCTGCTAAAGAGAACTGAAGTATGTGAAATCTAGGGAGCACCAGTGTACCATTTTTTTCTATGTAGAATGGAAATCCTTTACAGTAGGTGCAGAAAAATTTAATTAGCAGAAAATGTATATTCAAGTGAATAGGCAGCTCAAATTCCCAAGTATATCCTATTTATGGAGACATTTTAGGTTAAGTTTTTGAGTTTTTTAAGTTGTAGAGTAATACTGTAAAAAAATTCAAACACATAAAAGATAATATGTGGAAAGTTAAAGTTTTTCGTTATCCCACTTTTCCCCAGAGGTATCACTGTTAAGTGGGGTTGGTATTAAGAAGAAATGGTGTAAGGATTACATTTCAAGTTTTACGTCTTTCTCAAAACTTGTCTATCCTATGTATCAACATCTTAGTCATCTTGATTAGTATCTCCCTCTGCATCAACTTTTATTCTAAAAAATGTGGTTATAAAGTAGTTTATGTTTTATTTAATAAAGCACAGTAGGAATAAGTACTTGCACTGAAGCTCAGTTGCTGGGTTCAAATCTTGGATCTATCACTTACTGTAACAGTTTGCTTGGGGAAGTTAATGTCTCCTTTTGTAAAATTATGAAGATTATTAAATAAGTGATACAAAATGCCACAGAACTGCTATGTAGTATTTCCTAGACTTCCTTAAAGGCAGGTATTAAATTTTTAAATTCACCTTATGTTTCAGTGTCTAGCATGCAATAAATATTTCTATGCATAGCAGGCACTCAATAACTTAAGGAATGTTCATTAGAAATAGCATAACTAAGTTTCAAAGATAGTTTTATTTTTTGAGAGCCTTGGGTAGGAACCATTGATAAAAAAAAAAACTTTTGAAATTAATACTTTTTTAAATTAATATGCATACCATGAAATTCACTTTGATAGTGTATAGTTGACTGGTTTTTAGTATATCTGAGTTGTACAGCCATCACCACATTTTCATTTCAGAACATTTCATCACCTCAGAAAACCTGTTAATAGTCACTCCCCATTCAGCCCTGCCAAACACCAATGTTTTTGTCTCTGGATTTGCCTTTTCTGGACATTTCATATAAATGGAGTCATTTAATATGTAAACCTTGTGTCTGGCTCCTTTCCTTTAATATGCTTTCAAGGTTCATACATTGTGTATCATTTCTTTTTATGGCTGAATAATATTCCATTGTGTGGATATATTTTACTTATCATCAGTTGATGGACTTTTGGGTTGTTCCCACTTCTTGACTATTAATGAATAATGCTGGTTTGAACATCTATAAAAAAGTTTTCGTACAGACATGTCTTCCGTTTATTGGATAGGTACAAGAGTGGAATTGTTGGATCATATGGTATCTGAGGAAATGCAGACTGTTTTCCAGTACCCTCTGATTTTAATATAAGTTGGTTTATCACTGAAGTCTCCAAGTCCACATCCTCTAAAGAGATTTTAATGACGACAAAGTACTTTTTTACAAATTTCATCTCAAGTGTAAATGGCTTAGGTGGTGGATAATCTTTACCTATTTTTCCTGCCTACAGAATCTTCCTAAAAGGACTGTGTCACTGTGGTCTTACATAAATAGCCAGGCGGAAGACTTCACTAATCCTCTCTATGGGAGCTATTCCAATCACGTCCTTTATCCAGTAGCCAGCATGCGCCACCTAGAGCTCTGGGTAGGATATTACATAAGGTGGAATCCACGGATGAAACCACAGGTATGTGCTGTACAATATACAATGGGAATTTTCATTCATACAATGCAACTTTGTCCCTTAAAAGCAGCTGGAAAGATTATCTGTGCATATTTGAAACTTTACTCTTTACCCATCGATAGTTACAACTGTATAGTAGAAAAAGTACTATACTGGGGCAGGGTAATCAGTATACCTGGTTCTTAGGACTGCTTGTATGACATCAGACATATCACTGCTCTCTTTTCTCGCATCTTCCCTCCTCTGTCTGGATAACCTCTAGGGGGTCTTGTTTTAATAAGCTGAAGAAAGTAGCTTTAGGAAAGTTAAAAGCTGAACAAAATTCTGGTCTACTGTGAATATGTTTATGGAATATTAACTACTTAGAACTGTTTAAGACTAAAAACCTGTAAATAATAGGGACTCTTCTGACTACTGACTTTTAATTGTGTTAATTATTGGTTGTATTTGGAAAAGTACCAGTTTCAGGAGCACCTACACAGCAGGTTATTCTCTGGAAATACTCAGGGGCACTGGGAAAGCCAGTGGAAAGATGAGTGGTGTCCATAGTCCCTATATTTAACTTCACTGATGGGTTGGAAAGGTGCCACTGGTTCCAACAGCTGAAAGAACATACACTGCAACATTTAGGGAATGATTTGACTCTTTGGTCAGGATTTCCTAGTTGAATATTTTATGTTTTGCTCTTGCAGGAACCTATTCACAACAGATACAAAGAACTTCTTGCTAAACGAGCAGAGCTTCAGAAAAAAGTAGAGGAACTACAGAGAGAGATTTCTAACCGATCAACCTCATCCTCAGAAAGAGCCAGCTCTCCTGCACAGTGTGTCACTCCTGTCCAAACTGTTGTATAAAGGACTGTAAGATCAGGGGCATCATTGCTATACACTCTTGATTACACTGGCAGCTCTATGAGTAGAAAGTCTTCCGAATTTAGAACCCATCTATGAGAGAAAGTTCAGTCACTTTATTTATTTTAAATCTCTCTAGGATGAGTTTAGAACTGTAGCAGTGCAGGTGGCTTAAGTGAAATAACTCCATATGTAATTACATGATTATGATACTAATCTTTTAAGTATCCAAGGATATTAAAATACTTCAATCCTGGATCCACAATGGGAACAAGTTTCTATTAAAAGGCAAATGCTGTTACAAATTTTTGGCATCTGGTAATATTAAAACCATTTTAGAAATATGCTCTGTGCTCACTGTGCAGAGGAATATCAGTTTTCCAACCACAACTGAAATTCTGTGGCATCACATATATTGGGGCCTTGATGTCATGACAGATCAAAATCATTTGATATCCCTTTCTCCATTCTAGGTTTTTCTTTTTTTCAGTAATTGATTTACCTTGATCACTTTTCAACTTCCATATTCTTCGTATAGTAAAAGGCAAAGTGTTGAAGATATTATGGCATAGTAGTAGTTGAAAATTATTGCTGTCATTGTTTACATACTTAAGACATATTAGCAAGTTGAGCCAAAATGGGAGGCCTTATAGATGTGCTTGGGGGAAGATGAAGGGCAAAAAGTATCCATACAGGAGTTCAAAGAATTCCATGCCCTTCAGATTAGCCCAATTACCAGAAACATCATGGGAGATATTTTAAAAACTAATTATTCACTTGTTTTGTGTGTCTGAACACACAGAAGCTAATTGGCAAGTTTTTAAGAAGTATTTAAAAATCTTACTAGGATTGACATTTTTCTGAAGTCTGTATAAATAGCTTATAGTGAGAAGTACTATGCTCAAATTTTACATTTTTCCCTTTTCAAATTCTATAATTTCCACTACCAAAGAACACACTGCATGTAAAAGATGTATTACAATCTCAAAGCCAGTAAAAGAAATCTTGCTTCACTGCTCACCTGCTACAAGTAAGAGTCTGGTGCTGGTAGAAACATTTGACTTTTATTCTATATAAGAGCCATACGTAATGTACTGTAATAAAGGAGCTTCTTATCCCTTGGTCTTTTAATTAAAAGAAATTCCAACTGACTTTTAAACTTTGTTCTTGTCCAAAGTTGCCTTTTCTTTTTTTTTCCCAGAAATATTTGGAAATTATTGAAGGAATATGCACCCCACATGAAAATGTTCAATTTGTACCCATTTTCCCTTAACCAACACCCAAATCAAACAAAATATACAGTGTTTTTCCACTCACTAATTCACTATACAGGGAGTCTGAACCTTAGCCTCCCTCTTGGTCTTGCAATGAGGAACTATAGTTTCTATTAGTATATCCAATTTAGCAAAATTAGTACCAAAATGATTTCTTTGGTAATTGTGTGAAATACAAGCTTTTTAACAGGGCATTTAAGTGGCTAGCAAATTGGTGTTAAACATTAAGCTTTCTACTCCAAGTATTTCACAAATGCATCTGCCATTTTCCTCATTTAAACTTTGATTATCTTGGCCTGATACCACATAAAAGAATGTAGAATGGCTGAAGAGATCAAGAATTTAAAGCTTCTAGTCTTAATATACTTGCATCCACTTCAAATTCCAATCAAAAGCCAGGGGAATCTAAGTGCAACCCTACCACTTCTCTGCTGAGAACCTTCCAGTGGTTCCCCTCACCTTCTGCAGAAGTCTCCAATATGGAGTACATGCACTTGAGCATTTAAGATATACCACTGGTGTGTGTGGAAGGGAGGGAGGAGGAATACTAGCACTTTTTATATATTTACACAAGCAAAACTTTTAAATATTTGAATTGACAGTTACATGTTTCATAACTTTATATGTCTGTTGGTTGTACAGGTGTAATTTTTTCCCTTTTTGATTAGGGTTACAAAATTTAGAGACCAGTATGATTAAGTTGAAGCTCCTTAGCCTCCTTCGACCTAGTCTCTGCATACCTCAACTGTTATGTACCAGTGCTACTCTTCTGTTCAAAACTGCCTCATGTAATCTGCAGATTCCTGCTTCCCCACTTTTGTTCAGTCTATCTTGTGCACCTGGAACAACTGTTCTCCCTTGTGACTAATTCCTCTTTTCTAGCGTTTAGGCATCACCTCTTCCTCTGGGAAGTTATCTGATTCACGACTGCCTTCTCTGACATCCCCACCTTCCTCTGTGCCCCCATAACCCTGTGTATATGGCTACTACCACTGCAATTCACCACATTATATTGGAATGAACAATTCACCTGTCTACCACAAGTCTGTAAGCATACCTTATTTGAAATGAATTGCAATAAAGCTGTGTTACAACATAAGTGGATGGATGACACATTCCTCTACTGTAAACTTGCAGATAAGAAAACTGAAACAGTATTTTTTCACTTCTCACCTGAGAGTACAAAAAGCTGGAGTAGTTCAGTTTGAATCCTAGTTGAGAAATGGGGTGGGATTTAGCATCATTCAATCACCCTTCTCCTAATTAGGACTCAGAGCCACTACAATTCAAATGATGGTTATACAATTTAATGACCTGAAATTCAAACAAGGAGATAACAGCAGTTTTTAATAGTTGAAATGGTGGTTGACACATATATTTATCATGTCACCAGTGCACTGTTTCTCACTTCTCTTGTGTCTATGGGCTCACAGTTATTAATTCGATCAAGCTACAAACCTACTCATTAGAAAACTGGACACACAAGCACAAGTTTACAAGCCACAAATACCCCAAAATCTACTTCAGGATCCTAAATTAAAGGCTGTTACTGTAGTATCTTGTATCATGAGGAAATCTAATATTCTTGGGCTCTCTATGTAAGCATGAATATAGCAACTAAGTACTAGTTTTTTCTCTTCATCAATACATTGATGTCCTATTTAGAAATGCATTTTTTGAGAGTTTATCACAAAGCCTTTTACAGGCTGTTAAGGAAAGTTTCAGTGTTTCTTTTAAAAAGGTGCTTTATTGACTTTACATTTATAAAAGGTTAACATGTCTTGATCTAGTTGAAATTATGATTTATAGCAACATAACAATTATGTGTACAGTTCATATTCCACTCATACTGTACACCAGTAAAAGCAAATATTCAAAGGGTTCTCTAAGTTTCAAGATTAAAAACCATAATGCCTTGACTGAATATCATGATTACAAAACAGGTGTTAAGAACTGTGAAGGTATATGCTCACAACATATCCCTTCTCCCATTCTCACTTTATTCCAAAATCTCATTCCACTGACAATTTGTTTATACTTTCAAAAATCCTTTTATAATTTTTACAGATATAACTCAAAATGACTGCTTGAGTCTTTAAAAAAATTAACAGATTAAAAAGCAATACAAGTGCACTTAATACTGATCAAAGTCTGAAATGCCAAAAAGCAAAATAAAAATCCTCTGAAATATATATATATATTTAAATATAGGAAAACTCCACCAATAGTAGATACAAAGTATGTTTAATGGTTGCTTTGGAAAGGGGAAGTGGGCACTTCATGCCAGGGAGATTTAAAAATGAGACTTTTCAAGCAAGCACTGCCTATGGCATAGTCTCATATTTTGAAAATGTAAACCTAGTTTTAAATATAAAGAACTATTTTTAAAAAATCACACCCACAAGTAAAAAACTGGTAATCTGTTTACAAAGTGCAATATATCAGTACAGCAAACTCATCTCAACAAAACAAGATTATGTGTGGTTTCTCAGGCTTTAAAACCCCCCTGGTTTCCATTTAAATGTTTTAACACTGAGTCATCCTGCATACATGAAAAGCCTGTGTAATGAAGCCTGGGTCCCTTAACACCTGCTATTAATTAATTCCAACATAAGTGAGTATGAGATCTGGGAAGTAAATTGTCATCATCTGATTGATGAGGTACAGATTATCTGAATAAAATTTCTGACCTGGTTATGAGTCAGTAATCCCAACACAAACTACTGCTTTGTAGTGAATTCTGTATGGTTTGCATGTCCTTCAATAACTGAAGATTTTTTCTGCCTTTTTCTCCAGGTCTGAGTTTGGTAAAATCTTTCTTATTTGTGGTCCCTGTGATTCCAGAACGGCTGCTGCTGTTTCCTTCTTCATCAAGAGTCTTTTTGGTAGCTTTTAATTCCTTCTTCTGCTTCTCTAACTTCTGTTTCTCCAGCTATACCAAATAACCAAGGCAGGAAGGAAAAGGAGAATTTAATGAAAATATTTTGTTCTGACAACAAAAAGTACAAAAGAGTACCTTTTTTTGGTTAACTCTCATGCTAACTGAAACTCAAATAATACATTCTAGGCTTTTTTAAAAAGACTTCAAAACCTACTGCACTAGTCATTTAACACTTAAATATTAATATAAATGAATATATGCTTAAATATATATAACAATATACAAACAAGTAAACCTGAGTAAACAAATTCTGGTTGTCCTAAATTAAGGCAATATTGCCAAAGTACAGAACAGGGCGAGTGAGAAACAAGGGGAGTTGAAGGAAACTCATGGAGGCGGCAAAAATCAGACACACAGAAAAGAACGGGAAGGATTTTCACAAATGGGAGAAGAGGAGAAAGGCATTCTAGAAACTAGTCTGAGGAGGCAAAGAAGCAATTTCCAGATGGATGAACAGATGTAATTGGTAATGTATTAATACTATGAAAAGAATTTCATTTTTGTTCCATTATTTTAGAATAATTTAAACCAGGGGAGCTTTATTTTTACTTTAGCCAAACTGATGCTGGCATGTTGGTGTTCCATTAGAATAAGTCTAATTAGTATAAGCAACAAATTAAACCATTACTCCTTACTCCTACAGGAATAATTTGCTTGTATTTCTTTTTCATACATGAACTTTGAAAAAACATCCCAAGTTTTAGAGTTGAAAAGGCTAGTTTCATCCCAGCTCTGCCATTTCCCAGTGAGCTGATACTTGGGCAAGTTATTTAATTTCGCTGAGGATATATGCATACTTCCCAGAAAATGTGGCCTAGCATCCTCTTCTATGAGAATATACCCACTTCATAAGCCATTTGTGAAAATTAGATGATATACTCAAAGCACTTGGCACTGGGTCTATCATATGGCTACCAATCAACAGCCAACAAACCTGTTCTACTCTCTGAACTTCTCAGCCTTCTCCATTTCAGTCAGTGGAATCACCATCCTGCCTAACTCCCTCTCCTTCTACATGATACCCAGCAGCAAATAACCCCAATATTTTTTTTACTTCCAAAATACACCTCAAATCTGTTTACCTCTGCCCAAACCCAACTACTGTCTTGCTGACCACCACTGATATGTCTATAGCTGATCTCTCAGCCTCTCTGCCTTGATCCCATCACCCTACCCCTAGTCACTATAGTAATCTCTTAAATACCTGAATCATGTTTCTCTCTGGATGAAAACCCTTGAATGTGACGTCACCACTGCATCTAGTAGATACTACATTGTTGGCTGATATAAAATGATTAGTAACATAAATATATTTCACATATTTAATGTTTGACTTATTCCTTTGGAAACAGAATTTCCCAGGTGCTTTTTAAAAAAAACTTACTTGGATAAACTCAGAACTATTTAAATTCATCAAAGAAGTTAAAGCTTATTCATAAAGAATATTAAATACATTCAGTATTTGAAAGATTATCTTAGATGAATATGCTAAGTGACTAAAAGTGTCTTCTTTCCTAATCTACTTACCAATTCTTAATGAACAAATGTCTTCAGTAAAGAAGTATCTCCTGTAGATATTTATCTATGATACACTTAGTGTCATAATTTAATATTTGAATTAAAGTGTATTTTTTTTCTTAATCATTAGAAACTTGAGTGAAGGAAAACTGAGTTACCTGGGCTTGGTATTTTCGAACTTTAGTTATTTGGTTGGCTTTTGCTTCCATCCTTCCCACTAATGCCTCCAATTCACACTCTAACTTGTCTTTCAGTTCAACAGTTGGTGACTCCTGGATAAGTTTTGCAAGCTGCTGGTGATCACTATATACAAAGCAGAAGTAGAACGTGGTTAAGTTTTCTATGTTTCATGGCTAGGTCTATTATACCTTGCTCATTATGGGGTTACTGCCCCATGTATTTAAAAAATGACTCCATTTTTTGAATAGAGCAAGAAATTTTTTTTTGAGATGGAGTCTCACTCTGTCGCCCAGGCTGGAGTGCAGTGGCATAATCTCGGCTCACAGCAAGCTCCGCTTCCCAGGTTCATGCCATTCTCCTGCCTCAGCCTCCTGAGTAGCTGGGACTACAGGCGCCCACCACTATGCCCGGCCAATTTTTTTGTATTTTTAGTACAGATGGGGTTTCACCATGTTAGCCAGGATGGTCTCAATCTCCTGACCTCATGATCACCCGCCTCGGCCTCCCAAAGTGCTGGGATTATAGGCGTGAGC
This sequence comes from Macaca fascicularis, assembly GCF_037993035.2. NCBI lineage: Eukaryota > Metazoa > Chordata > Mammalia > Primates > Cercopithecidae > Macaca > Macaca fascicularis. The sequence continues at coordinate 94,842,790 of NC_088388.1, read as the reverse complement.
CACCGTGCCCAGACTAGATCAAGAAATTTTTAATTGAAAATATGAATTTAAAAGTTCAAGAAAGGCACTGGAGGGAAATGGAAGAGTTCTTAATTTCAAGGTTAAATCTTTATATTCATATTTTCCCCAAAAGAATACTGTATATGTAAAGGAAAATCTAGAGATGAATTTTGTTCTTCAGACACTCATGTCCTAACTTATCAATTAAGTTTAGCTAAAATGAATATAATGTCAGGCACTAGATAATGATGCAGTATACAACAGACCACATATACAACAGTGATCCCATAAGACTTGAATATCATATTTTTACTGTATCTAGGTATGTTTATATACACAAATACTTACCATTGTGTTACAACTGCTTATAGTATTTAGTAGTAGAGTAACATGCTGTATAGGTTTGTAGCCTAGGAGCAACAGGCTATAAGATTAGCACACTCCTACAGGCATAAGGAAAAAAAAATCGCCTAATGATATATTTCTCAGAGCACATCTCTGTCATTCAGTGATGCATGACTGTATATCATAAGTTCTCAAAGAAATAAAACTTAAATATAAACCTTGGTCTTCAAAACATTTAACAGTAAGAGAGAGATTTTACCCTTATTAGTTGTATTTGTTAAAGTCCCAGTAACTTGGTTGGTGTTAAGGATTGTGCTCAGCCATACTTGCTCAACAAAGGAAAGTAAGAATAATAAAGTCAACAAGTTTTTAAAAACTGAGGTTTTAAAACTAAATTGAATTAAAAAACAAACAACAAAAAACTCACAAGCTCATTTGCCCAAATTCATCCTGTAAAGTCTGTAAGACTTCTGCCAGCTCCTCATTAATACCGTTGGAGGGAGATGTTACTGACAACTTCTTACTTTTACCACCTCGTGAAGATACTTGCTTTGCCAAAGGAATACTGTTGATGACTCGATCATTGCACAAAGCTTTACTGTGTTGCTTCATCAGATGCAAGACAAGCTGAACATTGGCTACCACGGCATGGCTAGGACTTGTGGACTAAAGGAAGAAAAATGATGAAAGAAGTAACTGAAGTTATATTCTCTACACCACTTTCTATTCCCTAAGCCTAGGTAAAAAGAACTCTTCACCCTTCAAAGTACAGTATATAAATCCTAAAATTATTCTGATCATGATGTTCTTCTATTTGAAATCCTCTGATATAAATCCACTAACTATAATGTTTCAGAATGGAAAATAAGGCCCTACATCATTGAGCTGCAACCTACATTTCCTAGCCTCATGTCCTATCATCCTCCACTTTTCTCCATTTTGTGAACAAACCATATTTGCAGATGACATTTTTTGGTGTGTTAGCAACATTTATATCATTCTTTAAAACCCAGTTCAAATATATTATTTTTAAAGGCTTCCTTAAAACTGCCAGGTAATCAGTCCATTCTCAGATCACCTATAACACTTTTTACATATCTCTCTCATATCATTTATCATAATATATTTTAATTGCTTTTACATATCGATTTCACCTATTAAACAGTGTACATCCAGGTGGTAGAGACTTGTTCATTTCTCTATCCTGGAATAATAGGAAGCACTAAATACATGTCTATCACATGTGTAAGAAAAACCTGATAGACTTCTCAAAACTATTTTGTTTTTGTTTTAAACACTAAACCAACAATCTCAATGTACTATTCCATTTTATAAATAGATGGCTGGGCTTACTTGGCTCCATAAATATCATTAGATAGCATATTTAAAATGCAGGTTCCTAGGCAGCACTCCAAACTCACTGCAGAGTTAGAGTTTGGAAATTTGTTTTCAAGTCCTCCAGTTGATTTTGATTAGCCAGATTCGGAACCACCATGCTAAGGTAAACATATGCTTTCCTTCTTATCTTAGTTCCCATTGTTAGCTAGCAAATTGAATACAGCAGTATTATATATCACATCCAAGTGGGAGTTTATTACATCAATGCAAGGCTGGTCCACTATTCAAAAATCAATCGATGTAACCACTATTTTGCTCATAACTTGTAATATATATTTATTATACTAATTACCTATAAGTACACTTTCAGTATGCAATAATTTAAAAAATTCTCTTGTTCCTGTTATTTTTCTGATTATATTAATATGCACTTGACCCTTGAACAATGGAGGGGTTAGGGGCACCGACCACCCATGCAGTCAAAACTCTGCCATAATGAAACTTTATTTTCCTTCAACTTTTAAGTTCTGGGGTACACGCACAGATCTGTTACACAGGTAAATGTGTGCCATGGTGGTGTGCTGCACAGATCAACCCATCACCTAGGTATGAACCCCAGCATCCATTGGGTACTCTTCCTGATGCTCTCCCTCCCCGTTGACCAACTCCCCCACCAAACAGGCTCCAGGGCATGTTGTTCCCCACTATGTGTCCATGTGTTCTGATCATTCAGCTTCCACTTATGCAGCTGAGAACTATAATAAAACTTTGCCCTAAAATGTAACCAACAGCCCGCTATTGACTGGAAGCATTTATATTATGTTTTATGTATAAACTATATTCTAAAAGTAAAGTTAGAAGAAAATATTAAGAAAATCCTAAGGAAGAGAAAGTATATCTACTATTCATTAACTGGCTCACCATACAGGCCTTCATCCCCATTATTCACTGTTGAGTAGGCAGAAGAATGGGGTTGGTCTTGCTGTCTCAGCAGTGGCAGAGGCAGAAGGGGTGGAGAGGGTGGAGGGGGAGGCAGGAGAGGCTAACACATTCTGTGCAACTTTACAGAAATATACTATAATTTGTCTTGGCTTTTCTGCTTTTTCATTTCTCTAAAAATGTTTCTATATGATACCAATTATTCTTCCACCATTTGCTTTAGTTTCAGTGATGTATCATAGAAGGGTCTATGTCATAAAAGTCAAAAGCAGGTTGGGCACAGTGCTCATGCCTATAATCCCAGCACTTTGGGAGGCTGAGACGGGTGGATCACCTGAGGTCTGATTTTGAGACCAGCCTGGCCAACATGGAGAAACCCTGTCTCTACTAAAAAAATACAAAAATTAGCCAGGCATGGTGGCGCATGCCTGTTGTCCCAGGTATTTGAGAGGCTGAGGTGGGAGAATTGCTTGAACCCAGGAGACAGAGGCTGCAGTGAGCCGAGATGGAACCATTGCACTCCAGCCTGGGTGACAGAGCGAGACTCCGTCTCAAAAAAAAAAAAAAAAAAAAAGTGAAAGGCAGTCTTGAATAATTAGAACCCTTCTGCCAGACTGTCTAGTGTCAATGTGTTTTCTGACATTACTTCCACGTTGTCTTCCTCATCTTGTGGCACTGGTTTGAAAGCACTTGTATCCATCCCAGTTGTTAATTCCTGTCATGGTGTCTACTGACTCTTGAATTTCTCCAAGATTTGTATCCTGAAATCCTTCACCTCCAGCCTTCTTTTTTTTTTTTTGCCATATCTACAATCTCTTTCATGATTGGCTCTGTCACAAATCCTGTGAAATCATGCATATCATCTGGAGAGTTTTCTCCAACAGGAATTTATTACTTCAGGCTTGATGGCTTTCATGACTTTTTCTATAAAAATGATGACATCATCTTCAACTGTGTAATCCTTCCAGACTTTCATAATGTTCTCTCTGAAGTTCTCTTCCACAGCATTACGAACTCTTTTTACAGTGTATGTAATGTGCCTTAGAGGTCCTTATGCTCCCTGATCTAAAGGCTGAATTAGACACCTTGTGTTTAGGGGCAAGTAGACTACTTCCATGCCTTTGGTGTTGAACTTTCATGTTCCTGGGTAACTAGGGGCAATGCCTAGTATTAAAAAGACTTTAAAAGGCAGTCTCTTACTGGCAAATTACTTCCTGACTTCAGGGACAAAGCATTGATGGATCAATTCTTTTTCTAAATCCAGTTTAGAAAAAGGGTTCTCAACGGGGCATTCTTGTCGTAAACCCAAAGACTGGCAGTTGGGTATATTTCCCCTTGAAGGCTCAGGGATTAGCAGCTTTATAGACAAGGGCAATCCTGATTGTAAATCTGATTGTGTTTTCACGAAACAGTAGATTTAGCCTGTCTCCTCTTTCCTTAAATCCTGGTGCTGACTTCTCTTCCTTACTTATAAATATCCTTCATGGCATCATGTTTTTCCAGAATAGGGTACTTTTGTCTGCATTAAAAGCCTGGTTCTCCTCAATGATTTTCTTAATGGCATCTTAGGACTCATCTGCTGCCTCTTGGTCAGCAGAAGCATGACTTTTGTCTGCGTCTTGGGAGCACTTCCACCATCATTAGTAGCACTTGACATGGGTCCTATGGTATTATTCAAAGTATTTACCGTATTGTGCTAAACATGATGGTAAATACGAAACTGCTAGAGAACACTTTCTACTGTGACACACAATTTGCTGGAGAGATGAACTGCTCATTTGAAGATGATTAGCATCACACAGCATTTCAAGTGAATACTCCCAACCCTTGAGCTCATCACAATGACAACAGAGATGGCTACAAAATTATCAGTTGCATAGTATATACTACAGTTAATTTTATACAGTTATGATTTAATACTGCATCTTTATCTATTTACATTTATCTGTACTGTGAATGGCGCCATGTAGTCTGTGTGCAAATCGTTTTTGATAAATTAAAAAAACAGACTTGTGTACATTTTATGGTAGTAATAAAATGCACTCGTATTGACATAGTCAATTTTATGCATCCATGACATACCAACTTTTTCTTAGCTTCTGATATTTCTAAGATACAGTTTGCAAGTTTTTTCAAATTGCCAGAAATCTCCAAAAAATTTTCCAAGATACTTATTGAAAAAAAAATCTGCCTGTAAGTAGACCCACACAGAGTTCAGACTCATGTTGTTCAAGGGTCAACTGTACCTTTTTCAAATGCTTGTCACCACTAACGTATTATATTCCCCATGATTTCACTCCAAATTTACTGGGGGTTTAAAATAAATAAATATAAACAAATATAAAATTCAAAAGAACATTTACTTCCCAAGATGCTAGAATGACAATCTAGTTGGAATCGAAACATAACACCACCAGCAACACAGCTTATAAAGTAGTGTCAACTAGCACAGTTTTAGGCACTTCACTCAGTACTTGTTGCTATATGACGATACAGCTTTACATTCAAGTGCTAAAGAAACTTAAGATTCAAGTGTACGTATGACTGCTTCTTGGAGAATTAGTCCTAGATCTGGATGTGAGGGCAAGTAGTGCTATATGCTTATTCAAATATCTACCTGTATCTAAATATAACTCAACAGGATTGATACTAAAAATCCAATGCTACAAACATATTATTTCTTATTTCCTTGACCCCTATCTGAAACGACACCTTCTTCAATTTAGGGTCTCTGCTTTTACCACTTCCTTTCCACATATACTTTATCTACTTTAAGGTATCCTCCCCATCTCTTCCTTGCTTCCCCAATCCCAAAAAACCTCCCCCCATCTCATTTTCACATCACTGTGATCCACACTGGTACAGGGACAGAAAAATGTTCATTCCATTTACAGACATACTTGCAGATGCAGGGACTTAATTCAAGGATCAACACTGTACAAAAATAATCCAGAGTTTGACCAACTCACCTTCCCAGCTACAAATGGCATATCTCCCAAGCATAATCTATAATGTGGTTGTGCACCAAAATAGTTCCTAGAACTTTTCTGAATGAAAAGAAGAGGAAAACAATTTTATTTTATTCACATGATAATAAAAACTGACTATACATGACTAACTTGAAACTTCAGTTAACTACTGGGCTACTACTTGCCTTATCTATAGCTGGCATTATGATCATGAGCCAGCTCCTAATAGTACTTGTTAGCACGTATCCTAGCCTTGTAAAGGCTGGGGGAAAAAAAGCACTTGATAAAACAACAGTTACATTCTAAGTAGAAAATCAGTATACATATACACAAAACATTATAAGAGCACAAGATAATGCAGTACTAATAATAATGCTAATTTTGTATGGTGTTCTGCAGTTCCAAAATCCTTATATATTTTCTCTTATCAGGATAAAAATTTAGAAGTATTACTTATCTCCACCTTCTGAATGAAGAAATTGAGAATGAAAGATTTACTCTCTCAAGGTTGTAGTACACCATACAGTTTATGGGTGTTTTGACATAAACTATACCAAGTAATCAGCATTTTGCCTGATTTGGTTCTGTCTTCACACCTTTTCTGGTGGTTTTGACTTCTTTTTTTTAATTCTTCTTGCACTGGGAACACGTGGAGTTGCCTTATCTTCAAAAGTAAGTCTATTTGTTTCTAGACCAGTCTGCAACTAGGAAAAATGAGAGCCTAAAGTTAATGCTGTAGGAATAAAACCGATGAAAGCCTGTAAAAGCCAATAGTAGTATCTAACTGAAAAACATATTATAGCTGTGTAAAGTATGTCTTGAACCAATCTATCAATGATTGTCAAATATTTTAAATAAATACCAGTCTCTCATTTTATCTTGACCTTCTTTGTTATAATCTGTCCTTTCTTCAGTGTGGAACACATTACCTTCAGTATTTGTAGCTACTCCATAAATTCTATCTAATGAGTTAAAGGCAATGTATCTAACCCCAAACCATTGCTTCAATACATTCTCTTTTCAAAAATGGCATCTACTACATTACCAGACACAAAACAGCCAAAGAGCAGAATACATTTCTTCCCCTTCTAAAAAGCCATGCACTTACTATACAAGAAAAAGGAATTGAAAACTTATGTCCAAAAAAATACCAAAAAACACTGGAAGCTATCAGGCAAATGTTACCAAGTCCTTTTCTCTAGAAGCTTAGTAAGTATACTAATTTAAAAATATCCTGTCTTCATGGTAGAAATTCCACAAGCACTTACTAAGAATTTCAAAAAAGGACTGCTCTTTTCACTAAGCCAACTTTCAACTTTCCTTTAAACAAACAAACAAACAAAAAAAACAACAAAAAAAAACCTGTCCAGAATAGTGGTTGTTTCAAATCTGCCTATATGTACCAAAACTGTCTGCAGTTTATGAGGACAATTTGGATTGCCAGGTGGCTGTCCAGACCTCATGATTTTGGCTCTTCCAGATTGGGGAAATTCATATTTTAAAGTATTTTAAAAGTTCCCCAGGAAATTATAATGGAGCTAAAACATATATTCAGGACCAGTGGATTCCATAAAAACAGATATTGAGATTATCACTATTACTTCCCACATGAGTGTAGCTTTGGGGTAAAAAAATCTATTCTGTCACAAAGGAATACAGGAAGCATCTATACACTCCCAACACATCTAACATTGCTTTATACACAGTAAATTGACTAGATATAATTCAATGAACAGGAAATTACTACTCTAGAAGACTTATGATGCCTATGAGTGTAAACAGTATACAAGAACATTTTTTTGAGTATTTTAACTTCCAGTTTATTTATTCTTCCCAGCAGCTATCTTATTTCTGTGCTAGTTTTCAAACATTTTAAAGCACTTTCATTATTTTTTATTCTCATTTGATCACCCCAACACCAAGAAGATGCAAAATGCAGAACTTTTTTTTTTTTTTTTTTTGAGACAGTTTGCTCTTGTTGCCCAGGATGGAGTGCAATGGTGTGATCTCAACTCACTGCAACTTCCACCTCCCAGGTTCAAGCGATCCTCCTGCCTCAGCCTCCCAAGTTGCTAGGATTACAGGCATGCACCACCACGCCCGGCCAATTTTGTATTTTTAGTAGACAGGGTTTCACCATGTTGGTCAGGCTGGTCTCAAACAAAAATCCAGGCTCTGAATAGTTACATAACTTGCCCAACACTAGACTTGGAACCATGTATCTATCCCTCATTGTTCTTTCAGTACAATAATGTTCACCACCAACTCAAAATATTTACTGGTAACATATTACCAGCAACAACTAATTTGGTCCCTATGTGTTGCCTGCTAAATTAAGGAGAAAACAGAAGTACCATAAATTATTTTAAAAATTCATTAACTAAGGAACTTACTAAATTTTGTATTTCATATATAATGTACTCAACACCACAATGCATATAAAGCACAACCCACAAGTTTGTTACAAATATGGGAATGGAAACACAGTGAAGTGGCCAACCCTAAAGAGAAAATGGGCAAAGAAAATTTGTTGGTCAAAAATTAAGCCATGTGGCTATGTAACTCAGAAAGCACACTGAGGAAAAACAACAACAGTCTACAAATTGATCAGAAGGTAAATGTTTGAGAAAGAACTATATCTGATTTAATAGAAAATAAATTAAGTCAATAAATTTAGAGACGCACTAGAATAAACAAGGTAACAAAGATAACTTTTATATTCCTGTAATCACATATATGATGTGAGCCCAAGACACTGTAGGCATTTGGTCACAGATTGAACTGCAGAGGCTCTACCCTTTGGAATCAAGACCTGATTCTTGCGTTCATCCAAAAAAAGATACATGCATATGTCATAAAAATAAAAGACCCTGGAAGGGGCAGGGGAGTATCTGGGAGGAATTTGAGCAAATAAGCTCATAAGGAGAGTGTCTTCAGTTAAAAACATGAACATTTTATTTTACTGAGTCTATAAGTCAGACTTACTTCAGTAGTCTTGCTATGTATCTCCTGGAAACGCATTTCTGGTTGGTACATATAAACTCAATGCTTTTGTGAATCCACACTGCCTCACCTATTCTATCTGGTGGCCACTGCATGGGATAAAATCCAAAACTAGGAGAGAGTAGAGCTCATTTTCCTCATGTGGTGGCTTCTGTTAACTGCTCTGGGTCATTAGCTACTGGGGCAGCCCACTACCTCAACTTCTGTCCTGGCATCATGAGGTCACCAAAGAAGAGAAGTACCTATAAGTAGGACACTGAAAGAGGTTTTAAGGACACTGAAAGAGCTTTTAAATATTTCTGATAGTGGCCATAAGTTTTACATGGCTACATACCTTCTTATGTGTATAGTCTCTGATATTATCTAGTCTGTCATTTTTTAAAATGCTGACTGAAACTCCACAATTACAAACATGCTAAAAAACTGTACAAATTTTGCTGTCTATAAAAATACTTGTTCATAATTTTCCACATTAACCTGTATCTGAAAATTTATATGCTGCACTATTCTAAAATATAAATAATGTAAGATAACCAAATATAATTGTTTACTTGTATATAAAAAGCGGTAAGAAATATGAAGAGCCCACTTTCTCACATTTTAACTTACCTCAGCTGCCTTAGCTTGCATGCGTTTCCTTTCCTGTTCTTCTTCATGGAGTTTTGCTTCCAACTCTTGCATTTTTTTCTAGTGATAAAAATATCCAAAGGGATAAGGGTGAAAAATCTTAAGTGTCTGTAAAATTTTAATATAGCAGCATTGGAACATGTAAATTTTATCCTACTCAATATAAGGTGGTTAGATCACTGTAGTAATGGAGGCTGTGAGCTGGATGACACCCATGATGCTCTTCTATTGTGTTCAATTATTTATCATCTGTGAGGTAGGTGGATAAAATTACAGGTAAAATCTATGGCCAAAGAACATAGCACTGCATGAATGTAAATAGGGATATGGAGGCTAAATTTGGAACTTTATTTTCAGCGGTATTAAATATCTCCCAAATGAAATAATTAAAACTAAAATTAGCTCAGAGAGCAACTTAAACCAAGTGATGCAAGCTTTAAGGATACTCAAAAACATTTACTTTTTTAACAAATATTTTAATTTAAAAAAATGCCCACCGCCGGGCGCAGTGGCTCAAGCCTGTAATCCCAGCACTTTGGGAGGCCGAGACGGGCGGATCACGAGGTCAGGAGATCGAGACCATCCTGGCTAACACGGTGAAACCCCATCTCTATTAAAAAAATACAAAAAAACTAGCCGGGCGAGGTGGCGGCGCCTGTAGTCCCAGCTACTCGGGAGGCTGAGGCAGGAGAATGGCGGGAACCCAGGAGGCGGAGCTTGCAGTGAGCTGAGATCCGGCCACTGCACTCCAGCACTGGTGGCAGAGCGAGACTCCGTCTCAAAAAAAAAAAAAAAAAAAAAATGCCCACCAAGATTGTAAAATGTGAACACTCTCTCCAAAATTATTTTTTCTTTTTAAAACTCCAATATATTTCTTCATTATAAGATCATTTTTAATGCTATAAATATCCAGTGATACAAAATAATTAACCTTAAAAAAAAAACAAAAAAACCCTGATATATGTTAACAATAAAAAGACACATGCACTGACTTCTGCAAGGGCCTGCATTGTGGTAAGTTTGTTATACTCCTGTTCAAGTAGATCCAATTTTTCAAGTTGGCTCTGAACATGTGTTAGATCATGTTGTCGTTCTCTTTCTAGAGAAACCTGAAAAACAATATTCAATACAGCTTGATAATTTGACAATCAAAAAAGAGAAAAACACTTAACAGTGGATACTATTCTTACCTCAGTTGCCTTGGCTTATAGCTATTTATCTAATATGTAGTTTTATACAGTGACAATATCTTTATGCTCTGGGATAGCAGGGATTTATTGGACATATAGGCTTCACACACAGATAAATACTTTTAGTTTGGTCCTGTTAAGTAATCTCTTAATTAGGATAAAAATTACGGTTTTGGCATCTATCTTTTTATATTTCCTTTGAATTCTATGTATAATATCCTTTTAAACTTTTTTTTTTTTTTGAGACGGAGTCTCGCTCTGCAGCCTAGGCTGGAGTGCAGTGGCATGATCTCGGCTCACTGCAAGCTCCGCATCCCGGGTTCACGCCATTCTCCTGCCTCAGTCTCCCGAGTAGCTGGGACTACAGGCACCCACCACCACACTCGGCTATTTTTTGTATTTTAGTAGAGGCGGGGTTTCACCGTGTTAGCCAGGATGGTCTCGCTCTCCTGACCTTGTGATCAGCTCGCCTCCGCCTCCCAAAGTGCTGAAATTACAGGTGTGAGCCACCTTACCCGGCCCTAAACTTTTTTTTTTTTTTGAAGTTTAGAGTCAAAGATTTATAAAGATTGCCTCCTATATAGACTTTTTTTTTTTTTTTTTGAGACGGGGTATTGCTCTGTCACCAAAGTTGGAGCGCAGTGGCATGATGTCAGCTCACTGCAACCTCTGCCTCCGGGTTTCAAGTAATTCTCCTGCCTCAGCCTCCTGAGTAGCTGGGACTATAGGTGCCTGCCACCACACCCGGCTAATTTATGTATTTTTAGTAGAGACAGGGTTTCACCATGTTGGCCAGGCTGCTCTCAAACCCCTGACCTCAAGTAATCCACCTATAAACCACTACACTAGGATAATTTCAAATATACTAACTCAAGGTCTATTATTGGTGAAAAGTGCCTGAACTTGTAAACTGTGTCTTCAAAATAGGGCTATAACAATAGGTACCATATTAATAGAAATTTGAATGTGACAAATTAATATAAAGCAATAATTTAGGAATTTGTGTGAACTAATTCCCTTCTAGCCACATCTTAGTGGATATTAACAGCTCCTGACATCTATTACATATGCCTAATAGTTGTCTCTGAGATATATATTAGTCAAAACATCTTAAAGTTGTCTTACTAAACTGACCCTTCTCCAGCCCATCCACAGAAATGTTAGACAAACACAGCAGACATAATAATAATATATGATTATTGATGTGGTCTAGCTCTGTGTCTTCAACCAAATCTCATCTTGAATTGTAATCCAAATTGTAATCCCCACATTTTGGGGGAGAGATCTCATGGGAGGTGATTAGATCATTGTGGTGGTTCCCCATGCTGTTCCAGTGATAGTGAATTCTCACAAGATCTGATGGTTTCATACGGGCTCTCCCCTGCTTTGCTCTGCACTTCCTTCTCTTGCCACCAATGTGAAGAAGGACATGTATGCTTCCCCTTCCACCATAATTGTTAAGTTTCCCGAAGCCCCCACCAGACATACAGAACTGTGAGTCAATTAAATCTCTTTCTTTTATAAATTACCCAGTCTTGGTTGCTCTTTATAGCAGCGTGAGAATGAACTAATACAATTACACAGCAATTTTGAAAGCAAGAAAGGAAAATCCTCAGATACAAAAAAAAAGAGAAAGGAACTCAAAAGCAATGAAAGGATACTGAAGTCAATATCACACAAGGCAATATTGGAGCCAGGATACATAGAATGTGCAGGAATATAAAACTTTAGGCAATGTATAATTCACAATGATCAACAATATCAAGCCAATATAGTAACATAAATCTGAATCAGAACCAGTGATTTTATTTATTGTTTGTAGAGACTTGGTCTCACTCTGTTGGCCTGGCTGGTCTTGAACTCGTGCACTCATGTGATCTGTCTGCCTTGGCCTCCTAAGTGCTGGGATTACAGGTGCGAGCCACCCTGCCCAGCGAGAACCAGTGAAAACCATCAAGCCTAACCAAAGGCAAATTCACAATGGGCCCATAAGGCTGCCCACACAACTGAGGATTTTATTGTGGAATTACCACAATAAATGAAAAAATAAGACCACCATTTAACTTTTCTTTATTAAGTTCCCATTAAAAAAAACAAGATACCATAAGGGAAAATCAATAGATAAAACCAAACAAAGATTAACACTTTGAAAACATCAAATAATTTTTAAAAATTGAGATTCATAGTGTTCAAAGAGATGAAGGTATAAAAACCACAGAGTTACAATACATTAAAAGAACAAAACTAAGTAGATGGAAAAAGATCTAAATGAAAATGAAAACATATAACCACTGAAATAAACGCAATAACATAGTGAAGAGACCTATTGCACACAAGAATTAATTACTGAGACATTTTCTCAAATATTGTTGTATGATTGCTCAAATATTTAAGTCTAATTCTCTCCAACGAGAACTGAAAGCTGATTGAGGGTAGAAAGCATATACGGTAAGCCCTCTGTATCTGTGTTTTGCATCCATGGATTCGATCAACTGTGGATTGAAAATATACAAGAAAAAACAAAAAAGGATGATTGAGTCTGTACTAAACATATACAGATTCTTATTCTTATTCTTGATATTATTCTCCAAATATAGTATAGCAACTATTTACATAACATTTACATTGTATTAGGTATTATAAGTAATCTAGAGATAATTTATAGTATATGAGATTGGGTGTAGGTTATATGCAAATACCACACCATTTTATAGGACACTTGAGCATCCATGGATTTTACTATCCACAGGGGTCTCAGAACCAATTCACTCATGGATACTGAGGGACAACTGCCTAGTATTTCTTTTTTTACACTGCAGAGCATCTAGCATAATGTTAAGCATATAAACATTCAAATTTTGCATAATAAAGATCTCCACAAACTGTAGCACTGATAATGAATGTAAACTCCAGATTCATAACAGAAAAAGGAATAAGTTCTAAAAAATATACATAAGGCCAGGGACAGTGGCTCATCCCCGTAACCCCGGAACTTTGGGAGGCCGAGGCGGCCTGATCACTTGAGGCCAGGAGTTTGAGACCAGCCTGGCCAACATAGCGAAACCCCATCTACACATAAATACACACACCAAAAAGTTAGCTGGGCATCGTGGCACGTGCCGGTAATCCCAGCTACTCGGGAGGATGAGGCATGAGAATCACCTGAGCCTAGGAGGTAGAGGTTGCAGTGAACCGAGATCATGCCACTACACTCCAGCCTGGGTGACAGAGTGAGACCCTATTTCCGATCAATTGATCAATCAATATATTTGAGACTGATGTTGCGATATCTTGTCACAAATGTGCGGGTTACCTAAATATGAAGAGCTCTGGTGTAAGAAAGCACAAAAATGTTATGCTAAATAACAATTCTGAAGAGTTTTACAAAGTAATCTAATATCTCACTTGAGTGATTAAACAAATTTCAGAGATATAGAGTTATATGGTTATTTACACTTTTTATAATGTAGACTCAAAGAAGCTAACATAACTTTAAAACATCTCACAACTGTATTTTTACTATTTAAGTTAAACTCTACCAAATACAATAATAACAACAAAAAAAGCCAATCACATTTTTCGATTTCATAACTGATGCCAAGAAATTTCAGTCCTGGGCTATAACAGCACCATTAGTCCTCACCAAAAGAAAAAAAAATCTTTATTTAATTAGATTTCCCCATAACTAACTGTTCCTGAGTATCAATCTGTGAGGTGCTTTACTTACTTGTTTCTCTAGCACAGATGTCCTCTCCATTTCTGCATGCTTTATCATATTTCGCATGTATTCCAATTGTTTTTCTAATAGATTGCATTTATTTTCTGCAGCTAACAACTGAGATGTCAGTTCTAAAAAGAATACATAAGAAAAACAGATATCAACTCACCCATAAAATAGTTTTAACAAGCTGTTAACAGGACTTGAATCTACCGTGTATACAATAAAAACACCTTCCACAGACCTAGAAACCTTTTCAGATTACCAAAATCATTCTCTTTCTACATGCTAGTAAAACTGGCCTTGCATTCACTAAATAAATACCATGTATGATAACAGCATTTGCTCCTCAAAATGCACCTGAATACAATGCAGTTTTGTAGTACTTGAAGATACCACTACAAAACACTAATGTAGTATTTCTTTTAGAATACTTAATACTGCACAACACTTATTTTGATAGAATTTAATTTTCTTCATAAACAAACCTTGATTGTGCTTTGATTCCTCATTCTTTGAATTCTCCCTTTCTTGTATCTGTTCATCCAGTACTTTCTTATATTCAATTGTTTCTCTAGACAAGGTTTTCACACTTTCTTCTGCCTGAATCCTCTCAAGTTCCAAGCGTCGAATCTTATCTTGAAGATTCTTAAGAGCAGAAAATATGGCTGCCAAATACAAACACAAACGTGGATGCTATAACAGCATATGTGGAGAAAGTATATTAAGAAAGAATAAACTCATCTAAATAAAAGATAAAATTGATGGGTGAGTCCAGTGGAGGATCATTCTTTGGGAACAATAAAATGTTAATTATCTCATGTTTGTTTTTTAAGAAATCAATTTAAAGACACTGAGTGGGCCAGGTGCGGTGGCTCACACCTGTAATCCTAGCACTCTGGGAGGCTGAGGTGGGTGGATCAACTGAGGTCAGGATTTTGAGAGCAGTCTAACATGGTGAAACCCTGTCTCTACTAAAAACACAAAGATTAGGCGGGCGTAATGGCGGGCACCTGTAATGCCAGCTACTTGAGAGGCTGAGGCAGGAGAATCGCTTGAACCCAGGGGAGGGGTGGAGGTTGCAGTAAGCTGAGATTGCACCACTGCACTCCAGTCTGGGCAACAGCGTGAGATTGTGTCTCAGAAAAAAAAAAAAAGACAATGAGTGTTTGAAATGAGTTCAAGTAAAAGCCCCATTACTATGGTAAAAAAATTGCAAAGACTTTTATAAAGTGGTAAAAAATTTAGCCATCATACAAAGTTCACATAACAGTCCTAAAGTACATTACTGTCTTATTAATATATTACTTATTAAAATTATTAGTAAATATATTAGTAACTAGTAACTAATACTTAATACATTTTATTAATAGAAGCACATATAAAATCCAACTGTAGAGTTACAGTCGAGTGCAAATAAATACTATTTTTAATATCTGCATTTTAAGTACTTTCTAAACTCCCCTTCAAGTTTCTGATTATAAATTATGTTGACTGCAGTAAATGTAGATTGAGAAAAAACACGCTGAAAAATAACCAATAATCCTATTACACAGAGATAATGACTGTCATTTGGTTCTTTAAATTTTTTTCTGTATGTGTAAAATAAATTGAGACAAAATGTATGTAGGTTTTTTCACATTAGCATTATTAAATCGTGAAAATTTCCTCATGCAATCTGTCTTAAAAGATTTTCTAATGATCAATAATTAAAAACTAAAAAGTTCAACTACTGGCTCAAAGAACATTCATAGCCATTCTAATGAGAAAAATATGCTACTTCTAGCTATTTTTTATTTCCATTATAGTATAAATCTTTTCGTATACGTTATTGGCCCATTTTCTCCCTTTCATGAATTTCCTTTGCCTGTTTTTGTACGGGAAAAAGTTTTCTTCATTTTATTATCTGCCTTTAATTCTAGTTCTGATGTACAAATGTTTGGATTTTTCACAGAGGTATACCTAACATTCTTTCCCATCATGGCTTTTTTTTTTTTTTTTTAATACTTTAAGTACTAAGGTACATGTGCACCACGTGCAGGTTTGTTACATATGCATACATGTGCCATGCTGGTGTACTGCATCCATTAACTCATCATTTACATTAGGTGTATCTCCTAATGCCATCCCTCCCCCCAACCCCCACCCCACGACAGGCCCTGGTGTGTGATGTTCCCCACCCTGTGTCCACGTGTTCTCATTGTTCAATTCCCACCTATGAGTGAGAATGTGCAGTGTCTGGTTTTCTGTCCTTGTGATAGTTTGTTTAGAATCATGGTTTCCAGCTTCATCCATGTCCCTACAAAGGACATGAACTCATCCTTTTTTATGGCTGCATAGTATTCCATGGTGTATATGTGCCACATTTTCTTAATCCAGTCTATCATTGATGGACATTTGGGTTGGTTCCAAGTCTTTGCTATTGTGAATAGTGCTGCAATAAACATACGTGTGCATGTGTCTTTATAGCAGCATGATTTATAATCCTTTGGGAATATACCCAGTAATGGGATGGCTGGGTCAAATGGTATTCCTAGTTCTAGATCCTTGAGGAATCGCCACACTGTCTTCCACAATGGTTGAACTAGTTTACGGTCCCACCAACAGTGTAAAAGTATTCCTATTTCTCCACATCCTCTCCAGGACCTGTTGTTTCCTGACTTTTTAATGATTGCTTTAATGGCTTAGAATTGTCTTGGCAATGCGGGCTCTTTTTTGGTTCTGTATGAACTTTAAAGTAGTTTTTTCCAATTCTGTGAAGAAAGTCATCAGTAGCTTAACAGGGATGCCAGTGAATCTATAAATTACCTTGGGCACTATGGCCATTTTCACAATACTGATTCTTCCTATCCATGAGCATGGAATGTTCTTCCATTTGTTTGTGTCCTCTTTTATTTCATTGAGCAGTGGCTTGTAGTTCTCTTTGAAGGGGTCCTTCACATCCGTTTTAAGTTGGATACCTAGGTATTTCATTCTCTTTGAAGCAATTGTGAATGCCAGTTCATTCATGATTTGGCTGTTATTGGTGTAGAGGAATGCTTCTGATTTTTGCACACTGATTTTGTATCCTGAGAGTTTGCTGAAGTTGCTCATCAGCTTAAGGAAATTTTGGGCTGAGATGGGGTTTTCTAAATACACAATCATTTCATCTGCAAACAGGGACAATTTGACTTCCTCTTTTCCTAACTGAATACCCTTTATTTCTTTCTCCTGCCTGACTGCCCTGGCCAGAACTTCCAACACTATGCTGAATAGGAATGGTGAGAGAGGACAACCCTGCCTTGTGCCAGTTTTCAAAGGCAATGCTTCCAGTTTCTGCCCATTCAGTATGATATTGGCCGTCGGTCTGTCATAAATAGCTCTTATTATTTCGAGATACACCCCATCAATACCTAGTTTATTGAGAGTTTTTAGCATGAAGGGCTGTTGAATTTTGTCGAAGGCCTTTTCTGCATCTATTGAGATAATCATGTGGTTTTTGTCTTCGGTTCTGTTTATATGATGCATTACGTTTATTGATTTGCCTATGTTGAACCAGCCTTGCATCCCATGGATAAAGTCAACTTGATCGTGGTGGATAAGCTTTTTGATGTGCTACTGGATTTGGTTTGCCAGTATTTTACTGAGGATTTTTGCGTTGATGTTCATCAGGGATATTGGTCTAAAATTATCTTTTTCTGTTGTCTCTGCCAGGCTTTGGTATCATGATGATGTGGGTCTCATAAAATGAGTTAGGGAGGATTCTCTCTTTTTCTATTCATTGGAATTGTTTCAGAAGGAATGGTACCAGCTCCTCTTTGTGCCTCTGGTAGAATTCAGCTGTGAATCCATCTGGTCCTGGACTTTTTTTGGTTGGTTGACTATTAATTATTGCCTCGATTTCAGAGCCTGTTATTGGTCTATTCAGGGATTCAACTTCTTCCTGGTTTAGTCTTAGGAGGGTGCATGTGTCTATGAATTTACCCATTTCTTCTAGATTTTCTAGTTTATTTGGGTAGAGGTGTTTATAGTGTTCTCTGATGGTAGTTTGCATCTCTGTGGGATTGGTGGTGATATCCCCTTTGTCATTTTTTTATTGTGTCTATTTGATTCTTCTCTCTTTTCTTCTTTATTAGTCTTGCTAGCAGTCTTATCAATTTTGTTGATCTTTTCAAAAAACCAGCTCCTGGATTCACTGATTTTTTGAAGGGTTTTTTGTGTTTCTATCTCCTTCAGTTCTGCTCTGATCTTAGTGATTTCTTGCCTTCTGCTAGCTTTTGCATGTGTTTGTTCTTGTTTCTCTAGTTCTTTTAATTGTGATGTTAGGGTGTCAATTTTAGATCTTTCCTGCTTTCTCTTGTGGGCATTTATTTAGTGCTATAAATTTCCCTCTACACACTGCTTTAAATGTGTCCCAGAGATTCTGGTATGTTGTATCTTTGTCCTCACTGGTTTCAAAGAACATCTTTATTTCTGCCTTCATTTCGTTATTTACCCAGTATTCATTCAGGAGCAGGTTTTTCAATTTCCATGTAGTTGAGTGGTTTTGAGTGAGTTTCTTAATCCTGAGTTCTAGTTTGATGGCACTGTGATCTGAGAGACAGTTTTTTTTAATTTCTGTTCTTTTACATTTGCTGAGGAGTGCTTTACTTCCAACTATGTGGTCAATTTCGGAATAAGTGTGATGTGGTGCTAAGAATGTATATTCTGTTGATTTGGGGTCGAAAGTTCTGTAGATGTCTATTGGGTCCACTTCGAGCAGAGCTTAGGTAAAGTCCTGGATATCCTTGTTAACTTTGTCTCGATGTGTCTAATGTTGATAGTAGGGTGTTAAAGGCTCCCATTACTATTGTGTGGGAGTCTACGTCTCTTTATAGGTCTCTAAGGGCTTGCTTTATGAATCTGGGTGCTCCTGTATTTGGCACATATATATTTTGGACAGTTAACTCTTCTTGTTGAATTGATCCCTTTACCATTGTGTAATCATCTTGTCTCTTTTGATCTTTGCTGGTTTAAAGTCTGCTTTATCAGAGACTAGGGTTGCAACCCCTCTTTTTTTTGTTTTCCATTTTCTTGGTAGATCTTCCTCCATCCCTTTATTTTGAGCCTATGTGTGTCTCTGCACATGAGATGGGTCTCCTGAATACAGCACACTGATGGGTCTTGACTCTTTATCCAATTTGCCAGTCTGTATCTTTTAATTGGAGCATTTAGCCCACTTGCATTTAAGGTTAATATTGTTATGTGTAAGTCTGATCCTGTCATTATGATGTTAGCTGGTTATTTTGCTCATTAGTTGCTGCAGTTTCTTCCTAGCACCAATGGTCTTTACAATTTGGCATGTTTTTGCAGTGGCTGGTACTGGTTGTTCCTTTCCATGTTTAGTGCTTCCTTCAGGAGCTCTTTTAAGGCAGGCCTGGTGGTGACAAAATCTCTCAGCATTCCCTTGTCTGTAAAGGATTTTATTTCTCCTTAACTTATGACACTTAGTTTGGCTGGACATGAAATTCTGGATTGAAAATTCTTCTCTTTAACAATGTTGAATATTGGTCCCCACTGTCTTCTGGCTTATAGAATTTCTGCAGAGAGATCTGCTGTTAGGCTGATGGGCTTCCCTTTGTGGGTAACCTCATCTTTCTCTCTGGCTGCCCTTAATATTTTTTCCTTCATTTGAACTTTGGTGAATCTGACAATTATGTGTCTTGGAGTTGCTCTTCTCGAGAAGTATCTCTGTGGCGTTCTCTGTATTTCCTGAATTAGAATGTTGGCCTGCCTTGCTAGATTGGGGAAGTCCTCCTGGATAACATCCTGAAGAGTGTTTTCCAACTTGGTTCCATTCTCCCCGTCACTTTCAGGTACACCAATCAAGAGGTAGCTTTGGTTTTTTCACATAGTCCCATGTTTCTTGGAGGTTTTGTTCATTTCTTTTTACTCTTTTTTCTCTAAACTTCTCTTCTCGCTTCATTTCATTCATCTGATCCTCAATCACTGATACCCTTTCTTCCACTTGATCGAATCAGCTACTGAAGCTTGTGCATGCGCCACATAGTTCTCATGCCATGGTTTTCAGCTCCATCGGGTCATTTACGGTCTTCTCTATGCTGTTTATTCTAGTCAGCCATTCATCTAATCTTTTTTTAAGGTTTTTAGCTTATTTGCGAAGGGTTTAAACATCCTCCTTTAGCTCGGAGAGGCTTGTTATTACCGATCGTCTGAAGCTTTCTTCTCTTAACTCATCAAAGTCATTCTCTGTCCAGCTTTCTTCCATTGCTGGCAAGGAGTTGCTTTCCTTTGGAGGAGAAAAGGAACTCTGATTTTAGAATTTTCAGCTTTTCTGTTTTGGTTTCTCCCCATCTTTGTGGATCTACCTTTGGTCTTTGATGATGGTGACGTGCAGATGGGGTTTTGGTGTAGATGTTCTTTCTGTTTTAGTTTTCCTTCTAACAGTCAGACCCTCAGCTGCAGGTCTGTTGGAGTTTGCTGGAGGTTCACCAGCAAACTGGGTATCACCAACGGAGGCTGCAGAACAGCAAATATTGCAGAACGGTAGATGTTGCTGCCTGATCCTTCTTCTGGAAGCTTCGTGTCAGAAGGGCACCCAGCCGTATGAGGTGTCCGTAGGCCCCTACTGGGAGGTGTCTCCCAGTTAGGCTACTCGGGGATCAGGGACCCACTTGAGGAGGAAGTCTGTCCATTCTCAGTCTCAAACTCCATGCTGGGAGAACCACTACTCTCTTCAAAGCTGACAGGGACGTTTAAGTCTGCAGAAGTTTCTGCTGCCTTTTGTTCATCTATGGCCTACCCATAGATGAACTCCATAGAGGTGGAGTCTACAGAGGCAAGCAGGCCTCTTTGAGCTGCGTTGGGCTCCATTCAGTTCAAGTTTCCCGGCTGCTTTGTTTACCTACTCAAGCCTCAGCAATGGTGGGAGCCCCTCCCCCAGCCTCAATGCCGCCTTGCAGTTCCATGTCAGACTGCTGTGCTAGCAGTGAGTGAGGCTCCGTGGGCGTGGGACCCCCCGAGCCAGGCGCAGGATGTAATCTCTTGGTGTGCCATTTGCTAAGACAGTTGGAAAAGTGCAGTATTAGGGTGGGAGTGTCCCGATTTTCCAGGTACCAGCTGTCACGGCTTCCTTTGGCTAGGAAAGGGAATTCCCCAACCCCTTGTGCTTCCTGGGTGAGACAACGCCCCGCCCTGCTTCGGCTCACACTCCATGGACTGCACCCACTGTCCGACAAGCCCCAGTGAGATGAACCCGGTACCTCAGTTAGAAATGCAGAAATCACCCGTCTTCTGTGTCACTCACGCTGGGAGCTGGAGACTGGAGCTGTTCCTATTCGGCCATTTTGGAACCAGACTGAGTTGTTCTTTATTTCTCTATTAGTTATACCCAGCTTACTTCCAAAAAGAACTTGAAGAAAATGAACTTAAGACTAGGACTTTTTCTCAAATATCTTACAGATTACAGGATGGTTCTTTTGAACTCTGAAAAGTAAGCTGGTTTTGCTGTCACCTTTATGATTGGGTCAGAAGTCATCAGTGCTTTAACAACAGAGTCTTGGGCGTGGTGTTTCCTCCCATCATGTTTTCTTTCTTTATATACTTAGAAAGTTCTTCCCAACCACCGGATCAGATAAACTTTGTATTTTTAAAATTGTATTTACAGTTTCATATGTTTACATTTGTTAAGTCATAGAAAAAGTGTTTTTTTTTTTTTTTTTTTTTTTTTTTTTGAGACGGAGTCTCGCTCTGTCACCCAGGCTGGAGTGCAGTGGTCGAATCTCGGCTCACTGCAAGCTCCGCCTCCCGGGTTTATGCCATTCTCCTGCCTCAGCCTCCCGAGTAGCTGGGACAACAGGCGCCCGGAAAAAGTGTTTTTGCATTTAAAGAGAAACTTGAAATGTCAAATTGATCATACACTAAATTCACACACATATATATTAGATACTGTAATTCTGTTACATACACACCCTAAGACAGTTTCAGATCTTTCTTCTATTCCGGATTCTTTAATAATATTAGGGAATTAGTGCCAGTATGTCAATTACTAAAATTTCATAAACACTGATTCTGCCAATCACCTATGTTATATAAATCTTAAAATGTTTCCAGTAATCATTCAGAATCATTTTGCCAAACACTAATTTAAACTATACAATATGTAGGGAGAGCTGCCATCTTTGAAGCATTGAGTCCTCTTACTCAACCCAAAGCACTCTTGTCCATTTATTAACATAATTTATTCCTTTGCCAAATTTTTCAGTGCCTAGGATATGACAAGCCTCAAACAGGAGACTAATACATTTTATTGCAGTCAGCTTATTCTTGCTGGTATGCAATGAGACTACAATCTAACTGGAAAAAATGCAGACATGAAACAGACACATACACAGGTAGAAACTGAAAAATCAACTGAAAACACACTTAGAAGTAAAAGAGAAGCAGCCTAGGTATAAGATTAATACTAAAGGGAACAATTCTTTTATATACCTGCAATAATCAGATAAATACAATAGCACAATAAAATTTTAAATGTCCTTTAATATCCAATTGAGTTTTCTTAACCTCTTCTGAACCACAGGCAAATTTACTAAAGACTTTGCAATATCAAACATTTTTTGCACTCCTTCATTAAATTATACCCAACAGTACACAATTTTGCTATCATTTTATTTCTGCATTTATATTTATTATTGAAACTGGCTGGACATTTCATTTTTGTTCTTTATGTCAGCAACTGTAATATCACAGGGTTATGCTGGGGTGTGTGCTTTCCTTTTATGTATTCCTGAATGGCTTTATATCCCTGTTTAAAAGTGTAATGTTTTATTGTTTTCTTTTTTAAAAAATTACTGAATAAATGCAGAGGATAATTCAGAAAACACATGACTGAAAAGGAAAAAAAACACACCCATAATCTTACCATCTAGGTGTAGTAATTATAAACATTTTATTGAAATCCTATACATTTTTAAAATGCTTTCATATGTGAGATTGCCCTTTACTATGTCATATGTATTTATATATGAGCACACTTTAAATGCAATTTATAATATTATTTTCATTAACATTGTATAGCTCTCATTACGTATTCAAGTCTTCACATATGCACCTCAGTGAGCAGATAAAATTGGCTTGGGTTTACTTAACAGAGGTGACTTTTTTAATCCAGTCTCCTCCTGAGACCACGGGCTGCAGTGTTCCAGTTCTGCTTTGACAACTCTCATCACACCCAGCTTTTCAAAGTATTCCAGAAGTTGCCTCATGGGCGCCTAGAGCTTTGTTCTCCAGTCCCTACCCACATTTAAAATTCCATCATCTCTGCTACTGTACCCCAACACTTAAGGCTTATACCTAATGCCAAGACTCCTAATACTGTCCCTAAAGGTTTTGGCTTTAGTTCCACCCTTACTGTCCTGGCTTGAAACTCATTTTATTTCTGTACTTGGGTATTTCTCCTTCTCACTTTTAAACTAGGTATTATTTATTTTTATTTAGTATTACATGAAGCTGCTCTCTGTCTATACTATTCTGTTTGGCAATAGTACTGTCATCAATCGTTTTTATTTGTATGATAGTAAACACCTTTGTCAGCTATTTATTTTTTATGTTTCATTTTATTTCAGGTTTTACTTAAAAAGCATATATTGGCTTTTGAGTTATAGTATTTGTCATACCTAATAAATTTCAAATTTTTCATTATATTTTATATTTCCTAATTCTGTTTCCGTGAATTTTTCTTATATTTTGCTGTATGGAGTATAGCACACATCTTTGGAACTGTTTGCCTGACTTATATACCTGTTTTTCTGGGAGTTTCCCCTTACCTCAACATGGCTATACCTACAACTTTATTATCCTTTGACAAATCTAACTGATCCACAAGTGACACACACTGAAACCCAGACAATGCTTTGTCTTCTTGGGACTTTTGTCTGAAACGTCAAAGCCAGAACTGGTTCAACTTAAAACTCAGTAATTGTTAGTAATGTTTCCTGCTAGGCAAAAAAAAAAAAGCTCCTTTGTAGCTAGAAAAAATGAAGCTAGTTACAAGCTGGGAAAAAAAAAAAAAAAGACGGAAAGTGCTAGCCCTGTTTGAATCCCTAATGTTCTTCAAGTCCAGCTGGGTCTATTTATTGCTTGGGACATTTCTGTCATTAACATAAAGACAGGTTTATGTTGTTGTAGATTAAAGGGGGGGGTACCCAGATCTGTAATATGCATCTTTGATTTCTCCAATATTGCTGTCTTGGTAGTTCTCCACCTTTCTAACTTTTCCTACTTTTTAGTTTACTGTTTACACACGGTGGTAGTTTCCAAAGTCCTTTTCTCCCTCTACTTTCTTTTTCTGGAGAAACCCCTCTATACTCATAGGCTTCATCCACTACTGTATCTTTGATGATGTCTGAGTTCATTAGTGTAGCGTTCTCTATTACACTTCAGACTTTATTTTCATTTGCTTAGTATTCATCTCCATCTAATTCACAGGCATCTCAAATTTGATACAGCCAAAATTATATCAATTCCTCTAAGTATGCTTTTTTCTGTCATCTGTCCTAATCATACCACTAATCATCTACACTAGAAATTTTAGACTGAAACATTTCTCCATCTTCCTCATTCCCCACAACAAAATATGCATAAATCCTTCCTTAATCAGTCTCCTGTCTCGTTGTTTCAGTTTAGACTTACTTCTGATGTAAACCTGAGTCCATCAAGCATATAGACCACTATGATGTGTGAAGAACTCTGCAAGGTGTGAAGACAGTCTTTGGCCTCAAGGAGCTATCATCTAGATTGTGGAACAAATGCTGCTATCTACATTCTTCTCATATCTGATTAAAAAAAGTATTTACATGAATAAAATACTACTCTGGATGTACTCATATCCTTGATTACAGTGGTTCTCAAAATGTGGGGCATAGGCACATTGAGGGCAGGGCTCATGAGGCCTTTCCCAGGGCCTGTGAGGTCAATACTATTTTCATTATACTATTAACAGTAAGACTTCGCTTTTTTCACTGTGTTGAAGTTTGCCAACAATGATGCAAAAGCAATGTTGGGTAAAATTCCTAATTTTAGCTCAAATCAAGGTAGTAACACTCAACTATTATTTTAGGAATGTATTCTTTACTGTCATAAATTCCCAGTAAGAAAAAACTAAGACACAATGTCCTTGATGAAGCAATAAAAATCATGTCAGGTTTGCCGGGCACAGTGGCTCACACCTGTAATCCCAGCACTTTGGGAGGCTGAGGCGGGCGGATCACAAGGTCAAGAAATCGAGACCATCCTGGCCAACATGGTGAAACCCTGTCTCCACTAAAAATACAAAAATTAGCCAGGCATGGTGGTATGTGTCTGTAATCCCAGCTACTCGGGAGGCTGAGGCAGGAGAACTGCTCGAACCTGGAAGGCGGAGGTTGTAGTGAGTCAAGATCACGCCACTGCACTCCAGCCTGGGCGAGAGAGCTAGACTGTCTCAAAAAAAAAAAAAAAATCATGTCAAGTATACAAACCTTTCACATGCTGTACTCTTACTGAACTTTTCTTCTTATAGAACCGTACTCATTCTCTAAAGCTTAGATTATCTACTATTTCGTTTTTCCTCTGAGAGGTCTTCCTCTCCTCTAACTTCCCCAACACACACTTATCCCTGTTCCCCCCAAATATCTTTTCTGAACTCTCTTGGTCTTTGTTCGTATCTCACAGCCTTTACTTTTTTCTGGGTGAGAAGGAGATGGTGATTTGTGTCTTTCCTTCCCATTTGGAAAGTATCACTGGATTAACACACACTATAAAAGGATAATGGATTTTAATGATTATTCTGGGACACTGCTTAAACAGTTCACACCATCATGCTCTAAAGGCATAAAAGCTTATTTACTGTCTTGAAGGTTACTTTTCATCTTATTTCTCCTCTCCATCTCCTCCCTGCTTCTCCCACTTCTCTTTTATTCCTTAAAACCACTGATGTTGCACTCCAGCAGAATTTAGCTCTATTAGTAACACGCTGTGCTAAAATTTTTCTGATTCTCTGTGAATAAATCTGCCTTCTTTATTTTTTTATTCTTTGTTAGTAATTTGTCATTTTTTGAACTTTTTAAGTTTCTTTTCATGGGTGTAAAGATCAGAACTAGGTACAATATTGTAGTTGAAGGATTAATATCTAAATTCTTAGATTTTGTGTTCCTGTTAGAACTTTGTAAACGGATATTTTGTTTTGTGCTTTTTGAATAAGAAACTTCCTGAAACTGATTTTTTTTGCTCTATTGTGGGCTTCAGTTACTTTTTTTTGCTTTTTAAATCTACGATGTTTGAATGTCATGCAACTTAATTTTCTTAAATTGCCAACCTGCTATACTCTGATGTATAGAACTTTATCAACTGCTTTAACCATTAATTAAAAATTTTCATTATCATCGAGACACGGTATCTTACAACAAAGAGGCTTCTAGGTTAGCGATTATAGAGTACTAAAATTCTTAAAAGACTTCACACTATTTAGTCACATTTATTTCCGCAAACACTTTTCAGTACCTATTATAGGTTAGGATTTAAACTGGTATTTGGATATCATTACCTACTTGGTATTTTACTGTACAATCAGTCCAGTTTACAGAAGAGGTTCATTCTAAGATTTTTAGGATACTTACAATACATACCCCAACTGAAACAGAAAAAGTTCCTCAACTAATTTACAAATGCCTGTTTAGCCTACGATGCCAAAAATATAACATTTCTTTTACCTAGAGAATCATCAACACATATAATTGTTGCACTATTAGTGATTAAACACAACTTTCAAAAAAAGGAAATGCCGTAGCATCCCAAATAAAGCAAAGACATTTCATTTAAACTTCACACATACACAAAGTATAATGTGGGTGTATTTTAAAAGATATAGATGAAGAAACATTGATGATTAACAAATTTAATATTAAAACCATCTTTTCATTATCTGAGTGGGTCCAATCTAATAACATGACCAGAAAATTTTCTCCAGCTGTTAGAGAAATGTAACAGCAGAACTCAGAGATTTGAAACATAAGGGACTTGGCTGGGCGCGGTGGCTCACGCCTGTAATCCCGGCACTCTGGGAGGCCGAGGCAGGTGGATCACGAGGTCAAGAGATTGAGACCATCTTGGCCAACATAGTGAAACCTCGTCCCTACTAAAAATACAAAAACTAGCTGGGCGTGGTGGCACGCGCCTGTAGTCCCAGCTACTCAGGAGGCTGAGGTAGGAGAATAGATTGAATCCAGGAGGCGGAGGTTGTAGCGAGCCCAGATTGCGCCACTGCCCTCTAGCCTGGCGACAGAACGAGACTCTGTCTCAAACAAAAAAAAAAAAAGATAAACATAAGAGACCTTACCTACTGTTACTGTAGGAGACAATAAGGAAAACATAAAGGAACAAGGACAGTTTCTAGGAGCAAAGACTGTCCCCAAGTAAGAGTCTACAAGGCAACAGAATCTCAGTACTGCAATGACAAGGAACTGAATTTAGCTAGGAATCTTAAATAAGCTTGGAAGCAGATCTTCCCCAGAGCCTCTAGTAAAGAACAGAGCCCCAAGCAACACCTTGATTTCAGCCTTGTAAAGCTCTAAACAGAAGACCCAGATGAGCCTACACAGATTTCCAACCGACAGAAAACTGAGATGACAAATATTCAAAGCTAAGTTCATGGCAATTTGTTAAGGCAACAAGAAAACTAATACAGATGGCAGGTTCCAGGAACAAATGTATTTCAAAGTAGCCAGAGCAAAGGACAGGAAAGGAAAAAAAGGAAGACAAGTTAGGGATGAAGTTGGTGAGGCAGATAGGGTCTAGGTTATGAAAAATTAAGATTTTCTTATGTAAGCTACGAAGAGATGCTAAAACTTTAATTTTGTGGGAGAGATGATGGATAATGACAAATGACAGAAATGTTGTTAACTGGGGATGAGGAGGAGAAAACAGGCAGGGAGATTAATGAGGAATGTATTATGAACATCTGGGCTACAGATGATGAAAGCCTGAACCAAAGCAATGGGAACACAAAAAGGCAGAAAAACCAGTATGCTTTTGGTATATTTCAGAAGCAAAAAAGGTCTTCATTCCGGACTAATAGTGGGGATTACAGAGCAGTCACTGATGACTCAAAGTGTTTTAGCATCAGTAATGTGGTAGATGATGATGTTCAACAATCAACATAAGGAATACAAGGAAGCATAATATTTTGTGGTGGCTAACAACTGGAAACAAAGGGGAAATATATTTTCCTCTAATTGCAAAATAATGGAGACAAAGTTAAGAATTTTAAAGCAGCAAGAAAACATAAATAACATCTATTTCGTTAGGCTCGATTACCTCTGCTGTTGCTTTCTGGATAGGCAAGTGTAGGCTTACTTGGGGAGCGTCGTAGATCACTATTAAGGAAAGGCTTATCCGAAGGATATACTACATATGGAGATGAAGAATGCCGAACCATGCTTCCATTAGACCTTGATGGC
This sequence comes from Macaca fascicularis, assembly GCF_037993035.2. NCBI lineage: Eukaryota > Metazoa > Chordata > Mammalia > Primates > Cercopithecidae > Macaca > Macaca fascicularis. The sequence continues at coordinate 94,814,187 of NC_088388.1, read as the reverse complement.
TCAGCTAAGATGTTCTAAAAAATAAAGACACAAATTACCTTTCAAAAGTGTGAACCACAAATAGCCGATTTAAACCACAAATATTTATGACTGAGAACTAGACTGTCCATACAGACAAGAGAAAAAAATCCACTGACTAGAAACGACAGAATTCAATCAATAAAGAAATACAACTTTTAAAGTGTTTCATATTAGTCTAAATATAGCCATAAGCCAGACACTACAAAAGAAAATAATGTTCATACAACTTGAATACAAATGCTGTGCAGAAATACTTACACGATACAATGAATGTAAATACTGTAGTTAAAAATATATACTGTGAAATATACATTCAGAAAAATAAATACATTATTTTTACAGGACCAGAAATTGCTACAAATGACTGAATTACTCTATTCCCCATCAATAAACTACTACTTGAATATTTAGAGTATTCAAAACTCCAGAAAGAAAATAAGGCACTGTCCCTGCCTCAAATAATATACATTTAATTAACAAAAAAGAAAATAATTAGAAAACATTAAGGCCCATCAAACACTCAAATATAAAACTTTATTTCCACAGTACACCATTCTGTCATGAATGAGATTCTGTTAAATTTAGGATTCCACATAATAATTTCAACCCAGAGGATGCTAACTGTGGAGTTTTATTTGTTGTAGGCAACTTCCTATTGACAGATGGTCCCAGACTGGTGGAAGTAACTAAGAAGCTGAGGGCTAAGGTGGAAAATATGACTGCCAGCTGTTCAAAATGTTCAGACATCCACTTTCCTTCCTCAAACCGCCACAGCAAACTATGTTTTTCAATTCTTACCTTTGAAAACTTAAATTTACCAGAATAATCCGTGTTCGTAAAAGTACAAGAGCACAATGAATATTTAAAACAGTAAACAATCTCCTGAAACAAAGGTTATCGAAATATCTGCACTGTATTTAAATCTTACTTAAAAATTAAAGATTTTACTTCCATGTTAAAAATCATGAAAATTTCCAGTTGATTTAAGAAAGCAAATATAAAAGATTTTCTATTTATATAAATATAAAACACACTATGGCTATGAAAATCAAAAGTGGGGACAAAGAGCTTAGGAGGGTAGGGCCAAGTCTTAAGAGTGGTACTCAAATAAGTGCTAAGTCTACTATAGTATGTTCATATATAACAAAGACTACTATTTGTCATTTTCCAAACTTAATGGCAAATTGGCATCTGGTTTTAGAGGTAACTGGAAAACAGGATGAGTTTTCAATTCTTTATAATACGGTCAAAGGTCTTGCAAAGCATCCTGAATTACTGCATAGCTTAAAAGTCACAGAGAACCTCAGGTTTTCATTGGTTATTTACAACCCACCAGAATCCTATCATTTAATATTCAAAAATATTAAGTGACTTGCCGACCACCCTCTGCCCAGTCAGGAGAATCCCATTAATTATATGATTAACTAATAAACTAGTTCCCAAAATGGAACTACCTCTGTTCTACATTTTATATGTTAGTGGGTTTGCCCTTTACTATTTTATATCACTCCTCATGACCTATACATTTTTATTATCTGTATGCCCTGTGGTATAATAAAAAATATATTTAGTCTTTTGTCCTTGGTTTCAGACAGAGATTCAAAAACTCCTAGAATTTCTTAAGTCATAGGGTGTCCTTGTTAGGCTGATGAGGGGACTCAAGGTAGGGCACCTAGATAGCTTCAGGTTTGAAGGTATCTTCTGGGAGCTGGTTACCAGTAAAACCAACCACTAGATTATAAAGAGTTACAAATTTCAGCCAGGCACACGGTGGCTCATGCCTGTAATCTCAGCACTTTAGGAGGCTGAGCTGGGTGGATCACTTGAGGTCAGGAGTTCAAGACTAACCTGGCCAACATGGTGAAACTCTGGCTCTATCTAAAATACAAAACAATGAGTCGAGTGTGGTGGCGTGCCCTGTAATCCCAATTACTCGGGAAGCCGAGGCAGGAGAATCGCTTGAACCCAGGAGGTGGATGTTGCAGTGAGCCAAGATTGGGCCACTGCACTACAGCCTGGGCAACAGAGTGAGACTCCATCTGTGTGTGTGTGTGCGTTGGGGGGAGGGAGGTGCAGTGGGTAAGAGTTACAAATTTCAGCCCTAGGCCCCGACCTCAGGGGAGGTAAGGGGCTGAGATTGAGCCCAGTGACCAGTGGATAAATTACTCAATTATGTACCTATGTAATGAAAGCTCAATGAAACCTCTTGAATAATGAGGTTTGGGGACCTTCTAGATTGTTGAACATACTGATATGCTGGGAAGGTGCTGTACCACAGAGAATATAGAAGCCCTTTCACACCTTGCCCTATGTCTCCCTCCATTTGGCTGTTCCTGAGTTGTGTCCTTTATATAACTGAAATTGCTTAAGTACAGTCTTTCCTGAATACTGTGAGCCGTTCTTGGAAAGTTGCAGGAATCCCTTAATTTGTAGTCAGCTGAGCAGAAATGCAGATGCTCTGCGAACTCTGACTTGACTTGGGGGCGGGCAGTCTTGTGAAATGGAGCCCCTTAATGTATGGGGGTCTGAGCTACATCTAGGCAGTGACAGAATTAAAATAATTTTAAGACACCCAGTTAGTGTAGCATTTTTGCTGGAGAAATTAAGTTCTAATAAAGGAGTTTTATTCTGTTCAATAAATCTGTTGAATATTAACTACACATTTCCTCCACAAACAGGAAACTGCACATCACTTATAAAAGATTAGCCTTTTCAACAAAGTTACTATAACCCTTTAAGAGATCATCAAAAGCTTTTGAGCTTCTTTATATTTAACAAATAGCACAAATATCATAGGAAGGCTGTGTAGAAAGGAGCCCAAGTCTAACTCCCAATCCACTAATCTTTCCATGACCCTAAGCACTCAGGAAAAATTATTTCAAACAAAACATGATTGTAGGAGAAACTTTCAGGATTAAAGGCAAAATGTTTAATGTGATCACTATCTTTTCCTGCAGCCTTTAGTTGTTAGGGCAAATATCTCATTTAGGAACACACAATTCAACAAATATTTACTGAACATCTTTTTATGACACTGTGTGAAGTATGAAGCATAATTTAAAAATGCATATTACTTGCTTTATAAGTGGAACAGGCAACACAGCTGCAAGACATTAGCTAGATAAAACTCAAATACAAAAGAGTAGGTGGGAACTGCTAAACTGGATGTGATAGAGACTAAGTGCAAATTAAATTCAGATGCATTCAATAGAACATTGCTTCAGATCAGTATGGTAAAGGAAGGTCTTTATTAGTGCTGAAATCGATACTGGGTCTTGTAGATTGACATGTATTCTAACAGGCAAGCTAGAAATGGGTATGAAAGGCAATTATTTCTAGGTTAATGAATACATTAGTTTAGCTGAAAAAAGTTTGTGTATACATGTTGAGGAAATAAAATTGGAGAAGTCAAGGTCCAATGGTGGAGAAACATGAGGTAGAGCTCTGAGCAGCGCAATCAATGCAATAGCTTCAAAGTAAAAATCAATACAATCATCAACAAATGTAAAAAAGCATTCAATAAAATTCAACATCCAGCTATTATTTTTTTAAAAACTTATTTCCTTATGATAATACAAAGTTTTACAAGAAAACATGGCAAACATACTTAATGATGGAAAACTTGAAATATTCCTTTTAAAATCAGTAATAAGACAAAGATATCTACATCAATTCTAGTCAAGATTGTATTTCATTTCCTAGTCTGCACACTAAGATTAAAAAAAAAAAGAATAACAGCTGTTAAGATTGAAAAGGAAGAATCCCAGTTTTGGATTATGACAATCTAAATAGAAAAAAACAAAAAATCTTCAATTATGAGAATTAAGTCTGGAAGGTTGCTGGGTAAAATAGATATGCAAGAGTCAGTCATTTTATATATTAGAAAATGGAACTTATGAAAATATATATCACGCAACTAAAAACTAGAAATAAATTGAATATACAAGACATGAAATTATACAAGTACTGAAAAATGTAAAAGTTCTAAATAAATGGAGTAACATAACATTCAGACAGAAGGGTCAATATCCTAAACATATCAGTTATACCCAAACTAAGCTAGAAATTCAACAAAATCTCAATCAAAATTCCAATAGCAGGTTCTAGAATTTCTACTGAAGAAAAGCAAAGGACCAACAATAGCTAATGTTTCTCTTGAGTAACAAGGAGGTAAATGCCTCCCCCCACCACAGCGGGTATCTAAATAGGAGAGACAAATAAAACAAAGGGATAAAGAGCCAGGTAACACACCCATACGCATATGGAAATGAACATATTGCAAACCATTGAAGAAAGGATGAATTTTCAACAAGTAGTGTGGGGACAATTGTGTATTTTAAGTAAAACCATTAAATTGGATCCCTATCTCACAGCATACAAATTAATTTCAAGTAAATTAAGGACATAAAAGTCTCCAACTTTAAAATATGTAGGAAAAAAATACAGAAGAATACAACCAAGGCCTTGGACAAAGGAAGAATTTCCTAAACAGAAATCACTAATTATAAAAAGACTAACAAATTTTACACTAAAAGTAACAACTATTAATCAAAAGGTATCAAAGACAAGCCAACATGTCCTTGGAACAGTCTTAACAAACTGATAATTAACATCCACAATATGTGAAAGAATGCCTATAAATCAGTAATAACAGGCAACCCAATTGAAAAACAGGCAAAAGACACGAACAGGTATTTCACAGAAGAAAACACACACACAAGAAAGTAAAGGTACAAAAAAAACAGGGTGCATATTCACCAATGATAAGAGGCGCACAAATCAGAAAAAGAATAGGACATCATTTCACACACACAGCAAAAATTTACAAGTGGGACAATACCATCCATTTAAGAGGACACAGAATAAAGAGGGCTGCTGGTATAATCACTTGGTAAAACAATTTAGTATGACCGAGTAAAGCTGAAGACGCATGTGCTCTGTGAACCAGATAATTCATTCAGTTATATTAGCTGAACGATTTTCTCTCCTTTCTTGAAAATGATATGAGTTGAGTCACAGTACATATTCCATGACCCACTACTGAGTTGTAATCCAGAGCCCAGCCTGAGGTCTGAAAAAAAAAAAAACAATCACTGCTCTAGAGTTGCCCCTTGGAAACATTTTCTCTCAGGACCCTTTTACACTCTAAAAAATTTAGTGAAAAGAATAGCACTATTTTACATTTCTGCAGATCTCTTTAATGTTTGCCTTAAAAAAAGAATGCTGGATTCTCTTATCTAGTTCCACATTCACTCTGTTGGATATGTTATTTTGTTTGACATATTAAAGAAGATCTAGTCTACCACAAACGTGGTCATTACAGAAGGATCTTGTAGACTCGGAGAGGGTCTTGGAGATCTCCAAGGGTTGTGAGACCATACTTCGAGAACTGCACTCTAGAGAAACATTTGCCATGTACAGCATATAAGAATGAATACAACAGTGTTGTTTATAATATCTGGCAAACAAATGAACAACACAACTTATTAAATCCAAAGCCCATTAAGATACTGTCATTTACTAGCTAGATTTTTGACTCAATCTCTCTGTGACTCATTTTGCTCATCTGAAAAAGGAAATATTAATGCCAGTCTCAGAAGGTTAATTGTGAGGATTAAATGAGTTAACATACGAAAAGTGCTTAAAGTGCCTTTAAGGACTATGCTTGCCAGATAGTCCTATATAAATACCTTACATTATAATCTTAAAATATGAGGTACTGGGTGGGCGTGGGAAGGAGAAGGAAGACACAAAGAGGTACATGAATACATGAAGGTATTCATTTTATTATTCTCAAAAAGTAAATCTTATATTTAATATTATAAAATGTATGATAGACATAAAACATTTTTAAGGGAAATTAATACGGAGCTACTGTGCAGCTTGGTCGAAGGAACTATCTAAAAAGTCAGAGAGACAAATTAAGAGATTAGTTCATTAATCACCAAGGTTACTGTGAAAACATTACAAGGCTGACATGAAAGACACTCTTGTGTGTTTCAACGCAATACTGTCCATACTTCTATATGGAATTAATTTCATTATGCCCAATCATAGTTGCTTTCCTGCCTTTTCCACCAGTCGAGTTTATCAATTCAAGAGCACTCACTCAATAAATGTTACCTAGACCTAACTGAAACTTATCGCCCTATCCATGTTGTTCACATTTGAGATTTACAGGGTTGAGGCTTCCTAAAGACGGTTATTCATTAATCTACTTGTTAAAAATCCTGGCCTGTAAAGCATCTCAATGTACTTATAAGTAGCTCCATATGAGTTTATCAATGTTGAAAACAGCTGAATGTAACAGTTGTTAATCTTCACAATGGGGAAATCTGAATACGAGTTGTGTTTTCAGTTCATGGTACGGTTTTAACAAGTTTTTTTTTTTTTTTTTTTTTTAATGTTGCCTACTGTTAAGATCAGCTGTTTGTTAAGCTAAGTGCTTTTCCAGTGCTTTTGGAAATGGCAGCCTTATTTCTGATGGGACATCTAAGCAGGACCTTTTCTTACGCAGCAAGAAACCAACTAAATTTAGTCATTTTTGTTTTGAGAAACAGTAGCTTCCAAATTAGACATTTTGATGTAGCAGATTGAGTTATGCTTGTTATACTTTGATTTGTGGAGGATCCTAGACACTCTTAGTGTACCCTTGATATTTAGAATCCAATTAAAGCTGAGCTTAGCACAAAAAAATGTATATGCTTTTCTAATGAACGGCCTTTGAGGTTTCTGTCAAGGCTACCATATTAAGTACTAAGAGCTGACTATATCCCAGTGCCAATGCTCAGCTAGGTGTCCTTGGCATAACGCAGCTCAATTAAACGTTTATTTAATATTTTATTTTATAGAAACAGAGTCGCTCTGTCGCCCAGGCTGAAGAGCAGTGGCACTATCATAGCTCACTTCAGCCTCGAACTCATTGGGCTCAAGTGATCTTCCTGCCTCAGCCTCCCTAGTAGCTGGTATTACAGGCATGAGCCACTCACCGACTCAACTCAACATTTGTATGAGTATTCCTTTTCCTTGTTCAGTCTTCAAGTGCTTAACTTTTGAGAGCAGTGAAAAGTCCTCTTCTCCCAAGTTTAATCACTTCTCCTATAAAATCTCATCCATATGCTGACACTTCTAATAGTTTCTTTTACTTTTTTGTTTCACTGACCTAATCCTGAATAACCTTAAATTGCTGCTTTCATTACTTCTCCTTAACTTCCCCAAACCTCTCTGCAAACTTCTAATTCCCATTCTGCTGAATGCGTAGGTTGTTGAAAACCGCGGCGTTGGAAAGCTTTGATAGAAATGTTGGAGCTCTTATTTCTCCGTTTCTCCAGCTCTTATTTCTCCAATGTTAATACTTTTGGTCCCATTATTACAAATTCTAACAAGTCTGCGAAAGCTGAAACTGACTTCGCCAAGGTGACCAAGCTTTCCTTTTTTTTTTTTTTTTTTTTGAGACAGAGTCTCGCTCTGTCGCCCGGGCTGGAGTGTAGTGGCGCGATCTCGGCTCACTGCAAGCTCCGCCTCCCGGGTTCACGCCATTCTCCTGCCTCAGCCTCCCGAGTAGCTGGGACTACAGGCGCCCGCCACCACGCCCGGCTAGTTTTTTGTATTTTTTAGTAGAGATGGGGTTTCACCGTGTTAGCCAGGATGGTCTCGATCTCCTGACCTCGTGATCCGCCTGTCTCGGCCTCCCAAAGTGCTGAGATTACAGGCGTGAGCCACCGCGCCCGGCCCAAGATGACCAGACTTTCTTAGCGTTCTCCACTCCTTCCCCGCTTAGATTCTAGAAAATAACTTTACCCTGATACTCTTCTAGTTTCTTCCCTCACCATCCTTTTTCCACGTTTTTACCTACGTTTCCAATTCACGTCATCCAACTCTACCTCCGTATTACTTCTTCTCATTCCGAATTAAAGTTTCCTGAAAGCACCACCGTCCTAGCACATACTCCAAAATTCCTGCATTGCCTTTTTCTCCCTCCTCTACTCTTGGGACAAGCAATTACAATTCCTTCGACACGCAACTAGCTCCATCTTCCCTTCTAGGAAACCTTCTCTGGCCTACCGAAGCACTGTTAATCACGCCCCTCTAGATTATTCTACTAAGGTAGCACTTGCTAAACTGTATTGCGTAGTAATCACTAATTACGTGTAGTTTCTCTTCACTGCTTTGCTCCTTCAAAGCAGGGTTTCTATTCTATTCATTTGAACCCTAACAGTATGCCAGGCATCGAACATTTGCTAATGTGGAGAAATAAGAGCTCCAAAATTTACTTCCTATCAAAGCTTTCCAACGCCGCGGTTTTCAACAACGTAAGCATTCGACACTCCAATTTGACAAATACCAGTGAATATCAGTTAATAAACTGGCTGGTGACCTTTGATGAGGCAAAAACAATATTTAAAATCAATTCCCCCTATCGCCTCTCCAAAATGGCATTTCCACAGTGAAGTTCCAGTAATTCTAGGTGGCGGGAAGCGCGCGCTCCGGCTACGAGGATCACACAACGAAGTTCATGTGGACGGCAGTGGGAGACACTGCAGGGATAGTTAACAGCATAAGCAACGACTAGTAAGCGCTCGAGAGACGGCGGACTACTACTCTGCAGCTGTCTCTTAAAATCACCGGCGCGCCTACCTGCTCTGGCGAGTTTCCTAGAGGGGCCGCTGAACTCACGTGACCCAACGAGCTACGTTTTCGCAGGCCAGGGAGTGGGCAGTTATCCCAGTTGGGCCTTGAGAATGTTAGGCAACCGGGGTTGCTACGCCGAAAGGTGAATGAAGGATGGGGAACAGAGACGGCCAGTCTCCGTTCCAGTTTCACTGGAAGCCAGAGGGTGCAGTCTCGACAGAGGAACAGTGAATGGAAGCTTGGGGAGCGCGGGGCAATCTAGGCACTCCCGCCGTCCTCCGGAATTGACTCAGAAGCTGGACTGACAGAGCCCTGAAAGTGAGGAAACTCAAAGAGGCGCTTGGGACCGATGTGGGGACCACTCGCGCCAACTGCTGCTTACCGACAACTGGGAACCAGAAGCCGCAGAGACAGACGCCGCCGCCATCTTTCAGCCTGCCCAGGGGGGTCTCCGCACCTTGGGGGCGGTCTGGGTTCTCGTGCTCTTCTCCAAGACTCGGGAGCCGCCCACCAGGGGCGACCCTGGGCTGAACCCCTGATGGAAAAGGGCAACGGTGCTGGTGCTCGGCTTGGAAACCCCTGCCACACACCCCCTCAGAGCCGCCTACGCTCACACCGTACACAGAAAAGGCAACACGTCCTAACGGACGTCTTCCCTAGCCAATCAAAACAGCAGACGTCTTTTAGTAGCAGGAGAGAATCCGCCTCTTCCCTGGTGACGTCACAAGGTAGCGCGTAACTGGGCCTGCTGGGGGCCGACAACGCCGCGGGCTACTGGCCGGCTCTGCGGGGATTCTACGGTGGGGCGGGTCTCCTCCAGTAAGAAGCGTGGGCGAGTAGTGTTGTCGCCAGTGGCAACCGAACGGAGTAATGGAGATAAAACAAAAGCGAAGGCGAAGTTAAAGCACTCCACGAGTTCCCTCGGATTAAACGCAGGAGAGAGCGTGAGTTTGCCTCGGGGACGCCTCTCCAGGTGAAGTACTTACCTTTTGGCCAATAACAAATAGGATTAGGAGGGACTTAACGACTTAGTCCAATAGAAAGCAAGGATAAAAAAGTTGCGGCAGAGAACGAGCCTTTCGCCAACATTTGCCCAATTGGATTGGGGCGCTCTCACCCAAACCTGGGACTGGCTGTTAGAAATAGCCGCGACCGCAGACCTTTGGGCGGGGCAGGTTCAAAGCGGATTTCGCGCGCTGAGAGCTCCGGGCTCTCATTGGCCGGCGACATCCTCCCTTTGTGGGCGCTCCAGGCGTCGCGGAAGTTGGAAGTTGGGAGGAGCCACCGAGTGACGCGTGGCCTCCGCAGCCAATCAGGGATGGGGAAGGGAGGCCGAGAAGGAAGCGGATCCGCGGTCGCGCAGCTAAACAGCAACCCCTACCCGCTTCGTCTCCCTCCGCCGCTATCGGGGCCTAAGCGGGAGCGGCTGGCACGGCGTCACTGGGTGGGCTGGGGCGGAAGTGGAGGCGGAGGGAGACGGTGGCGTCGTCCGCGGGGCCCTGGGCTCTGGCGGCGAGGCCCTGGTGGGCGCGAGGCAGGGGGAGGGGGAGGAGGAGGAGCCCGCGGCCCGGGCGGCGGCGGCGGGTCTCGAGTTCTCCGTAGGGCCCCGCCTCGGAGCGGGCGGCGGCGGAGGAGGAGACTGAGGAGCAGGATGGCGGCCTCGGCCCTATACGCCTGCACCAAGTGTACCCAACGCTATCCCTTCGAGGAGCTCTCCCAGGGCCAGCAGCTCTGCAAGGTCCGTGGCCTCCGGGAGGAGGGCGGGATGGATGTCCTCGGTCGTAGCCGGAGGGGGCCGGGTAGCCGCTGCACTGCAGCCCCTCTCTCTTTGCCGGCGCCTCGGGGGTTTGGGAGTCTGGTGTCCCCGCCTCCCCACTCGGGGACCCCTTTTTCTGGGGGCTTGAACATCAGCTGGGAACGGCCCCTGAGAGGGAGGCAGAATCGTGCCCTCTTCCAGGCGGCCCGGGCGGGTGCCGAACCCCGTCAGCGTCTGAGGGGTCTCAGAGGTGGGGTTGAGTGAGGCAGCCACCTGTCTATACCGCAGAGACCCAGGGGTGGAGATGTTTTCATCTCGGTTTTCTGCCTAGTCTGTCCTCTTCTTCCACCAGGAGGCAGGGGACGATTTTTGCACTTTCTTGCTAGGAACCCGAAGCCGCAAAGCTGATGGCATCCTTCTTCCCTGTCCAGGAAAGCGAAGCGACTGGTTTGGGAACAGAATGCTCTGATTTGGAGCTCCTCCCATCCCATTAAAGCCAGGATGCTGTCTGTGAGCAACGGTGCAAAATAATAAGTAGTTTCACATTTAACCAATCCTTGAAATCGGCCCTGACAGCTTTCTTAATTTGTCTGTAATATATCCCACGTCTACTAAAGACAAAGACACCTATGCCTTCCCTGAGGAATTATATTGTGATTGGCCACTTATATGATAAAGCATCCAGTTCCTTACGTTGGGGCCAGGTTTTATCAATATTTTAGACATTTAACTAGGTTGGGTAAACAATTTTCTACCAGAAAAGTGACATTTGGGACTTTCAGATAGATACCGACTAATGTATTGTCTTATTACAGGAATGTCGGATTGCACATCCTATTGTAAAATGTACTTACTGCAGATCAGAATTTCAACAAGAGAGGTTTGTATACTGAACAGTTTTTGACTGTTAAAGACAAGTGTTGTCTGTATGGAATATTTGGGGGTTGTAATCCCATATTTTTGTGAAAGTATTTTTAAAAAATGGTTTAGCCCCAGAAATTTTAAGTTGTAAACCTTTTATACATGGTGGGAGAGAATGTTGCCAGAAAAACCAGGGGTTGTTAATTTACCGTTACACTTTATATGAGACAGAATAAATTACTATGTGGAAAATGTACAGCCTTGCTAATGAAAATGCAAATGTAAACAGTTACTGTTACGCTAAAAAAAAAAGGTAAAGCCTTAATGGACCTGAGGAAAAGTCTGTAGTGTTACCAACTGCCGTCCAAGGGTGAAATGTAGTAATTTGTTACATGGAAGAGGAGTAGTACGTAACATTTTTAACAGTTACTTCCGCTCTGAGAGTATATACAGAAAGTAGCCTCAGAAAAGAACAAATAATTTCTTCTTAAATAGGTGTGGGCATTATAATGTTGGACAATAGCCAAGTGGAGGGTTAGGTAGGCAGTGGTATTGTAATGCTGTGCATTAATAGTGGCAAGTGTGAAGATTTTGGAGCTATATAGGAAACATTGTGATGTTTTGTGTACAAAAAGAAATACACAATAAAAATGTATAAAAATATTTGTCTTAAGTTAATTTGGGTAAAACAACTCTGAAAAGATCCTTGTGTTTTTGAGAAAAATCCGTGGTCCATATTAGAGTAAGTTTTAAGTACTACAAATCTTTGACTCATTTTATTTTGACATTGTGCTAATTGCTTTAGAATGCTACATAAACATGATCTATATACAATTTCTTTTTCAGCAAAACTAACACAATTTGTAAGAAGTGTGCTCAAAATGTGAAGCAATTTGGGACGGTAAGTATGTCATGTTTTCATGTCATTGTTACCAGTTAATATTTTTCACAAAGCTGGACCTTTTAAAAAGTACATACTGCTGGCCGGGCGCAGTGGCTCACGCCTGTAATCTATCACTTTGGGAGGCCAAGGCAGGCAGATCACGAGGTCAGGAGATCGAGACCATCCTGGCTAACACAGTGAAACCCCGTCTCTACTGAAAAAAAAAAAAAAAAAAAAAATTAGCCGGGCATGGTCGTGGGCGCCTGTAGTCCCAGCTACTCCAGAGGTTGAGGCAGGAGAATGGCGTGAACTCGAGAGGCGGAGTTTGCAATGAGCCGAGATCCTGCCACTGCATTCCAGCCTGGGCAACAGAGCAAGACCCCGTCTCAAAAAAAAAAAAAAAAGATGTACTGCTGTGCTCTTATGTATTTCAACATACCATATTTTATGAAAGAAATCTTCCATAGATATTTTGATGGAAAGGTGACAACATTTAAAAACAGTCAAATTATATGCCTGTTTTACATGTATTGAATATCAGTGTGAAATTTGTGAAGCTATTCTTTAAAGATTCAAATATAGCAAATTCTTGGTTATGGAGAGCTTATCCATGAAGTTTGCGTGATCAGACTTTAGCCCACTTCAGAACGACCTCTTCAGAACTATTTTTATAAAACAGCACAATTCATACATTTTTTCACAGAAATCATGACCCAATCCTAGTACAAATTGTCTTATATGTATACTACAGTCATTATAGGTATATTATACCAATATTATTTATTATTGGTTAAAAATGCTAACTTTAATGCTTTAAACTGTCCTGAATCACTTTTGAATATCAAAGAAAATCAAGGTATGTTTTTATAGTTTATGTTGAATATGCTTGTCCCTATTTTTTTAAAGTTGAAAACTCACGGTATATATTCCTTACATGATTTGTACCTATATGTGATGAAAAGTTAACATTTTTTAAATAAATAATATGGTCACTAAGCTAACTAGGATATTAAATTAGTAGAAGTACATTTCCTCAAATTCTTGATTCATGAGACTTCTATACATGTGTACCTTTATTTTCATTCTTGGTAACCTTTTTGTGTGTCGTTTTTGTGTTATCTAACACTATGCAAATCACATATCTATTTCTCATGATCTTAGAGTAATAGTTTCATGACTAGAAATAAATATTAGTTGAATGCATAGAAACACCGTAAAAGTTATTGCGTATGACAGGGTAACAAACTTGACACAAAACAAATTTTTTACCTGAGTTTTCTTAATTCCAGAAATATGTCTAGAATACTGGATATGTGCTATGCAGCAAATATTTAATGTTTTTAAAAGTCTCAAAATATGTATGTTTTTCAGCCCAAGCCTTGTCAGTACTGTAACATAATTGCAGCATTTATTGGTACCAAGTGTCAGCGTTGCACAAATTCAGAAAAAAAGTATGGACCACCTCAGACCTGTGAACAGTGCAAACAACAATGTGCTTTTGATCGGAAGGAGGAAGGAAGAAGAAAGGTATGCTCTGTTTATGTTGTGACATCTTCTGGAAATTAAATGCCAAACAAGTTAGAAATTATGATTAATACACTGCTGAGACAGGATTTATTTTTTAGGTCCATGAAAGCAAGTAGTTAGAGGAAAGTGCAGGAATAGTGAGTTTTCTCCTTGTTTGCATGATACATAGATTCATGTATTATACTTTAAAAAATATTTTATGATGACTATTCTGTACTAGTTGGCTATCCCACATTTGGTTCAGGAGATTTAACTAATTTTTATTAAATAACTCACTTTACCCTTTTGCTGGTTACTTGACATTGCTTGTGTGAAAAAGATACCTAATGGCACATTGGCACATGAAATTCAGTTACTCTTGTGCCTTTTGATACAGGCTCATATTTGAAACTGTTGTTTGTTTTTGTCCTCCTGCAGTGACTTAATGTAATAAGTGTATGTGTTCATGTGGTAATTCCTTTGCCGATCAGCATTCACACAGGCCTCCTGTTGCCTATCAATTTTAGTTGATTTAGAGAATGACTACCGCTTTGAGGGGCTTCTTCAGGTCTCCCCACAGCAATGTATGTACCGCGTTGTAAGACATGTCCCACCAGCATGACTGGTACATGTACATCATGAAATACTGTGAATGGAATACATGTGAACAAATAGAAGATAAAAACTTGATACTATTTTTAGAGGGTTAGTCAGTACTTTCGGAAAGTCTCCTCTTTTCTTTGACACAGGTACGATTGATCCTAATTATTTGTGGTAGGTCTTTAAAGTTCCCACAATGAATACAGTAGTACTCACCTTATCCATGGGAGATACCTTCTAAGACCAGTGGATGCCTGAAACTGGGGATAGTAAAGAACCTTACTATGTTTTCTTCTGTACGTACATGCCTACAATAAAGTCTAGTTTTTTAATTAGGTATAACGAGATTAATAAAAATAATAAAATAGAACAATTGTATTAGCATACTCTAGTTACAGTTACATAAATGTGGTCTTTATCCCTTAGAATACTGTATCATATGTAATATTTTTAGACTAAGGTTGACCATGTGTAACTGAAACTGTAGATTGGGGGAGTACTGTATTGAAGCATTGCCTGGGAGAAATATAGGATTAAGTTCATGTCTCCAGTAATAACATGTTGGTCAGTTGATCCAATACATAACCTTATTTTGTTTGTGTTCCTGTTTTGAAGATATGTCATTTAATATATACTGTTGATTGGGCATGGTGGCTCATGCCTGTAATCCCAGCACTTTGGGAGGCCGAGGTGGGTGGATCACGAGGTTAGGAGATTGAGACCATATTGGCTAACACGGTGAAACCCCGTTTCTACTAAAAATACAAAAAATTAGCCAGGCGTGGTGGCAGGCGCCTATAGTCCCAGCTACTCAGGAGGCTGAGGCAGAGAATGGCATGAACCCGGGAGGCAGAGCTTGCATTGAGCCGAGATCATGCCGCTGCACTACAGTCTGGGTGCCAGAGCGAGACTCCGTCTCAAAAAATAGATATATTATATACATATTTATAATGTGTATGATATATATGTTTATGTAATATATGATATATAGCACATATGTAAGATATATATCACATATATTGCGTATATGTTTTATATATATGTACACACATAGTCGATTAATTGCATTCATGGCCAACAGCGCTAAGAGTGCCTGAATATAACTTATGTAACACATGTATTTTCTCTGTAAGACACATCACAGCCTTTGTAGCTTTCTTTTTCTATTTTTAAGTTTGGTGGTACATGTGTACTTTTATTATATAGGTAAACTTGTGTCATGGAGGTTTGTTGTACAGATTATTTTATCATCCAGGTATTAAGCCTAATATCCATTAGTTATTTTTCCTGATCCTTTCCCTCTTCTACCCTCCACCATCTGATAGGCCGTAATGTGTGTTGTTCCCCTCTGCGCGTCCACGTGTTTTCATCATTTAGCTCCTACTTGTAAGTAAGAACATGCAGGATTTGGTTTTCTGTTCTTTTGTCAGTTTGCTAAGGTTAATGACTTCCAGCTCTATCCATATTTCTGGAAAGGGCATGATCTTGTTCTTTTCCATAGCTGCATAGTATTCCATGGTGTATACGTACCACGTTTTCTTTATCCAGTCTACTAACGATGGGCATTTAGGTTGATTCTATGTCTTTGCTATTTCACATTACAACTTTCTTGAGCCTAGGAACACTATACAGCACTTTGGCATTACTCTTTGGGACGGCAAAAACTCGAAAAACATAGCACTAAATAGACTGAAAAGGATACTTGTCTGAGAGGTGAAATAAGGCAGAGCGTCACCTTGTTCCACCTCAGCTATGAATGTATGCTATTGGGTGGCACAGATTTTTGACCACTCTGTGTATGTGTGCAGTGGCCACAAAAGTGCTGCAAGTCTTGATTTTTGGGTTACAGATACATTTACTAAGTAGGCAAATACATGAATAGGAAATGCAAGAATAATGAGAGGCAACTGTGTATGTCATTTAGGTGCTTCTGTTTTTCTGTAAATTTACAATACTTACTGTAGTGAAAAATACTTTATTAGTAATTACACAGTGATTTAAGAATTCAGCCTATATGTCTTGGAAGTATATCAATTTATGCTTATTCTTCTGGAATAAGAAAAAATGTAACTTTTTCTTCAAATTAAAAATGCCTCAAAACTAATGGAAATCCGTATGTCATCCTCATCAGTTTTATAAGTATTTTCCCAAGTTTCAGAAAAGTCCAATTTTATTTCTATTTTGCAAAAAGTCCGTGAATATGTGCATACATGCATTTGCACATATTGCATGTGAAATATAGGTGGAAGTTGGGTGGTTTATCTTACCTGGTTTCATTTACAGCCAGTTTATATGGGTACATTTAATTTACCACGTGTTTTCTTAAAAGGTTGATGGAAAGTTATTATGCTGGCTCTGTACTTTATCGTACAAAAGAGTTTTACAGAAGACGAAAGAACAGAGGAAGAGCCTGGGATCTTCACATTCAAATTCATCATCTTCATCTCTAACTGAGAAAGACCAGCATCATCCAAAACATCATCACCACCATCATCACCATCACCATCGTCACAGCAGTAGCCATCACAAGTAAGTACTTTGAAATCATATTTTAAAAACTCATCCTGGCATTTTAATGCCATTTATTGGTGTTTACTTCTTGCAAATGTTCACTATGTGCTAGTCTAGTTTCCATTTTACACAGTAAGCATCTTGAGTGTCTAAGACTGTGTCTCCATTTTATTCAGTGTATAATGTTACCTACATGGAATATGTTTAGCTGTTTACCTTAATAGAGATAAGACATTTAGGAAATTAATATATAAAACTATAACCATATAAAGTCAAAATACAAGTACATCAGTTTTAAATAATTTATCAAAAGCCTCAGTATTCTTTTTTTGTTTAAATAATTAAGGTTTTATTTGAAAAATTATAATTTATCTTAGTCGTCAATTTGTTTTAGTAAAAACAAACCAATGACTGGGTTTGGAGAACATATTTTAATACTATAGTTTGTTACTATGATAGAAGCATTTCTAATCTTTGTGGTCCCCAAAATATGAGAAATGTTTTTAACTAGTGATACTTTGTGTTTTTTCAAACATATATTTAGGAACTCTACTTAAATACAGACAACTGTAGTTTTCCCTCAATATGTTTGAGGGATTGGTTCTGGAACCCCCTCATAGACCAAAATTTGCATATACTCCAGTTCTGCAGTTGGCCCTGTGGAGTCTGCCTATAGGAAAAGTTGGTCTTCTATGTATGCAGGTTTCACATCCTCCAAATACTATATTTTTGATTTGTATTTGGTTGGAAAAAAAAAATTCCCATATAGGTGGTCCCATACAGTTCAAACCTGGGATGTTCAAGGGACAACTGTACTTGATTTTTAAAGTGACCTGTGCGGGGAGTTATGTAGTAGTAGTACCTTAACCCTTGATGTGTGTGGTATAAAGGTTTTTTAAAATGCAGTTTTAGTCTTCATGGAAAAATCAAGAACATAAAAATTAAACTGATAAGCACAAATTAAAATAGAAAAAACAGGGACATATGGCATGCCCATTTTCAGAAGAATTTATTGTTTGTTCCTAAATTTTTCTGAGTCTTTAAAGTTTCAGATAGTTACTTAAAACAGAATTTACAAAAAACTGATGCCCACCTCATTTTGGAACACATGCAGTATTTTAGGGATGTAATGTAGTTCTAGCTAAATAGTAAGATTTGTTCTAAACTGTATTCAATCACCTATTAGATTATGAGGTTATGTTGAGGTTAGTGATGTTTAATTCTACCATGTTATTGTAGTGCTGTCTAAATGTAGTGGTAGAATAAAATGCCGTGCCTTCTCTTCTGGCTGTTTTGAAGAAATCTTGTGATCTTTACGTCAGAGTATCTCAAGAAGCAAAGGAATATAAGTCTACATTGTTTTTGCTTCTTTCTTTAAGAAAAAATATGACAAAATGACTATATACCATAATAGCATACGTCAGACCTACTCCTGAGACTCCCAAAATGTCTCCTTTTCCTATTTACAGATAAATTTGTCTTAGCATTATATAAAAGGACACAATCAGATTATGTTTGTGAAGATTGAAGTATGTGACAGCAACTTAATTTTTTGAAAGAATGACAGATTTCAAAAAGAAAGGGAAAGAGAACGGTATTGAAAATGAAAGTCTTCAATTTTTTACTTTTTGTTACTTACGAAATACGAACACTTTTCTATTTGATGATTGTTGACCATTTGATGAACAGTTAGTTTGTAGGGTCCTATCTTAAGTTCAGTAGATCAGAATGAAAATAAGGAGCATTCATATTGTGATAGATGGTGATCGGCAGGGGTAGGGGATGTGATTCTAAGGTGGCACTAAGGTGGGTCTGAATCTAGGAATGGACAACCTTCAGAAAGCTAAGATGGGAATTCCGAGTGTTTCTGTCAGTCATATTAATGTGATTATTATTAACTTTGAGATATGGTTAGTGCTGTTAGTTCATGTATGGCTTGTTGTGCTTATAATGAAATTTGTGAGGGGAAAAAAAAGACAACTGCCTTCCTCAGTAGGATTTCCATTCATTCACAAGTAAGAATAACTCAGTTGATGGAATTGTTGCTATTAATATTTTTTTCCCGACTTGGTACTTGTTTACAGCTGAGTCTTTAGGTCTGTTTTTTTCTTTTGCTTAAAAAACTTCTGCAGCTGAACCAATAGTAAATTTTAGACACAGGTGAACATGTGTGTATATATGTATATGTCTATTTTGTATATGCTAGCACTGTACTAAGTGCTTTTACGTATATAACTCATTTAATGCTCATATCAGTATAAGGTATGTATTACATATAAGGGAACCAAGGCTGGGGATTTTAAGTAATTTGCATAAGGTCACAGCTCAGATCTTCTAACATCTTCTACATTGTATAAAAACACGGCATGTGGTTCATAGAAGATGCTCTCTACATGCTGAGTGAATAAGCTAGGGGTTAGTGAAGCATTGACTGATATGCAAGTTTAGGAGGAAAAAAGTGTAGGATTTATGGTGAATTATAAAGTGATTATTAGTATTATGACAAAATAGAAGAGTATTACAGTATTATGAGTAAAAGTAAAATCATTTGTTACTATGAAATTTCTCAATAGTTTCAGTGTTAACTTCTCCAGATTACTAAGTAAAGAGAGATCTACGGACTTTGGAGAGGATTCTTAAGAAAACTGGGAAAGAACCAAAGAAATCAATATATTTCCCCTTTTAAATTGATACACTATTCTGAGCAACTTGAGTTACTCCAAAAGAAGAATCTTTACTTTGGATTATTAGGAAAGCCTTAACTTTAAAGATACAAATTTTGTGTCTGAAATAGTAAGGACGGGCAAAGTACAGTGATACCTAAACTTTATAATCTTAGAATCTTGTTGTGGTAGTTTTTGTGCTTGTGTAACCCACCCTTTGTATGATATTAAATTGAACTGTGGAGATCCTGATTAAAAAGAATTCTTGAAGAACTTAAGATGGTTAGTAGTCATTTGATTAAAATTTGTCTCATCAGAATGTGATTTATTCAATATATATTAGCTTAGTCTGAAAACTTAAATACCCCTTTCTCTGAACAAAATATTATAAACATAAAATGTGTATCCATCAAGAATGAATGTTAAATTTAGATGTACTAAATAAATGTCGTTATTAGATGTCATTTGTGTATTTTTCAGAATCAGCAATCTAAGTCCAGAACAAGAGCAGGGACTGTGGAAACAGAGGTAAATACATTGCTGTATTTTCTGAAGTATTTTGAAATGTATGTTTATAAATGTGATATCTCTTCAACTTTGTTACTTAAGACTTACCAAAATCAGTATTTTCAGTAATATTTTAGGGGAAGATGAATAACTTATCATTTGCTTTCTCTGTCCTTTTTACTCTAACTATTCTTATTAATGTTTGGTTTCAGCCATAAATCCTCTGCAGCAATTCAGAATGAAACTCCAAAGAAAAAGCCCAAATTGGAATCTAAGCCATCTAATGGAGATAGGTAAAAATGAATTCTTTTAGTGTTGTGAAAATTCAACTTAGTTGAATAGTTATGGTTGAATGCCAGTTATTACTAGATAAAAAAAAAAATAGAAACATGTATTTTCTACATTGACTTGAGTCACCTAGAAGAATAAACATAAATTAGTTTAAAATTTTTAGCTTAATTTTGGCAATAAGAAAGTGGCACTGAACTATGTTGTTCTATTTGGGAAATAAATTTGGGTTTTGAAGAAACAAATTTGGAGAACATTATTTTTATCTTTATTCTTCAGTGAAACACAAATCTAATTGTGATATTTTAAATTGACCTGCCTAGAAAATGTTTTTAGATTAAAAATATTATGAGCGTTACTTTGTTTTAGTTCATTAGCCAAAAGTTTGCTGATGTTACTGTACAAATTGGCTGCCTATTGCTTTACACTAGAAGTATTGACCCCCTAAAAGCTAATACTGAATTATATTTCTGCAGGTGTATGTAATGTGTGCCATTAGTAAGGTAATTTGCCAGTTGCATCCATTTCTGTCAGGTACATATTTTTTTGCATTAGCCTTAAGGATGTTTGTGGAATTGTCTAATTTATGCAATTTGAACACCTGCTAATTTTCCTTCTACTTCATTTAACTGTGTTTTACTTTTTTCTTTTTAGTAGCTCTATAAATCAGTCAGCAGATAGTGGGGGAACAGACAATTTTGTCCTTATAAGTCAACTGAAAGAAGAAGTGATGTCACTTAAGCGTCTCTTACAGCAGAGAGACCAGACCATTTTAGAAAAAGATAAAAAGGTAAGATCATGGTTCATTGAAGCCTGGTAAGAATTATGTGTTGACTGTTGCTTGATAATCACAAATTTTATTAGACTTTCTTTAATAATTTGGTAATGTTTGTTGGTTTGTTGTGCATGATTTTTATAAGACAAATTACAACCCCCCCGCCGCTGAAGCCGTCTAATGAAGATAGGTAAAAGTGGTCTTTCAGAATTTTAGTTCTAAGAATTAACTGAGCTTAATTAGGATAGTAATTTCTAAACTTTAATTTTCAGTAAGCATGTAATTTAAAAATAGGTCTAATACCTAATAATTTAAAGATGAGATGTAAATGGAATATTTTTAAAACTTTTTTAAGAATGTAGTTTGAATAGTCTTTGATATTCCATTAATATATATCAATCCAGATCAAATAACTGCTGAAAAGTAATAGTATGGGAATTTCCTGTAATAGTAATCAGCAATAGATGTCTAAAAGGTCATTGTGTAGGAAGTAAGTGTACTTATTGGGACTTTATCAGTTAAATCAAGAAGAATATTAAAATATGTTCATTTAGTGAAAAGAGGGATATTAACAGAATTATAGAAGGATTTAAGGTCTTGTGCTGTGAAATTAGGTTGGCATAATAGTGGGCAGGCATGGAACAGGAAACAATTTTGAAGTAATTTAGCCATGCTTAGATTCAAATCCCAGTTCTAATATTTTCTGTGTGACCTAAAGCAGAATGTGTAATTCTTTGGGCTTCAGTTTTCTCATTTAAATGAGAGCATTAATACTATCTCAAGTGATGGTTGTGATGATTAATGAAAATGCAAACTATTTATTATAGCTCCTGGTATGTATAAGTGCCCATAGGGGCTATTACTGTTTGATCATCTTTTGTACTTGTTTTATGGTGCCAGACAATGTAGTTTGACCTGTATCAAATTTATTATGCAGTGGAACACTAAAATCATTTCTTTTAAAAGAATAAGACCTTATTACGAATACATATATGAATTATATCCATCTCTGAGTCTGTGCTTGAGTCTGTGCTGAGTTGGCTTTTACTTCTGGCATTCAATAATTTTTGATACATTTTCCCACACCTTGATGGTTAGTGGGCTTAATTTGTTCTAATACATTTGTACCTTACTTTAAGCAAATTCAGTACATGAAAATTAGGAGTGCCGTATAAGATAAAAATAGAATAGTTACAGGTGTCTTTGTCTTATAGTTCTTTTTGATTGACAGCATTTTTTAAATTAATGAGCCTTTATGGAAATTTGTCCTGTGTACAAAGTTTTAGAGACAAGCCAGGTATATCTGCATTAGCCTTGAGAAAAGTTGAATAAAATGCCGAGTTTACTGCAAAATAGCAATGATTTCAAAACCAAGTAGTAATCAGTTATAGAATATTGACTGTTAGATTTTTCTTTCCTCTCTAGCATAAGAGGTACTAACTTTGTATTGTGCAGTTAATTGAAGTTTTCTGCTTTTGTTAGTGTTCCTCTTTAAAAAAACCGAAGCACTAATGGGGATTGAAATCAGCATTGTTGTAAGGAAAATCCTAATTGTAGACCTAAAATAACTATACATTTGCAGCTTTTTCTTATTAATCTAAGACGACCAAGTTATTTTCCTGAATTGATTTCACAAAGTTATTCAATGACTTCTAGAGCCAGACACTGAACTAGATCATGATGATACAAAGATGAATAAGACATAATTCTTACTTTCCAGAAAAGTTCATAGTCAGGAGGCAACTCACAGTGTGGTGAATAGAGTAATTGTCTTAGCTGATCTGGTGTAAATTGGCATTTCAGAACAGGAAATCTTTTGTGATTAGAGAAAGTTGAGAGAGAGAGAGAACTTAGTTATACTTTGAATTGGACAAAAGCAAGAGTTTTTTTTTTTTTTTTTTAATAAGAATATAAGACTCCATGATTTTCTCTATTTTTGCTGTTGTATGTCTTTCAGTTTACTAGATACTGGGTAATTACAAAGGAGAATGTGTAAACCTTTAAAGCTGGCATAAAGAAAAACCTTAAAAAATAAACTGGAGTTGCTTCTGCATGGTTCTAATATGAAATTACATAATAACTTATTTAGTTGGAAGTCATGAGATATACTTTTACGTATGTCATTTATGAAAAAATTATCATGTAGCTTTCTTCCTCAAAGCACTGATTTTTTTCTTGTATTTGTCTAATTTAGGCCATATTTTATAGTAACCTTCTTTCTTTTCTCATTCTGTGTTGTATTTCTGTGCTGTGTTCTCTATTTTTGCCTCAAGTGTTAGGTGGTATTGTGTACATAATCCTGGACATAAATTAAAAAATAAAAACAGTGTAGCTTTTGGCTGAAAAGACTATTCCTTTTTGTATTACCCAGTGTGAAACTTCTTTCTTTAAGCATTGAAAGATTATTTTACCCTTAAGCTAATTTAAATGTATATTTTGTTTTTACTATTATTGAAGTACATTTTTAAATGAGGCATTTTCCCAGTTATTAGCTGTTAAGCTTTTTTTGTTGGCATACCAGTTGCCAAACTATTTCCAGTCAAGCCATGTTTAGGAAAAAAAGAAAATTCAGAAGTTTTACTGATGGTCAGGTATTAACATTAAAATTATACTATTGTAAAGCAGATAGACTTCATCATTTCATAAAACAAATTTTAGATAGCTTGTACAATTCAGGAAACAGGAGTTAACATCTTCCACTTTTGTAATGAAATGTGAGTTTATTGTGAAAGTTACTTAAATTGTGTGTTTGTATGTGTGCAAATATATACATATATGTCTTTTTTCTTTAATCTCTCAGTTAACTGAACTAAAAGCAGACTTTCAGTACCAAGAGTCTAATTTGAGAACAAAAATGAACAGTATGGAGAAAGCTCACAAAGAAACTGTGGAACAACTTCAGGTAACTACCATCATTTACGTAAAATGTTAGGCAAGGAGGGCTACACTTGAGTAATAGCATTCGTTGACTTAGATTGTTATTGGTAGCCCTATTTTGTGCATAGTTGGTGCATTTCAGTTTTGATTTTGACTTTATAATCATTTTTGATCTTGATCCCATTAGAAATTGTTGTTTGAAATTACTTGAAGTGTGATTCAGTACTTTAATCTTGAAAACTTTTGCCTAAACTTCAAGTGGAGTTTTTGGAGGAGGGTATCATTTGAGGAGTATGTTCAATTGATTATTGGGCTTAGAGCAAAAAATTAAAAATCAGATTCATGAAACTAAGGTGAAAAGCAGGTCTTCAGTAGCAATCATTCTTCGTATTAATATTTCCTTCCAGATAATGGGAAGGTAGATGGGTGTATAAAACCAATTCTTAAGGACCTCGAGTGGCAAAAATGTATGCAAAGCAAGAGAATTTACTTAACCTGCGTACAGTGGTTTGCAAAGTACCAAATAGGGTTCTGCTAAATGCTAACAGGTAGTGATCCACCTGAACCTCAGAGTGCTGCAAAGTAGCATTTTAAGTATACAGAACAACTCAATGGTGAAGTCAGGAGTCACCACAGTAACAATCTGATGTCTGGCATGCAGAGATGGTGAACATCCAACATGGGTATGGAATGCTAACTATATTAAGCTTGTTCTCATCTAGGTTTCATAAATTTAGAAATTGGACCACACTAAATTAATTACATGTTTTCTGTGATTTATATAGTGTCACATTTGTAGAATTAATCTTTAGTAACAAAATTTTTAAGGTGTAAGAAATTTTAAATGTTAAAAGAATAGAAGATGGCAGCACACAGATTTCAGACTTGGGAGAGTACAGCTTCAGAAGGAAGGAGTTACTACTGCCCTGTTTCATTTTGTTTTTTCACATTGTAACACCAAGAGATATTTGCTGTTCCTTTCTTTTGGTTTTGTATTGTTCATACTTCTTTGCAAGTAGCTTAAATGAGTAGGGCTTAGGAACTTGCTGAAATTCGAGGTACACATTGTCTGGTTTTAATCCCTATCATACTATTATAAGATTGTTGAAAGGGAACCTCATGTAGAACCTGGGACATAGTAGGCATTCAGATAATTTGTTGACTAAGTGGTGATTTATGGAAATGCCCATATCATATATCAGATTCTTATATATTAATGTTTTTATCCACCAGCAAGTATTATTTTTAGTTTTATGTTATTCCTATTTTTCTTATTCAGTTATAAATGCTGAATGGTTACCTGGAACAAAATCTTCCACCTGATGATCCTTGATTTAATGTAATGTAACCAAAGCTCTGAAGTAAATCCAGAATGAGATAACAGAATAACTGCAAGAGGTTCTTAGATATGTTTTAACTTAGTGCTCCCCACTGTTCAAAAGAGCAGTTTGTGTTTTGGTTTTTCTTTTTTAAAATCATAGTTGCAAATATATGGGGTCTTCTTTGACTTAGCCTAATTGATATCTTAAGCCTACCTCCTCTTGGTAACTGAAGTTTCATATAATGTAAAAGTAACTAATATTTAAATTTTGACATGATTTTACATATGCTGTCTTACTTGTTACAAAAACTGAGTTATGTGATATGCCCATTTTACAGAGGAAACTGTGATCACATAGTAAACAGTGACATAGAAATCTCCATCTTCTGACTCCAGTTTATCTTTACTTTTCCCTGTTCTACACTAGTTCCCAACACTTCAGGTTCCTCAGGTTTTCTATTTCATCCTTCCTATCAGGCCACTTCCCTGATTTTTTTGTGTTATAACTAGAGACAGTCTGTCATAGCTGAGTACCATCTTTTTACCTCACTTCCTTTGGCAACCAATGGTACTAGTAGGATTCTTTACCGAGGTGAGGAAACAGGTAATTTTTTTTTAATCTTTATGTAATAAGGAATTGAATCCTGTGACACAAGATGGATCTTGCTCTAATAGCTAGTAAAATACTTTTAACTACCAAACCTACGACAAAACACGGAACATCACATGAAAATATTATTCAAAATGTCACCCCAAAATACCCCAAATATTGAAAATACTAAGATATCAAGTAAAAACTCTTATTCACTTAATTAGGTAAGTTGTTAAGAGGAAAAGGGACCTAACATCTGAGTGCCTTCTGTGTACCAGGAACTGTGTTAGGCTAAGTGTTTTATATATTTGATAAGTTCCTTTAACTCATTTTGAGTTTGGATGGTGGAGTTACTGTGTTACAAATGAGAAAATATGCTCCAGGTTATGTAGCTGGTTAGTAAGCCAGGATTTAAAGCAGGATCTGTGTAATTCTTAATTCTGATATTCTTTCCTTTAGACCAACATGTCTAAACTTTAAAACTTAGCTTTCTTAAGAGTCTGTAAAGAATTTCATTGATTTTCTTTTTTTTTGGCTGGCTGCAAAATGAAGTAATTTTAGGATAAAAAAATTTAAGTGTATATATATTGAAATATTGCATTATAAAATTCATTTTTAAGGTATTCAAATTAGAATAAATTTGGACTTGTACTTAACAATTGTGTTAATTTACCTTGAAGACTTCTTTTCTTATGTAATTTATTAAGAAATATCTTTATTAGTGATATAAATATATTAAAAGCAAATTGGAAATTAGCTACTAAAGCATTAAATGGAAAAATTGCTTTGAAGACTTAATGTTCAAATTATTTTGTACTTAAAATATGAAAGTTATAAACACTTTTTATTTCTTGATTGAGATAACTTGGAGATTCACAATTTTAACTGTTTTGTATCAGTATAAACATTTTTACATAAATATAACTTACAGATCTAGTGGAGATCTTTTTGAGTCAAATTTGCAGACTCAAAATTTGAAATTGATACTGAATTTGAAATTGAAGTTTTTCATTACCACCTTAGTTATTAATAACCACTGAATAGGAAAGTCCTATTATGCATCTGAACATAAAAAATGATTTGACTTGCACACATAAGATAGTACTGAGAATATTTGCATTTTGGAGGTCATGGGTGTTAATTAGCAAGAGTGATTGGAGAAGGGTGGGGAAATGGAAGAATAAAGTTTGAAAAAGGTTATTTCATGAAACCACTTTAAGATGGCATACAGAGAAGGCAGAGTGTTATCTGGCCATAAAAAGCTAAAATTAGAATAAAATATGAAGTACTGAGGTTAAAAAAGTCTTGTCTAGATAATAAAAATTCCTGAAACCTGTGAAGGAAAATGGTGTTGAAACATAAGTCAGAGGATATCTTTTTAAAATGTGTTAATTTTAGGGGAGTACTCTATTTTCATCACTTCCCCCATTTTGGTTCAAACTACAAAAATGCTTGATCATTAATGTATTTGTATATATAGGGATCCTTACTTATCTAAGTTTCCACATTTAAGAGACTGAATAAGGTGACAGAGGCAGTCAAAATGTGAAAATATTGACTGTACTTACACATTCCTCCTCACTAAACTAGTGATGGATGGACATTTAGTAATGAAATTCAAGTCAGATGATGAAATGAAATTTTGAATCTTTGCAAAAATTCAAGCTTTCATGAAATAGGAAACAATGATGTGGAACTGTATGTCAGATGACTGTATAGTAATTAAAGTAACAAGAATGAGTGGTTCTGATGGGTGCTTTAAAAAAAAATTGAGTATCATTGGGTGCATTTGGCAAAGTAACAAATTCTGAGTATTTTTTGCAAAAATGACCTCTTACGCTTGTTCTACAAGAGAGTAAACATAGAAGAAAGATCTTATACAGCTTGCCAGGAAATATTCCTCCCAAATCTTGATTCATTGTTTGATTTTATTAATTGTAAATTACAACTTATTTTCATAGTTTTCATGTTTTTAAGATGAAGGGCCAACACCTTTTCCCTTTTAAAATTTAGACCTTCTTTTAAGTGGATTCACTTCGTTTCCTTTTTTGTAACCAATTGTGCATCTT
Organism: Macaca fascicularis; assembly: GCF_037993035.2. NCBI lineage: Eukaryota > Metazoa > Chordata > Mammalia > Primates > Cercopithecidae > Macaca > Macaca fascicularis. Next base: position 94,786,326 of record NC_088388.1, on the reverse strand, counting down.
TGGACAACAATTATATTAATAATGACATTTACAAAGCGGGATGAACCAATCTAGAATTTTCCTTCTGCATGTTCATCCTTAAAGAGATGATTGTAAATGTATCAACTCTTTCATTTAATGTTAGTGCTTTAGTGAAACATTTATATAAATGAAAACAGTATTAAATAAGTAATATTCTTCATCATGACTTAATAATAATTCAAACATTTTTAATCTTGAATGTTTTTGTCTCCCACAGGCCAAAAACAGAGAACTACTCAAACAGGTCGCAGCATTATCAAAGGGTAAAAAATTTGACAAAAGTGGAAGCATACTAACATCTCCTTGAGAAAGTAATTTGTTTAGCATTTCTTCTTACAATGTAAATTTGGGGGAAAAAATTCTGTGAAGCCCTTAAATTCTGTGTAGTAGAAAAATATTTTTGCACACCAAATGAATTGGTGTGTTTCCTATTCACTTTTGTAATTGATATACAGCATTTTTTAAGTTGTAAAACATTGAAATAAAACTTCAACTGGTTTGAAGTAACTTTTTAATTATTTGATATCCAGGAACTTTTTTGCCAGCAATAGTATTAAACAGTTGTAAAGGAGTGCATGAGTAGTGCTCTTTATAAAACGCAACATGCAATAATAGAGTAGGTATGGTTTAAGAAGTCAGAGCAGCAGGGTTTTTTTGTTTTGTTTTTTTGTTTTACACTATGCTAATTTCAGACAAACAGTTTTCAATTTAGAAATACAAAACTTTTAAACGCGAAAAATGGCGAACACTGGTTTTTTGGGAATTGTGTTTTTACTTTGCATCACATGAATTTAGGAGAAAATCATGGTGCTTTTATTAAATGAACTTTAGATATATGTAAATTTGTTTTTTAAAGTTACATCATTAACATTAGTAACCTAGCATTTTCATTATTGGTATAGGAATTACTGTTTATTGTACAGTATCTAAGGTAAAATGTGTTTCTGTTTTGTAAAAACTACTGTAGATTTTTACTTACAAGTGCCTTTTGCCACCTAATGTTTTTATTTATAGGAATGCTGATCTTTTGTACATACAGTTTGTTTTAAAATCATGTTTAATAAATGTTTGTATATAAATGCATATGTACAGAAGCCTATTTCAAAAGGAAATCAAAGTTGCTAGTAAAATGTTTGAGATTACATTAAGAACTAACTGATAATGCATATAGATTTTAGAAAATTTTGTGATTTGTTTCTGTGTGATAAGGGAAGCTGTTGGTCTTTGAATTCATTTAATTATGTCAAAATAGTTCCCCAAAGAGTTAATTTTAAGTTGCTTCTTAAAGAGTAATTTTATTTTTTTTGTCATACGGCTTCATATTAATATTTTGTGAGTTATGTGTTTTGCTTTTTTATAAAATTTCTTTAAAATTGTAATGTTTCTACAACGATCCATATATCTGCTTTCCCTGTGTGTGGTTATCTAAGTTAATATTTATGTACACCATACTTAATTTGCAAATTTAAAGCAAATCTGAAAATTAATCTTTTTAATCCAGTCTGTGATAATCTTTGAATAAATTGGAATCTACTGTAAGATTCAGGCACTGTAAGTAAATTGTCCCAAAGTCTTTAAAATTGTCTATAAAAGGTTAAGGTAGGGTGGGATAGGTTATGTGAAGTTATTGACTAATTATATTCTGATCCAGCGGTTTTCAGCCTGAAATGGAATTTATCTCCTAGTTATTATCAGTTCAGAGTTTTAGTTTGATTTTAAAGTATTGCTAGATACACTGTATAGAGTGAGTTGCTTCTCTTAATAATTTATGGGCAAAGATAAATTTGCTTCATGTAAAACTGTTACTGAATTTATCAGTTTTAAAGGTTTTTATACAAGCATTGATTATGAATGTCATATCAAGATTGGCTTTCTTAAGAACGTATGATTGAAACAATTTTTTTAACATGACATGTGTTTCAGTAGACTGTTCTTATAGTTGCTCATTATAAAGTGATACCAAATAATTCTTTGTCCATTTTGAAAGCATAATATAGAGTAATTTTCAAGTGATAGAAAAAGATTCAGTTAGAATCTTGTAAACTAAACCAGTTTATTTTTATGGGATCTTCATGTAATAATTTTCTTAAATTTAGTACTCTCAACCATGATAGATAATGCCTTAACATGGATTTTAACGTTTGCAGGATTTGCTAAATTGATAAGATAGTTACTACCTTTCTTTGAAATTTGTAATGTTTTATATTCTTATTTCATAGCCATTTGTCAGTCCACAGTGGTCATTATGGTTTTACTTTGTGATAATTCTTATACCTTGTTGGAGAAACTACAAAAGAAAGCTGTCCTCGTCCTTCCCCTTAGCTAACATCAAAATTAAAAATAATATTAATGTTAGCCAACATTAAAATGAAGTTTGGAAGTTTAATGTTAGCTAACATTAACAGTCTAATAATTTAGCTTTGTAAATTCCAAGGCTAAAACCCTTTCATGGGCTTCACAGTATTTAATCCTAATTAAATACCCTTCTTTATTCCATGACCTTATTTTTATAACTTAAATTTTTTGCAATTGTATAAACTAGTTATTCAGTCCCAGTCCTGGATCTCTGTAGTGTTTTGACATAATAAACTGATATTCTTTAAATGTGGACCTGTAAGGAGATACTATGGTGTGGTGTATTGTGCTTTTAGCCTGTTTTCCACTATTAATTAGCATTTACCAGTGAGAGTCATTTTGGCTTAAGTTATTTATGTATTAATAGCCTGTGAATATTGCAGTCCTTTTTAGATTATATTGGTCTAAATATGCATTCTGCAGTGAACCTGTTAAGCTGTTCACATGTATAGACTATTGAAATACTGTACTTGTACACATCTGACTGTTGACATTTTGTACTTTTTTCTAGATCCAATATTTCACAATAAAAAACTTGTCAAAGGCTTTGCATTAGTTTTCAATGGCTGCTGTAACAAATTCCCACAAACTTAGTGTCTTAATACAACAAAAATTAATTATTTTATGGTTCTGGAGGCTAGAAGTCCAAAATCAGGTTTACGGGTCTAAAGTCAAGGTATTGGCAGGATTGGTTCTTTCTGGAAGCTGTAGGGGAAAATCTGTTTTCTTGTCTTTTCCAGCTTCTATAGCTGCATTCTTTGCATTCTGTGAGCTCATTGACCTTTATCTTCAAAGCCCAAATTGTAGCATCTCAAATCTCTCTTTGCTGTTGCCATCATACCTTCTCTCTCAGAGTGTCTCCCTCTGTTGCCTCTTATAAGAACCTTATGAGAACATTATCGGCTCCACCTGCATGAACAATGTAGTTTTTCCATCTCAAGTCCTTAACCTATCACATCTACAAAGTCCCTATTTTCATATAAGGTAGTGTATTCACTGGTTCCACGGGTTAGGGCGTGGACATATTGGGGGACCATTATTGAGCCTACATAGCTTCATCTACATTTTGCCCCCTTTTCCAGTGTGAAACCCTGAAACAACAAATACATGAGAGAAGGGGTTTAGGCCAAACATTAGAAACTATTTTCCTGTCTGTCCATTCAGACCACTTCAGTGCGATAGTTATTTTTCCTGGAAGAAATAAATTTGCATCTAATTGAGCAAGCACTTCAAGCTATAGTTAAAGTTTTTGAAAACTTTGGATGACTAGTACCATGCTAGGTTGTTTGATACATTAAAAGTCGAAGGTGTGATTCTTTCATTTATAGACTAGTTGAGCAGATAAAGTACTTGGGGAAAAAATCTGGAACCTAACTTTGGTATTATAAAGTGTAGTAAAAGCTAACAGCTTTTAGCAAGGGCATTCCGAGACTTGTGGGAAAGATGTAGTCACTTGTTTCTCAAATGTTAGTATACATCAGAGTTACCTGGAGGGCATGATAAACACATGTTGCTGGACCCAGTTTTTGATTCAGTGGGTCTGGGATGAAGCCTAAGAATTTTCATTTCTAAGTCCTCAGGTAATGCTGCTTCTGGTCCAGAGCTCACATTTTGAGAACTGGCATTTTAATATTTTCTGCATTTCCTATACAAACTATACCCTTGGGTAGGTAAGTAGTAGATGGGGGGTAGTTTCTCTTTAAAACATTCTAATGAAAAAGGAAGGATGGAATTGCAACATCACTATTTTGCAACCTCTCACGGAGATAAGGATTGGCCAGCAGCTGCTGACAATACACAAACATATTCTTAAGTGCTTTCTGATGGAGGAATACACTGCTACCTATAAAGTTTTACCAAAAAGAATAAAACCTAAATCTGACCAAGCATCTGCCAATTAACCAAAAATAGAAAGGATGGAAGATCATATTGAGTGACACCAAAAGGATACAGTTGGCACAATTGTTCAGTAAGTTGCAAGCAGGGGAAATCAGTGGAGGGAGAACCGATAGCATAAGAGGTACTTACTATCAACCAATCACAACATGTGACCCTGATATGGATCTGGAATCAAGGAATTAAAAATTTTTAACGTGTATGAGAACCGAAAATTTGAACACTGGTTATGTAATGATTTTAAGGAATTACTACTCAACTTTTCAGATGTGATGGTGTTGCAGCTGTTTTTCTTTTAGAGTCCTGGAGACACCTACTAAAATATTTACAATGAAATGGTATGATGGTTGGTATTTGCTTCAAAATAATATAGGGAGGGAGATACGAGAATATAAATGAAATAGGATTGGGTGTGAGTTGTTGCTTTTTGAAACTGGGTGATATTTATTATACTATATTTAACTTTTGTATATGTTTTTTCATAACAAGAAGTAACACTGCCACCATCACTCCTGCCTGCCAAGTTATGCTCAATTTAAACAACACATGCTGATTGGAAAAAAAATATGCACAGTACAAAACTCAGGAGAAAAAAGAAAAGACCACTCACAGTTCTCCTAGGCGACATACTTCTTTCTGTTTTGTATGTTTTCTTGCAGTATTGTAATGGCTGTGATCATGCCACAGTGTAATTCTGGTTTCTGTTTCCATCCTTCCTTTCTCCCCCTACTTAACAAAAGCCATTTCCACACTAAAACAACAGCAATTATTTGTTGTCATTTCATAGCTGTACATGTAAGGCATTTAAGATGACTTTTTAGTGTAATGTCTGGTTTCAAATCCCACTTTGCCATTTGCTACAAGCTAGGTGTCTTGGAGGCATACTTCTTAATATCTCTGAGTTTCAGTTTCCTCATCTGTGTAATTACAGAGTTGTTAATGAACATTAAGGTAAAGTATTAATACACAAAGCACTTTACATAATATAATAGATTTATAATATATAATTGTTTTATTTATTTTAATTAAAAATAATACATAAAGGTAATGTAAAGGCTAACTGCCTTTTCAACTTTCGAGAGTGTCCCTTGATGCAGTTGATGAAAATTCTATTAGGATTGATTAATGGCTTCATAGTTTTCAGCTATGGAAACCTTTTTTTATTTTTTAATAAAATCTTATCAAGAGTCCCGATATATAAAACAAAAACTGATATACTGGTTGAAGTCGAGGCAAGGATTGGTATCCCTTTCATAGTAGGATCAAACATGGCAGATGCTGGTACTGTGTCCTTGATGGTGCTACATAATTTAAATGTCACAGTTACTTGAATTATATCTGAGTTTTTGCTAATTTTTAATTGAGAATGTCAATGAGTGGTATCTTACTGTATAGACATTTTCATTTCAGGGAGTGAATTTCCTGTTTAATTATCAGTTGAACATGTATTATGTGCTATGCATCAGTCACTATACTAATTGCTACAAAGATACAAAGATAAATCTTAATCCCAGGAGCTCATAATCTGAAAGAGACAACTGGGTAAATTATTGCAGAAAGTATAATAAAGTACAGATATTCACAAATGTTTACATTAGGGAGGGACTTACTAAGATGAAACCATTTTGTGTAAAGAGAAAAAATGTCCAAAGGTTCATGACTTCTAGAACATCACATTTGCCTGTTTTGTTTTTTTGTTTGTTTGTTTGTTTCCTCTTATGGAATGGTTGGAGTTGCTCAGGGCTCTTTTTTTGCTTTCTAGGTAAACTCATTAATATTACCTATAAGCCTAATGACTCCCAAACTTACAGTAACAGCCTAGCCCTCTACCCCTAATTTCCAGACTTTATATTCAGTGAAACTTGGTATCTCCATCTGGGTGTCTTACAAAGGCTCTCAAGTTTAACACATCCAAAATGATGTGCTCCTTATCTGCACTCCCCAGTTCAAACAACTACCAAGCCAGCCACTCTGCTATCTTCCCATCTCTGATAATGGCAACTCAATTTTAGTTGTTCAGGCCAAAATCCTTGATGTTATCATTGACTCTTTTCTACCACTTCATGGCTGTTCCTTGAAAAGTTCTGCCAGCTCTAACTTGAAGATTCGACTTTTTTTTTTTTTGTCATCTCCACTCCTGACTGGTATCTCTGTTGTCTACAGTCTGTTTCTCAACAAAGAAGTGTGATCCTATTAAAAGATGTCATATCATGTTATCCCTGTATTCCAGTGTTCTCAACTGAGGGTTATTTTGCTCCCCTGGGGACATTTGGCAATGTCTGGAGACATTTTTGATTATCACACTGGTGGGGTTGGGGAGGGATCAAGTGAGTGGATGCCAGGGATGCTGCTAAGTATTCTACAATGCACAAAACAGCCCTGTGCAATAAAGAATTGGTTAACTGAAAATGTCAGTAGTCTCAGCCCAGGGTTGAGAACCCCTGCTTAGTTTATGGGACTGGTATAACATAACACCTTAGATTGGGTAGCTTATGAACATTAGAAATGTGTATCTCACGGTTGCAGAGCCTGGGAAGTCCAAGATCAAGGAATTGGCAGATTCTGTGTGTGATGAGAGCCCATTGCTCATAAACAGAATCTTCTTGCTGTGTCTTTACATGGTGGAAAGGGCAAGGCAGCTCTCTGGGGCCTCTTTTTTAAGGGCACTAATCCCATTCATCGGAGCAGATTTCTCATGACATAATCATCTCCAAAAGGCCTCACTTTCTAATACCATCACCTTGGTGATTAAAATAAAACATATAAATTTTGGAGGGAACACAAACATTCAGACCATACCAGCTGCTCTACTCAAAACTCTAAAATTATTCTCCACCTGTTTTCTTTAATTCTGCAAATATTAAGAGGAAATAAAATGTATTTAAAAGTTTTTACCCTTTTTTCTTAAAATTCCTACCTATTTCCACTAGGGGGAGGGCTTCACTACTAAATAATACAGTATTTTCATTCGCCACATTATAGGAGTCACTGTAATCAGAGCAAGCATTCTCATACTCTTTGTAACAGAATGTTTTATTATATATGGTAACCCATTTTCAGATGCAATTTATTTTTCACAATTCCAGTGTACATTTTTTTCAATTTGATAAAAATGAGTTTTAAAATCTAATTTTGTCTTTGAATGGATTGTTTTTGAATTTGCAAATACTATTTTAAGGAGTTGCTTTAAAGATTTCCATACTGGATTTTTTGTGCACATTTCTTTCCCTCTAAATCCAGTCCTACTCATGCACTAGGTGCAACATTTATTTGGTACCTCCTTCATCTATCTGTGAGGAAGTTCCTGCACCCAGCATAGCCAGGGGTAACATAGTAGGTTAGGAAATCATCAATTCTAAATCAGAAACCCACTATCTCCAACTAAGCCATTGTCTCCTAGAGAGACATGACATGGGCACTGCATTATTGAGTTTTTCATTGTCAATGCAAACCTGGAGGCCTGGACTTGTACAGTGCACAACCTGTGCAGCCGTGAATCCAAGCCTGAGGCTTGAATTACCCCCGGGCTGGAAATGTTATGCTTTGAATCAAGCCATCGTATGTATTAAATACCTCCTAAATGATCATTCTTTGTAGATGTTGCTCATTTTTGCATATTCTATGTGACATGAATTTTTCTTTGAGAGGGATATTAGGCCTCCCCTATTATTATGGAACAGTGTCTACTGGGACATCAAGGGTTCATAAAGGCTGGGCCATTCACCTTCTGTTGTGACCCCCTCTTCTTATTTTATCAATGCAGCTAGAAAAACTGTATAGTTTAGAAAATACCTGAAAAGTAGCCAGGCGCGGTGGCTCAAGCCTGTAATCCCAGCACTTTGGGAGGCTGAGACCGTCGGATCACGAGGTCAGGAGATCGAGACCATCCTGGCTAACACGGTGAAACCCCGTCTCTACTAAAAGATACAAAAAATTAGCCGGGCGAGGTGGCGGGTGCCTGTAGTCCCAGCTACTAGGGAGGCTGAGGCAGGAGAATGGTGTGAACCCGGAAGGCAGAGCTTGCAGTGAGCTGAGATCCAGCCACTGCACTCCAGCCTGGGTGACAGAGCGAGACTCCGCCTCAAAAAAAAAAAAAAAAAAAAAAAGAAAGAAAGAAAATACCTGAAAAGTGATGAGTGAAACTGAAAACAATGATGAGGTGGAATAGCAGTGGGGAGGTAACCCGAGAAACCTGGAAAGTAGGTGAAAGTAACGTGGGGCATTGGGAAAAGCAGAGTTCATACAAAAACCAAACACCAGCCGGGCGTGGTGGCTCACACCTGTAATCCTAGCACTTTGGGAGGCTGAGGCAGGCGGATCACCTGAGGTCAGGAGTTTGAGACCAGCCTGACCAACATGGAAAAATTCCATCTGTACTAAAAATACAAAATTAGCTGGGCATGGTGGCACATGCCTGTAATCCTAGCTACTCGGGAGGCCTAGGCAGCAGAATCGCTTGAACCCGGGAGGCAGAGGTTGCAGTAAGCTGAGAACACACCATTGCATTCCAGCCTGGGCAACAAAAGTGAAACTCCCTCTCAAAAAAATAAAAATAAAAATAAAAAAAACACCAAGCCAGCATAATTACTGCATCCAACTTTTGTTTATATCAAAATGACTTTTAATACAAATGTGACTTAGTCTGGGGTCATGGCATAAACATTCTATAGCTAGGTGCTTTTATAGTCAAACTAATAGTCAAAACTCATAACCAGTAAATATATATATAATATGTGTTTGTGTGTATACATACGCAAAATGAAATCTGCATTCTTATTTTCAAATTGTCTTAAGTTCTTTTTGCAATATACATTTTATTAATTCAAATGGAAGGTTTAAAAATGGCTGCAGGAATTCAGAGACTTTTAGAAATCATTTCCAAGTGCCTCTCAAAAGGAATGAAATGTATTTAATATAGTGTTTTCCTCACATCACCTTCTGATTTCCTTCAGCATGGCAGCTCTGAGCAAACAGAAGCCGCAATGCAGGCCTCTGAGGTCATCAGCTGCCTACTCCTATGGTTACTAAGATGGGCCCATAATTTCTGATCATCTATGTCAATGAAGTGGCCCGTTTCCTAGACTATAAGTATGTGAGTAGTTATATAGAGTGGAGGGATAAAAGGGCATTTGTCAGTATTTAATTTTTCCTTTGGGTAAAGAAGTAGGAGGATTTTGTAATATGACTTATTTTTAAAATAAAATACACGTTTTCTGTTACCTTAATAGCTAGGCTCTCCATATACTTATCTCAAAGTACTAGAGTAAGAAAACCTTTAGGAGCATTTGAAAAGGAACGAAAAACAAACATTTTATTTGGAAATAGGGCTGTGAATTCATCTTGGGCATACAGATCACTTATCATAGGATATGAGATTAAAATTCATGATTGAGACACCAAGGTACCAATAGATACCAAAGTGAGGTGGGCCACCCTCAGGAACTTGCAAAACGGTGGTAGCTGAAAACTCAGGACACAATTCTTATTTCCTCACCAGAATTGAGGGGTTAAAGAGGTTGAGAGTGGTACCCAGGAAAAGATTTGGAGAGAGATGAGATGTAAGTCCTTCCTGTCTATCCAAGGAGCTAGGTTCGGGGTGTTTTCCCCATCAGAAGTGAAGATTTTCAATGAATTCACTTGAAGAACTTATGTTCCCTGCCTCTAGTTGGGGACAACATGGTCTGTTGTCCAACTACCCCTGAAAATTCTAAAATCTGGCAGAGCTGGCCAGCTTTTCTGATGGTACCAACAAAGAAAATGCCACTGCATTGAGATCGTCGTCCGTCCTCAGAGATTATTGAGTCAAGGATATATGAGTATTGTTTCCAGTTGGGAATATGATATGTCTGGCTTGGAGTTATTCAAAATTTTGCTGAAGATGATGGCTTTGGGTGAGTGGGAGGTGAGAAGTGAGGGAGTTCCAGCAGAAAGCCTTTATTGAATAGTTGAGATAAAACCTGAGCTTTTAGGGGAGCAGTGAGCCATAGGAAAATGTCCATGCTATGGAAAGTACAATAAAAAGTTCCCAGCGACTTGGAGGGAGATCTCAAAAGAACACATAAAAGCACCATTCCAGCTACCCATCCCATCACAAGAAAAGGAATCAGCTCCAAACATTTACCAAATTCAGAGAGTGAAGCTATATTATTATAACACCATTTAAGTAAAAACTCCCACTTCTCTTACTGCTCCAGTTTCCACCTGCTTTGGCACCAGCTGGGCCAGAAATACAAGCTGGAGGAAGAGGACAAATGCCAAGTGGAGGAACAGAATGACCAGGGTCTCTCTCCCCACCTACTGCAAATGGCTGGCATACAGCAGTCCTCAGTTAGGGAAGAGAAGACATCTTAGCTTTAAAACTTTAAAGCTTTAATTCATAGACAGATATGGTATGAATTACCAGTCCCCCCAAATTAGCCCCACGAATCATGCCTTCCAGTATTCACACCATGTGTAGTTCCCTGCTGCATTGATCTAGGATGGCCTTGCGTCTCCCTTTAACCGGTATAAAGCAAAGGAAGTGACACTGTGTCAGTTCTGTGCCTAAGCCTTGAAAGGGTCTGGCAGTTTTCGATTTTGTGCTCTTGGGAGACCTTCATATATAAAGCCCAGCTGTGCTGCTAAAAAGACCACACGGAAAGACCACATGTAAAGACCACATGGAGTGGAAAAGTCTGAGGCTACATGGAGAGGGAAAGAAGACCAGCTGTCCTACTCAAGTTGAAGGTCAATTTTATTTCATCTGTATCCACACCAAACTTCCCACAATTATCTCCAAGGAAATCCTAATCATCATATCATTTTATTCATAAGTATTTTAATATATGTTTCTAAACAAAAATATTCTTTCTAAAAACATAATCTTAATTCATTATCTGATATAATTTCTTAATATTATCAATTATGTGTTCAAACATTCTTGAGAGACCATGTTTTAGTTTGTTCAATTAAGAGCTATATAAGATCCACCAGACATTTATTATGTCATTTAAATATCTTTTCATCTCTAATTTCTCCTTCCATTTCCCCTTCCACACCCCACATCTCAGGGATAAGAATCCTTTTTTTTGTTTGTTTTTTGACAGGGGTGCCTGTCTGTCACCCAGGCTAGAGTGCAGTGGTGTAATCATGGCTCACTGCAGCCACTACTCCTAGGCTAAAATGATCCTCCTGCCTCAGCTCCTGAGTAGCTAGAAGTGCACACCACCACACCTGGTTAATTTAAAAAAAAAAAAAAAAATCTGCAGAGATGGGATCTGGCTTTGTTGCTCAAACTGATCTTAAACTCCTGGCCTCAAACAAGTAACACAAGCACAATCACCTAAAAATGCTGATGAAGAGAAATGAGCATTTGAACGGGAAAAAACAAAAACTACTAGAAGAACTACACACATTTTGGAGGAAAAGAGACTTTCTATACCTAAAAAGAAGGACTTCTCCACCGAACATTTCAGTAAATGGAGAGAATAGTCATTGCTGAAATATATACATATATATGCTAAATAGATCCAAGAGTCCAAACATGCAAAATAATAATAATCTTAAAAGGAGTTCTAAAAGAAAACATTAAAAAGGAGTAGAAGGAGTGGAGTCATTAATTATAGTAGAAAACATCCCAAAGCTGATGAAAGGCTTGTCTGCATATTAGATGGAATCAATGTTTCTAATAGGATTGATTTTTTTAAAAAAAGATATATCCTGTATTCTAAGGCTTATGATAAAATCTGATAAGTTTCCAGAAAGAAAAAATCGGTTTCCTGTAAAAGAAAAGGAATCAGACTTCTCATCTGTAACAACAGAAGTGACAGTGAACTAATATCTCACAAACTACTTAGAGAAAAAGACCTGCCACCTCAGAATCCTACACCAGCCAAGTATCATTCTCCTGACAAGATAACTTGAATTTTTGATATGGGTATAATCAGAGAATATATCACCCAAGTTGTCTATATGAAGAAAGTAATCTAGAAAGGACTCCAAGCAAGGAAACTAGAAAAGAAAACTTCTATGTAGAGATGTAGTGGACAGGAAAAGTGGTGAACAACGAAGCTTGTAAGATATATTTATCTTTAAATCTAAACAGTGAGTATCAGACTAGAGTATTTTAAGATCAGGAAGTGTTAAATATGGAGTCTTCAAAAAGGAGGGACATATCAAAAATGTTTAGCGATCTCAGCCAAATCCGTTAGAGATAAGAGAGTGGACTAGATTATTCCATCCATGAAGTTTTGTGGCCGGGGGGAAGCAGACCCCAACAAAACCATATTTTAAAGGTTTAAACTGACTGGGATGAAGAGAAAATACAAGACTAGAACCCCTGGGGTGGGATGGTAAGATTTCTTCAAATGAAATAAGAAAACATGAATGTGATCATGAGGGCAGGAAAGGACAGGCAGTCATTAATGAAATGAAGGGGCTAGAACATTGAAAATATTGGTGGAAAACTGGACTGGAAACTGTTTGATCAAACCAGCAAAAATCAGAAAGAGGAAACATGATTAAAAAATAATGACGGGAAGGGAGAAGTAGCAAGTAATGTAGAATGTCTGGAGAGAAATGGAAGACAAAAACAAAGACTGAAGATGGTGCTGTAAGAATCTAGCAAGAGGCCGGGTGCGGTGACTCACAGTTGTAATCCCAGCACTTTGGGAGGCCGAGGTGGGTGGATCATTCAAGACAGACTGGCTAACATATAGTGAAACCCTGTCTCTACTTAAAAAATGCAAAAATTAGCTGGGCCTGGTGGTGGGCACCTGTAATCCCAGCTACTTGGGAAGCTGAGGCAGGAGAATAGCTTGAACCCGGGAGGCAGAGGTTGCAGTGAGCAGAGATGGCGCCACTGCACTCCAGCCTGGGCAACAGAACAAGACTCTGCCTCTCAAAAAAAGAAAAAAAAAAAAGGAATTTAGCAAGAATATAATCATATTTATACACATGTAAAAGTTAGCTAGGTGTGCATTTTTCAAAAGTACTGCTCAAGAGCTTTTTAGTTTTAAAAAAACTTCACCTTATGTAAATAAAAATAATTATACAATAATAATAAACTTTAGCATGGATATAAAAAGTAAAAGTATAATAACAACTTATGCATCCTGAATTGAAAAGAGTAATTTCAGGAAGATCATTTCTTCTGATTACTAAAGTTTAATTAAAAGTAAAAAAATTGAGACCTGACGGGTGTGGTGGCTCATGCCTGTAATCCCAGCACTTTGGGAGGCTGAGGCAGGAGGATCGCTTGAGCCCAGGAGTTTGAGACCAGCCTGGGCAACATGGTAAAACCGTGTCTCTACAAAAAAAAAAAAAAATTAGCCAGGTGTGGTGGTGCACACCTGTGGTCCCAGCAACTTGGGAGAGTGAGGTGGTAGGATCGCTTGAACCCAAGTGGTTGAGGCTCCAGTGATCCAAGATCGCACAATTGCACTCCAACCTGGGTGGCAGAGCAAGACCCTGTCAAAAAAAAAAAAATTAAACCAGTTTTTGACAAAAAAACAAAAACAAAAAAACTCCCCCCAACAACTGCCAAAACAAATAAACAAACAAATAAAAAACCAAACTCAGAAAACACTTTCTGGCATTTTAAGTGGTGATTGCTGAAAAGAATTTAACCTTTCCTTAACTCAGAGACAAATACCTGAGACTTAGGATAGAGTTGCATACAGAGGCCACAAAGTGTGATAGCTAAGAACTGATACTTCAAGTTAGATCCTGGTTCAAACTCAGACTTGGCCACTGTCTGGCTGTATAACACTGGGTAAGTTACTCAAGCCCTCTGAGCTTCAGTTTCCTCATTGCTAAAATGGAGGTATAGCACATGACTGATGTCAAGTTTAAATAAGGCATGCAAAATGCTGATCTCATGGCTTGGCACATAGCAAGTGTTCAGTAAATGGGCCATTATTATTTTCTATAAAAGCAAGTGTATGGGGGCTCCCCTGGGAGATGCTGTTATGCCCTGAAGGCCCCCAGGCCACAGTGGAGCACCCTGGACCTCTCCTAGCAAGAGAAGCCACTTGGAGGAAGCTCAGAGGGAAGGGAACACATGGCCCATGTTTGAGAATGCCAAGGGTGTCGGGAACATGGTGTTGAGGTTCCTAGGAGCCTTTTCCACCCCAGGCAGATGTCCTTGAAAGGCAACACTCTCCCTACACAGGAGGGTAAACTGAGGTGGGAAGTGGACAGGGGGAGCCTTGGAAGGAGAGTCAGATCAGATGGGTTTCTGTTCCTCACCTCTATTATGGCCTTCATGTGCCAGGGGCCCTCTATAGGACTTGGCTTCAGTGGATGGACAAGAAGCTGCTGGCCATGCTGGCCACCCAACCTGTTTGCTTCTGATGTCCAACCACCAGCAATTCTACTCTCTCCATTTCCTGACTGAGGGTCCACAAAGAGTTCCATGGAAAGCCTCATATCAGGGTATCCAGTTGCAGCACCGGCAATGGAGCCTGGTCATGGAGAGTACAGTGGAGAATAAGTTTGGCAGCATCCTGCAGATGTACACTCTGGACATGCCGGATGAGGGCTACAGAGGGCAGGCAGAGGGGCAGCCTTCTAGTCCCCATCTGCCCCCACAGAGTGCTCTCCTCACTGACCGATTCTTCAGGTATGTCTGCTGCCCAATCAGACAGTGGCGCTGGGCAGTGGAGTCCCACTGCAAAGTGTACAGCAGCTTAGTACATGGAGGTGAACAGCAGCAAGGTGGACAATGCTGGCATAACCTACCTCACCACGCTCAAGGTGGGTGCCACTGCTGGCTAAGTGCAAGGGGTGGGTGGGCCAGAGCGACACTTCACTGAAATCTACTAGCATCAGAGAAGTTTTGGAACAGCCTATGAAAGAGATTATGGTACCAGCCAGTAGACAAAATCCTCTGCAGTGAGCAATTCTGGACATGAACTTGCTCCTGGTTCATAACATCTCTACCATGAACTGCAGTCTAAAATTAGATGCAGTTTCTCCTAAAGTAAGAATATGTGTGTCAGTCAATAAAAGTGGGAATCACCCCTGTGACTATTGTCCCCATAATCCTGCTTCTCCCTCTGCAACTTTGTGCTCTCTGAATTCCCATACTGAGTAAAGAACTCCTTGGTGAGCTTATCACCAACCTCACATATTTAACAAACGTGATTTTATCTTAAGACCCACTCTAAAATTATGCGGCAACGTCCACTTGAATTACAGTAGATGACAAATTAAAGAATTAGGACAGGCCATTATGGAAGTTGTAGAATTAGTTGTATTTGTATCTGTGAGTTTTCCACTAGCCTATATTCATTACTTGTAAAATATGTCGTGTTTCATTCTGTCAAGTTTAAACTGACACACTTGATAATAAAAGGTGTCCCAGCCAAGGCCCGGCTAGGTGACCACTGGTGCACCACAGACTTCTGTCCCATCATCTGCAGAGATGCTGGTTTCTTCACAACAATTCTTGGGTGGCAGATGGGCAGATGTGTACCTGGGACTGTATCACTGAACTTTTCAGGGATGTAGGATGTTCTAAGCCCCAACTTCCAGTTAGTTTAGCTAACACTGTTTGAAATTCTTTGGTGTAGTTCGAAGATGGAAATAAACAGCTCTGAATGCTGGGGCGGGGGGGGGGGGGCGGGGAAGACAAACAAATGTAGGACTAAATAGGAAAGGACACTGGAACTTGCTCCAGATATCAAAAGTTCCTTGATAATCCACTTACTTTTAAATTATTTACCTCTTTCAAATAAAGAGATGGAATATCTATGCAGTTGCATGATTTCGGAGCTGAGCTTCCACTAAATTAATCACTGAATCAAAGTCTGTTGTGATGGAGAGAAATAAATAAGAGATGTGGAGTCAGAAGACCTTGAAAATACCTTCTTTTTCATTTTGTTTCCTCTTTTAATGTGTCACAGTAATTCTGCTGTAAATATCAACTCCCAGAACTGTGAGGATCCAGTAAGATTATGACAAATTGCCCTCAAATATTGTTACTGTTACAGACCATGCAGCAAATACTTCCTTGGCAGCTGAACTGACCAGAGCTCCTGGGGTACCTTAATCATGGCCCCAGTTTGAATTCTGCCATGCTCGTTGGAGCTACGGAAGTTAACAAGTTGCACGCCCTTTCAGTGACAGTCCCTCTAGATCACAAGTACTCTGTAAGGAACAGAGATATCTAAGGGGCTTCCTTCATGTCATAGAATCCTGTTGGTGCTCTTCACATAGCAGATTCTCTTCTCTGCCCAGTCACTTCTATCCTCCTGCTGTTTCTACCCCAGAATCTGTGTCAAAGTCAGCTCCACTTTGGATCTCTACCACCCGCTCTGCTTGTGAATCTCCAGCATTTGCTACTCTCTGGCTGTTCCTTTTAGCTGTTTCATTTTTCTTCCTTTCCTTGTTCTTTCTTTCTAGTACTTCTTGTTTTGTTTTGTTATTTTTGCTTCCTTGCAAGTGCTTTAAAATAATTTTTGCTACGCTAATAAGCAGCTTGAATTTCCTGGCCATGAGAGACAAATGAAAGTGGTTTTTTGTATTTTTAATACCCCAACCAACCAGCCAGTAGACCCAACCTGATAAAGGTGACAAGATGATCATGAATATGATTGAAAAATCCAGATTTGGAGAAATCTACTATGCTCAAATTATTTTGTGATTATTTTGTTGATACCATGGGACCCTATGATACCCAGTAGAGGGGAAAGGATTTACTAGAAGGAAAGGAAGATTCCCACTGTTAACCACCTGCACATATGTGGTGGACCAAGGTCGAGGAGAGGGAAGGGCTTTGTCTCCTCTCTAGAGCTCTGAGTAAGTAGGCATGGGCTCTGAAGAGTGGGTAGGCCTGGAGAAGCCCAAGGAGTAGAGCTGTACCAGTAACAAGGACAACAGGTAAGGAGAAACCAAGGAAAACAAATAATCACTCTCTCACGGGACAGGCTTGAGCAGTGGCAACAGTAAGTTCAGAGGTTACAACTTCCAAAGCAGCAGGGAGAGCCTTTGGGTCTCAAGACTCCTGTATGTATTCCACTCAGCCCAAAGCAACAAGATATAAGAAAACATCTCCAGAGAGACTAGATGTCTTGCTCATCTGATCAAGTGGAAGATTGGTTCTCATATCTTGCCAATGGGGAGATGTTTGAAATTCAAGCCGGTCAAACTCTTCATACCTGTTGTAGATTCTTCAGAAGCTTCAGACTAGAGGTTTTCATACTGTGCTCCACAGAAGCTGTAAGGGTCTGCAAGTATAATAAAAATTCATTTAAACATTTTTGACTACTTCAAAAACGAATGAGAAGTAAGAAACAGGCTGGGCGCAGTGACTCACACCTGTAATCACAGCACTTTAGGAGGCCAAGACAGGCGAATCACCCGAGGTCACGAGTTCGAGACTAGCCTGGCCAATATGGTGAAAACTCTGTCTCTACTAAAAACACAAAAATTAGCCAGGCGCGGTGGCGCTCACCTGTAATCCCAGCTACTCAGGAGGTTGAGACAGGAGAATCGCTTGAACCTGGGAGGCAGGGGTTGCAGTGAGCTGAGATCATGCCACTGCACTCCAGCCTGGGTGAAAGAGCAAGACTCATCTCAAAAAAAAAAAAAAAAATTAAATTTAAAAAAATTAAAAGGAAGAAAGAAACAGGCTCACAACACACATATATAACAAACATATAACAGAAGTATAACAAATGTTATATGTAACAAGCATTAATACATAGTAGGTTCTATACATTAGGATTATGGTTTCAAGTAATAGAAATCAACCATAAAGAGCTAAAACAAAAATGGAGATTTTTACCTGAAGGACTCCGGACTTTGTCATAGACCAAGGGCTAGAATGCAGCCAGATCTCAGGAAGCAATTGAAACCAGGTATCAAAGGACAGTAGGAATCTATTGCTCATCTTTGTGTATTTCTTCATTCTTTTATCTGAAGACTTGCTTTCTATGCTCCTCAGGCCTTGTGGCCAAAAATGTCACCATATCACACACCTTGAGTCCATATATCATCTGCAGAGACTGACTCAACTTTGAGTCCCTATTCCAAATGCTCAAGAGAGGAAATCAAATTGACTAACAAGCCAAGTATCACCTGCACAATCAATTAACTTGGCCATGGGCACTGATACACAGTATAAATACGGCTTCCAGGATCCTATCCATGTTCATGGGAGAAGAGATGTGTGGGAGCCAGCACTGGGGAATCCCTGAGATGTCTACAGTAAGGACCACAAGTTATGTGCTAACTTGTGATACCTTGTTTAACTTGCTTTTGAGTAAATTTTGGAATTTTTTTTCTTACAGATTTTGTATTTGTACTTTTGAAAAAAGCAAATGTGTTATATGGGAGGTTTGTAGGTCTACCCCAGTGTTTTTTTTTTTGAATTCAGATTGGTGCATGTGTTCTCTCATAAAGTTGTATTAGCAAGTGCATTGTAACAACTCACAAATGCTGGGTTCAATCAAATGTTAGATAATATTCAGATGCTTCCACTGGGTGCATGGGATTTTTGTGGAGGAATAGCCAGTGTTAAGAAATATGTGAATGGCTAACATGTTGTGATCCAATTATATTACAGATAGTTTTAGCATTTGTGAATCTGTGATGCTGTCTGACTTTTAATAAGCTGAACAAGCTCAATTTTATAATTCAATCCTTTAGTATTTTCCAGTTTATAAATGCAGATAAATGTCAAGGATAAAATTGAACCTTAAAGTTTAAAATCTACATGCAAAAACAAAGTAAATATAACCATTTGAAACCAGCCTCAGTATGGCAAAGCAATTACGAGATTCTAGATTTAAATTGCTTGAGTTTCACATGTAGCTTCTTGCCTTACTAGCTGTGAAACCTTAGACATACTACCCAACTTATCTGTGCCTCAGTTTGTTCAGCTATGAATTCAAGATAGTTTTATAGGATTGCTTTGAGCATTAAATGGGACAAAATCTAGTAAGGTGTTCAGAACATTGTTTAGCATTTAATAAGTGCTCAATAAAACTCAGTTATGATTCATTATCAACTCATGACTTTGTTGGCCATCACTATTAAGGTTAATCATCCCTCTGTCTCAGCCTCTTCAGTTCATGCTTAGAGCTGGCACTGCCTCCATTCTTCCTCATCCACTAGTGTCCCATCATCTAGTTTCTATCTTACAGAAATTTACTAATGACTTTCATATGCTGATGTCTCCCATCCATTCTCAGCTCCTATAGGAATTTCTCCCATTTTTTGCTGATTATCATTTCAGTGGGTCTTCAGAAAGATGGGAAGGGAGTGTGTGCTCCATTTACTGTCTTGAATAGAAATCATTCTGAGATTTAAAAATACATTGTTAGGTATTTCATAATGATTCCAGTTATGTACTGCTTAAAAAATTGTCCCATCAACTCACTCCAAACTGAATACTTACCAATGACAAAATGTGAACAATGTTAGATAATTGTTAGTAGGCCAAATTTGAATAAAATGTATTTCTTACATCCTTCTTTCAAGATTGGGATCAATTATATTGTAGGGTATTACAAGACTGCCAGGCAATCTGTTAAAAACATTATCGTTTGCAACAAATTTTCTCTATGAATTAGACGTTTCTTAATACTCTGCAACCCTATAAAAATAAAGACGTAAACTAGAGACTGAGGGTGATATAATACAGCAACTACTATGTATGATTTCTGTCAACCCTGATTTTTATCCAAGCAAAACCTTCATTGCTCATTGGTGACTGTATAAATAAATATTGGCAATTTTTATTAAACTTGGTGTACTGACCACATAAGTTTATAACCATTTCAAAACCTCACTAAAACTAAAGAAAATTAAAAGGTGTAGACCCAGGAAGAAAATGAGAATACCAGAGGATGCAGGAGAGTGATAAATGACTTAGCAGGGTAGAAGAGATCATGACATGAAGAGTCTGCAAAAGAGGAAACTGACGAGCAGCAAGCTAGTCCATCCCCATGGAAACTTTGCAAGGCTCAGGTACTTGGAGGTATCGGGTACTGTGCAGGGTGGGAATGAGGGATAGGGCTGAAAACAAGAAGATTGTTTGAACATAGGCAATAAGCAAAGCAAAGCTTGAACTCCAAAATAGCAGGCATTGTGTATGGCTAGAAGGAGAGACAAGCCAGAAAGCAGGGACTGAGTGAAAGTTCACATACAGAAAACAGGACCAGCTTCCAGTCACTTGCCCTGTCCTGCTTCCAGAATGCCAGAAGCCTTGAGAGTAAATAAAACTAGGTACAAATGTACAAGGACAGAGAAAAGCGAGTAAGAGGTTGCAGCAGATATGAGATGCCCTATTTGACTTTGCCCAGCCCAGGAACTGGAGGCAGGGGTGAGGATGGACTGCATGAAGGGAGACTGATTGAAACATAGGCTGTTCGAACTCCTCTGCCTTCCTCCACAAAGCTAAGCATCTGGAGGTTTATTCACCAAGGAAATGGAATCAAGATGCTCTGGACTTAGTGATGACAGACACAACCTAGGCCCAGAGTGAGTTACTTTGTTAGAAATGAGGATTATTTTAAATTCTTCACAGTGAATGGTAAGGTCTTTCAGTCCATTTCTTTAGCTGGATGCTGAAATCATGGACACTTAGCATTGTGCACTGAAGCAGGGGTTTGGGAGATCTAGCTCTCCAAGGAAATGGGCATGGCAAGAACTAGGGTATTTATTTGTTTATTTAATTATTTATTTCAACAGACTCTTGCTGTGTCACCCAGGCTGGAGTTCAGTGGCATGATCTTAGCTCACTGCCACCTCTGCCTCCTGGGTTCAAGCAATTCTTGTGCCTCAGCCTCCCAAGAAGCTTGGATTACAGGCATGTGCCACCATGCCTGGCTAATTTTCATATTTTTAGTGGAGATGGGGTTTTGCCACGTTGGCCAGGCTGGTCTTGAACTCCTGGTCTCAAGTAATCTGCCCGCCTCAGCCTCCCAAAGTGCTGGGACTACAGGTGTGAGCCACTAGGCCTGGCCTAGTGTCATTACTAATGTTGTATAGCAAACCACCACAAAATTTAGTGGCATAAAAACATAAATCATTTTATTATGCTGAAGGTTTTTATTGATCAGGATTTCAGACAGTACCCTCTCTAATAAAACTTAAGTAAGGATGATTTTTCTCTGCTTTATAACAACTAGGGTCTTTATTGGGAAGACTCAAACATCTGGAATAACTCATATGGCCAGGGACGGAATCATCTGGAAACTTTTTTAACCATGGTTATGGTGACTGGTAATATGCCATGAAGACTAAGCTTAGTTGGGACTGTCAATTGGAATGCCTGTGTATAGCCTCTTCATGTGGTCTGGGCTTCTGTTGGACTGTTCCAGCAAAAAAGATAGATGCTCCCTGATCACTCATGGCCCAGCCTTGTAAATCAATGTATCACTTCCAGTGTACTTTACTTTATTGGGTAAAGCAGTCAAAACTAATCTAGATTCAAGTAGGGTACATCTACCATTTCTTAATAGGAGGAATGTCAAATAATTTGTAGGAAGGTTTTAAAATCACCACATATAGTCGTGAAAACAACAGTCAAATTGTCAGTAGCTCTTCAGAGAAACCAAGGCAGAAACCGGAAGGAAAATCAGGCTGATCTCTGCTGATAAGGGTTATGACAACAAAAATCATTCCTGGATCCAACTGCTGATGGCTGAGGCAGCTGCCTCTCTGGCATGTTACATGCTGGCTTAGGAGATGCAAAGGAAGATTATTTAGGGCCCCAGATGGGAGAATCTGGAAAAGTCGGGATTGAGGTAACCTCTGGAGCCCTAGCAACTAAAAGTTCAGTGTGAACCTTGTTTGGATCCTGCCTCAAGAAAATAACCAGGGAAATTTGAACACTGACGATGTTGAGGATTTACTTAATATTTTGGTGTAATGATGGTATTGTTGTTACGTTAAAAACGTTAATTTCATTTTGTTTCGAAATGAAATATTCCTTAATATTTATTCCTTAATATTCCTTAATAAATAATAAATAGGATATTCCTTAATAAATTCCTTAATTTCATTTTGAAACAAATGAAAGTATTTATTAAGGAATTTTTATTTATTAAGGAATTATTAAGGAATATCCTTATTTATCAAGGAATATCCTAAACAATTTGTGGATAAAATAATGTGATGTCTTGGATTTGCTTCAACGTAACACAGTGAAGGAAAGAGGTTATAGGTGAACAAGATTGGATATATGTTGATATTATGAAAACTAAAGAGAGGTATGTGGGAGTTCTTTATACAATTTTATCTCCTTTTGTGTAAGTTTGAAAACTTTCACACTGAAAATTTTTTGGAAGTTTACACACACACACACACACACACACACACACACACGGATAGGTATTAACCTCTAGAATGGATTTACCATATTTAAAAGAGTAATAAGGAACTTCCAATAAATTGTATTTGCATTTATTTAAGTCAATTGTTGTCTCTGTAGATAATAACCGTGTAGCACTTTTTATTTCGTGAAACCCTTTGACCTTCACAATAATTCCACAAGGTGGCCAGGCACAGTGCCTCACACCTGTAATCCCAGCACTTTGGGACGCCAAGGCAGGCAGATCACAAGGTCAGGAGATTGAGACCATGGTGAAACCCCGTCTCTACTAAAAATACAAAAAATTAGCCAGGTGCGGTGGTGGGCGCCTGTAGTCCCATCCACTCGGGAGACTGAGGCAGGAGAATGGTGTGAACCCGGGAGGCGGAGCTTGCAGTGAGCTGAGATCGCGCCACTGCACTCCAGCCTGGGCGACAGAGCGAGACTCCATCTCAAAAAAAAATAATAATAATAATAATAATTCCACAAGGTAGGCAGATGATAAGTGTAAGCATAGAGGGATAAAAGGATATGCTCAAGGTCACACAACTAGGGCATGGAGGATCCAAGTCTCAAATTTGAGTCTTTTGGTTACATAACGCATTGTCATTATATGATAAGTTACTATGGAGCAGTAGTTCTTAATATATAGGCACTGTGTGACACTTTGATGACTTTGATGACCTGATCAAAGCTATGGAACATTTTCCCAGAAAAATGCATATATGCACACATCCAAAAATGTGAAGACAATTTCAGGGATGGGGAGGTTCATTTCCTCCAATACATCTGAAGCCTACTCATGGATCTCAGGTTAGGCATTACTGCTGTATAAAGAACATGCTTGTTAGTCAATTCTATTTCTCCTTTGTTCATATCTCAGCCTCCTATCATAACTCAACCTTCTAACAGAGTTCTGGCTTGCTCCCTCATCCAATTAACTACATGAAATCTGCTCTCTTATCTTCTTTCTTTGTCTCTGATAATGATCTGAGCATTAAGCATGAAGATATCCTCCCTTAGCCTTAAATCAGCAGTTTCTCACAGGCCCTACAGATAGCCATTTCATTTTGTAAAGTTTCATTCACTGCTCATCGTATCTCTTACAACAATACTAGTTTAAAACTTTCTCAATACTGAGAAACTCAGGTATATTGTCCATAATCTATTACTGAAATGGTACCTGGTCATGGGAAGCATGGAGAATTAATCTCTCTTCTGTGCTCGTATAGCTCTCTAAGTATGTCTCTATCAAATGAGCTCACACTATATTATTATGATCCTGTTACATGTTTTGCTCCTTCAAGAGGTTGTGAGCTCCTTGGTGGCAGAAACCATATCAGTTCATCACTAGGGAATGGCTAGCGCAAGGCATGTGAAACAAAGTAAGAGTGAAATAAACATTTCTTGCATTAATAAATAAATGAATCCAAACATTCCATTTAATGAAATACTTAAAATAGTAAAACAAAACAAAACGTCCTTGTGACGTAAAACTGCATCAACCTCAGAGGTCAATTAGGTAGGAATTGTTTTGAATGCTTCCTTCTGCTGCTCTTCCAGATACTAGAAGAAGAGAGATATATTTTGGTTAAATGTTATTAAAGCTTCTCCAGTTCTACTAACTATCTTCCTGGAGACTTATTTTGAAGCCTCATCTGATTAAAATGTTTAGTCTCAATGACTGGCCAAGAGGAGTGATTATTGATTAGCTGTTTTCTTTTGGGTTAAACATGAAAGGCAGAACTATTGTCTCCAGAAGGCATTTGCTGAAAAGAACAGGTGTTACCTTGATAAAAAGCAATAAACCCTGAGCTAGTCTCCCCACCGCTGCTGGAGCCCATCTACATAGTGCCTGAATGGGGAGCTGGAGGCTGAACAGATGGATAATTAGGCAAGAAATTCCGCTGAGAGATATTTTGAAAAAAAAAAATAGGAGTACAGTGTGCTACATGGGAGTCCAGAACCAAGGATGCATGTGAGGAAAAGTGGTTAGGCAGGAGATTGCTACTAAAAGAAAAGGGTAGAGAAACTTTTATTATGAAAACCTTGCCAAAACGACCATCTTTGACCGTTTGTTCTTTGCTCTCCCTCAAAGTCTGTTTAATAATAAAAAGGGATTATTATGGTCTTTGAAGGAGAGAGTTGTCTTTTGTAGATTAATGTGACTTTTACTTAAATCAAAAACCATTTTTCCTAGAGTATAATAGCAATCAAACCAGTGTTTGACTTCCATAAAGTAACTGAAATTGGACTTGGCCTCCTACCAGAAACACTAGAAAATTGTACAAAAATGTATTAAACCACTGTCTTCAGACTTTGGACAACAGGTAGTACAGGGCTGTGATCCCTGAGAGAAGGTAAATCAGTAATGTGGGCCTTAAAGTGATCTCAGCTTTCTGTACTTTATGGACAGTGCATAGCAGGAGAACCCAAACAGAACTCAGTGGTCTTGTTGTGTTGAAGACATAGAAACTACAGATTGAAAAGGCTGAGGTAGCTGTAATTTGTAGAATAGGAAACTGGAGAATAGGGAGCCATGCAGAGAAAGGGCACCAGAAATTTGCAAATAGGTCCACTTGAGTCTGTTGCTGAAAACTAAGCTTTGCATGCTAAGGATGAAAACTTTATGCCAAGCAAGGAACCACTAGGGTGCTGCAAAATAAGCAATTTCCAGAGAACATACTTGACTGAAAGTTCCTTAAGTTCCAACTGGCCAAAGTGATGAGGCCTCATTGAACATTAAATATAGATGTTGGAAGACTTATACCTTAGTAGGAAGCTAGACTAATCCTAAGATAAAAGCTACTCTAGACATTTTTAAAAGTTTAAAAACAGGCCTCAAAAAGACCTGGTTGATCCACAAGTAATTTAATTGCCTTCCAAAAGAAACTTAAACACAATCTAATGAAAGAAAACAAAATTTAGACACTCAGCAGTGTAACAATAACAATGCCCAGCATCCAATAAAAATTTCTAGACATGTGAAGAAGCTTGTGGCCCATAACCAGGAAAAAGATAAGTCAGTAGAATCAAATTTAGAAATGACAGAAGTGGAATTAACACACACTGGATTTAAGTATTTGTTAAAATTGCTGTAACAAATATGCTCAAGAATTTTTTTAAAACGAAGTTAGTGAGGAAAGAAATAAATATTTAAAAATTGAAGTACATGGAACTTCCAGAGATGAAAAATCAATAGAGAAAGTGAAAATATTGCAGGAGGGACATAACAGATTAAACACTATAGAATAAAAGGTCAGTGAAATTGAAAATGTAGCAATAGAAACTATCCACATGAAAGCAGAGAAAGGAAAAAAAAAGTAGCAAAATAAATGAACAGCGCCTCAGCAATCTTTGGAACAATTTCAAGTGCTCTACATTTATTTAATTAAAATCCATGAAGAAAAAAAGGGGGATTTTAAAAGTATAAGATTAAATAAAGAAAAAAGAACTTCCAAATAGGATAAAAATAAAAAAATATACAATCATACAAACATCAGAAAAAAATCCACCAAGGCATATATTAATCAAATGTCTGAAAACCAATGATAAAGATCCTAGAAATGACCAGAGGAAAAGAGAACTCTATACTATGTAAAAGGGAACAAAGACAAGAATGACATCAGACTTTTTTTGTCAGATATGGGACAAGCCAATACATAATAAAACAACACAGTTAAAGCACTGAAAGAAGACTAAAAAAGATATGTCAACCCAGAATTTTATATTAAGCAAAATTATCCCTCAAAAATGGAGAGGGAATATAGTTATCTAGACAAATGTAAACCGCATATAACACGATTACAGATTTAAAACTAACTGTATTAATAATTCATAAAGTGTAAATGGCCTAAAGTCCCTAAATAAAAGTCAAAGATTGTCAGATTGGATTTTTTAATAAAGAAATACTCAACTTTCTGATACTGCAAGAAACTTAGGTTAAAAGTAAAGAATGAAAAAAAAAAACACCCTGAAAATGTCTAATTAAGACAGAGATTGCATTAACATTAAAGTAGACTCAGAACAAAAAACATTATCACAATAAATACATTATGATTTAAGCTTCTGTTTTAAGACAATGCATATTGTACACTATAGAGCAAATAAAACTCAAAGTAAACAGATGGAAGAGAATAATACAGATAAGAACAGGAAGTAATTAAATAGAAAGTAGAAAACAGAGAAAATTAATAAAACCACAAGATGATTATTTGAAAAGATTAATACAATGAATAATCCTTTAGTCAGAGTAATTAGGAAAAAAAAGATACAAATGAAATGACCAATATCAGGAATAAAAGAGAATTCATCATTAGAGACCCTGAAGCATAAAAAGGAAAATAGAAATATTATAAACACTTTATGCCAAAAAATATAATTTAGATGAAATAAATATTTCTTGAACAGTACAAATTACCAAATCAACACAGGTAAAAATAGAATATCTGAATAGTCCCATATTGATTTTAAAAATTGTATTAAAAATTAAAAGATTTCCCACAAAACTACAAATTTTCTAGGTTGCTTCACTGGTGAATTTCATCAAATATTTGGTGAATGATACGAGTCCTATACAAACTTATTTGGAAAACATCAGCAGAAGAAACACTTCTTAACTTGCTTTATGAGGCCAACAGTCTTAGTTTGTTTTATGCTTCTGTAACAGAATACTTGAGTGTGTAATTTATAAAGAACAGAGATTTATTTCTTACAATTCTGGAGTCTGGGAAATCCAAGATCAAGGTGCTGGAAGGTTCATCATCTGGTGAGGGTCTGGTTTCTGCTTCAACGATGATGACTTGAACATTTCATCGTCCGAATAGGAAGAATGCTGTGTTCTCACACGGCAGAAGGTAGAAGGGCAAAAAGGGATGAATTTTTGATGAACAAGGCTAGGTTTGTCAAGCTCTTTTATAAGGGCACCTAATCAATCACCTCCCAAAGGCCATGCATTCCATTAATGTTGCATTGGGTATTAAATTTCAACATGAATTTTGAAAGGAACCAAAAGTTAAACCATAGCATCAGACTTATCTGATAACAAAACCAGACCTCTGTGTGTGAGTGTGGTGTTGAGTTTCCTTTGAACCCAGTCTTTTCCACAAATGACTTTGCACACATTACAAAAAATATAGACCCATGTCCCTCATGAATATTGACACAAAATTACTCTATGAATTATAAGCAAATGAAATTCAGCAGTACATTAAAGAAATGATATAGAATGGAGAAGATTTATCCCAGGAATGCAAATTTGATTTACCTTAAATATCTAATTAATATCATTACCATTCACCATATCAATAAAATAAAGAAGAAAAACGATATGAACATCATTAGATGTGAAAAAGGCATTGGACAAAACACAACATATATTCATGGTAAAATATCTCAGCACATTAGGGACAGAAGGAATCTTGTCAACCTGATAAAGGGCGTCCTCAAAAAACAAACAAAATACAGCTAACATCCTACTTAATGATAAAAGATTCAATTTTAAGACTGAGAGTATAACAAGTTTGTCTGTTTTTACCACTTCTATTTAACATTGCAAGGGTCCTAGACCACGGTTCTATTTCATGCAAAAACCAAGGCAAAGAAAAAAAGGTATACACATTAGAAAGGAAGAAGTGAAACTCTCTGTATTCACATATGACACGATCATGTAGCTACAAAACTCTAAGGAATTTGAAAGACAGATACTAGAATTAACAAGTGTATTTATCAAGGTCACAGGATGCAAAGCAGTAGACAAAAAAAAAATTGTATTTGTATGTACTAGCAATGAATCACTGAAAAACGCAATAAAAGTGATTGCATTTAGCCTAGCATGAAAGATAAAGTAATTAGAGATAAATTTAACAAAAGGTATTAAGAATGTACACTATAAAACCTTAAAACTACAAAACCTTGCTTAGAGAAATGAAAGAATGCCAAATAAATAGTAAGATATATATGTTCACTGATTGGATGACTCCATATTGTTAAGATGTCAATTTCCCCTAACTTGATGTAGAGTTTTACCTCAGTTGCAGCGTGATTTTTTTTTTTAGAATTGTCAATTCCAATTAATTCAAACATTTATATGGAAATGCAAAGAAACTAGAATGACCAAAACAATTTTGAAAAAAAAAGAACAATATTGGAGGATTTATACTACTTTCTTTTAAAATTTATAAAAGCTAAAACAATGAATACAATGTAGCAGTCATGTAAGGATAGACATATAAATCAATGAACAGAAGATTGTGTGTGTGTGTTTGTGTAGAATTGCCTTTCACGCAGTATTTTCCACAAATAATGCTAGAACAACTGGGCTATCCATTAAAAAAATGAACACCACACACACCTTACTTCATACTCTTTTTACATAATAATTCGAAATGCCTTATAGGCCTAAACATAATGCTAAACCTATGAAATATTTTTGAAGAAAAATATCAGAAAATATTTGTGACTTTGTGTTGGCATGGATGTCTTAGGCACATAGAAAGCATGGAATATGAAGAAAAAATGGAAAAATAGAACTTTACAATAATTAAAATATTCTGCTCATAAGACCATTAGCCGAGCGTGGTGGTGGCCGCCTGTAGTCCCAGCTACTCGGGAGGCTGAGGCAGGAGAAGGGCGTGAACCCGGGAGGCGGAGCTTGCAGTGAGCAGAGGTGGCACCACTGCACTCCAGCCTGGGTGACAGAGTGAAACTCGTATCAAAAACAAAACAAAAAAACGCAATGAGATACAATCACACATTCACTAGAATTACTAAAATTAAAGAGATTGACAATACCAGGTGTTTACAAAATGTGGGGCTACAGTAACTCATAAATTAGTTTTGGGAATATAAAATGATAGAACACTTTGGAAAAGAGTCTGGCATATTCTTATAAAGTTAAAATACAATTACCAAAGGACCAACAATGCTGTTTAGGAATCTACACAGGAGAAAGAAAGCATATGTCCACATAAAAAGTTTTACCTGAATATTCATAGCAGCTTTATTCATAACAGCCAAAAAAACAAAAACAAAAACAAAAACAAAAACCACACACACAGCAAACAACTCAAATGTCTATGAATAGGTTGATGAATAAACAAATTATAGTATATTCACACACTGGATTACTACTTAGCAATAAAAAAGAGCGAAGTACTGAAGCATGTAACAGCATAAATGACTCTCAGAAATATACTGAATGAAAGAAAATACACAAAAACAAATGTATGTAATTTTAGCAAAGACAAAGCTCAACTACAGTGACAGATGAGTGGTTGCCTGGGGACTAGGGTGGGGATAATTTGCTACCAAGAGGACGAGGGAAATTTTTGGGATGATGAAAATGTATTGATGACTGTGGTAGTTATACAGGTTATACATTTGTCAAATCTCATTCGCCTATAAATGTAAGAAATAGGTGCACTTTATGTGTGTAATTTATACCTTAGGTTGATTTGAAAGACCACGACAATGCATGACTCCCAGACAGGGCCGCTGGTCAGCTAGCAGCAACCATTTTACTAGGCATATAAGTTTATGTTACACTGATTCACTATTTAGGTTAGGAGGAGAATATAGCTCCTTTGGTACAGCGATGGGGGCTTTGCCTGACTAGAATTTATCATGACCTCTGAGCAGTGGGAGATGTGATGAGATATCCCCAGGATGAAGAAAAGGGAAGGCAAAAGTCTGTCATGTGGTAACTAATATTCTTGACCAGACAACACTTCTATAGATCCCAGAGAAATCTAAGTAGAGGGAAAGGCCAGACAAATATGTACTATTCCTTGTCAGGATTTTAGCTCCTCATGCTGCATTTACATTGTGAGAGGAGAGTTTTAAGAGATATAAAAAGGGAACAAAGCATTAAGAAAGAACAATTTAGGCTGGGTGCAGTGGCTCACGCCTGTAATCCCAGTACTTTGAGAAGCCGAGGCAGGCAGATCACCTGAGGTCGTGAGTTCGAGACCAGCCTGTCCAACATGGTGAAACCCCCGACTCTACTAAGTAAACACAAAAATTAACTGGGCGTGGTGGCGAGTGCCTGTAATCCCAGCTATTTGGGAGGCTGAGGCAGGAGAATCGCTTGAACTCTTGAGGGGGAGGTTGCAGTGAGCTGAGATCATGCCATTGCACTGCAGCGTGGGCAACAAGAGCAAAACTCTGTCAAAAAGAAAGAAAGAAAGAGAAAGAGAAAGAGAGAGAGAGAAAGAAAGAAAGAAAGAGAGAGAGAGAGAGAGAAAGAAAGAAAGAAAGAAAGAAAGAAAGAAAGAAAGAAAGAAAGAAAGAAGGAAAGAAGGAAAAGAAAGAAAAGAAAAGAAAGAAAGAGGAAGGAAGGAAGGAAGCAAGGAAGGAAGGAAGGAAGGAAAGAGAGAGAGAGAGAAAGAAAGAAAAGAAAGAAAGAAAGAAAGGAAGGGAGGGAGGGAGGGAGGGAGGGAGGGAGAAAGAAAGAAAGAAAGAAAGAAAGAAAGAAAGAAAGAAAGAAAGAAAGAAAGAAAGAAAGAAAGAAAGAAAGAAAGAAAGAAAGAAAGAATTTACATGGGAGCACGGGTGCATAAACTCCTTAGTGTTCTACTTCCAACCTTTCAACAGTAATAGCCCAGGCTTATATTGTGTTCACTGTGTACTACACATTTCTTTCAGGGAGATATATATATATAGATGATATATGTGTCATATATATAGACACGTGCTGCATACAGATATTTGTGTGTGTGCACACACATGTATATTTTATATATATAGTTATGCATCATTTAAGGATGGAAATATCCTCTGAGAAATGGATTATTAGGTACATTTATCATTGTGTGAATATCATAGAGTATACTTACACAAACCTAGATAGTACAGCCTACTGCACATCTAGATTATATGGTGGTCTAGCCTATTGTTGCTGCTTGGCTACAAACCTTTAAAGTATGCTGCTAAACTGAATTCTGTAGGCAATTGTAACATCATGGTAAGTATTTGTGTATCTAGACATATCTAAACATAGAAAAAATACAGTAAAAATACAGCACAAGAGACAAAATAATGGTACACCTGTATAAGGCAGTTCCATTATAATCTTATGGGACCATAATTGTATATGCAGTCTAGCGTTGGCAGAAACATTGCTATGTGATGCATAGCTTCATATAATTTATTTCTATCTCATGACAACCTTGATTATCACTCCCATCTGACAGTTTGGTCATTGAGACACAGAAAGAATAACTAGCTTGCCCAAAGTCACACAGCTACTAAGAGACAGATCTAAGATTTAAACCTGTAGAGTATGGTGCTCTCCACAAATCTGCCAGTTGTGCTCTGAAGGTATCAGTACTTCAGAACTACTCCCCTCACAGGTAGAATCAAGCAAAGAGAGCCTTCACCTCCCACTTCAGATAGAGAAAAGTAAAAAAGAACCCCATCCTTTATGTATGTGCATATGTATCGTGAGTGTATTTGCTGAAGGTAACTGCCTACTATCACTTATTTGATTTTTCATTTAACAAATATTTGTTAAATGTGTGACTTCCATGTATCTGATATTATGCCAATCATTGGGGATTCAGAAACAAATACATTGTAATCCCCAGTTTCAAAGGACTGGAAATTCCTCCAGGATGACTGTGAAAGGCACATAGTGCAGATGAGAGTTAGAACACTGACCACACTAGTTATAAGCTGGGTATTTAGGCTGTACAACATCCAGTTATATTCTCAGGAGACTGTTTGCACTTCATTCACTGAAGGTCACACCTGGGCATCCCTGGGGATCCTCTTATCTTTACCATTAAGCAATGTGAAGCCATAAAATGATTAGGGTTGGCAAGCTTTTAGAGGATTAATGTTCTAACAAATTGGGTGATTTTGCTCAGCTTAGCTATTGAGGATAACATATTGTGAATTTACTGAGCTCATCTGTGACCAGATTCCTCTGCAGGGTAACTGAAAGTGAGTGGAAATGGCTATTTATGTATTCTCAGCCATTAGATGTTGCTTTCATCTCTGATTTCTTTGGATGAGGAGTCAAAATATATACTGAGATCATTGCCTGCGGGTGCCACTTTGCATGTTCAATTAAGTAAGGCCTGTGCTTAGTACTGGACATTAAAAGACAGATGGTGAAGGGAAACTGGACTCAGACTTCAGAAGTGACCCACTAGCCAAATGGGGATATATTTCTGAATTGCATCTTCCTTTAGGGCTTGAGGGCCACTAGGTTGTGTGTTGCCCTCAGCTAAATTCACAGACATGTGGCAGTGTTGCCCAAAGTGTTTGTCTTGATGTTAAGAATAATTTCAAAACCTCTTACAAAAGAGCTTTTGGTGAAATACATCTGAGAGGTGCTGCATTGAACAAGGTTGAATACACTTCTTTAGTGAAGGATTTTTCAGCGTCCTGGGCAGCCTTACATGTGTTGGTACTCTCTAAGAGAGGAAGGTAATAAAATTATCAAACTTATATAAGGGAACTTATCAGGCACCTATATATTATTTGTTACATTAAATACTTTATATAGATTGCTTTATATAATCTGCATAACTGTTCTAAGACATGTCTTTACTTTTCTGGAATGATGGCACTGAGGCCTGGAGTGCTTATATAGCTTTGCCAAGTCACATTGAGCAAGTGACTTTGCTGAGATTTGAACCTAAGCACTTTGGTTATAGAATCCACACTCTTGAACACAATGCCCTATTTCTTCTTTTCATTTTTATTTTTTCCTAAGATGTTCTTGCTCAAGTGGAGACCCATAGGTTACACTTTCAGAAGAAATTCCTAGGATAAAGATATCAAGTATTGCTGGGATGTGCCCCAGCTCAGGTTATACACATGAATGGTATAGTGGAGACAGGAAACAGAGAGTCAATGTTAGACATTTTCAACTCACCCTCGCCTGATTCTATTCTCTAAAGTATCAAAGAAATTAATGACTCCTGGAGTTTTGGGATGAGAGCTGACTCTACTTTTCTTCAAGCATCGGAGTGACCTTGCCATGATCTAGCTCATTCTTCACATTTTCATTCAAGCAGCACAAGGACTCTGATAATATCACTTCATTAAAGTCACCCATTTTTGAATGCATATTATGAGCCAGGCCGGCCCTGTGCTAGCTGTTACATTCAAGAGTAGATGCAGGAATCTGACAAAGATGTAAAACTGGCTTTTTTGTTAAGGCTGATTAGAGAGTGTGGAAATAATTAACCACCACCCCTCCCCTGCCAAAAAAAAAAAAAAGAAATAGGGCATTGTGTTCAAGAGTTTGGGCTTTATAACCAAAGTGCTTAGGTTCAAATCTCAGCAAAGTCACTTGCTCATTGTGATTTCGACAAAGCTATATAAGCACTCCAGGCCTGAGTGCCATCATTCCAAAAATGGCATCCTCAATGGGCCACCTAAGACTTTACTACTGGATTAGGCAGACTCATCTACCCACCCACCTCTTCTAGGCCCTAGAAGAGCAATACAACCCTTTCACTCACTCTCCAGGCCCCTCCATACATTTACCCCATGATAGTTACAGAGAATATGGGTGTTCTACAGGCAGGCCAGGTCCAAAAGGAGAGGCAGATGTGATGAGCTGAGTTATGATGGTTTCTTCTCCCACATTTTCCAATGAAGTAAGCCACTTGGACAGGAGTGAGGCAGCGCCTAGAGAGACATCACAAGCTCCTCCCATGCTTTTCTCTTCTGAGGAGGAGAATAGAAATTCCTGCTCCTCTCTGGCTGGAAACAAGCAGTGGGGAAATAAGTGTTCCCCCCGCCCAAATATTAGTGACAGGAGATAAAACTGCTAAACATATCTAACATCTCAAGGATCTCAGAGTCCAGTGGCAGAGACAGACAGACAAAAAGACAAACAGAACACTGTGAAAGAAAATGATGCATGAAAAGGGGATGAAGCAGAAGGTCCTAGGAGAAATATGGTCCCAATACTATTTTCAACCAATTCAATACAAAATAGATATTGTTTCCTTCCCTCTGTCAGGAATACATTTTCATATATTAATATTTCTCTTCCATTCATTCATCCATCAAATGTATATGTGTACTAACATGTATTAAGCCCTGAAGATAAAAAGCTGGCTAAGATGAAGCCAGAAACTCCCCTCCCTGATAAAAATTTAAAAAATTATCTTGTATTAATTAACTGTGTGTGAATTAATTATGATGAAACACTGGTTATTTGCTTATATGGAAATTCCTCAAGGTAATGCCACCTATGGTGTAAGCTTTGAGTAGCGGGGATATGCAGTGCAGGTCAGGGGACTACTTAAGCACTATCAACTAAAAGGAAAGAGAAAGAAATTTCTGTAATAAATGAGTTAAGAGCCTCCAGGCTCAGAAATGAATTGTGGAGCAGTTCTCACCCCATTTTTACTTGCTTTACAATTTTTCCCAGAGTCAGTATGTGTTTTATTAAGATAGGATTGTACCCACGGAAGTTCAAATGAGGTCCAGGGAATCAAATGAAGGTCTCACAACTGAATTGCTAAAACACAGAGAGTGGTTGCACTGTTCTGACGTCAAAGAACATGAGCTGGTAATTATTCTATTTGTGAAGGGAAGATGGAAAGATTGAGGACTTGGACATAGAGAACCTAAATTAGCCCTAATGAAATATAATGGATATAGAAACCAGGGTATCCTAATATTTAGTTCCACACAATCAGATCTGGAAATTAAAAGGGTAAAAATTGCTATGTAAAATTTCATTACTTGTTTGAATGGGAAAGAAACAAAGCCATTACTTGCCAGTTTGAAACCTTGTTTGAGGAAAACGACTGTATGCCTTCACAGAAATCTAACTCTTTGGAATGCTGACAGTTGGGAGAACACGAATAACTTTTTACTTCTCTCACCAATGCCACCGAGAACTTTTTATTATTATTATTATTATTATTATTATTATACTTTAAGTTCTAGGGTACATGTGCATAACGTGCAGGTTTGTTACATATGTATACTTGTGCCATGTTGCTGTGCTGCACCCATCGACTCGTCAGCACCCATCAACTCGTCATTTACATCAGGTATAACTCACAATGCAATCCCTCCCTCCTCCCCCCTCCCAATGATAGGCCCCGGTGTGTGATGTTCCCCTTCCCGAGTCCAAGTGATCTCATTGTTCAGTTCCTACCTATGAATGAGAACATGTGGTGTTTGGTTTTCTGTTCTTGTGATAGTTTGCTAAGAATGATGGTTTCCAGCTGCATCCATGTCCCTACAAAGGACACAAACTCATCCTTTTTTATGGCTGCATAGTATTCCATGGCGTATATCTGCCACATTTTCTTAATCCACTTCTCTCACCAATGCCGCCGACTCAGCACTCCTGGAACTGCTCCATGGCTCATCGTTTTAAGCCATAATATTTAACACTTTCTAGCACGCTGTACCATCTACTTCTTTTTTATGTTTCTTGTTCATTGTTTGTCTTCCTCACTAGAATATAAGCTCCATGAGGACAGAGATCTTCCTCCGTTCCTTGGTGCGCCCAGAGTGCTTAGAAGGGTGCCTGCGTGGCATGCTGTTGGCCTTCAACAAATATTTGTTGGAAGATAAATTCTTCACTAAATTCCTCCAAAGAGCTAAAATGGAGGTAGTTTCATGGGAAAAAAAGTAGTTTTATGAATAAAAGGATTCTCTGTGAAGAAGAGTGGGTGGATTTGCAATAGATCATTCTCAGGGTCTGAATTAGAGAGGAAAACATAGCAGCTCAACTAAAACCAGAACTGGGTGGAAAAACTGCCTCCCAGAAGGCATTTGAATAAGAAAACTGCAGCAAGAAACTACTTATAAAACATATCTTTCCCCACCCCTTGTGTCAATTATTTTAAGGCAAAACTGTCCAGGTGATTTTCATTTTTTCTTCTGATTAGTCTGCTCTTTTGTAGGAAATCATTGGTTAGCTTGTTTAAGGGCTCCCTAGACCCAGGTGAACTCCACACATCTGGAATCCTTAGGGTTGTAAAGATGCAGTAATGCAGCTGGGTGCCATAAGTGAGTTTGATGGGTCTTCTTTCAGCTGCTGCATTTGAGATGGCATAGAAAATTGTCTGTGTTTTTCCTTCTCTAATCTTGTAATTGTTTTCTCTTCTCAAGACTGGGTTAATTATATAGTAGCTATTTTGGGGTTGCTTCTGACTACATAATGTTTGTGTTTGGTGTTTCTTCATCAGCTAAAAGGAAGGCTTATTCTTGGGTCCCAGAATAAAAAGGAAAACAACAGAAGCCAAGCATTCATGCTGTAGTGGTCACCAAATTTTACTTCATTAAATCATCACAATGGCTTCGTGGAGTGGTACCGTGACCGTAGTTGTTTTATTTCAAATGACTGGAGGCTCAGAGTCATCAAGTTGTTTGTCCAAAGATGCACAGCCAGAAAAGTACTCCAGGTGGTACTCAGACTCATGTCTTAGAACCAAAACCCTGGGCACTCTCTACTGCCCATTAAATTGTCATCGCGCTTACGTAACAATGATCTAATTGTTAGTTTTGTCGTAACATTGTGCCTAGTAAATTATAGACTTAAGAAGTATATGAACATTTGAATTTAGGAGCACAGTCTTTTTTTAGATTAAATTTTCTTTTTGTTAAAATAACTTCAGGATGTCAAATAGAAGAAAAAGAAACTTTACCTCCCAATTATATTTACTGGTTTCATGTCTCTAAAAATACATAAATCACCAAGATTAGTATCAAGATAAGATCTGAACTATTACTGTTAGTGTTTTTGTTTTTTGTTTTTTTCTATGCTGCAACTGAAATAGCCAGAAATAACATGGAAACTTCTAACCTCCTTTCTCCACTTCACTACCACTAATCTCTGTGTCGTAGGAGACCAAGAGAATAGGATTGTGGTGGGATGGAATTAAACAAGACTCCCTTTTTCAAGCTTTGCTTGAGTATTCATCTATTTTAATAAAGTTTACCATTAAGTAAATTAGTCTTTTCTTTCTTTCTTTCTTTCTTTCTTTCTTTCTTTCTTTCTTTCTTTCTTTCTTTCTTTCTTTCTTTCTTTCTTTCTTCTTTCTTCTTTCTTTCTATTTCTTTCTTTCTTTCTTTTTCTTCCCTCCCTCCCTCTTTCTGTTTCTTTCTTTCTTTCTTTCTTTCTTTCTTTCTTTCTTTCTTTCTTTCTTTCTTTCTTTCTTTCTTTCATTCTTTCTTTCTTTCTTTCTTTCCTTCTTTCTTTCTCTCTCTCTCTCCCTCCCTCCCTCCTTCCTTCCTTCTTTCCTTCCCTCCTTCCTTCTTTCCTTCTCCTCCCTCCCTCCCTCCCTTCATTCCTTCCTTCCTTCCTTTTTCTCTCTCTCTCTCATTCTTTCTTTTTCTGAATCTAATAGAGGTTAAGCCATTAACCCTTCCTTATGCTAATACATGTGTTTTGAAATGTTCTGAAATAGCACCATACAGAGAATCATCTACTCTGATAGAAATTTTTGAATGTTTTTCAAATTCTGCTCTGTGGGTTTATTCTAGTTTGCCACTGTGCTGATTGCTGCCCTCAGATCTATACCTTGCTGTTCCCCTGCTTGAAGGGCTGATCCCTGTAAGCTGTTTCCCAGGCTTATGTGTCAGTTTGTTTCACACTGTGTGTGGCCAGTGGGAAGACCTGCAGCAGACTGAGCGGTGACAGAAATGAAGGTACCAGGGAATTTCTCTTCAATTATATATTTTTGGGGTTATCTCTGGCTAGGTTGTATATTTTCCATGACACTAGCTCCTGTCTGACAGGCCTGCTTGGAAACTGGCTTCTGCCGAGTAACCCTGACACCTGGACTCTAGTGACTTTGCCATCTCCCTTTATCTAGCCAGCCCAGGGAGAGGAGTGGTTCCCTGATGTTGCTAAGGGTTTCCTCTCACCGTTTCATTTGGCTTCTCAGCTCCTTTATCATCTGTGGAACCAACTTCCTGTATTATGTATCCTCTGTTGTAAATACTTAAAGTGAATTGCATTTTCCAGGCTATACCCTGACCAAAACAGGCACTGATAGAATCACTTTAAGATTGCTGAGACAAGCAGCACTGTTAAACTGTAATAAGCATTGACTTACTTGATGAGAGAATTGGCTTAAACTCTGAATGAGTTCACATTTACTTTAGTGGACCAGTAGGAAAATGAATGGGCAGTGATTTCAACATGAATTCACTGTTATCGTTAAGGCAGAGCTATCACGACTCCTTTTTTTAAAAAAAAATAATAAATTTATCTTTTTTTAAGAGTAGTTTTAAGGTCACAGCAAAACTGAGTGGAAAGAATAGTGAGTTCTCAAATAGCTCCTGCCCCCACACATGCCCATTACTTCTTTTTGATTTTCTCAAAGGAAGAAGACTTAATAAGTAAATAGCAATCCTAGTTTTACTATTCTATTACTGAGGGCTTGTATTAAATGGCAAAAGAAATGTAGCTTTCTAGAATTTTCTGCCAGATTATGTAGTAAATAATAACTACTTCTATGTAGTAAATGCTTCGAAAAAAAAAAACACAAAACCACAAGCCATGAATCTATTCAGCTGGAGGAATTCTGGAAATAGAGCATATGAATGCCTTCAAGGTCTGAGGAAATGGAGGAGGGGTGGGGTTTGGGTTTGAGTGCTGCTTATGGGACATGGAAAGAAGCTTGAAACTCCCTTCACAATTGGGTGATGTGTGTTTGGAGAAGGAGAAAAGGGAGACCAGATAGGCAGAAGTCAAGCAGATTAACTTCTGATGGATGAGACATTTTAGTAACTCAATGTCAAAATACGGAGGCTTTTTACACAAGAGAACACCTTGCACGTGCTGAAGAGGCACAGGTTGGAAAGGACACAGATAGCGCACTTGGGACAAGAGTGAGCATTAAAATTCACTAGGAATGATTGGATACTAACTCTGGAGTTTTAGAGACCTGAGAAGTCCCATAGAGCTGCTATGACCTGGCATTCTGGGAGGCACCCCAGATGTTCATTGCTTCCTTGCCCCTCCCTCCTTCCTTCCTTCTTCCTTTTTTCCTTGTTTCCCTCCATTTAACAATTACTTATGACTTTCTACTTAAGTGTCAGGCACTGTTCTAGGCACTGTTGACACATTAATGAACAACACAGATTTTTTTTAAAAAAGCTTTTTCCTTCATTCTGGTGGGACAAAAAAAATCAATAAATAGTAATTCATTGTTATA
Organism: Macaca fascicularis; assembly: GCF_037993035.2. Taxonomy (NCBI): domain Eukaryota; kingdom Metazoa; phylum Chordata; class Mammalia; order Primates; family Cercopithecidae; genus Macaca; species Macaca fascicularis. The sequence goes on along the minus strand of NC_088388.1, from coordinate 94,746,603 downwards.
TAGCATGCTAAAGGGTGAAGAGTGCTATGGGAAAATCTGGAAATAGTGAGAGTGCTAGGGTTGAGGTGGAGGATGGAATTGGATTGCATAGGGTAGAGCTCATTGAGAAGGTGACTTTTGGCAAAGACAAGGAAGCCAAGGAGTTATCCATGAGACACCCAGAGGAAGAACATTCCAGGTAAGGGGAACAGCAAATGCAAAGAGCAGAAGGCACAGTTTCTTTGTAAAGTTAAACATGCATTGAGCCCATGCCCAATAATCTCAATCCTTGGTATTTACCCAAGAGAAATAAAAACGTATGTCTACACAAAGACTTCTACACTATGTTCATAGCATCTTTGTTCACATTAGCCCCAAACGGAAAATATCCCTAATATCCATCAAGAGAAGAATGGATAAATGAACTGTAATATATTCATACCATGGAATGCTAGTCATTAATTGAAAGAAAAAAAACTATGAATGCATTCTATGACATGAACAAATCTCAAATAGATTCTGTTAAGTAAATAAAAGCTAGACATAAAATAATATATACTATTTGATTTCATTTATATTAAGTCTGAAAACAGGCAAAGAAAATCTGTGGTAACAGAAATTAAAATTGTAGTTGTGTATAAGGATGAATTGGAATTGAATGGAAAAGAACCTGAGGTGACAGAATATTGTTGTCTATCTTGATAAGGATGGTGGTTACACAGGCCTATAGAACTGTCAAAACTACAAACTTAGCACTTAAGATTTGCCCATTTTATGTGAATTATAGCTGAATTGAAAACAAACAAACAAACATGTGACTGTAGTGTTTGTTGAGGAAATCAGGGTACTTGGTTGTACTTGGTGTGGAGTGAGCAAGGAGGGATGTAGCATATGATGCAGCCAAAGATATAATAGGGAATGAAGTATATCATGTAAGGCATGTGGGCTATCATAAGGCATACATTGGTCTGACATGTGTTTTAATAAGAACACTCCAGTTGCTGCGTTGAGAAAGACTGTGGGCAGATCCATTGGAAGACCATTGGAATAATCTGGGCTAGAGCTAGTGATGTTTGACACGAGGGTGGCAGCAGTAAAGAGGGCAAGAAGAGGATACAAGTCTGAATAAAATTGATGAGATTTGTAGAAAGATTGAGCATGGGGGTAAGAGAGGAATAAAAAGTGACTTTAAATTTTGGTCTGAGCAATGAGAAAGATGGAATTACCATTAGTTGAGAGGGGAAGATGGCAGGTGCAGAAGGCTTTGTGGACATAGTAAGTTTGAGAAGCCTACTGGGCATGCAAGTAAGGATGGTGATTAGGCCATTGGGTATTGGGAGCTTTTATTATACAGATATTATCAAAGGCCACCAGATTGGGTGAGATCAACAAGGAATTGAGTGTAAATAGAAAACAAGAAGAGTTCCAAAGATATTTGGATATTAGCAACACTGAAGGAATTGCAGGCCTGCCAATGTTAAGCAGGAAAGGAGAGGACACCAATAGGAAAGAGATGGAAACCTCAGCATGGGCAGGTACAGGAGAGGAGATGTAGTCTCTTCTGCCTTTCCTTCCTTTCTGCCTCAAGTTTAGAGGAGGATAGGAAGCAGGATGGAGAGGGGTAAAGAGGAGAGAAGACCCAACCCTGTTTTCTCTCTTCACTCTCTTCTCAAGTTTTGAGAGTCATGAGTTTAGCATGTGCTGGGATGAAAAGAAAGAGGCTTTGGATCAAAGTTGAGATTGCAGCTAAATGAATAGCACTCAGTTTTAAAGATCCAAAATGTGACTATTTTAACAACTGAAAGTGACTACAAAGTTATGGAGCCAGAATGATACCTTAAGAGATCCTGCTTCCATGCCTGGAAAACAGTAAAGACTGAAGAATGGTATTGGCGGGGGGATGTGTTCAACAGAGTACAGGGGTACTTGTTATTGGGAAAAAAAACTCAAAGCTTTTACTGTTTATTTCGCTGTGAGTTGAGATAGCTTACAAAACTAGGCATGTCGGTATTTGGTGCTATGAGATCTATGAGAGTGATAGCTTTTGGCTTTAAATTGTTCGCATTAAAATAAGTAAGTTGGGCAATATGATAGGCTACAAGATCGTTTCTAAATCTCAAATTCTGTCATTTGGTTTAAAGCACTTGAGATCAGTGGTGGCACGTTGGCTGGTGCTACATCAAAATTTTGGTAAAGTTTGTTTTTTTTTTCCTATGAAACTACATTTGGAAGAACAGGATTGGACCACCTAAGTTGCAGTGAAACTAAAGAGCTTTTTAAATCAAGTAGTTCAAATCTTTTTAAGATTCTGCTTTTAAAGACAACATTACAAATAATAAGGAGCAATATAATTTCAATCTACATGCAGAACAAGCATGTCAATGGAATTTCAGCTTATGCAGACTCCTGCTTTACTGGGTTTAATGAGAATCTAAAAATAAGAACTGATGTCCTATGTGGTAATAAACACTCCGACAGATTTGTTTGACACAAAGAGTTCCCAACATTGAGCAATGTGTCATTCCAACTCATGTTTTGGCCTCTTTAAGTCCTCAAACAGCAATCTTTTAGCAAACTTAATGACAGATGTGTTCCAGACATGACTCCCTACAGTTCTTCCACATTAATGTAGAAATTAGCTAAGGTCACAGAATGCAAATCAGTGATTTTGCCATACAAAATTTATTCTAATTTTCTCTTGGGAAAATCTTAGCAATTGACATGCATTGGTTTTGAGTAGATTTGGGGTCTATTTTTCAACTGCAAATGTATCAAAATTAAACCTTAAGCAGAAACTAATGGTCATAGCATCTATGTAACTACATATTTTATAAAAGAGGAAAGACCACGGCAATTGACTCTGGGAATTCATCGCTATTTTGAGCAAACTTTTTTTCAAAATTTAAAACATTAATATGAGGATAAAAAGTATGATTTTTAAGGAAGCTAGTTATGTAATTCTGATGGGGGAAAAGCTCTCAATAAAATCTTATCTGATATGCTCAGTACAGTTCTGTACCATTGGTGGTTACTAACTGGTCAGTTGATTGGTGTATTAGTCTGTTTTCACACTGCTATAAAGAACTTCCCTAAGACTGGCTAATTTATAAAGGAAAGAGGTTTAATTGACTCACATCTCCATCTGGCTGGGAGGGCCTTAGGAAACTTACAATCATGGCGGGAGGTGAAGGGGAAGCAAGTCATGTCTTACATGGCAGCAGGCAAGAGGGAAAGAAAGCATGAAATGGGAAGAGCCTCATACTTATCAACCAGATCTCATGAGAATTTACTCACAATCTCAAGAACAGCATGAGGGAAACTGCCCACATGATCCAATCACCTCATACCAGAACCCTCCCTCAACACCTGGGGATTACAATTCAAATTGCTATTCAAGATGAGATTTGGGTGAGGGTACAGAGCCAGACCGTATAGGGTTTTCATAGAGATGAAAGGACTGAATATAAAAAATTTGCATCTCACTCATTTATTCGTTTAGAACTGTGGTGAAGCTGTCAACCTTAAGCAGTAATAAAATAGTAGGCTAAGATGCTAATTTCAGTAAAATTTTAAAATGGTTAAAAGTATACATTTAATAGTTCTTATCGAGAATATTAGAATTTTTGATGATTGACTTGACTGTGTTGCATAGTTTTTTTTAACTTTTATTTCTGTATATGTACTTTAAAAATTCTGGAAATGTCATTCTCTTCAGAAACAAAGAAATATGGTTATATATATATATATATATATATATATATGGCTACATATAGATGTAAGGGCATGTGTATACACATGCACACATATATACATATATGTCTCCTATGTTGCAGATAGCAGGGACTTTATAGCCAAGACACCTGCAGTTTGATCTTGGGTCTATCACTTTTTGTGGCATAATTTTAATTCAGATTTAGTATCTCTGAAATTATTTCATCACCTATAAAGCAGACAGTGACATAATTTTATAAAAAGACCTTAAAATATAGTCTATAAAATGTAAAGTATTAATGATAAAAATAGCTAACAAAAGAGCATTAAGAGTTTTGTCCCAGTATCTCTCTCTATAGCTACATAGAGAGAAACATATATAGAGAGAAAAAATATAAAACATACCATCTATATCCATATCTAGCTATGTCTATCTACTATGTACAAGTTCTTTACATGGTTCCTCACAGTAAATTGTGAGATCAGTAATAGCCCTACTTTACAGATGAGAAAACCGAGCTCAAAAGTCTAAGAAAAGTATTTAAGCTCACACAGCTGGTTAATTGTAGATCTATTCTTAGTCTATTTGGCTGGAAACCCATGTTCTTTTCACTCTGCTATGTTCTACCCTTTTCTGCAGACCTACTATGGAGGCAACACAAATCTACAAAGAAAATTAATGAGAAGTGATTATTTCATTTCAAATGAATCCGCTACGGAGTTTTTTTTTTTTTTAATCAATGTTTAAATACCATCTGCCTTTATACACATTTCACTGCAACATATCAACTTTTTAGGAATGTAAGCATTACATAACATGAGACATGTCTTTTAAAATGAATGCCAATCAAAGTGTTCTGGGCTTCAAAAGATGTTTGTTGCTATCTTCCATATGTATAACTTCCTGACATCTTGACTAGTGTCAGGGTAGAATCCTTTAGTGAAAGTAGAAATGACATGGAAGGGATCACATGTTTGTGAGGCATCAGGACTGTCATAGATAGATTTGATCTGAATTCCTACATTGTGTCAGAAGGCATTCAGGAAAGGGCAGACAAATGCACAAAACAACTTCCTTACTATTAAGTACCATGGCATAGTATGGTAAAGAGGCAATACTCAGAGAACTCCATAGATAGAGAGATAGAAAGATATTAACATTTATCTACTGATATATATGGCATGTTTCCCAAGCCAACAGCATCAGAATGGCAGTCCAAATATGGTATTCCTTTGGCTTTGCCTCGTTCACACCAGACTCCTTTAAAATCTTTACGGATTACTTCTGAGTTATTCTCAGCGTATTTCACCAGAACATCCCCTCCCCCAAACACTATCATTTTACTTCTTTGCAGCCCCAGCTTTGCTGCCTAGGGTAGGGTCTGCTGCCAAATATCCCAGTGCCAAAGAAACAGATGCTGCTGCCCAGGGCTCTTGCCTTTGCTCCCTCCTGCCTCCTGCCCCCTGCTTCCCCCAGTATTGAAGCAATCTTATCGTGCCAAAACCACTGATGCGGGCAGCTTTCTGCACAAATCTCATGTTGTGTTCTTTCCACTGGTGTGTGGAGAATTCCCCCTCTCTTTTGTACCATACCCCTGGTATCTGTGTAACCCATGTCCTCAGGCCTCACCAGTCTGTTGGTAGAAATGGAGTCGCATTAGCATAATGCCCAGGACTGGCTGGCTCCTTTCCTCTCATTTATAAAGCTGCAGTGATTTACCAATCCCCATCCTTGCCCGAGACTCCACACTTAAGTGGGAATCCTTAGAGAGCATCTTTGTGCATTCAGAAACAGATCTGTTACCTGTTTCTACCCACTGAGTCCTCCTTTGAGCTGTCTCTTCTTTCCTCCAACATCTTCCCTTTTCCTTAGATTCCTGCAAAGAATGCTTAAAAATAGTCTTTAGTATCCTGAGTCCCAGACATATGATCCTTGTAATACATTTCCATGTTTTACTTAAGCAGGCTTAAGATAGTGTCTGTTACTTCCAAGGAAAAGAAATCTCAACCGATACAAGTGTAGCAGGAAGGGGTGGGCTATTTGTCTCTGAATATAGTCACCTTTTTATGTACGGAATCATTTCATTTCTTCAGAGTACCCAAGATTGTCCCCAAACACTTCATTACTAGTTCTAGTCTACACAATGAAGCTCTTTCAGATTAATCAATGTTGAGAGCTCAGCTCATTACTCTGATGTGATTTGTTCTCCACATTGATTAAGTGAACAGATTGGTAATTTTATTCCCTCTGATATTTCAACATTTAATTCTCAATCTCGTGATTTGTTTTATATTTTATAAATATGTAAATTAAAAAAATTATTTAGATAAATCACTCATTTGCAGCTGTGCTGTTATGTTGCAGATAGCATGGACTTCACAGCCAGACCTGCAGTTTGGTCCCGGGGTCATCACGTTTTGCTTTATGGTTTCAATTCAGATCCTTAGTGTCTCTGACATTATTTTATCACCTATGAAACAGATCAATGATGTAGTGTTATGAAAAGGCATTGAAAAATATGAAGTCTATAAAATGTAGTGTATTAATAGTAAAAATAGTAAACAAAAGGACATTGTGAGTTTTGTCTCAGTTTTTCTATAGCAGGTAGGTTTGCAACATTTTTGATTTAAATTCTTTTCTTAGTAATTTTGGAAGTACTCTAAGAAAGAATTTCAAATAGCATTTAAGCTAAACTTGATAGAGAAAAAATGATGATGTAATTGAATGAATAAACAATATGGTAGAATAAAATATATATTTATAAATTTATAAATGTGATAAAATGTGGATTTCCGGCCGGGCGCGGTGGCTCAAGCCTGTAATCCCAGCACTTTGGGAGGCCAAGACGGGCGGATCACGAGGTCAGGAGATCGAGACCATCCTGGCTAACCCGGTGAAACCCCGTCGCTACTAAAAAAATACAAAAAACTAGCCGGGCGAGGTGGCGGGCGCCTGTAGTCCCAGCTACTGGGGAGGCTGAGGCCGGAGAATGGCGTGAATCCGGGAGGCGGAGCTTGCAGTGAGCTGAGATCTGGCCACTGCACTCCAGCGTGGGCGACAGAGCGAGACTCCGTCTCAAAAAAAAAAAAAAAAAAAAAAGTGTGGATTTCCATCAGTCTTCTCTGTAGTCTTTTTAGTGTCTGATACAGGTGTTTTTTTTTTCTGAATATACTACCATTATAGAAAGCTGATTTGTAGACTCATATTATTGATAAATATCCAAATTTATTAGTGTCGAATCTAGATAAATAGTCATTAACTCAGCCAGATTTCAAGATGGAAGAAAGGGGAGATAGAGGTAATATTTAATTCTTCCTTTGCCAAGGGCTGGTGAAGTTGTTAAAACATCCATTTCTTCAGTAGGTGCTAGATAGCATCACCTGAATTAGACTAAAATTAAGATTAGACAAGCAATGTTAGCTTCCTGACTAAGCAAACACTAAACAGAGTTTGGATTTTGGACTTAAATATATTTTTATGACTTGCTGATGATGGTTCAGCCAAGGACAGCCTCTTATTTGGAATTCTAAGCATTGCTTTCTCCTTTCATTCCTATTCTAATGACATTGTCTTCAGCATTATTTTACACACAGTTATTCATTTGTCTGCTTGGGTTCAGTTACAGCAGGCTTGGTAATACTAATACAGTATAGCATCATGTATCCAGAAAGACTGTGTCTAAATTAGCCAATACGTAAAAAAACTTAACAAGCATGCTTTTATATATTAAATATAATTTAACATGGGCTTGTTTCTATCAAGTTAATTAATATAATTAGAATATACCACTAAATATATTGCATTGGAGTTGCTAGCTTTTATTTTTATTCAATAGAACCATAGGGAATTCTCTCTGAATTGTCAAAAATTCTGAATTACTGGTGTACAAATTGAGATAGCATCTTGTAGATTTTAAATTTAAATGTTCTCTCTAGTTTTTTCTCTTTCTCCACAGCATATTCCCTGCTTCCAGAAATAAATTGGATGAAACTTCCTTTCACCCTCCACAAGATAAATTGAGTTTCCTTGTGTGAAAGCAAAGCAACTAGAAACACAATTTTTTCTGTCTTGGGAAGATCTGTTGAGTTATAGCATCATTGTACACAAGGCTTTTACTGATAAGGAAGTGAGGTGTGGAGAGACAAGAGCTCTTAAGAAGAGAGAGGCATATTTATAGGGAGAGGGGAAACCATACTCAACAAACTTACAGTTCGTGATCTCTCTGAGAAAAGAGAACATAGCTTGTTGGAATAGAACATGTTCTGGAATAAATAAACAGATTTGTGTGAGGTTCCAGCTAAGCCACTGAAAGTGGACATTACATGTGCTTGGCAGTTTATACAATCACATTTAATCTTCATACCAATTCTGAAGGGTGGGTATTGTTAGCTAAATTTTACTGGTGAAGAAATTGTAGCTCAAAGAATTGGTATGACAAATATGAGACAGAACATGGAATTAGATCTTGAGTCTTCTGATTCTAATGCGTTGATTCAGTCCTACCCAGCACCACCTTCCACAGAGTCTCTTTTATCATCAACAGAGCTTGTTTGCTGGCTGGGTTCAAAGGCAGCCTGTGGCTCTAAGGCCTAGCGTAAAGGATTTGGGATCAGTCTCAGGACACCACTTCAGCCTTTACAGCCATTAATCTTTATGAACTCCTCAACGTGGGTTCATTCCTTCTATTTTATGTAGTTGCTGAATGTCACTGCTTCAAATTAGACTATAAGCTCCCTGAAGGCATGGGCCAGGATCGTTTTACTCATTGCTTTATATGAAGTGCAGCTCAGCACAATGCAAAAGCATAACAGCATTTGTTCAATGTAGAAAGAATAACTTTTAAAATACACTTTTATTTTAGAACAGTTTTAGATCTCCAGAATTATTGTGAAAATAGTTCCTCTTCCATATACCCCACACTCAATTTCCCCTATTATAAGTATCTTACATTGGTATGTCACATTTTTCACAATTAATGAACCAATGGTGATACATTATTACTAACTAGACTGCATACTGTATTCAGTCCTTAGTTTTGTTTTTTGATTTTCTTTCGAGACAGAGTCTCGCTCTGTTGTCCAGGCTGGAGTTCAGTGGCATGATCTCTGCTCACTGCAAGCTCCACCTCCCGGGTTCACGCCATTCTCCTGCCTCAGCCTCCCGAGTAGCTGGGAGTACAGACGCCCGCCACCACGCCCGGCTAATTTTTTTTTGTATTTTTTTCAGTAGAGACAGGGTTTCACTGTGTTAGCCAAGATGGTCTCGATCTCCTGACCTCATGATCTGCTCGCCTCGGCCTCCCAAAGTGCTGGGATTACAGGCGTCAGGTACGGTGAGCCACCGTACCCTGTCAGTTTGTTTGTTTGTTTGTTTGTTTTACCTTATGTTCTTTTGTTGTTGTTGTTCCAGGATCCAATCTAGCATATCACATTATATTTAGTAGTCATGTCTTCTCTTAGCTATAACAGTTTCTCAGATTTTCCCTGTTTTCAGGACCCTCAGAGTTTTGAGGAGCACTAGTTAGATATTGCTACCATTTAAATGTCCCTTCCAAAACTCATGTTGAAATTTAATTGCCATTGTAGCAGTATTAAGAGGTGGGACCTTTAAGAGGTGATTAGGCCATGAGGGCTCCCCCATCATACGTAGGATTGGTGCCATTATAAAAGGGTCAGCCTGGCCCCCTCTTGCCCTCTCTTGACCTTCACTATTCCACCAGGGGAAGATGCAGCAAGAAGGCCCTGGTCAGATGCCAGCCCCTCGATCTGGGACTTCCTAGCCTCCAGAACTGTGAGCCAATAATTTTCTGTTCATTATAAATTACCTAGTCTCATGCATTCTGTTGCAGCAACAAAAACGAGTAAGTCAGGTGTTGTGCTGAATATCCCACAATTTAGATTTGTCTGGGTTTTTTTCCCCGTGGTTAGACTGGGTAATGTGTTTTGGAAAGGATGACCACAGAGGTAAAATGCCATTCTCATTACATCATATCAAGGGTACACAGTATCAATATGATTTATCACTGTTGATGTTAACTTTGATCTGGCTTGGTAGTATTTGTCAGGGTTCTCCACTGGGAAGTTATTTGTTTTTGTCCTTTTCCACATTGTATTCTTGAAAGAAAGTCACTAGGTGCAGCCTACACTTAAGTAGTTGTGTATTGTGCTCCCCCTCCTTTAGGGTGGAATATCTACAAATTATTTGGAATTCTTCTTCATAGAACATTTGTTTCTTCTGTTTCATTTATTTATTCAGTCATTTATATGAGTGTGTAGTCATAAATATTTATTTCATACTTTAATTTAAAATCTAATGCTACTTTATTTATTTTGTTGCTCATATTATTCCAACTTTGGCCATTGGGAGATATTTTGGTTGCTTCTTGTATTGTTTTGACATAGCCCCATCAGTGTGGGGTTTTGTTTTGTTTTGAGCATTTTTTTTTTTTTTACTTTCTGTAATTGCAAGGTGTTCCAGGCTCATCTTGCATATTTTCTGCTCAAGTTCTAGAACCAGCCATTTTGCCAAGGGGCCCTAGTTCCTTTTATTGGAGAATGGTATTAGAAACCAAGATCTGGGAATTAGCTGTGCTTGTTGCAGCTAGGGTGTAATGGCTTCTAGGCCATCTCAGATGACAAAGCAAGGAGAGAGATGTGTGTGTACTTAATGGCATATGTGAACATATCTATAAACATTTCTATATGTAACCATCTGTATCTATATTAATCTAAACATGAGTTTATACTGATATTTCAAACTCTAACCTATCACACATGGATCATTCTAGGCTCCTCCCATTGCTTATCTGTACTCTCTTACTCCAACAGTAAGAAACTTGGCACCTACCATACACCATCCATTTACTTAATTGCTGAATTCCAATATCCATATATATTGGTTTCAGAATTATGAGTACACAGAGTCCCTTTTGTCTTTGGACTTACAGACTATACTCATTTCCAAAGTTATTTAAGTCGACACCTAATCCCCAACCCCATTTAGTGAGGTTGTTTCATGCATTTAAAATATTAGAGACCTTTGTTATATCTGTATTCAATTTTGAGATCCTCTGACTTCCTAGATGATTTTTAAAACATTTGCATAATTTGCAGAGACACTTTGAGTTGTAATATTCTATCAGCTTTGAGGAATGCATGGTGTCATGTACACATCATTACAGTATAATACAAGATAGTTTCATCCCCCCAAAAATCCCACACACTTCACCTGTTCAGCCCTACTCACCCTATCTTCTGGAACATACGGCATCCACTGAACTATTTACCATCTCCATAGTTTTGCCTTTTCCAGAATGTTATATACCTGGGATTATACATTGCATAGCATTTTTAGACTTGCTGCTTTTACTTAGCAATATACACTTAGGAGTCATGCATGTTTTTGTGGCTTGATAACTCATTCCTTTTATCACTGAATAGTATTCCATTGCATGGATATAGCAAGGTTTGTTTATTCATTCATTTATTGAAGGACATCTTGATTACTTCCAGTTTTTGGCAACTGTTAATATTAATTGACTTGCTATAAACATTCACGTGCAGGTTTTTATATGGACATATGTTTTCAAATCAGTTGGGCAAATACTTAGGAGCATGATTGCTTTTAAGACTGTATTAGTTGCATAAGAAACTGCTGAACTGTCTTTAAAAGTGGCTATATCATTTTTTCATTCCCACCAGCAATGAATGAGAATTTCTGCTGCTCTGAATACTTGATAGCAGTTAGTATTAACAGAGTTTTTAGATTCTAGACATTCTAATAGGTGGTAGTGGTACATGTCTCTGTTGTTAAACGAGTGAATTTTTCACAGACAAAGGTATCATTCACTCACGTTGCCTTGGAAATGTACAACTTGAAGATCATCTTTTGGACTCTAAACCCTTGTTTTACAAGTCAGTAAATTGAGGACCAGAGAAGAGCAGTAATTTCACAAAGTTCCAATAGAGTTTGGTAGAACAAGAAATCACACTGAGGCCATCAGTGTGACAATTGTTCCTTTTTCTTACCATTGTTATTTTACAATAATAGAGCAAACTTTATTGCGTAGAGTTTGAAAAACTTACATTGACAAGAGGTGTTTTTAAAAAAGTTATAAGGCTTCAGAACCAAAGTCAGGTACTGTGGGGATGAGCAGATCATTGGGGGTCCAGGCACTGTGGGACTCATAGCTCAAGTGATACAGGGCCATGTTTATAAGGCTGGGGTGGAAGTCATTCTATGTCCAGCTCTGGTTGCTTTATACTAAAAACATCCTTACTTCCTGACCATGAGATTACAAGATTTCATCTTTAAATGCTTACAATGATTAATCTATGGATCACTGGAAGAGAAAATATACCTTTTTGTTTGTTACATTTGCTGTTTGTGAAACACAGAGCTAGGATAAGAACATCTGCTGCTGATCTTTTTTGTCTAGATACCAGAATCTTGACTGCAAAATTGAGTGAAGTTTCGTCTCAGTCCGTAAATCTTTTTAAATACCTGGAGGAATTCTTTAACTTTGATTTTAGTAAGAAAATAAAAGAATTAATGAACGGTTAGCGAATTTATATTATGAAATGAAAATTGTATGAGCTTTACAGCTAACTATAGAGTTAGCATGAGTAAGATAACAATAATATGTAAGAAACCTAAAATCCTATATTCTTGTATCTATTTTGACTCCTCCATCCCAAGGAACTGGTAAAATCCTCTGCCAGATGCGACCAAGGGAAATATGTCTATTTTGATTCTTTATGCAGGGTCTACTCTGCTGTACCTCACATTATTTATGTCCCAGACTCACTGTGCAGTTAGATTACTTTCTTCATGGGCTTTCATCTAATTGTAGAGAATATTCTGTATTTCTTCTTGCTAGTTCCTAAAGTTCAGATGCAACATTTTGAGCACAAAGATGTTTGTTATCTCTAGCTGTCTTTTTCATATAAACTTTCAGCTACAATCAAAGCTCCGCAAAAAAAAAATGTACTCAGCTATCTGTATCTCTGTGCCCCATGCATGCACTCATCTGTGCTGCAGTGATGGGCAGAGTATGAATTTTTTGCCTTGTAGAGGGAAGGGAGTGGTTGCCCAGCTAGGTATGACCTACGGATGTTCCCCAAAGGCACTGAATTGGTAGATTCTCTAGACTGATAGAGTAGACATTTGTGGTTTCCTGATGTGGCAGTTGAAATGGGTACTCCCATTGTCATTTTTTTTCCCGCCCAGAATTGGCCAAAGGGGGCTCTGGGCCCCAGCCCCTCTTAAGGGCAACACTTTCCATTTTAGTATATGTACTTGCTGAAGAGAGCACTGGGCAAAGTATGCCAGACCTGCTGGATCACGTTGGCATCTGTTATTTCTGTGTACTTGTCTGTGTACATGAGATAGATCTCAGAAGTTTAGCTACAATATTTTCTGATTTTGTTCTATTCCCTTTCAACAAATGGGGAACTGGGCTGGCAGCAGTCCCAAGAGTGTCTTCTCCAAAGGTTTATCTCTGCTTCAGGGTTCTCAGGTGTCTTCTCTTCAGCTCCCCTTTCTACTTTATTCCCTTAAAGATTCCTCAGAGTCAGGCAAATATTCCACTGTTACTGTCACTTACCAGCTGTGGCATGAGAACTGTCAGTAAGGTCGGTAGCATGTGCCAAGAAGAAAACTCCTGGTGGATGAGGAAGCGCTTACCTGTAAGGCATGGTTAAACAGGTTCTAAAAACGCGTTGGACTTCCTAACTCAAGTATTGCCCTTCCGGATTCTGCCAAAGTGCTTGGAATTTCCCACAGTTCCTTATCCCTTGGGTTTAGGCACTAAGGTCTCATGTAAAGTATAGATGCTGTTTAAGTATAGGAAACATGAAAAATTTAACTCAGATTAATTCATTGGTTGAGCTGCAGTAATTTAGCAGAGGAATAGGATATTCCTGAGAGAGTAAGACATGAGACGGATGAAATTTGATTTGGGAAGAGGAGTTGTTCTTATCTTTGGTGGTTATAGGCTCCTTAGAGATTATTTCAAATGCTATAACTTTCTCTCCAGAAAAACGTATTATAGTAGAGATGACCTTTTGCAGCTGGGCATGTTTAAAAGTCAAAACTAGATGAAAATTTTGTAGAGATAAAATTTTGCAGAGACAAAATTTTACTTAAAAGCCCTTAAATCACTAGCAGGGCTTGGTTGTGCATGCCTATAATCCCAGCTACTTGGGTGGCTGAGGCACGAGAATCACGAGAGCCCAGGAGGTAAAGGTTGCAGTGAGGCAAGATTGCCCACTGCACTCCAGCCTGGGTGACGGAATAAGATCCTGTCTCAAAAAAAAAAAAAAAAAAAAAAAAAGCCCTTACATCACCTATGAATTAGAGTGTAAATGATTTTGTGATATTTACTATTCAGTAATTATTAAGCATATTGAAACTTGATTACCATTGATCTAGACCAAAGAAAAAAGAATGTGTATATGCTGGTGTCTGGCCCTTTACAGCATTCCGCCTTTGTAGTAACTATTAATTCTCCGGAAGAGAATGGGGAGTAGTGTCCATTCTCAAGCTTGCCTGCTGGTTATAGTCCAGTCTGTTTTTTTTCCATGGCCTTAATACATGCCAATAGATTTGTTTGTGGTTGAGGATAAAGAAAATTGGTGGCAAGACTAGGTTCTAAAATCAGAACATGAGTTACATTTGTGCAAAATGAGGCTCTACTGTAAACACAAAACTAACTCTTGATCTGGAGCATTTGTTGTTTCAGGTGGATGGGAGGATGGGAATTACAGCAGCTGGGGAGAGGGTAGGAGCTGAGGGTGATGAAAACACTGTAGAGAATAGAGAGGGAGATGGAGAGGGTTGCGTTAAAACCCCTCTGCTGACCTTCAATTCCTTCGTTAGGCCAGTCCCGGTCAGAGACCTTTCCTCTTTTTAAAATTCCCTTGCTCCCATATCTGTTCACTGCTTCCCGCCATCCTGTCTCTCTCCTATGTGCCCTAGTGCTCCTCCCTGGCCTCTTAGCATTCAGCAAGTGAGACTGAAAGGAAGTTCTCAGTTGGTTAAAAGGAAAGCATAAAGCAGCCTTATCACCACTTCCCTGATTCCTCTGGGGTTTATTGTTATTAATTTTCTTATGCAATGTTTCTATGAGGCAGCTGTATTTTCAGCTGGAGAAAACTTTGAGACCTTAAGGACAGAAAAAAAATAAAATAAAAAAGAATATCTTAAGAGACAGAGTGGAGAATTTTAAAAATCAGGATTTCTTTATATAGTATCAACTGTAGCCAGTTCCCATTTTTTCTACAAAATCTTCCCTGGGTGAATAGAAGGTAGACGGCCACTCTCTCTGATCTAATGATTTCCCATTTCTTTTTTGGCACAAGGTTATGAACAAGAAAATTCCTCAGTATCTAGTGAGACCATTTATTCGCTTGTTATGTCAGCCTATAAATTTGCTAAGAAGTTAATTAGTGATTTAGGAGCTCTGACCATTACAAAAGTCATAAATCTCTCTATAGATACATAAAGGTACATCTCTACCTCTTACCCTATTTCCTCATTTGGTAGAAAATAAAAGGGGGGCATATGATGTACTTTGTTATTTGTTTATTGCAAAGATTAAGTGAGACAATGTATGTGAAAACGCCAATCATTACTTAGCACACCAAACAGTTCAATGCATGTTATTTTCACTTTTCTTCTTTAGATTAACACTCCCACGCTCCAGATGTTTCTGTTCTTATCAGAACCTGGTGCCTATTCCTTTAGAACCCTGAGAGGTGGCAAGAAACAACAGGACATGTGAATTTGTGCTAAAGCTATTGGATAGTTTGTAATGCCAGATGCAGAAAGGTAGGCATGGAGTGGTACACAGTTAACTTTCATATCCATTACAGCAGATTTATATATCTTCAAGCTGTACTTTGCAGGTTAAAACTCTTCTGGTTTTATGGGGACAATCCCCACCTGATTAAGACAGAAGAAAACTTGTGAGATCCTGAGCAATGTTTTAAAATTTTAATTAACTTATTTTTATTTTATTTTATTTTATTTTATTTTATTGAGACAGAGTCTCACTCTGTTGCCCAGGCTACAGTGCAGTGGCATGATCTTGGCTCACTGCAACCTCTGTCTCTTGGGTTCAAGTGATTCTCCTGCCTCAGCCTCCCAAGTAGCTGGGATTACAAGCGTGTGCCACCACCCTGGCTAATTTTTTTTTTTTTTTGTATTTTTTTAGTAGAGACAGGGTTTCACCATGTTGACCAGGCTGGCCTTGAATTCCTGACCTCACGTAATCCGCCCACCTCGGCCTCCCAAAGTACTAGGATTATAGTCGTGAGCCACTGCACCCGGCTGTTTTTTAATTTTTAATTTTATTTTTCTTCTACAGACCCAGGAACTTGAGTAGCAGTGTTACGTAATCTGCAAACAAAATGAATTTTGTAGTCAAAGTACCTGGGTTTTTTTTCAATTTCTTTTAAAAATATATTGATGCTAACATGCAAAACCCACAAGGATGGGAATTTTTTGTTGTTGTTGTTCTTTTTATTGCAGCATCCTGGTCATTTAGAGCAGTGCCTGACACATGATATAAACCCCCACATTTTTGTTGAGTAAATGAAAGAATGAACAATCTTGTTCAAGTAGCCTAATAAAAGACGATCTATGCTCTGCCTCTCTAGTATATCTGAGAACATCTTGTAGGTATTCTCAGGAGTGCTGAGAAAAGATGTTTTTGAGAGACTTCTGTGTATCTTGCATTATGTTGGGCTCTCGGGATTTTGTGGTTAACAAGTTAGTCATGCTCCCTGCCATGAAAACGAGCATATAGTTTAGTGGGGAAAAGAAAGATTTAAAAAGGGAATATAAGAGGGATGGTTTTTATGGAAACAAAAAGGGACAGAGAGTGGAGCAATGAGAGCACTGTAGGGGACCCAGCATGTGAACAAAGGCAGCATTCTGAAAGCAAGTCTCGGAGAACATGAAAACATCTTAAAAACTAAAACATAAAAAAAATTCAAATGAAATGTACTATCAGCAAAGGCCTTGTGATTAATTAGCTGCTCTATCTCTTTCCTGGGGTACAAAGTGAGGAGGACAATTGTCTCAGTGGTTCTGACGTGTGTATGACCATGAGATGCAGTTAAGGAATCAAGCCTGAATAGGTCAGCAAGCCACTTGTTCTAAAATTCTTCTTGGGAGGAAACATCTGTCTCTCTTTCAGGATGCCAGCCATCACATGGGTCTTTCAACATTAGCATATTTTTCAGCCATCTGCAGTGGTTGCCTCCCTCCCACACAAGCTTAGTCACTGCACACAAACACACACCTTTATCCAAACTTCAGTAGCAGGTTTTACAATGAAAAACTCTGTGACATCTCCGTGGAACCACGTTTCCCAACAGTGCTGCGTAGCTATTTTACTTGCAATACATTTATCACTTTTTAGCTCATTTGAATTCATGGGAAAACACAGAAGACTGTTGTCGTAGGTGGTGGTGTTTTATGGTTGTTATTGTTTTTCCTTAAAGTCATAGGATAGAAGAAAGCTTGAAATATCATTTGGTTTCGCTTCCTACCAGGCAACTAGGTAGACCCACTCTTAAATAAAACCTCTAATTCAATATCTTCTCATTTTCAACTCAGCTACAGTGATGAAGTTCTACAGGTTCCCTATGTTAAGTTATTCTAGTGTTAATAAACCTTATTTTTGAAAATTTCTTTTACTTTTAGCTAAAGTATCTTCCATTGCCTCTGGAGGTAAGTGTTAAGTTTCAGTTGTAGAACTACATCAGCTTATGATATAGTTAAGAGCAAAGGTCTTGGAATCAGGCAAATGTAAGTTCAAATTTGACCTCTGCTTCTGATGAATTGTGTGATTTGAGACAGTTATATGACATTTTGTATACCAGTTTCCTTTTCTTCATCTGTAAACTGAAGAAACTAACACCCATATCAAGAGAATAATGTCTGTGACCATGATTTTGACCCAGTTTCTCCCACGTAATAAGTATTTGATATATAGTGATTATCATTATTGCAATGTTTAAAGTATCTAATAATAATATTGGGAAGAGGAACCATTAATGTTTTGGATTTGTTCCCTTCACAGCCCTTAGTGCCATGGATATGGTAGGTACTTAGAATTTGTGTATAAATGATTAACAAAAAAGCAAGATAGTAAGAGTAGGGAGCAACCTGCATCTATTAACTAGCTTCATGCCGGGGTAAATCATTTATACTTCCTGAATCTTAGTTTCCTCATCTGTAAACTGGTAGTTTTATAAATGACCCTTTGCACTTGGACATTTATGATGAATATTTAATTTGTTCTTTCAGGACTCTGGAGAAGGAAGTTCTTTGGGCAAAATTTCTGGGTTTAAGAATTATTTCTTAATGATAATCTGATTTTTCAAAGCTTTCAGGTATTCTCAGCAAACTAACACAGGAACAGAAAACCAAACACTGCATCTTCTCACTCGTAAGTGGGAGCTGAACAATGAGAACACCTGGGCACTGAGAGGGGAACATCACACACTGGGACCTGTCAGGGAGTGGGGGGCAAGGGGACAGAGAGCATTAGAACAAATACCTAATGCATACGGGGCTTAAAACCTAGATGATGGATTGACAGGTGCAGCAAACCACCATGGCACATGTGTACCTATGTAACAAACCTGCACATTATGCACATGTATCCCAGAACTTAAAGTAAAAAAATAGTTTTTGAGAAGAGATATCAGAAACATTGTCCTATTTTCTTGATTAGAGTCTAGATAAAAAGAAGTAAATGTCGAGTTTCTGCTCCCTTTGGTATTATCTTATGGACAGCATAGTACCAGAATTGAATCCTGATGACCACATTGGAAGAAGAAGTGGAAAATGAGGTGAAGAAGCCAAATTCTAGAACAATTCAATTTCATTTGTTATTCTGGTGATTAACGTCTTCAGCTTTATCCCTGGAGTGTTTCCAAAGCTTTTCACTAGATGCTCACCTTGACTCTGCCCAATATTTTCAGACTTAGCTAAATAAGACTAGTTTTTGACAGCTAAAGAAATGGAACTTGTAAAATGTGGACATAATTCTACTTAAAGAGACAATGATAAACCCATACTTACATTCATTTAACTGTATTGATTTTTTTTCTCAGCATTTAAGTGGGTTGAGACAAAGAGGTATGTGACAGGGAGGAAGGGGAAAATCTTCTGGGGATCTTATATACGCTTTAGAGTTTCTTTCTATACCTAACTCTTCTCTGGGGTTCTGAGGGTTCCAAAATGAATATTAATTACATTGCAAAATTCTAAGATGATGAATTTTTTTTGTCAGTTTCACTAATGGCCACTTTGGATTCCCAAAGAACACAGTAAACTTTAGTTAGGTGATTAAACCATTAAGTGAAAAAGGAGTATTTCAGTATTAGAATAATCTTCTCATCTGATCCCCAATCAACAAGCCATATGGAATCAACATACCAATGTTGATTTATTATTTATTAATCAGAATATACAAGTTTAAAGAGGTAAATAAGACTACCTCTCTAGGTGTGTATGTGGACTTACAGAAACTAGTTATATGGTTGTATTATATAATGGAATTATGTCACATTCATTCATTTTTGATGGGCAGGTGGCATTCCTTAGGCTTTGGGGTAGACTAAATTGTAATGTGGGAAAATTCTTTGTCTAACTTCATTAACTGATAGCACCAATGAGAATACAAATCAGGTTGGTTGGTACAGTTTCACAGTTTTGCTCTATTAATACTGGAATCATATCTTTATATTCAGCGGTTTTACTCTGAACCAATGACATCAGCAAAATTTCATCCTAAAATAAATTTCCATATTGAATCAAATAATTGTAAGAATGTGATTTCTTCTTAACTTCCTAAATTTTATGCCAATGATTCCATTGGATACAGAGGAAAGAGTCTTTCCTTTGAGAGCTTTCTTTCCACAAACATTAAAAACATACAGTCCAGGAAATCCTTTTAGTACAAACCAGCGGAAGGTGATATAAATGAAAATAAGGGGAAATAAAATAAAAACAGTGGGTAGAATCTGACATATTTGTTTGCTAAAATAACATAGTTATGAATGGCACAATATTATTCAGATTTTACTAACATTTAATATCATTATCACATAAATAATCTTATTTGATATTTAAACTTGGGAATTAGCTCTCATTGTCTCCCCTTTCCTTGAAGACAAGGAAATGGAGCAGAGAGGTTAAACAACTGTCTGAAACAGAGAGCTAGTATGGGTGAGAACCCAAATTCAATTCCAGTTCCACTGGACTGTAGTCCGGTGGTTTTCCCAATTTTGCTGATGGTTCTAAAATTTTTTCCTCACTCAATGCACCTGATAATTTGTGTCTGTCAGTAGCACTGTGCCTCTGGAGGGGTGGGAAGGTGGGAGGTTTCCCTTAAGGGCCCATCAGAATCTATATGTGGGTGGGTATGTAGGTTTGGGAAACACACCAGAGATAATTTCATTTTCCCACCACCCACCTGGGTTGACATTCTTTGCATTATCCCACACTCTGTACCATTTTGGTTTGATTTTATTCTGTTGACTTTAGCACAGTATTTCTCCCAGCTTTCCTGTTTAATATCTCTGTGTTATATGTTTTTGCACACATTTATCAAGCAATTAGTTTCGTGGAATATTTCTCAGTCGGCACATTTCCTTTGTTCAGAAGTATATGTCAGAATATATGGGGCAAGAAACTCTTACCACAGAGTTATATTAAGTTTTAATTAGGATAAAACATCAATTCGGGGGTTACTATGTGAAGCTGGAAATCTCTCTGTCACATCTCTGTATTTCTCTTCTTGTAAGAGTCCTTGACCTTGCTTGCCTATAATGGCTTAATATTACAGGAATCATTCTGCTTGAGCTTATTCTGATACCCATGGCTCAACTGCTCCCTAATATGCTTCAGGAGGAGCATACTGAATCAAAGACCTACCCACAGGTCTTTTTGTCTTCTGACCACAGTTATCTCTAGTCTCCCTTGAGGGTCTCTACCCAGCCATTTTCAGCATCCACCACAACTCTACCCCTTTGCCTATGATACTGTGATGTCCCAACCAAGTGACATCCGCACTTAATATTCTGTTGTGTACTGGTAGCCTTAGTTTTCCTTAATGGTCCCTTCTAAGTCATAACTCGTTTTTTCTCATTAACGAAATGAGCTGGTGAGTTTTGTGATATTGAATCAGGCATGAGAAATACACAATATTAGACTATTATTTGGAGTTTAGTGAACTTAAGTACCCTTAGCCCTCTGGAAATAATAAGTATGCAGAATTATATACCTTTATGTCCAGTCTTTATGTGCCATATTGCTGCTAAAAGGGACATTTCTGCTTTCTCTGTGTTGGTGGTTTCAGTATCAATATTCTTTCAAAATCATTGGCCAATTTGGATTTTACAGAGAGCACAGGCTTTTCAGGTTTTAGCTGAGGAAAAGGAGCTGTTACTTTTCACAGAAAAGCTGCTGTCTGTTGGAAGCCAAACCATGAGAGGATTTTTCACAGCTGGCCTTGATTGTTCTAAAACTCTCTTGGAGCAGCTGAGAGCCAATATCTCTGCGTCTAACTTCAGAGGTCATGTGAAAGAAGAGAGCTACGTATTTTACATACTCACCTCAATCATTCTATTGCTTACTGTCTGCTTTGTCTGGGCTCTAACATTCGTGGAGGATGGAGTAATTGAGCCCACGAATGATGTAATTTCAGAGACAGGTGTAATTTTCAACCTTTTTCAAGATATCTGAATCTTACCCTGAGAGAGTCATTCTTTGGGGGCTTTCTTTCAATAGTCCCATAAAAAAGGGTAAATACCATTGGGAGGTATTGTATTTTAAGCCTTAGACTTTTTTTGCACTTAAAACACCTTAAGGCAATGTCAGTCCACACCTGAGGGATATTCATTGACAACTGGCTGAAAGCAGAATAATAGGGAAAGCAATGAATCTCAGAAACAGTTTGCTAAGGAATGGTGTTAAAAGAAACCAAGGACAAGCTTTGACAAATTCACACCTTTTGGTCCCTCATATGTGTGTAATAATCATTCCATTGCAAGAGGTTTTGGCATATCACATTTGTAGGATGTGTATTATGGATTACATTCAAAATTTAACAATAGTGAACATTAGTCTCTAGCAGTGGACAGGCTAATGTACAACATTAAAATGTGGAATACTTTATTTTCCAGCAACCAGTAAAAATATGATTACAAAACTGAATATGTATTTATCTCTCAAATCGATGACTGATATTTTTGCTTTTCTTAGCTAGTTAATTCATTGGAATGAGTGTGGCCCATCTCTCTCAGTGAGATCAGAAGGGCTTCCCTGGACAGAATGGGAACAACATTTACCCAGAGTCAAAAGCGTGTGGACCCAGAATATGACTGACTGTTCCACTGGGTCTGGGAACACAAGTGTCAAACCAGAGGGAGATGTCCCACTGGTTAATCAAAGCAGAAGAGGCCAGAAGTGGAAACTGGGAGAATAGTTTAGGAAAAAGCCAGAGAAGGTGAGTACAGGGAGAACAGGTTATCATAAGTGAACTGTTTGGACAAATGCTGGACATTGAAGACTGAGGCCTAAAGATGAACGTTTACATATTCCTAACATCCATTGCTTAGTCGGACTAGGTCTGTTTATGGGGTCCGGGATGGGATGGAGCTATTCTTGTCTATTCTATTTTCTTTCAACATGTGTTTATATATTGAGCCCTTCCTGTGAGCCAGCTGCCTGCTAGGCTTTGTGAATCTAAATGCTACGACCAGTTACCCTTACTACTAGGCACTGCGATAAGTGTTTTACACAAGTTACTCACTTAATCCTCACAAAAATCCATTAGGTGAATGTTATCTTGACTTTGCAGTTGAAGAAAAAAGTTCAATAATACCAAGAGCATGACTAAGGTTTCATGGGATAAAAATGGTGGAGTGGGAATTGAACTCTGTTCTCTCTTTCTATACAATTTATGATCTTAAAATTGTATGTATGTTTTTTATCTGGCTATATTCATTAACCTGTTGCTAAACATTAATGAAAACAAGAAATTCCAGAATTTCCATAATATGGCTGGGTAATTGAAATTAAGCTCAGGGTTATTAATGGTGAGGAACCTCTAGAAACAAATAAGAAAATCCCGTGCATCAGCTCTTCCCACTTTCGCCTATACTCACTCCATCAGGCCAGGCATCGCATAAGGCATGAGGGGGGATCCAGTGGTAAACAGTTGGATATGATTCCTGCCCTGAAGGAACTCACAGTATATTAAGGGAGAGAAGCAATAACCAAATCAATAAAGAAACAAACATGATGATTTTAGATTGTGGTCATTTTTATGAAGGAAATAAAGAGGGTGATATGGTAGAAAGGACACATCAAGAAGACTCTCTTGGATGAGGTCTTATTTGAGCTATGAGAAGGAACCAGCCATTTGGAGAGCAAATGTCCACTGTTTAGTGAGGCTAAAAGCAAACAGGATATGTGATTAACTGAAGTCAGAGATCTCTTATAGAGATAAGTTCCTCTCAGGAATCATGCAAAATGCAATGGGAGAAGTCATGGAGAAGAAATGATCAGATCAAGAGAAAGGCCTATTAAGTCCAAGGCCTTGTTCTTGTATGAAATGAATAAACATCAGCTATCACTACTTGCCCTCCAGGAGCTTAAAAATCTGCTGGGGATGTTACCCCCAAAGCATGTGACTTCTTAGAGAACCAGGCATGAATGAAATCATAAAACTTACAAGAGAAGTAAATAAATAAATAAATAAACATACAATTAAACAACTAGGTCGTTTAACTAATGAGTTATTGGTATTGACCACGAGTGATATGAAGCATTGTAAAGACTCAAAAGAAAGCATGCCAGGAGTGAGAAAAACATTTTTAACTAATCCCTGAAAGATATGTGGGTTCTAGCTAAGTCATAAAGCCAAGCCAATGGAAATGGAATGAGCAAAACTGTGAGAAACAACATAGGAGATGGTGAGGAATGCAACTTGATGCAGGCTTTGTACAGAGGATTGGTGGGAGACAAAGCGCAGAAAGTAGGAGTGGGTAGAGTGTGCTGGGCTTCAAAAGTCATGGCAAAGAATTTGAATTGCTAGGAATTGTGAAGCCATTGCAGCTTTTTAAAAGAAAAGATACTCTTAAGGGACATTTTAGGAAGATAAAGAGGGGGCTGGGTAATAGGTACTGAAAGAAGGCGTGGAAGAGGAGGAATGTGCTCTGGTCACATGCTAGGCTCTTCCCTCCCTATGACTTTTCATCCTGCAGTTCTCCGGCTGGATCATACTTCTCCTTGCTCTTCAAATGGCTGGTTCCTTCTCACAGCTCAAATGAGACCTCACCTAAGAGATTCTCCTTGATGCCTCCTTTCTACCATATCACAAATGACCACAATCCAAAATTATCATGTTTATGTGTTTGTTGATTTGGTTACTGTTTCTCTCGCTTAATACAATGTGAGCTCCTTCAGGGCAGTAATCATATCCAGCTCTTCACCACTGGACAACCCTCCACCCCTCAACACCACCATGTCCTAAGCAGTGCCTGGCCTGTGTTAGACAGAAAAACAAAATAAAATAACTTATGAACAAAACTGTAATCTGGACATTATTTTTGATGGCTATTATAATATTCCAAGCAGGAGGTAATAAAACATGAAATGTAATTTATTAGGAATAGACCCAGAATGGAAAAGATAATCATGTGCTGTTTCAAAAAGTAGACACGAAAAGTAAAAGAAAGATTGATTCATTCTGTCATATGTCTAGTTAACTCATTGCTTTTTTTCTCTCTTTCTGCATAGGACTGTATGTCTTAGTGTCTGCCAGAATTAAGAAGGCCTCACGTTTCTGAGTAAGACCTTTATAGAATTTTTTAAAATAATAAGAACAGAAATTAAAAGATATGGAAGAACACACATTCATAAAAGTGTTTTAATCTTCTTTATTCCAAACAATTCAGCGCCAAGTAGATGCAGCTATTGTATGGTTCCCTGCTCTCTACTTAAGGGTGGAACTTTTCTCCTGTCTAAAGAATCTTGGCTGAAAAGCTGCCATGGCTTTTTCTGCAACAGCGGGAGGTGGCAGGGGGGTTGCCCATAGAGTAGCTGAGTGTCTGAGCCTGAAGAGGCAACTATTCTTAGGGATTGAAAGTACTCCCATCACTCTCGCTGACGCTCAGCACTGAAATTGTGAAGTCCACAGTGACAGTCATTCTTATTCTTCTTGTACTTTATTTGAGGTATTGACAAGATGATCTTTAGTAGGGTATTATACTCCTAAACACATAAAATATAACAACAGGTAATACTTATTAAACCCTCGGTGCCCAGCATGGTTATATTCACTATTCATGCATCAGTTCATTTAATTCTTGCAACAACGTTGTAAAGTAAATACTATTACTATCCTCACTTTATATATGAGTGCAATATAGAATATTTTTAAAATTTGCCCATGTTCCCAGTTAGTAATGGCAAAACTGGGCTTTGAAACCTATGTGCAATTGGACTCCAGAACTGACACACTTCACCCTATCCTGCTTGTCATGGTACTTGCTACAGGCTCTCTTCCTTGATGTGCACATGTAGTCTAATTCCAGTGATGGCTGCGCAGCCCTTAGTGCTGTTGTATGCTGGAGCCAGCTTGCGTGGGCTCGCAAGAACTAAGCACAATTTTCCTCAATTCCACATTCAGTGATGTCATATTGGTAGCTTCTATTTTGCCATGGTGGAAATATTTACACCACAGAAATCAGCAAACACTAGAAGTTAGGGCTCCTGTATTCTGGACAGAGAGCTGCCTTATCAGCACCTCACCAGCACTCTACTGTCTTAGCGTACTTCGCATAAACAATGATGTCATCTGCTTTCCAGGAGGATCAAAAATGTCTATTTTCATATGATTTCAGAATTTTTGTAGGCCTGTTTCCAAAGGATCACTCATAACACTTATATGGTAGTTATGCTTACACGGTAGTTACACTCTGTCTACATTTAAGTTACGCAAATTCAAGTACATGTGCCTATTAAAAGGAAAACCCAGAGACATAACAATTTCAGTAATGTGGACAGTTCTATGAACTCTTGCAAGTGGAGAATATTTCTTTTAGAGTGAGCCTAAATTGGCAGAGCTACAAGAGCTCTGGGGCAGCATAATGTAGGGAAAAGAATGAGCTTTGGGATCCACAGGTTCAAATCCTGTTACTTACAAGCTGTTTGACTTTGGACAATACTTTAATCCCTCTCACCTCCATATTTTATTAGGTATATTATACAAGAAAACCTATGATGGTTCAGTTCCCCAACACCCTCAATAATTTTTTGTTACCTGCCCCTTTAGAGAATCACTTGGGAGGGCCAGACTTCACCCCCTTACAGTGCTTCTCCAGGGGGAGGGAAACTTGTTTAGGTCTGGGTCCTGATATGTAGTCTTGGAAAGATGTCAGTGAGGTAGTGTGAGCAGTGACATGGATCCAGAAGCGGAGGACAGACAGCAGAAGAGCCGCCTTGCAACAAACACAAGCTGATGGCGCAAACAAACAACAAAACGACTAAATGATGACATACAAATATCAGTGCAAAATCACAGCAGAAATGAACACTGACAGTGAGCCTCAGCTCCCCTAACACCCAGCCCACAAAAGTGCTAAACTCTGAAAATTGTAGCAAAGGTAAACAAGTGTGCTCATAAATTTTCAAAGGAAACTAGGTGCTCATTAGAAACATTGTTTTAAAAAGAGGAGGGAGTAAAAAGGAAATAAAGACAATTCTATTGTTTTCTGCCTGACTCCTTTTCTGTTCTCTCCATTTCTTTTCCTTTTGGGTTCCTTCTCTTGGTTCTCCTTTGCTCTGCCTCCCTGGCTTGTTCTTTCCTTCCTTCTGGTTGTCTCTTGTTCTTACTTCTATGTGTGAAAGGAGGTAAAGAAATTCTGGTGCTAGATTCTTCTGCTCTTAAATCAAGCCATGTCTGATCTTCCTGGAAGGCATCCTAGGACCAGGAGTCTGGCTGCTGAGAAGAAATCCGAAATCCCCCTTCCAAACCTTCGATATGATCCTCTCTGCCCAGCTCCAAGGCTGGTGCTTTCTTCCTCTCAATTTATTTCACAGTCCAGGATACACTTGTCCAACTGGTACTCTGAGTCTGCCTGGGTATTGGCATACTTGGAGCTGACAAAGAGGAGAAACAGTAGGGGGCGCTCTCTAACCAGGGCGGGAGCTGCCAGCAATGCCTGAGTAGGCAAGGTCAGACTGCGGCTGTATCTTTCTTAAATTCGGAATCAGGAGCTTCCCAGCCCATTAAAGGAATTGCCATACCTCAGTTCCTGTATCACTTGCCACTTTCACTTTATTTAGCTCTTTCATGATGTTTTGAGGAGTGAAGGCTGGGGAATTTATGTCATAAAGACATTATGCAAGCTTATCTTGGCAAATGAAATTGAAAATTTGATTAAGAGCTCTTGATATTCTGCTCAGATGTCAGGTAAGATGCCAGTCTTTCAGACAAAAACACCTGGCATGCCCGATGAAAGTATATTTTCTTTCCTAGCACTTAGTTTTTGCATAATATTGCTCAACTTTATGGTAAAATAAATAAATACCGTCCTTTCTTAGAAGTGTGAATTAAAGTCTATTTCTGTTTGAGAGGAACCTTGGGAATATTTAGAAGACTCAGTATAAGTGGGGCATGAGGTTGTTCTCAGTAGCGTGTCGCTATGGTAACACGTGCCCAACAGCCTGGTCCTTGGCCCAGTGCAGGGATAGCACCTGGCTCAGGGGTTGACACAGAGTATAAACTCAGGAAGTGTTGAACTGAACATCCACTCTCTCCTTATTTTATGTTCAAGGGCGTAGGATATTTTATCTTTGTTTACTTTTCCTTTACTTTTTTTTTCCCGTGAAGAATGCAGTAAAAATATTCAGGGCTAAGTGGAAACATTAGGGTCACCTAGGGCAGCCCTGTGACATTTTGTTTTTCAGAAGCAGCTGTTTCCCTGTCCTTTCCAATCTTCCCATTCCTCTGTGAATTCCATGATGTTCTCTTGCAATAATGGCCCTGAACTATTCCATTCCACCTGGATCCATTGCCTTTCCTCCCTCTCCTCTCCATTAGAATAACACTTTTCCATGCCTATGAGAAATTAATATGTCAGTTCTTCTGGTACTGTTATGAGTTCAAAAATTTTAAAAGTTCATAATTACATTTTTACTTGTCCAACCACTTGACCCAATTTTATATTTGTAAAATATGTTCACTATACTCAAGATCCCCTGGTAGTTAATCTGAAGAAATGTCCCCTCAGTGTTTGAGTAGAAAGAAGCTAATGACTAAATTCTTAATCACCCCTTTCCCTCTAATTGCACTTCAACAAAGGGAGCGAAGCATTTCAGGCACATGGTATCCTGATGAAGGAGGTGATTTGAGGGTGGGGAGGCCATTTAGTTCTGTCAAATCACAGCCTCTATGAGGAGAGTTACGTACTGCAACAAAATCTCCTAGGACACCTCTTCTGCAGCCCGGTGCCTTCCGGTATATAGTAGGGCATATTCAGATAGGAATAATCCTGCTAAAGCAACATTCTGGAAGGGCTGTTGCTAATGTTTGCTTACTCTGATCACCAGAACCTTGGTTGTGATTTTCCACTGGGCAGATCCAGTCCAGATAATTATCCATCAAGGTATTTTCTTTGTTGGGGGGTTTATATGAGGTGTTACACAAACGAAGAAGAGTAATTAAACCCACAACCAAGGAATGTACTAAGTTCAATTAAGTACTTAAAAAGCAAATAGAAACACACAGACATATACCACCACCACCCCTGCAAATAATATAAAGTCAAACAATTGCAGTACTTCCTATCTTAAGTTATTACAGAACTGATAAAAGGTTTATCCAGGGATACCTAAAGGAAATGTCTCTGCTTGGCCCATGTATAGATCTTCACTTTCCCCCCCTTTTCATCTAATTCTAGTATGTGATTTTATTATCTTTTTTTTTTTTTTTTTTTTTTTTTGAGACGGAGTCTCGCTCTGTGGCCCAGGCTGGAGTGCAGTGGCCGGATCTCAGCTCACTGCAAGCTCCGCCTCCCAGGTTCACGCCATTCTCCTGGCTCAGCCTCCCGAGTAGCTGGGACTACAGGCGCCCGCCGCCACGCCCGGCTCATTTTTTGTGTTTTTAGTAGAGACGGGGTTTCACCGTGTTAGCCAGGATGGTCTCAATCTCCTGACCTCGTGATCCGCCCATCTCGGCCTCCCAAAGTGCTGGGATTACGGCTTGAGCCACCGCGCCCGGCCGATTTTATTATCTTTTATGTGACACTATTCCACGTTCCCCATCGGTCTCTATTGGAGTGGTTACTTCTTGAATCAGAGCACTTAAACTACTTGAGAAGTCTCAGGCTTTCAATCTGCAGTTGCTTCAAGTTTACGCCTTAACGTGAGTTTCTATCAGCTGTATCTCTTTAGTTCTCATTACTCTTCTTCCTAAGCACAACTACCTGGATCTGTGTCATGCTAGAACTTTTAGAGATTTTATTTTTTTCAGTCAGCTCACAGCACTGATCACCTAGGAATGACTTAACTCTTTCCTGTGTTTCACTTTATTTTTTTCTGCTCTCTCATTCAGTGGGGGCAGTGTGAGTAGTTAAATAAGTAACTGTAGCTTTTAATCAAGAAGAGAGCAAAGTGCAAGTCAATAACTACCTAAAAGTCTTTCCATTGTGAAAATGCCATTAACTTAGGCATCTTCCTCCATCTCTTTGGTGTGAATAGAATAACCATTTTTGTTTTTGCCTAAAACATGCAGTTTTGCAGTAATGCAAACCTGGGACAAGGTATTTTCTCATATTAGGGTGGGAATGAGGCCAAGAGACCAAGCAGTGCAGCCTGTGTCATTGTCTATCTGCTCAATGTTGGTAGCCCTTCTTCTAAGGAGAAGCCAACACAGAGAAAACAGGCAGTATTGCTAAAAAAAAAAAAAAAAAAAAAAACCAAAAACAAAAAACCATCTGTGAATGGTGCAGTAGGTCACAGGAAACAGAACAGCTTTTGGGGCTCCCCCACCCCCACAGAAAGAATGCAAGACTTGGGACTATTCTATAAACTTTTCAGCCCCTTAATGGGTGGTTGCTGAGGACCCTGGGAATATAATCCAGTAAGTTTTCACACTTATCCCCTCTCCACCAAATAAACAAGTTGCCCTGGTTTTCCTAAATCTCTCTCTGAAGACTTGGTTGAAATTGAAGTGGTCAGTATTATGTTGGGTCAGAGGTTAAATTCTGGACTAAATTGGGGGAACACAGAGATTTAGAAGGATTGAGGATAAGTGATAAAGTTTTTATTAAACTGTAAAATGCATTTAGGTTTTAGCATTTAAGCACCATTGTTTAGAAAATGCCATGATTCAAGTTGACATGAAAATGTGTGTGTGTGTGTGTGTGTGTGTGTGTGTATTCATATGGCTCCTTTCCCAGCTCTTAAAGCCTCGCCATGACTCACTGCTCTCTTTCTCCCAGTAAATAATCATCATCATGAATTGAATTAACTGGAAATGACAGATAGCAATGTTTTATTTTATTATTACTATAAATCAGTGGTAGCTAAAGGATGTTGGCTTGATAGGTCTGGACTCTTTAGTCTTTGAGTTTCCTGAAGGTCAGAGGTTTTTAAAAATCAGAAGGGTATTAAATGTGGGTCCTGAGGTTATCTTTCTGTTTGCGAGAGGGATAGACTAGAGATAATACTTTTAAAATAATTCTTTTTTTTTTTTTTTTTTTTTTTTTTGAGACAGAGTCTCACTCTGTCACCCAGGCTGGAGTGCAGTGGCACGATCCCTGCTCACTGCAAACTCCCACTTCCCGGGTTCAAGCAATTCTCCTGCCTCAGCCTCCTGAGTAGCTGGGATTACAGGTGCATGCCACCATGCTCAGGTAATTTTGTATTTTCAGTAGAGATGGGGTTTCATCGTGTTAGCCAGGCTGGTCTCAAACTCCCTGCCTCAGGTGAGCCACCCTCCTCAGCCTCCTAACTTTCTGAGATTACAGGCGTGAGCCACTGCTCCTGGCCTAAAAGACTTATTATAACCTAGGAGAATTTAAAACATAAAACAAAGTAAAGGACTTCTTATAAAATTTTTTTTTTTTTAGTAGAGAAGTTGTTTTGCCATGTTGGTCAGGTTGGCCTTGAACCCTTGACATCAGGTGGTCCACCTGCCTCGTGGTGGCAGGTGCCTGTAATCCCAGCTACTGGGGAGGTTGAGATATGAGAATAGCTTGAACCTGGGAGGTGGAATTTGCAGTGAGCCGAGATGGCGCCATTGCACTCCAGCCTGGGCAACAGAGCGATACTCCATCTCAAAAAAAAAAAAAAAAAAACAGTTTCTCCCGGTTACTTTCTGAATGAATGACTTGAGCATTTAGGTTCTTTTTTATAGGGAAATTTTTCTTTATTGCAGTGAAAGAAGTTAAGATGCTTCAAGAACTGAGGCTGCTTTATGTAGCACTTAACACAGTAGTAAGAAAGTACTCCGGATGCATTTGTTGATTAAGTGATTGAAAAGTCAGCTGCTCGACTCCTTTCTCTATTAATAAAAACAAATGTAATCCTGGCACACAAACTGTAATCTGAAAATGGGTTTTAGAAATCCACTCTACTGAATAAATGGACCATTAGAGCCCTTCATTATTGAGGTTAAGAAGGTACATTAGACTAGATGGAGGTGGGAGTGAGGAGGAGGGAGAGGTATGTTTAACTATTTCTAAATGTTGGTAGAGAAGATATTTTAGCTCCCAAGTTTTCATCTGCCTAATATTCCTACTGACAGCCTAAAAAATCATAATGTCTGGAAATTATCAGGAACTGTGAAGGGTTGAGATTTTATCCTTCTTGTAAGTTAACACATTAGCCCGCTACAGTTTCATAGATACTGACAGAACTCCTGGGTTGGAAACAAAGAATTTCATTACGTAGAGTGACAGCAGTAGGCAGAGTATCAATTTTCTTGTGGCAGCTCCTTGAGCCTCAATTTCCACAGGATGATGTGAAGAAGGCCAGGTGACACCTGCACATGGGCCACATGACAAGAGAGAAACTCTGAAACCGGGGAACTGAAATCCATTACAATATGCAGTAAGCATGCCTGCCCTATTGCTGGAGGTAAATTCTGTATCTTTCAAGGCTACTTTCTATGCAGAATCCTTGAAGAGATATTTTAGAACAAAAGAAGTCAGTGCCTCAAAGGAGGTACATTCTGTATATTTCAGGGCTACACTCTATGCAGAATCCTTGAAAAGATATTCCAGAACAAAAGAAGTCAGTGTCTCTGATTATAAGGTGTTCAGAAAGAGAGGATCCCATAGAGAAACTGTCCTCCAACAACGTTCTTGGAAGAATGTGATATCTATGCCCAATGCATGCTATTTCTTTTCCACTGCTATCATTAAGCCACCATCATAAATGTAGTGGTTTTCTCTGCCTTCAGTTTCTGCTTTCAAGTCTGGTTTGGAATTACCCTGGGTATCTTTATTTTTCTTGAGTCTTCCCCTGAAGGGTTCCCAGGAATCTTTGCAAACAAGGAAGGTGACAGCTCAGCTAGGTCTCAGGAAGGAGGAAGTAACTTTTTCTGGGGTCAATAACGACACTTGATTGACCTAGGTATGCCATAGTAACACTTGATTGATCTAGGGGAGAATTAATAGGAGGGGGAAAAATGCAGTGTGGGTTAGAATGGGCAAATAAAGGAGAAGAGAGAAAGGGAGAGAAGAACCAAATATAACTCCTCCTTCTATCAATAAAAAGGCTATGCAGTACAGTGTGAGGGATGAGAAATGAAGAGAACAGAGTTATGTGACAGAGCTTGACAACCGGTGTTTATGACAAGCAGGTTGGTGAGCAGAAAACAAAAGAGAAAGAGAAGGAGGGAAAAAAGGAGACGTGAGAAATTGATGGAGATTTGCATAGTTCAAATCTAACTGCATTAGTTAAAATTTTTCCTTGAATATTTTTATCTGCCATTTCCAGTAGAATCAGGGATGGTATTTAGCATCTATTTATGAAAAGTAACACAGTGAGTCATAGAATACTGGTAAGGCTAAAGCCCCAGAGGAAACTGTGTGGGTAGCAGAGAAATCAAGCTTTCATACATTGAAGTAGCTGCAAAAGATAAAGATTCTTTTTTTTTTAAGTCCCTCTATTTAGTATAGTGAACAATTTAAAGGAAACTTGAAGAAAACATGTTATGTAAGTAAAAAGTGAATGTTTGATTTCTACAACTTACAGAGAAAGTTAAATGAATTCAGACATTTTTATAGGTGTAAGTGGGACTCCACCAGCACCACCAGACTTTGTGAATGGTGTCTGTGTCCAGAAGGCACCATCTTGCGATGTAGCTTTTTAATCTTCTCAACATCCATGAAGACTTCACTACATCTCTTTAACAGCAAAGCAAACAACATGTCCATCAATGGGACAAAAACATGAACCAGATTGCCTCACTGCAAGCCCAGATTTGGACCCACAGTGTTAAACTATAACGGAAATTAATACAGTGGAAAATCAAGAGAGAGAAAACATGCCATTTCTTCCTCTCTCTTTTTGATCAAAGTTGACCCTCCTCTCTAAGATAGTGGGAGGTGATATGGCAGGTAGTTCTTTTCACACTGACTCACAGAACTGCTCTATGCAAGAAACAACTCCCTCTTTGTGAAATCCAGGAACAGCATGGCTGAGGCAAACAGAAATGCATGAGTAAAGGGATGTGCTGTTCAAATGGGCAGAGATGAGCAGCCTACCCTTGTGATCTTTCATACAGAAGGACTTCTGTTTGTAAAAGGCAGGGAAGGAGAGCTTGCTGAAGAAGCTGCCCTCACCAACAATATTTTTGGATTCTTACATGCTGATCTTTTAAGAAGTAGCTGAATTTCCTCATGAAACACTGTGTTTTTTCTCATCTTCAAATGACTCAATCTGGTGTGCTGGAAATTTCAGTTTGTGGCCCAGCTTTCCTGCAGAATAGCTACATGGTCTTGCACAAGGTTTGCAATCCATGGAGAAGATAACATAAGATAATGGGTATAAAATGTTAAGTCCTAGATGAATGAAAATAATAATCATTATGTAAGGAGTATCCCAAATCCATTTTCCTTCCTAAGGAGAAGGATTAAATTAGCCCTGTCCAAAAAAGAAATTCTTGCTAATTTTATTTTTATCTCTAATCGCCAGCATTCCAACCACAGATCTTAACCTAGCATGGTATCCTTCCTCTTTCTTCGTTTCTTCCTGTAGAGTGTGAATACTACTTTTAATCTTATGTAGGTATTATTCGATGATTGTATTCTACTCTTTCTGTTCTCCACATATTGATCCTACAAATATTGGCTGTTTCACAGTGGAAATCTCTCCAGGGCATGGAATCATAAAAGTGAAACACAAGTAGGTGTTGACTAACACTTTGTGTTAACTTGAAGACAGGGTTCATGATGATAATGATGATCTTCTTCACAGTTTACTAAAAGTAAGGGAAGTGGCAAATTTATTCCCAAACATCCCTCAGAGAAAGAGCCTAAGATGTATGCAAAAATCATGGAGAGAGAACAAAAATAATGAAAAAATAGGAAGAATGACCTAGTCTTGCCCTTTTACATGTATAGAGAGCATTTCCACTTCTACATTTCATTATTATGTGAAATTCAACATGTCTTAAACCAAACTCTCTCTATTCTCCCTCAAAGCAGCTCTCCTGATTAGCATCCCCATTTCAGGTTTATTCTCGTAGCTTCCTAAACTCAAAACCCCTGAGTCATTTATTACTGCTGCCTCTTCCATGCATTCATACCCAATCAGTAATCAAGTTCGTTGTTTCTGCCTTCAAAATAATTTTCATATTTTTCCCCTTCAGTTGCCATGGATACCATAAAATTTCCCTTTTTGCTTCATGCCTGGACAACTGTGGCAACTTCCCTAGTCTCTCGGCTCCAATCTGCCTTGCAGACAGCTGCTGCTGGAATAATTTCTTTTGCCATGTCATACCCCTGCCCAGAACCCTGCAGTGGCTCCTCACTGTTCTTACTTAAAATCCAAATCCTTTAAAGTAATTTGCATGACCTTCCATAATCTGACCATATTTAAAGAATCCCTGCTAATTTACGCGACTTTCTGCAAAATTGAGAAGTCACCCCCTCTGGGCATAGGAAGCCTTGTGATTTAAGGCTCAGCTAAAGAATCAAGACTTTTTACATTCTAAAGGGTGGTCTTATCCTTAGGGTGTACTCTGTTGTGCTGTAGAGTACACAGGGCCCTTAGAGAGCAGAGCAAAGGCTGTTTTTCAGCCTCCAACCACTCAGAGGTCCTAGCAGTAACCCTCATGGCCATAGGCTGGCCCTGCAGCCTTCCTGTTCAACCTGATTTCTTTTTGCATGGAAGCTCAGTCCTTCTCTCCCACAACTTTGCTTTCCCTGAACAAGCTATACTTAAGTTTACCAGTGTCCCTTGACTCATGTATTTTGCATTTCTTGAAATACACTTCTGTTTCTTCATAGCTGGATAATTCCTGCTTGCCCTTCAAAATTCACCTTCAGTGTTACTCCTGTGGGAAGCCTTTTCTAACTCCATCATCTGAAAAAAACTGACCTTCTTAGTTCCTATAGCAGTGCGCATACTCAGTAGTACAGAGTAGTCAAATTTGATAACCTACAATGCAGATGGGCCAGAGTATGTACTTTTCACTTTTTGGGTGTCTGATTTTATGTGGTTCTGGAATTTCTGGCAATGTTGGAAAACCATAAGCGTTTCCATTTTAAGGGAACGCTGTCTCTTTTGGATAAATAATCAGACACTTCCAATGTTCTAACTCCCCTTTCTGGGGAGTAGATGGAGTCTGGAAGCAAGGGAAGGTTTGTGTGAATTAATGGTATCCAGGAAGCAGGGGAGAGGTGGGCAATTTATGTGCTGTCCTTCTTTGCTTGCTTCTGGGGCTCTAGTTAAGTTCATCTCACTTGGTCTTTGGGAATCAGCCTCTATTCACACTAAAGCTGCGTCTGGTTGTTGTAACTCCACTCAGGTGTATTCTTCCAGGATGGGCGAGGCATGATGATGGCTCCTGTGATGTGATCACACACACACACACACACACACACACACACACACACACACACACACACACAGGTTTTCATCTATGGTTCCTAGCTCAGAAGCCTCATAATCTTTGTTATATTCTTTTGTCACAATGTTGGGGTACTTTAGGCCTTAGGAGCAGGCCTCAGAAAATGGAATCTCTCTCTCTGACCTTCTCCTGCCTTCTTTTCACCTGCCCAAGGCAGGACTCTCATCCGATTGTGGGTCATAAGAACCTCATTCCAGAGTGGGCTATACCCCATACTTTGCAGGAAGGGATGCTGCACAGAGAGATCCAGAAAACCCTGAGCAGACAGGCCTTGCTGGGTTTATTCAAGTCATATCCTTTGTGTACAATCACATTTCAACACAGTTGTCCATGCTTCCAGACCTTCTCTATGTATCTCTTCATTTGGCTGTTTATTTTTATTCTTCAAAATATCTTTCATAACATACCAGTAAATATGTTTCTCTGAGTTCTGTGAGCTGCTCTAACAAATAAATCAAACCCAGAGATAGGGTCATGGGAACCCCAACTTGAAGCTGATTGGTCAGGAGTTCTGGAGGCCTGGACTTGAGGCTGGTGGGAGAAGAGGGCAGTCTTGTGGGACTGAACCCTCCATATGTGATATCTGGTGCTATTTCTGGGTATGTAATGTCAGAACTGATTGGAGGACACCCAGGGAAAAGCCCCCACACTTTGGTCACAGAAGTCTTCTGTGTCGATGATTGTTGTTGTGGTGTGAGGGCAGAGGAAAACATGGTTTGCGTGTTTCTCCGAAACAGTTCCCAAAGTGTTTGGCCATCACCTCCTGTTGATCAGGCCCCACTTTGGCTCTTGTGGTGCTTCAGATTCCCAGTGACTCCATTCCATCTCCAGCTTGGCCCATCGTCGCCTTGAGTAAGTTCACCAGCCAGCACTCATGGTCCACAATCCTGGAGGCATTCAGGAGCTTCTGGACTCCTTCCACATCATATAAGCACCACGGAAGTCAGTTGTCCCATACCAGGCCTGTCTCTGTGGACACTTCCCTTTGTTGTTCTACCACTCCAAGGCCAGCTTGGATAGCCTGGGAAAACAGGGCACTAGCATGGAAAAAATGCTTGTGGGTTCTATCTCAATGTGCCTGGAGTTTTGTGGCAATTTCTGTGGCTGTAAAACTCTCCAGTCTCTATATATCTGGCCCCTGTGCTGGGGATAAACCCAGGGACTCATGATCATCTTCTCCCTTGCCTAGTCTTCTGTAGCTCTCTCTGATTTCTATCCCTCAAGTCAGAAGTCCTTTCCACTTTATTGTTACTCCTTGGATAGATGGCAACTCCCCTTAAATCATAATCCTTAAATTTCTCTAAAGAAAAATTTTTGTCTTTATTATCTAAGCCTTACTTGAAACTCAGACAATTTGGAGGTTTATCTTTACTCTCTAAGGTTTACTTAGATAGCAAGGGTTTACTTAGATAGTAAAGATAAAAGCTTTACAATATAATAACATAATATAATAAAATATAATGTAATAGAGTATAATACAAGCTTTACTAGCTAAAGGCTATAGTAAAATCATATGTTTCAAATTTCAAGTTTTGCTCCATGTGGAAAGGAAAGTTATTTACGTTTGTTTTTTTTTTTTTTTTTTTGAGGCGGAGTCTCGCTCTGTCGCCCAGGCTGGAGTGCAGTGGCCGGATCTCAGCTCACTGCAAGCTCTGCCTCCCGGGTTTATGCCATTCTCCTGCCTCAGCCTCCCGAGTAGCTGGAACTACAGGTGCCCGCCACCTCACCCGGCTACTTTTATGTATTTTTTAGTAGAGACAGGGTTTCACCGTGTTAGCCAGGATGGTCTCGATCTCCTGACCTCGTGATCCGCCCGTCTCGGCCTCCCAAAGTGCTGGGATTACAGGCTTGAGAAAAGTTATTTACCTTTAAAAATACCTTGATTTCTGAGCAAACCGTGGCTTTCATGACCACGGCTTTGCCATGGGCCTCACGATTCTCTGTTGCAAATCAAATGCTGAATGGTGGCCTTTTCTTTGCATTCTAGTTAAAACAAAATCTTCCTAGAGGTAACAGTGTATCTGGTTTAGTAGAGGACAGCATTATTCAAAGAAGAGTGAAGAAAATCATTAACAAATTAAAAAATATTATCCACTGCCATACAAACTCTTAAACTTTTATTGTAACCACAGGTTCACTGGACTGTCATTCCTTCTTAACTGAAGGTCTCCCAGGGGGCTATGTCTTACTCAATTTATGTCCTAATATAAGAAAAACAAAAGCAGGGTTTTGGGCCACCTTCTATCCCCTTCTGGGTCAATGGAGAAGACAAGAGAGCATCCCAAAGGAAAATAAAGTGTTCACACCCCTAGGCAGGGAACAGCACATACAAGGTAGAGGGCATGGGTGAGCATCATTCTGGAAGCTTCTGAGTTTCTAAACAATTGAGTGCTACAGTGATTGATCAGGCAAGAATTTCCAATCCTGCAAGTGGATCTCCATAAAGGCAAGGACTAGATGTATGCTGTGTTGCTTTAGGCTGCTAAGAAGAGAAATCCATACAGCTCTTATTTTTATGGAGCTGGCTAGGAATAGTGCTCGTCCTTACGGATAATATCCTTACGTTCAAGGATTGGGATGTCCATATGTAAGAAATAATAATAGTACAATAACTATCAATTACTGAGCTCAGTTGTGCCTAAATTCAAAGTATTGCATTATAATAAAACTATAAATCTATTTTCTATTTCAGGCTTATAGTCCTCAGCAAAACTCAGAAAGAATCTGGTGAACAAAAGAAGCACAAGTTGTTTCAAGTCGCAGATGCGCAAGGAGGGTCCACAAGGAAATTTCCCAAAAGGAAAATACATTCATACACAGATCATAGAAAATTCACTTTCATAATCTAAATAATTTTCAAACTTTATTTAAAGTATAACTTTTTTCCCAAATAACATATTACAAGGCAGTAAAATAGATCAAAGTGATGCTACAAAGCTTGAAATGGGGATGAGAGCTCAATCTTAAAATGCTCAACCTGCTGCACCCCCCTGAAGCATTTGACAAATTCACTGTACTCCTTCTAGTACCCTTTTTATGTATCATTCTGCAACAAATTTTAAAATTCCAAGTATGATTACAAGAAAGAGCTACTTTTCAAAATAGAGTCTGAAACTAGCTTTATGGTATTTTATTTGAACATTCACATGTGTAAGCGTTAGAATTGCTGGGAAGATAACTGCTTAATTGACCAGGTGTCACATCAATTGTTGGGAGAAAGAGAAAATACCATTGATTTAATTTTTTTAAAAAAATTTCAACTTTTATTTTAGACACAAGAGGGTACAGGTGTAGGTTTGTTACATGTAAATATTGCATGATGATAAAGTTTGGATATGGATCCCATCATCCAAGGTAGTGAGCATAGTACCCAATAGGTAGTTTTGAACTCTCCCCTCTAGTAGTTCCCAGTGTCTATTATTCATCTGTTGTTCCCATATTTATGTTCATGTGTGCTCAGTGTTTAGCTCCCACTTGTAAGTGAGAATATGCAGTGTTTTGTTTTCTGTCACTGCATTAGTTGTCTTAGTACTATAGCTTGTAACTGTATCCATGTTGTTGCACAGGACATGATTTTATTCTTTTTTATGGTTGTATAGTATTCCATGGTGCATATGTACCACATTTTCTTTATCCAATCTACCACTGATGGGCACCTGGGTTGATTCCATGCCTTTCTATTGTGAATAGTGATAGTGCAGCAATAAACATATGAGTGAACGTGTCTTTTTGGTAGAATGATGTATTTTCCTTTGGGTATACACCCAGCAGTGGGGTTGTTGAGTCAAATAGTAGCTCTGTTTTAATGTTTTAAGTCTTTGAGAAATCTGCAGACTGCTTTCCACAGTGGCTGGACTAATTTGCATTCCATCAACAGTGTTCCCTTTTCTCTGCAGCCTCGCTAGCATCTGTTGTTTTTTGACTTTTTAATAATAGCCATTCTGACTGGTGTGAGATGGTATCTCATTGTGGTTTTGATTTGCATTTTTCTGATGGTTACTGATGCTGAGCATTTTTTCATGTTTGCTGGCCACTTGTATATCTTCTTTTGAGAGTGTCTGTTTACGTCCTTTGCCAATTTTTATTTTTTTTTTAGTAGAGACGGGGTTTCACCATGTTGGCCAGACTGGTCTCAAACTCCCGATCTCAAGTGATCTGCCCCTCTCGGCCTCCCAAGTGCTGGGATTACAGAAGTGAGCCACTGTGCCTGGCCCCTTTGCCTATTTTTAATAGAACTATTCGTTTTTTGCTTGTTGAATTGTTTAAGTAGAATAGATATTTCAAGAGAGTAATAACTAAGCT
This sequence comes from Macaca fascicularis, assembly GCF_037993035.2. NCBI lineage: Eukaryota > Metazoa > Chordata > Mammalia > Primates > Cercopithecidae > Macaca > Macaca fascicularis. The sequence goes on along the minus strand of NC_088388.1, from coordinate 94,706,437 downwards.
AAAATTTGAAGAATGAGTTGGTAATTATGGGTAAACAAAACATGTCCAAAGGAGTGCAGATAAGAAACAGCTTGACATATTACTAAGTTGGTAAGAATTTAGTATGTCCCAAGTATGTACATAGACAGAGGGATAGTTTGTGAATTACGCAAGTGCCATATCTTGTAAGGCATTGGATACTAAGAAAAAGAATTTGAGCTTTATCCTGAACAAATGCAGAGCTATTAAAGGAATTTAATGAAGAAAATTGCATTTTAGAAAGATTGCTCCAGGGTGGAGAATGAATTGCAGTGGGGCAAACTGAAAATAGGGCGACAATTTAGGAAATAAGAAAACAGGAAGCAATTGCCATAATCAAGTGTGAATTAGATCATGACTAAGAAAGTAACAGTAGATATGGAAGGGTGGGATGGGGACATATTCAAGAGACAGTTTGGAGGTGGAATCTATTATAATTGGGTAAGTGGATGGATTGTGGCAGAGGTTTTGAGGGGCAAAGAGGAGTATAGACAACATCTCTTTTCTTCTAGTTTGAGTGACGAAATTTGGGAGATTGATATTCATCAAGATGGCAAATACAAGAAAAGGTGTAGCTTTGGTAGGGAAAGAATGATTTAGACATATTAATTTGAAGATCTTTGAGGCTTCTAGGTGGAGATTCCCCATACGCAGTTGGATATACAGATCTGGAGTTTAGTCAAGAGGTACAAGCCAGAGAAATATGTTTGGAGTCAATAAGAACATACATAGGTAAGAACTGAAGTTGCAAATGAGGGTAAAAATCTCCAGAGAGAGTACATGAAGGAGAGAAGCTAGGGTAAATAAAAGAGCCCTGGAGGACAACAAATTTGAGAGTTAACTAGAGACAGTAGTATCTACAAAGGAGATTGGGAAGAAACAGCAAAAGAGGTTAGAGAAACCAGAAGAGGTGGGTTACATAATCCAAAGGAGAAAATGTTTCATAAAGGACAAAGTAATCAGGAGCATCAAGTACCACAAAGGTCAAGTAATAGAAAACATTTAGAAAGCCCATTGGAATTGAGAACTAAAGAAAATCACTGATATTTTTGGGGAAAGTATAATCAATGAAAGAGATGAAGTAGATACTGAATGTCAAATAGTATGTCTGTAAAGGAGAAATGAGATGGTAGCTCATGGAAGAGAGGAGCTTGAGATGAAAACAAAGGATCTTTTTTTTAGTGGTGTAAAATGTCCATTTATTTTCTCACAGATCTGTATATTACTCAACTGTGTTCTCTGCTGGGGGTCTCTCAAGGCTGAAATCAGGGTGTTAGGGTGGCTCTTCTATGCAGGATCTGGGGAAGACTACATTTCCAAGTTCTTTCAGGTTGTCATAATTCAGTTCCTTATAGTTTCTCATGTTTACAGGACTGAGGTTCCTGTTTGCTGGTTGAGCCCATCCTACAGAGGCCACATTAATTCTTCATTCTGCAGACTCCTCCATCTTCAAAGCCACAGTGTGTTGAATCTCTTTTATGCTTCACATCTCTCTGACTTACTCTTTTAGCTTTAATAATTTAAAAAGCTCCAAATTGTGATTTCACATAAAATTTGCCATTTTAACCACTTTTGAGTGTACAGTTCAGAAGTGTTAAGTATATTCACATTCTTGTGCAACCAATCTCCAGAACTTTCTCATGTTGAAAACTGAACCTCTGTTACCTTTAAATAACAGTTCCTCATTTCTCTCTCCTCCCAGCCCCTGACAACCATCATTCTACTTTCTGTTTCTAGGAGTTTGACTACTCTAGGTACCTCATCTAAGTGGAATCACGCAGCATTTGTCTTTTTGTGATTTGTTTATTTCACTTAATATGACATCCTCCCGGTTCATCCATGTTGTAGCATGTGTCACAGTTTCCTGGGGAAGGGAATTTTTAAGATGGAAAATATGAAAAAACAATGGACAGAGCAGGCCACAGGAAAGGAACCAGCCCATGCGTTGAGATTAGAGAGGTCCTACTTGAAATCCTACCATCTGAGAGTCATTTATTTGATCTTCAAGATCTGTTGCCTCTTCAATCTCCCAGGTAAAAAGCAAATATATTTCCAGATGAGTAAACTTTTAACATCCAAGGGTTGACTAGGTGGCTGTTGGTTGAAATAAAGACAGATGGGTTCCTCAGAAAGGAAAATAAAGAGTGCAAGTGGTGGATGAAGAAGAGGTGAAGACTGGTGAAAGAGTCAGTAGGTCAGACTGTTGTTGGAAACAATCCTTAGGAACTCTGGATGTCATCTATCTGGTCTTAGAATGCAAGTTATCATCTCACTTAAGAATGTTTGCAACTTCATTCAGTTTGGTGTAGGTGCCTGTTCTGTTTGCATTTAAGAAGACACTGGTGACAAAGGAAGAGAGCTTACAAAGACCCCATTTAGAGGGACATCAGATGGAAACTAAGTACTTTAATGGAGAATTAATACTAAGATAGGATCAGTTAAACTACAGATTTCAAACACAGTCTTTCGTGGTTTCCCATTACGCAGTCTTTCCCAGTTTCCCATTCCAGTTTCCCAATGCGAAACTGGGAAAGACTGTGTTTGAAATCTGGGTTTGAGCTTTGCAAGGGTTGTGCCCTCAGGGGTCTTATGAGATACTCTATGTGTCTTCAGCTATGAACCCATTCTTTGACCTCTTGTACACTCGGCTTCTTGACATCTCTGTTTAGATGACTAATAGGAATCTCCAAGTCAACATTTCCAATACTTCACTCGATTTCCCATCCCTTTCCCAAATCTAGTCTCTCCTAGTCTTCCTGAGTTCAGAAAATGTCACTAGCATAACAATCCAGTCCCATTTTTTTCATGCAATTTATGAGCACATTCTGGCTGTTCTATCATGAAGGACATTTACTTCCTCCCATCTTAGTGGACTACCTAGTCCAGGCATTGTAATTTCTCACCTGAACTACTGCAGTTGCCCCTAACTGGACTTTCTGCTCCATTTTTGCCAATATGTAATCAACTCTCCAAATACAAGCCTCAAAATCTTTAATGTCTTTTCACTGTGGTTGGGATAAAATTAAAATTTTCTACCACAAGTGCTGGGCCCTAATAGCATCTCTGACCTCATCAACTGTTTTCTCTTCCCTTACCTCTTTCCAGCTGCATCTGCCTCCTTTCCATTCCTCACCCCCACCAATTTTGTTCTCATCTTAAGGCTTTTCTGGGACTCTTCCTCCAAATCCTGTCATTGCTGTCTCATTACCATTCTAATCTCAGCTCAAATGTTTCCTCCTTAGAAAGCTGTCCCTGACCACCCAATCTAAAGAAATCTTTCACCTGACTCACTCTATGCTGTGCCACCCTTTAAATTTTTCTTCATGAATCTTTTCACTATCTAGAATGATCATTTTTATTTGTGTGTTTATCATTATATCTCTCTCATTAAAGTAAAAACTCCAAGGACAAAATGTTGCATCTATCTCATTTCTGTATTCTCAGAATGTAGAACAGTGTCTGGTACAAAGTAGATGCTCAATAAATGTGTTGACTGCGTAAGTGAATCCTTTGCAAACAGGTTGGGTGAAAATTGCTGGTGGATAAAGCAGATGGCAAGCAGGGAGCCTTATTCTGAGAGTGGATTTTTGCTCTTGTGAAAAGATGAAACAAGAACACATTATTCAACGAATTAACAAAAACAGTTCTGGACTCTTCCGGTTACAGGGCAAGTGTGTTTGAAGGTGAAAACAATGTGGTCTTGATCTCTTTTCCTGGCTTTGCAAAGAACAAGGAAGATGAAATCAGTGATTTCAAAATGAGTCACTGGAAACAAGTGTTTTTCAAAGAACACACCTTGAAGTTTAAACCAGGTGACAATGAGGGAGGAAGAAAAACATGACGGTATTTTAGACCTCGTAAACTTTTCAGCAGTTCAGAGAAGGTTTGTCAATTAAAATATGTACACTAAACCATGGGCTAATGTACCTTCAAGGAATGAGTGATTCTGGGTATCTGTGGATGGCTGTTTTCCTGATAACTGATGGTTAACTTGTAATTGCTGTAACTGATTTTTTTTTTAAATGGAAAACATTCTAAAAATTTTCCCTTGATTAAGGGAGGCGGTGGAATAAACATGGGCTGTAGGGCAGGATAGACCTAGGCTATGTCCAAGTTCTGCAGCTAAAAAATTCTATGACGTTGGCACTTACCCACACTGACATGCAGGTTCTTTATCTGAAAGATGGGACTAATGATAGCTCCTTGAAGGGTTGTGTGGATGACATAAAACAGTGATTGTAAAAATGTCATTATGCTAAGTAGAAATTTCAGACATGGTAAATATTATTGAAGCGACTAGAAAAATATGCACTTTAAAGATATTGACCAACATATATCCTTTTCTAATGCCTCATTGTCAACATTATGAACAGATAAATTCTGCAATGTCTTGTTAAAATAGCTATAGATCCACGAGATGTAAAATGTGAGCTCAAATATGTGTCAACACCACTAGCAACATTAAACTTGTGCTTTTCTGGAAACATCTCTGATGGCAGATTGTTTCTACCCATTTGCCTTTCTCTCATGACAGTTAAGTGAGACATGGTGAAATTCATGACTTCCAGGTCAGCTTTACATGGCCATTTTCATGCAAAATCAATTAGTCAATTAAAGACTGCTCTTTCAGAAGTAAATTTGTGATCCTCCAAAAAGCTTCTCTTGTCTGTGTTGATGCCCTCTTTGACAGGCTGTAAGGTAGTGTTTTCTAAGTTTCTTCCATGGATCCAAGAGATATTCCAGTGGAAAAGGATTCTGTGATAAAATACTTTTGGGAGTTAGATTGACAGTGCACGACGACAACTTCAAGACTCTGAAATGTCATAAAGCAAGACGAAACATTTAATTTGGAACTAATATTTCTTAAACAATTAGAATACAGTTTTTCTTTAACATAAAACCTGGTAACAGGAAATTCGCTTGCTACAGAACACATTTGAAGTACACTGCTGTGAGAAAATGTTATGTTTCTTAAGAAAATAAAACCAAGAACTTTAAGGCCGTCCTTGGAAGGAGAGGCTCTTGTAGAGAAGGAAGAGGCATCATTGTGACCCTAATGTTTTATCACTTTCCAAGGTAGGAAAATGCCATACCATATAGGTATAGGTATACTATAGGGCTTTGCATACTATACATTCCTTGGGGAGCGTTTTGAAAATGTGGGGGCACTTTTGTCTTCTAGCATGATCATACTTGAGCATTTGCTTATGAAAGACCATTATCATCAACTATTTTCCTTTTATTTTTTTCTTTTATCATATAGTTTAATACTTATATTGATTTCTTCATATGTACAGATAGGTTATATTATTTTTGAAGTTTAGTATAGCAAAGGCATGATCACAAAATATTCGTTCTAAGAAGGTGCTGTTCGTGTAGCAGGGGTGGGAATTACTCCTTTAGGGGTTCTTGCTTATTTTTACTGTCACCTTCACACAGGTATGCAAGTGCCAGGAGGCTCTTATCCTCTTTTAATTTTGTCCCTAGCAAAACGAAACAAAATTTTGCTAACTGCTCAAGGAGAAAAGCAGGAAATAAATATGGAGAGTTGGAAGAAATCACAGTAGGAAGAATCTAAACAGTCTGGCCCACAAGGTGTGACTTGCTGCAGCATCTTACAGAATCTGTCCCAGCCCCTGTGTGCCCCAGATATAAAGAAATGACTTATTTGAGTCTCCAACTTTCTAGTACTTGGCTTATTTCCATGAGTTGATTATTAATTTTTGAATGTATCATCCAAGAAACACTTTCTTAGAAATTGACATCCTCCAAAGCCCAGGTCAGGAACATGAGACAGTCTTACTTTTCCTCCTTGTATTTATTAGAATTGAGTTCAGTGTCTTATGGAAGAAAACCCAAATATGGCAGCTTAAATCAGAACGTTTTGTTGTCTCATGCAGAAACTGGAGATTAGCATCCAGGAGGTGTATGAACAAGTTTTCTCCAGTTTTCTTCTCTGCCATCCCTTGGGGGTGTTGTGTATGGTCCAAGATGCTTGTTGAAACTCCAGTTCTTACCGATATCAGTTAAGAGAAAGAAGAAAAGAAGGAGAAAATCATGCCTTCTCCCTCTTTAGACACTTTCCAAAGTTGTACACACTACTTCTTTGGCCAGAACTTGGTTGTGAGGTTGCACCTACCTGCAAAGATGACTAGGAAATGTAATCTCCATTCCAGGAACCCATAAGCCCAGCTGAGATTAGTGGGTTCCATAATAGTTGGGATATAATGTCATCCCCAGTTTCCAAAGTAGACTCATTTATTCTGGACTGCATATTTCTAGATTTGCCTCTTCCTTATACAACTGACTTAAGAATTGACTTCAGACACTTCAGGTGTCCCTTTTATAGGTGTAATAGTTATGCAATAACTTATTTTAATACAATAGGAGCATTTATATGATAGAAAATGTTTCTGTACTTTAATGGTGTATGAGATGTATTCTCATGTGAGTACAACTTACTCTTCCTCTGATTTCTCCACCACCGACAGTGAAAACATCTTCAAGATACTCATCTTCCACTTGCAGGTTTTCTTATGAGATGTGAATTAATAATTCTTTTTCCAACTATATTTAGCCTTTTGATGCCAAACCTTGGTATGAAACATCAGAATTAGCCCTGATAAAAATGTACACAATTCAGTCAGCTTCAATTATTCATAAAACATTATAATTTTCCTTTGAGCATTGAACCAGAAATGGGATAATTATGATGTTATATGGCTGAACACATCAAAAAGTAGTGTAAATTTTTCCATGTATGGAAGATGCATCTTTACTATATGTCTGCATGCTCAGAAAAATTGTTGTAGCTTCCCCTTCTGAGCATCAGTGTCACAAAGGGTAGATAAGCAATATTGTCTGGATTGACTTGGATTTGTCAGTGTTCCCTGGCTTCTCAGTGTAAACTTTGTTTCCTCAAGTTCTCCAAACTTTAAGGCCACACTTACTCTGAATACTACTACTACTACTACTACTACTATTACTACTATTACTACTACTACTACTAATAATAATAATAATGTGGGCATCCTTTCCACATGCTCAGAAAGTGTAGTATCTTCTCATAACTCATCCCCACATATTCCTGAGAATCCCCAAGGAACGCTCACGTGCCGCACAAATCTACCCTGGTTGTGGCATCTCCCTTCAGCTACTTATTTTGTCCCAGATGACTTGTCTTTGCCTGGGCACCTCTTGCTGTTTTGTAACCAATTTCTGATGGTTTCTGCTGATTTCCTTGCACTGATTTGTCTCATCGCAGAAACAGGCCCCTCTCTTAATTCCCATAAAGCATTGACTGGGCTGGAATAGTTAACGAAAGTAACCAATGACTTGGGAAATACAAAGAGAAGAAATACAAAGAAAAGAGAAGCTTACGCTTCTCCTGGAGCCCCTAGCTTACCGCCCCCCAGAAGGAAATGCCCTACCCTGACTTTCTCAACAGGCCTTTGGGAGGTCCTTCTTTCTCACAACAGTGACTTTTCTCCTACTCCCTTCTGCCCTGCCCCTCCCCCAGGGCAACAAACAAGCAAAAATACAGCATTCCAGTTCTAGATAGAGCAACTGGGTACATATAATCTGTGTTCTCTTTTAAGATTTTCAAATACATTTTAGATTTGTACACTTTGGCTTCCAAGGAAAAAACGCAATTTAAGTCAAGGAGTGGCTTCACTGAGATGCCAAGCTTTTTTGTTTTTTTCCAATACGGTGCCAGCAAAGTTACTGTCATGGCTCAGTTTTGTCATTTAGTTTTGCCTTGATGCAGTGAACGGGGAACACCCCCACAGACTGCTAAGCTGTGTACCAGGTGTCGGGCCTTTGATGAGGCCCATGGATGTTTCAAGGAGTGTGGGGTATAGGGCAAGTGACTGTTGGCTTCTCCTCTTTTCCCACCACATGTGGGCACACATCTGCTGTGTCCTGGGGGCACTCTCCTTGGGCTCCCATTGCCTTGGTCACATTTCTTAGCTCTTTTCCCCTGGCAAACTTCTTCCACAGTGTGGGGGTGTCTGCTGCTCACCACGCTGGCATCACATCTAAACTCCATCTTTACCACTGCTTCCACATTTACTCTCTCTCTCTCTCTCTCTCTCTTTTTTTTTCCTACTTTCTGTCTTTCTAGCCTCTCACATTTCCTGTTATTTTACTCATGTTTCTTGGATAATGAGATATATAGGTATTGCCATCCAATGAGAGTTTTTCTTCCATTTCATAGCCATGGGATGAGTTAGATCCTCAGCATTTCTGACTCTTTCATTTGATGTTGGCTGTTTTCAGAAATTTCTTCTCTACTGCTGAGAGATTTTTGCTTTGTTTTGTTCAAATATATCAGCCATTTTTGAACCTGGAGCTGTTCCAGAAGTCTAATGGATTCAGAGGGCTCCACTTAGGCAGAGATTTTCTGTTTATCTATTATTATAATGGTGCTTGGTATTCAACATGTTCTGCGTATCAGAATGTACAGACCTGAATTAGAGGTGATGTTTTCCAGGAAGGTCCAATTCAATCATGGGAAAGAGTATGTCTTCGGGTTGTTAATTCTCCAGAAGAATGCATTTCTGTTCCTCCATTATAAATTGGGCGAGGGTGGGTTCTGAATTGGTTTAAAGTGATTTAGGGTTTGAAGTTACTGTGAAGAAAATATAAAATTGTTATGAAACATTCTGGATATAAAAGGTGGAAACAATGAGGATTGGGAAAAGCTGGCATTAGTTGGGAATTTTTTACTGTAAATAACAAAACTCCGAGTAAAATTGACTGAAGGAAATAGGAGATTATTTGGTTCATGCAACTAGAAAGAAGTGGGTGCAGCTGGCCTCACAGTCAGCTGGGTACCAGGATTCTCTCTGCATCTCTCCTGTCTCTGCTCCCCTTTGCCTGATGGTGCCCTTTTCTTCTGTGGCAGATAGATTTTCTCTATGCAACATGGCCAAGGTAGCTTGTGTGACTTAGTCCATTGTTCCAGACCCTTGGCTTAATAAAAATCTTCCCAGCTCAGTGATTATGGAGGAATAAGCAGTGAACCTTTCTCTTTCTGCTTCAAACCATACAAATCACAGCGAAAGATTCTGTTGGCACAACTAAGGTCCTGAGTCTGTCACATGGCTATATCCGGGTTACACCTGCCCTGGCTCTGATCACTGGCCCAGACCTATGGCAGGTGGTCTGTGTATATGCATGCATGTGTAGGGGGTGGGCTCGGGTGGGTGGGTCACTATAATTGGCAGTTTCCACAGAATTGCCTTCTCTTTTGAGGGGGTAGAAGCAGTTACCTAGAAAAGGAAAAAGGGATTTTAGGCAGACCAAACATCTACATTAACTGCAAGGATGAAGAAAGTAAGGATGAAGAAAGTAACTAAATTGTTCAACTTTGGGAAGAATGTAAATAGAAAGTAGAATAATGATACAAAAATACAGGAGGAAAAAGAACAAATTTGTGGGGAGGATATGAAATAAAAATGATTATCCCAATGATAAAATACTTCAGGATTATCCCAAATATGTGAAGTTTTTAGGCATTGTAGAATGTAGTTAATATTAAGATGTACCATTAAAAGTAGGATGAGCCTGGCACGGTGGTCCACACTTGTAGTCCCAGCTACTCAGGAGGCTGAAGCAGAAGGATTCCTTGAGCCCAGGCATTTGAGATTATAGTGAGCAAGCTATGATTGTACCACTGCACTCCAGCCTGAGTGACAAAGTGAGACCCTGTCTTTAAAAATAAAATTAGGATAAACTAAAGTAAAAATGATTTGTGGACTGAAGTAATGTGTATTGATAGAAACATAAATTGTCTCAAGTACCTGGTTTAAATTTTATTTACTTATTGGCTTAGAATGACATTGGGTGGATTTCCTGGAAGACTCAACCTTCAATGTGGGCTTTCAGTGGATTTTTAGTATAAGGGTATTCCATGAGAAAGAGAAAACAGAGGTGGGAGTTTGATCTGATGAGATATGGCTTCAAAGCTTTAAAAGCTGGCAAGCATGATGGTGAACTCAACCAGAATGACTATCTGTGATCCCACATAGCCAACCACAGGCAGCCTGAGCACCAGAGGAAATTTCCAGAGAAGACACAAAACAGCCTCATTTAGACTGAGGCTTATGCTAATGTCAGGAATTATACAAGCCGCACAATACAGGGAAGTGTGGCCTACGTTTGGCACTGTGAGGTCCAAAAGTTCATGGATTATTCTTTCCTGAGGAAATAAACAGTTGGAAATCAAATGAGGTAAAAGGAAAGTTACTCGGTGAGAGCAAAGCTTAATTTCTTTAGGGTTCCTCGTTAAGTAAATCCATATATATAACCTCTGGAGATGGTAAGACTGTTACAAATATCCACTCCATCCCACCCTCTCTCCTGATATAAGATGCTGACATCAGTTCTTGTCCTGAATCAGGATCTTGACCTACCTTCATAACACAGTAAAACAACACCACCCATCTATGCTGATGAATTAGTGTACTAAAATGGAAACAGATTGGGCTCCAAATCCTAGCATTACCACTTGGACATGACACAGTCATTTAAATGCCCAAGGCTCAGTTCCCATTTGGAGAATGGGGAAATCTAGGACAAGAACCTAGATCTTCTACTGTTAATCCAGTGCACTTTCCCCTAAATAACAACATTTTTCTCTGAACATGACAGTTGTGCAAACTGAGTGAAGCATACACAAAAGTGCTGCATAAAGTATAGACAGAAAGGGGACTGGCATTTATTGAGCAGCTACTATAGTGCAGACATTTGAGGTGCAAGAATGACTAAGACATGGTTTGCCCCTGAAGGTTATGCTAGATAGACTGACACCCTTCCCCACTGTCAAATGTCCACATCCTAATCCCCCCAATCTGTGAATATGTTAATTTACATGCAAAAGGAACTTTGTAGATGTGGTTAAGTTAGGATTTTGAGATTGGAAAATTATCTTGGATTAAACCTGGGCAGGTTCAGTGTCATCACAAGGGCCCATATGAGAGAAAGAGGGAGTGAGGAGAAGCAGAGGCACAGAGAAGGAGGTGTGACAATGGATGCAGAGGTCAGAGTGGAGTGGGAAAGAGGCCAAGAGCCAAGCAATATAGGCCAAGAGACAAGCAATGTAGCCAACCTCAAATGCCTGCATTACAGTACCTGCTCTATAGAAGCTAGAAAATGCAAGGAAATGGATTTTCTTCTAGAGTCTCCAGAAAGAATGCAAACTTGCCAATACCTTGATCTTAGCCATTAGACCCATTTTGGACTTCTATCCCCACACCCCCAAATAGTAAGATGAATTTTTGTTGTTTTAAGCCAAGAAGTTTGTGGTAATTTGTAACAGCAGCAATGGGAAGCTCGTAAGAGGGGTTTGCAATGTATGGGATGAAGGGATCCATAAACAGGGAATCTCAATTTAGTATCGTAGATGCTAGGACAGGGGTGTGCACAGGGTGCTATGGGAGAATAGGGGCAGTGCTCCTCACCCAGCCTGTGTGTGTGTTAGAGTTCAAGGAAGGCTTTCAGACTTAGATGAGCTTGGTCGTGGAGATATTTTTCTCTTGCCTGTGCCTTCAGTATCTCCTTCTCCATTGTTTTTTCCTATCGGCCTATCAATAGGATCCCAAATATATAATCTTCCATTATAAAAACTCTTTCTCTATCTTGGCTCTTCTTTTAGCTGTCTCTGTAAGGAGCTATGAGTAAGGAGGGTGGGGAGGTGGTCAGGCCTTACATGCTGTGATAATGTGCTTGGTTTCTTTAGGTAAGCAATAGGGAGCCATGGAGGAGTTTTTAGTAAGGAGCAGATATTTAGTTTTAGAAATATCACTCTGACAGCATGTGGAGGAGGATTTGAAAGGAATACTGAGTCTGGGAAGCCTGTTGGAAGCATTCCTCACCTGGAAAAGGGGCATGATAAATATTGCTGTCTCTCAGGATTGTGTGAATTAAATAGAAACTGGAAGAAATACCTTCAAAGACTATACGTACAGGACTGTACAAACAAGGGTTCTTTTGTTTTACCAAGAAATGCTTTGTTACTTCTCAGGAAATATCATATATTTCTATTCATTCTCTTGTGTAGAATCATAGAATATTTGAGCTGGGAAGTATGTGAGCTGGAAAGAATCTGAGAGCTCTTAGATGATGCAATCATTTTATTTACACATTGGAACTTGGAAGCTAAATGAATTTAAAGCAAGCTGCCAAGAGCATAGAGAAGAGTCAGTGATAGGGTGGGAGCTGGAACTTAGAACTCCTGACATCTAGACTAGGACTTTTCTCAGTACACCAAGGCTTCTCAAGCTGTTTTTCTCATCCCATGAGATGATCCTGGAGTGGAAGGAGAATCTATTATCAAAGAATTTTGAGATAATAGGAAAAGAGAATGAGAAAATCTCAGAAAATGCAAATGGTTGCATCTTTTACTTCACCATGTATATTAATATCTTAAAGTTTCTAAGAACACCTGTCCTAAAGAAACTTGTTTAACTTACATTTCTCAAACTTAGTTGACTATAGAAGGCAGCTTTTTGTTTTCGTTTTCGCATAAGGCCTATCAGGAGTTGCATGTGTCACTCTTTAGCAAACCCCTTCCTTCCCTCTCTGCATAATTTCTTTCCATTTCTCCCTTTCATTGTCTTTCCTTCTTTTTCATTGTTTGTTCACAAAATTCCCAGCAGGGGTTGAGGCAGCTTATATAATTTGTTTTTCAAAAGACCTAAGTGAGGGGGATGAGCATGCATGTACAGTGTTTACCACTCTCATTTTATTAATGTGAATTCTGGCTTTCGTTTTATTTAAGAAAAATCAGTGTTTACTATTTTCTCTCCTTCCTCTCTATGCACTCTGCAGGATTCTCTACATTGATCACTTAGCTGGAGAGACACTGACTGCAGTTAGAAGTTAGCATGCTTTAACTCAATCTGATAAATAGGATACATTTTTTGTGGGGGAATGTTTCCTAATTATATATATGTTAACAAGTTAAGTAAATATAATAATAAGGCATACCTTTTTGCCTTATTGCTTAATTATACCATTTATACAATACTTCCACATTTTTTTCATGCTCCTAGTGCCAATCTCCCAAAATCAGCAGAATAGCTACTTATATGCTCATGTTACAAATGGGGGTCTGTGGCTCAGAAGGATTAGTGACTAGTGCTAGTGACCAGAGTATGGCATGACGGAGAGATGATGTGTCTTGTCCGTAGTGATCTAATGGTATTAATTTGAAAACCTACAAAATGGTTCATAAAAGAGTTTTAAAATTTAACTTCCTAAAGAATTGGCTCACATAATTGTGGAGGCTGGGAAATCCAAAATCTTCAGGGTAGGCCAGCCAGCTGGTGACCAAGGGAAGAGCTGATGTTGCAGCTCAAGTCCGAAGGCTGTTTGGGGCAGAATTCCCTCTTCCTTTGGGGATCTCTGACTGTTTATTCTTAAGGCCATCAACTGATTGGATGAGGCCCACTCACATTATGGAAGGTAATCTGCCTTACTCAAAGTTTACTGATTTAAATGTGTAATTGCCTTAAATCTCATCTAAAAGTAGCCTAACAAAAATCATTTAGACTTGTGTTTGACCAAATGTCTGAGTACAATGGCCTAGGCAAGTTGACACGTAAAATTAACCATCACGTCAAGTAACTGATGTTCATGAGTGACACACTCCCTCAAACTAGACCGAGTGAGTGTCATGTCTCCTGACGGCCAAAGTCCTCTTTGCTGTTTCCCAATAAAGAACCAAGAATGGCGAGGAAATAATGCCGACAGTGAACAAGGTAGAGAGAGGCTTATTCTAAAAGCTTGAGTCAGAGTGGTCTAGAATGAGATATATTATTTTAAGGAGCCAGATATTTTCTAGTAAGGTTGATGGTTACTACCCAGCTTCAAAAACTATCAGAGCTGGGGTGGACCCTATAGTTTTCTAGTTCTGCCCCTTCAACGGAAAGATGAAGTGAAGGGACTGAGGCCCAAGCCAAAGGCCTTCTTTAAAGAACGACTGAGGGAAGTCAAGTCCTCTGAGTCCTTGTCCAATGCCCCTGATTTTAAAATACTGAATTCTATGGGACTCTTCAATGACATTCTGGGGCTGGCCATTCACTGGTGATATATCGCAGTCAGGCAGATCTTAATGGAAGGGGAGTCATTAGAGGATTTGGCTAATTGAGTATTTGAATTAACAACGTCTTCACTTGGAAAACTAATGAGAAACAAGGGGTGTTGGAAAAGGGTCTGGCTGAGCTTTATTTTGGGTACAGACTAAAATAAGGTTTTCCCTAAATGACTATTTTTTTTTTTTACCCGAATCACTGCTCACATGGCAATCTGAAAGTCTCTAAATATTAGCTAAACTACGATGTTAATAGTTGAGAAATTAGGAAAAGTGTGATAAAAGCCTATATATAATTTTTAGGGCTGAGAAAATTATTTAAAAACCACTATAAACAAATGTTTTTGAGTCTGTATCTAAGATTACTGAGTTATTCAACTCTATTTCATGCCACATAGCGACACTGGTCTTTTTTTCCCTATATATTTATTGATCATTTATGTTTCTTTCATATGAATTTCTTACTCATGACTTAAAAAAAAAAACTGAGAAGTAAAATTGTGTATTTTTATGGCGTACAATATGATATGTGTGTGTGGGTGTGTATGTATATTTATATTTGTATGTATATTTATATAGACACACCCATGCATGCATTGTGGAAGGATTAAATCAGCTATTTATCACATGCATGATACCTCCCATACTTGTCTTTTTTTGTGTGGTGAGAGCACTTAAACTCTACTATACTAGCAATTTTCAAGTATACTGTATATTGCTGTTAACTACAGTCATCATGATGTACAATATGTCTCTTGAACTTATTCCCCCAACTGAAATTTTGTGTTCTTTGACCAGCATCTCCCCAGTCCCCCACCTTATGGCCTCTGGTAACCACAATTTTCTCTCTGTTTCCATGAGAGTGACTTTTCAAGATTCCACATAAAAGTGAGATCATGCAGTATTTTTGTCTTTTTATGCCTGTTTTATTTCATTTTTTAATGTCCACCAGGTTCATCCATGTTGTTACAAATGACAGAATTTCTTTCTTTTTTAAGGTTGACTATTATTCCTTGTGTACATATACCACATTTTCTTTATCTGTTCATCTGTTGATGGACACTTATGTTGATTCCATATCTTGGCTATTGTGAATAGTGCTATGATAAACATGGGAGTGCTGATAGTACTTCAAGACATTGATTTCATAGCCTTTGAATATATACCCAGAAGTGGGATTGCTGGATCATATGGTAGTTCTATTTTTAATTTTTTGAGGAATCTCCATATCATTTTCCATAATAGTTGTACTAATTTACATTCTCACCAACAGTGTAAAAGCGGTTCCTTTTCTCTACATCCTCGCCAACGCTTGTTATCTTTTGTCTTTTTGACAACAGCCATTATAACAGGTGTGAAATAACATACCTTTGTGGTTTTAATCTTCATTTCCCTGATGATTAGTGATGTTGAATTTATTTTCACATACCTGTTGGCCCTTTGCGTGTCTTCTTTTGAGAAATATCTATTCAGGTTCTTTGCCCATTTTTAATTGGGTTTTTTTTTACCATTGAGTTGTAAGATATATTGTTATATATTTTGAATATTAACCCCTTATCAGATGTATGGTTTGCCAATATGCTTTTCTATTTTGTTGGTTGTATCTTCACTGTGTTGAGCAGAAGCTTTTTAGTTTGATGCAGTCTACTTTGTCTAATTTTGCTTTTGTTGCCTGGGCTTTTGGGGTGAAATCCAAAAAAATCATCGCCCAGACCAAGATCATGGAGCTTCTTCTCTGTTCCCTTCTAGCAGTTTTACAGCTTCAGGTCTCACATTTAAGTCTTTCATTCATTTTCAGTTGATTTTTGCACATAGTGTGAGTTAAGAGTCTAATTTGATTCCTCTGCATGTGGATATCCACGTTTCTCTGCACCATTTATTGAAGAGACTGTCCTTTCCCTATGGTGTGTTTTTGTCGTCTTTGTTGAAAATATTCAATTTCTTGAGCACTAAACTCTCTCCTCTCTCGAGATCTCTGTAAACTCTTCCTTCCTTACCTAGAATCCACACTGGCTCCTTCTCATTCTCTAGGACTTGGGTTAAATGCCATCTCCATCCTATCTAAATTAGACCCCAAGTTGTTATTTTCTTTCACACCACCTGTTTTGTTTCCTTCATGGATCTTATCACAGTTTGTAATTATATGTCTGATCACAGTTTGTAATTATATGTCTGTTGGTTGTCTGTCCCCTTGCCCCCGAGAGTAAGTTCCCTGAGAACAGGAACTTCATTAGGCAGGGAAAAAAGATGACACAGAATCAAAGGACACTTTGAGCAAGGCTTAATCTTTGGGGAAGTTACACTGGCCGGGGCAAGATATAGAAACACCCACAGGGGATGATTCAGTACCTTAGAACTAGTAAGAGTGGGGCGATTGCCACCCTAGGTCTCTAGGGGTAACATAAGGCAGCAGTCACTGGATCTAGAGGGAGAAATTCATGTGCAGAGGAGCATCCCGAGCAGAGCAGCCCCTTTTGAGAGATGTGTCATGGTTGGCTAGCAGAGTTGGCTGTAGAGTCAGTCAACCAAGCTGACTCCACAGAGAGAGGGCCGGGTTCACAGATACCCTGACTTCATTTTCCTTTCTCCTTCCTAATTTCTACTGGGAACCTGAGGGCAAGGAAACCCACTGATGTCATCTGGCAGAGAGGAGGTTGAGAAAGGTGGAGAGTGGACATGAGAGACGTCTAGTACAAGAATCATACCTGCTTAATTCACCTTTACCCGCAGTGTTGAGCACAGGGCACTGTTTATCATTCTTTATCTGCATTTATTCATAAATGCTAACAGATGAATAATAAATAAAACAAATTTTTTTACTAGTGTCTGTTTTATTACACGTTCCTTCTCCAATTCTCATTATTTTTCAGAAGATGCTGCTCCTATTGGCCTAATTCAAGTTAATTTGAGCACTTTTAAGTAGATGGGCCTTCAAGGTTTGTCTTTGTTTGAGGAAGGAGAATTTAATGGAATAGAAAGCAGCAACCACACATTAGGGAGCCCAGCCAGAGGCTGCCAAAGCTAGAAATATTCTTTGAGGCTGCCAAGGCTAGAAATATCCTCGCCCTTTAGAGAACAACAACTGGCTTTTAAATATTCTGGTATTATACTAGGAAACGAACACACGACTGGATATGGAGTCAGGATGTACACGCTTTGCATGGGAAGGAAGAAAGAGAATGACTGTTATTACTTTTTGCTCACATTCCCTTTCCTCTATCCCAATGACAAGGAGATGATGCAAACTGAAGCAGCTACTTGGGACCCAGATATGCACCCTTGTGTTCAGGACGGCAGACTGCTTACCTTTGGACTGTCCCATGACAGAAATAAACTTTTGTCTTATTTAGGCCATTATTTTGTCTCTTTGTAACAGCAGCTCAGTCTACATCCTAACTAAAGTAGAGGGATTCCAGAGGATTAAGATAGTCAGACTCCCAGCACGGTCTGTTTTGAGTGAGTTTGAAAGTCTTTCAAAGAGGAATTCAAAATAGGAGAGAGAGTGAAATAGAAGTGATATCACTGGGCATTTTAGTGTGAAGTTCAAAGGATGTCAATTACCATTGCTTTGTGGTCTAAAATGGACAAGAAGGAAGCGATTCATAGTGAAGGTGGCATGTGGATACTCCATTAGATGGCATTGGCACCCAGATATCATTAGAGCAGTTGGGGGTATAATGTTGGTGTCAGAAGTCAGGTGGCAGGTAGGAAAAGGGGTAGATGTTGGCATATCTGGAGATAGTTTATTTTGAGTAGGAGGACATGGTTTGAATGTTCATTGAGCATATTCTGAGTCAAAAAATTACTGTATCGTTACCTAGTTTCTTACTCCATTGTACCCGAGTGGTGACCCCAGAAAATTCCTGTCACTTTGCTTACTTATGATAGAAGAGGTTTAGGCCGAATGAAAATCATCGTGCTTTGGTTAGAGAAGGCTGAACTCATTTGTTGATGAGAGAGGAGGAAGCCTGGTTGCCCAGAGAGGCCTGGCTGGTTGGTGTGGAGGAGCAGAGTGTGTGTCACTAGGAACTTAATTTGCTCATTGCCTCAGACTTGACTGGTTCTCTCTGGGGCTTAATCAAGATAACAGAACTCACAGGAGATGAATAAGTAAATCAGAATTTGAATTATTCATTTGTAAAGTAGCTATTCCTTTTCAGTGTCTGAATTTTGTACAATTATCATTCATGCCTCCTGTTTCAGTTATTAAAGTACATAGGAAACTGAGTTGCTGTATTTCTATGATTTTAAAATTTTACTGATAATTAGATTACACTATGGGTTAATTGCTACTTTTTGGAAAACAAAATTAATACCACATTAAATGTGCTTTTTGGAAGATGCTTACAAATGTTATAAATGTAAAAATGTGAAAATATATACATCACTTTCTAGAAATGACGAAATGCTATAATAATACAGTTGTTCTATCATGAACAGAGGTTCAGAAGAACTCAGGCACACTATTCAGTCTGTGGCCACCAGACTAAAGGACCTTGGGAGGCATTTGGAAAAAGGAGTGCAAGGCTTGACTTCCTGGGAAGGCAAGTGAGCTCCACTGGAGAGAGGTAAGATGTATGATATGGACAAAGCATATTCAATTTAAAATAATTTGAATTTCATTTTAGTAACATAGGACATATAATTTCATTTTAGTTTCAAATTAACATAAAGAAGAATGAAATTTTAATGTTTAAATAAGTAGAATATTCTTCCTTTTTTTTTTTTTTTTTTTTTTTTGAGACGGAGTCTCGCTCTGTCGCCCAGGCTGGAGTGCAGTGGCGCGATCTCCACTCACTGCAAGCTCCGCCTCCCAGGTTCACGCCATTCTCCTGCCTCAGCCTCCCATGTAGCTGGGACTACAGGTGCCCGCCACCGCGCCTGGCTAATTTTTGTATTTTTAGTAGAGACGGGGTTTCACCGTGTTAGCCAGGATGGTCTTGATCTCCTCACCTCATGATCCGCCCATCTCGGCCTCCCAAAGTGCTGGGATTACAGGCGTGAAGAATATTCTTTAATTCAATAAATATTTTCTTGCATACCTGTCTCATGCCAGGCACCATGCTAGATGCTGGGGACACCATGATGAACTAGACAATCTCTTCCTGTATGGTGAGAGCTCAGTGATAAAAGTTGAGATACCCTAGGGCAGGCCCTGAGGCAGCTCAATGAACAGTGATGCCACGTCATCAGCGAATATTCTAGTGGCAACATTAAGTTCCTCTACTTGGGACAATGCTAAACCAACATTGACAAATTTTTGCTCTCTGACCTCTGCCTAGGCTCCATGTGCATCGACTTCTTTTGTCTACACATTCATTCTGTTTTAAAAATGAATTAATTGTGATAATTGATTAGGTTTCAGTGTTGTTTTTTTTTTTCATAAATGCAGTCATTTGTTTTTCTGTCTCTGATCTTCTGTTTCTAGAACATAATGTTTCATAAAGTGTTTTTTTGGAGATAACAGATCATATCCATTCAGAACTGATTTACTAGTTCGACCTTCAAAGAGAAGACTTATTCCCAAGCTCTGATGGGCATCTCAATGTAATCGCAGCTTCAATGGTAGAATACGTCACTCGCTATCAACAACATTTATTAAACACTTACAATGTGGCCAGCACTGAGCAAGACATGCAGGGTACAAAGATCAAGAGAACATGTTTTTGATCTCAAATAGCTTAAGACTGAGTGTACATGCATAAAATGATAACTAGTCCAATGAGCCAGCTTATGCCAAACCAGGGCCACTGACAGGAGTTCTGTGGATGAGAATCATGTTGGCGGCCAAGATTTTGGCAAAGATAGGCTCTTGTTTTTCCTCATTTAACTTCTTAATATTACCCCCATTACCTACAAGTTAATAGTCTATCTGGTCTTACCCTACTGCTATATGAATAATTCTTTTAGTGTGGATTAAATTTAAGTTTTACCCAAATTGGCTCTCAGTGAAGTAAAAAAGTATCTTTTGAAGACACTGTGCTAAGCACAACTTGAGAATACTGAAATGTAAGACATCTCTTATATCCTCTGAGCGGCGTTCAGTCTGATTAAGGAGATAAAAGTCCTAAAGTTAAGATACAAAATCACATAAAAATCTACAGTTAAATACTAAATTGTACAATGCAATTAGGGAAACTGCCGACCTTGTTATTGGAAAATTTTAATTTAGCTGTCAAAAACAAAATATTTCTATTCCAATGGAGTAAAAGACAGTTTACAAGTCCAATATGGCTCTGTACAAAGTGAACTTGGACAAGGAAGGGGTTGGTGTGGCCATTTTTGGTGATAAATTATGGCAGCTGAGGAATAGAAAGCAGCCGTGTCAGGACTCAGGTTATGCTGGGGAGGGGGTTGCTCTCCTGATGTTCAAACAACCTAGACCTCTAAAGTGGGGGAGTGCCCTGCAAAGGCCGTATCATGTGAGTCCCCCATGTCATGTACTTAGAGCTCAGTGCTGCTCTCTACTTAGGTCAGTCAAGGTGGAGGGAGAACTGAAACCAAAGAAAGTGGAATAAAGAGTACCATTTATTGAGCATATACTACATTCCAAATATAGTATATAATAGTTATTTTATGTGTATGTTATCTTGTTTTCATAAACGTTTTATGTGATACATGTTGTCATTCCCCTTTTACAGGGAAGAAAAGTGAAGCTCATGGAGTCTAAGTGACTTGTCTCAGGTCAAATGCCTTAGGCACTAGCATAGCTGGGATTCAAACTCATATCTTTGTCTCCTAAGCCTGTACTTTTCCTACACCTTACTCAGGGGGACGCTGAGGGGACAAGCGTCTCTCCAGCAGCAACATCTCATAGGCCATGCCTGCTCTGTAGGGCAGTAGCCCTGACTTCTGCAGTGCAGAAAGGAGAAGGAAGAAAAACATATTTCAGGTTGCTTCCCTACTTCCCTACAGTCCCGCTCATTTTTTTTTTTAAACTATAGGTTTCTGCCAACAGAGAATACCTCCCATATCACCCATATGCACCCTATTTAAAATTGGAAAGTATTATTTAACTCCAGTGCAGCCAGTGAAGCAGCAGAATACAACATCCCCTTGTACGTTGCAGGCATACAATAAACACTGAGCAGAAAAAAAAAAAAAAAAAAAAAATCTCAACATACCCAGAAGATGAAACAGCTGGTGTTCATCAGGGCATTCCAGTGGAAAATTCATGAAACTGCAAAAAAAAATTCTGTTTAATTCTCACTGTCACCTCTTGCCCTTTGGCAGTAACTCTTGAAGAATAATGACATGAAAGATATATTCAGTTTAGAGTTTTCCTCACTCTTTACCAACACTCCCCAAATTAAGAGTTTTCCTGCCCTCCTTCTTCCTTCTGATACAGGGCAGAAGCAGAACAGTGTGGTAAAATAAAGCACTGATGATAGAGTTAGGAAGGTCAGGATTCTACCTGTAGCTTGCTGGTAATAATTATATAATTTTGGGCAAGTAACTTTTGATTCTCTGGTCTCCATTATATCACCAATGAGAGTATTGTTCTGTTGGGAGCAGTATTCACTTTTACACTGCTGGTGGGAATGTAAATTAGTTTAGCCACTGTGGAAAGCAGTCTGGAGAGTTCTCAAAGAACTTAAAAGAGAACATCTGACCCAGCAATTCCAATACTGGGTATATACCCAAAGGAATATAAATCATTCTACTATAAAGACACATGCAGACATATGTTTGTCCCAGAACTATTTGCAATAGCAAAGACATGAAATCAACCTAGAGGCCCATCAATGGTGGACTAGATAAAGAAAATGTGGTGCATGGAATATGTTCAGCCATAAAAAAGAACATGATCATATCCTTTGCAGTAATGTGGATGGAGCTGGAGGCCATTATCCAAAACAAATTAACGCAGGGACAGAAAACCAAATACCACATGTTCTCACTTATTAGTGGGATCTAAACACTGAGTACACATGGACACAAGGGAACAGTAGACACCGGGCCCTGCTTAAGGGTGGAGGGTGGGAGGAAGGTGAGGATTGAAAAGCTGCCTATCAGGTATTATGCTGATTACCTAGGTGACAAAATTATATGTACACCCAACAGAGACAATTTACCCACATTAAAAACCTTCACATGTACCTCTTGAACCTAACATAAAAGCTGGAAAGAAAAAAAATGAAAAAATAGTAATAATATTAAATCTTCTAGTTAATGAACACAAAATGTCTTTTCCTTTATTTAAGTCAACTTTGATTTCTTACAGCAACGTTGTAGTATTTTACCTCTTTGGTTACATCTATGGCCGATTAATTTATGATAAGGATGCCAGGAGCATCTGATGGAGGAAGAATGATCTTTTTAACAAATAGTACTGAGATAACTTTATATCTACAGGCAAAAAGTAATATTGAACCTCTACCTCATGGCATAAATCAACTTAAAATGAATTGATGATGTAAATGTGAAAAGTAAAAGTATAAAATTCATTAGCAAGAACACAAATCTTTATGACTTTGGATTTGGCAACGGATTCTATGATATGACACTAAAAACACTGAAAGAAAAAAAGTAGCTGAATTGGAACTCATCAAAATTAAAAAGGTGTGAATCAAAGAATATTAACCAGAAGATAAGAATATGACCTAGGGAATGGAAAAATGTTTGCAAATAATCTATCTGATAAGTACTTAACATCCAAGATATATAAAGAACTTTTACAACTCAACCACAAAAAGATAACACAATTTTAAAATGGACAAAGGATATGAATAGACATTCATAAAAAAGTTATACAAATGACTAACAAAAACCTGAAAAGATGCTCAACGTTATGGAAAATGCAAATCAAAACTGCAATGACTTACCACTTTATAACCACTTGGATAGCTATTAAAAAAAATGAAAAATGGGCCAGGCTCAGTGGCTCATGCTTGTAAGCCCAGCACTTTTGGAGGCCGAGGCAGGTGGATCACCAGGTCAAGAGTTCAAGACCAGCCTGGCCAATATGGTGAAACCTGGTCTCTACTAAAAATACAAAAATTAGCTGGGCATGGTGGCACCTGCCTGTAGCCCCAGCCACCCAGGAGGCTGAGGCAGAAGAATTGCTTGAACACGGGAGGTAGAGGTTGCAGTGAGCCAAGATTATGCCACTGTATTCCAGCCTGGGTGACAGAGCTAGACTCCATCTAAAAAAAAAAAAAAAAAAAAAAAAAAAAAAAAAAAAAAAGAAGAAAAGAAAAAGAAAAATGAAAAGTAACAAATGTTGAGGAGGATGTGAGGAAATTGGAATCCACATACATTGCTAATGGAAATGTAATATGATTCAGCAACTGTGAAAACCAGTTCCATATAGAATTATTATATGACCCAACAATTCACTCCTAGGCATATACTCACTAGAATTGAAATCATATACTCAAAAAATTACCTGTACATAGCAGCACTATTCACAATAGCAAAAGGTAAAAGCAACTCTAATGCCCATCAATGGATGAATAGATAAAAAATGGATAAATGCATATTGTGGGGTATCAATATGATGAAAAGTTATTCAGCCACAAAAAGAATAATGTACCACAATAAGAATGCACCTCAAAAATATGCTAAGTGAAACAAGCCTGACATAAAAGGTTACATATTGTATGATGCTACTCACATGAATTATCCAGAATAAATACATACATAGAAATAGATAGACTGGCAGGTGCCAAAGGTTGCAGGATAGGGGATGGGGGAGAAACAGCTTAATGTATATAGGGCTTCATTTTGGGGTGACAAAAATGTTTTGAAAGACAACAGAGGTAGTGTTTGTACAACATTGTGGATGTACTAAATACCACTGAATTTTCTTTTTAAAGTTATAAATTTTATATTATATAAATTTTACTTTGAAACAGGTAAGAAATAAACAGGTCTTCACTTATGTAGTTTTTTAATTACTGGAAATATATTTTGATATAATTATATCTTCTTTAAAATCCTTGTAACATAGAATTTAATGGTTACAACTCTTAAATTGAAAGTTAACACTCTCCTGTAGATCTGAAAGAATCCTGGGGTATATCAGGAACATGTTGATTCTTTGACATGTATATACCTGCTCATCCTGTACATCTACTATTTATAATACCTATTTCAGTCTTGAAGCCTGCAACTTTTCAGTTGTATCACCCCCAGATTTCTGACCTCAGGTCTCTTTTGTTTCTCCATTTTTCTTTTTCCTTTAGGATTGTGTTTATTTTTCTTTTTCTGTGGAAAGCTGTAGTCTGTATAATCTCTGGGGGAAAAAAAACCTCTGATGGTGAGCTACCAAAATGTTCAGGGTGGCAAAGACTGAGTGTAAAAAAGGAATTGGAGCTGGAAAGACCATGGAAGAGTGTCTAATACTTGACATTGTAGAAGACCACAGCTCATGTGGTCCTGAGTGCATATAAGGCTCTACTAAGCACCATCTACTCTGATTTATTTAGTCTTAGTTTATTTTTATTTAATCGTATAGTAAACTTCCAACATGACTGAAAAATTCAATAGATAGATTCTACTATGCCACCAAAAATTGGACTATTCTCAGCTTGGGAACAGTCTGTCCAAAGAGCAGCTAGCTTGGTCACACACTCTCTTTATTCCCTCTCTTTGGCCTGTTGGTGTGATTAAACTATAAAGTCATTTTTCTCTGTGAAGGTTTCAATGACCACACCAATTGACCTCCAGCAGTGTGCAATGTTTAGAAATGTTTTCCTCAAGTCGTTTCCATTTTCTCGTTAAGTGCAATAAACTTGCCCAGAAAATGCTTCCATCAAACCCTAACTTTTATTCTCTGGGGCTTCAGGGTAGCACATGGTGTTGCTTATGACATCATAGTCGCCATGGCAACTCCTCAGTTAGACTTCTCATGGTCAAAAGAAAAATAAATGCAAAAGAAGTTCTGTTCAATCTTAATAGCCTTGGTTATTTATTATTGAGAAAGGAAGGAGTGGGAAGGACTGAACTGTATTACTTGAGGATAACCACAGTAGTTTCAAGCCAAACTTTTGAGAGTCTCAATCAGTAATCTCCATTCTTTTAATTTCTTCTTAATAAAAACTGAACCTTTTGAGGCTTACTTGGACAGGTATTGAGAAGTGAGAAGAAACTTGACTGAGCATGTGAAAGAGGGCCCAGCTAATAAGATTAATACACCTGCCATAATAAACAGGTTTCGGACTAACTGTGTGATCTTCAGCCAGTCAGTCAAATTCTCTGTGCCAATTACCTCAGGTGCTCAAAGGAAGAAAATACTTGTTCTGGCACTTTTAGATGGCATATTGTGAAGATAAAATACCGGATTTTTGTATATTTGAGGCTATGGATATTTTTGGAGCCAACTGGCAAGAATTATAGTTATCTTTGATAATCAATTATATAACACATTTCAATTATGGTGGCTACCACACCCATAATCTTTTCTAAGAAAATATGCCTCCTGCTAAAAGATGGATCTAGACAGCCGTATTTACTGCTATGTGACTCTGCCCCCTGCTACTGACTCGAGGTAAACACCTAAAAAATCCATAATATGTCCTGGTATGAAGAGAAGAGGTGAATAAACCAGATTCTCTCTATTTGGAATTTGCACTAGAAAATTGTTACAAGCAGAATACAAAACTGAGAGTTTAGATAGAAAGTAGTCATGAAGAAGGATCAGGGCCATGGGGGATGCTGTGCAGTTGTAAGGAAAATAAAGAGAAGTTATCAGGATAGATAATGGCTGAGTAGATATTTTAAAACAGCAGATACTACAAATTCAGTAAAACTAGAGAGAGAGGATAAAAACAATAAGTCAGTCAGTAGCGAGAGAAAGACAGTGATTGCTCCAGGGAGGAGTAGAACCAAGAGAAATTACTTATTCAGCAAACATTTATTGAGCACCTATTGTACAATGCAGGGCGTTAGAGATTTAATAGCAAGACACACATGGAGCCAAAAACTGAACAGATTATTAATTTTTAAAATGTTTTAAGTACTCTGATGGAAAACATATGGTGTACTGCAGGAGTACACAACAGGTACCACTAATTTCATCTGAACATTTCAAGAAAGACTTCCCCTTGGAACTGGTCATTCAAGCTCAGGCCTAATTAACAAGTAGGAGTAATTCTGGTAAAAATAGTGTTTCAAGCTGTTGTAAAGAAAACATGGAAAGACTTGGTAATGAGATGTCAGCAGCTTGCCAACACTAGGATACATGTAATTCTGCAATTAATTCTATTCTTTTAAGATATTCTAAGCAAATCTATCTTTCTTCTGGCCTATATGGTCTAACTAAAGTAAATGCCTCGAGATTTAAGACAATTCACATGAAGCTTACGTTTATAGAGGCATATGAGACACATAGTCCTGCTTTCTAGAAGCTTAGAACGTCGATGAGCTGGTGGGCTGTCAGCAACAAAGAAATAAAAAAACTAATAATTAAACATGCTCTTTTAAAAGTGCCAAGTTATAAGTATAGACAGCAATGGTATATGAATTCAAATTTGGCAAATCATAATTTTTGAATGATTAAACATGAACTTCTTTTCAAAACAGATCTTTTTCTTTGTGGTTAATAGAAGTTTTACATATAATAGCTTATAGTTGCAACAATTTATTTTATGCTGATACCAGCTTAACTTCAATTGGATACAACAACTCTGTATTTTTATTTTTCTCCCACCACACTTTTTTATTGATGTTACAGTTTACATGTTTTATTATTATATTGTCTATCTATTAACATTTTTTATAGTTATGATTATTTTAAATATTTTTGTATTTTATATTTTATGCTAGATTTAAAAGTGATATATATCTATATTTACAGAATTAAAGTATTCTGTATTTGTCTATAGATTTGCTTTTATGCTTTCATATGTTTTCATCTTGCTGTTTAACATTCTTCCATTTCAACTTCAATAATTCTGTTTAGCATTCCTTATAAAGTAGGTCTAGTGGTGACAGAATCCCTTAATTTTGTTTGTCCGGGAAACTCTTTGTCTGTCTTTTATTTCTAAAGGATATTTTGGCTGGGCATAGTACTCTTGCTTGGCAAGTTTTCTTTTTTTCTTTCAGCATGTTGAATATATCGTCTCACTCTTTTCTGGCCTGCAAAGTTTCTGCTGAGAAATCTTCTGATAGTCTTATGAAAGTTCCTCTGCATGTAAAAATTTGCTTTTCTCTTGCCGTATTCAAAATTTGCTCTTTATATTTGATGTTTGACAATTCAATTATAATGTGTCTCAGTGTGGATTTCTTTGGGATTATTTTATTTGGGATCATTTGGTATTCCTATACATGGATGTCATTTTCCTTTCTCAGATTGGAAAATTTTGGCCACTATTTATTGCAATAAAATTTTTGGCCCTTTCTTTTATTTTTTCTGTGACCTCCATAATGCATCAATATCCACTTGATGGTGTCCAATAAGTCCCTTAATATTTTTTCATTACTTTTCATTATTTTTTATTTTTGCTCCTCCAATTGAGTAATTTGAAATGGGTTTACTAATTCTTTCTTCTGCTTGACCTACTCTGCTGTTGAAACCTTTTCATGAATTTTATAGTTCAATTTCTATATACTTTGGCTCCAGGATTTCAATTTGTTTCTTTTAAAATATTTTATATCTCTGTGTTAAAATTCTTACTTTGTTCATGATGAGTTCATGAATCATCTCTGTAATTGTTATTTTGGATTTACTGTCAGGGGATTCATAGATCTTCATATCGTGAGGGTTGGTTTCTGAAGCTTCATTTTATTTCTTGTTTGGGATATGTTTTTCTACTCCTTCATTTTCCTTGACTCTTTGTGTTGGTATCTTAGCATTAGGAACAAACTCCACCTCTCCCAGTGTAGAACACACAAAATAAAAAGAGGAAGAAATTAAAGCATATCACTACAAAAAAAAGTCAATGAAAAAACAAAGACAGCAAAAGAGGAAAAGTAGAACAAAAGAGCTACAAGGCAGAAAACAATTTTTAAAACTGGAAGTAACAGATCCTTTCCTATAAATAATTACTTTAAGTGTAAATGGATTAAACACTCCAATCAAACACATAGAGTGGATGAATGGATAAGAGTAAAATCCAACTATATGCTGTCGATGAGAGACCCACTTTACCTTTAAAGACACACATAGGCAGAAGGTAACAAGATATAAAAAGATACTTCATACAAATGGTAACCAAAATAGAGAAAGGTGACTATACTTATATCAGAAAAAATAGACTTTAAGTAGAAAATTGCAAAATGAGATGAAGAAGTATTTATATAATAATAAAGTGCTCAATTCATCAAGATAATATAATTATTGCATATATATATGCACCCAATGTCAGAGCACCTAAATATATAAGCAATCATTGGCAGAACTAAAGGGAGAAATAAACAGTAATACAATAATACAAGGAGACTTCAATACTCAAATTTCAACAATGGATGGAACACCCACAAAGTCAATAAGACAACAGTGGAATTCAACACAATAAATCAAATGAACCTAACGGACATAAACAGAACATTCCACTCAACAGCAGCAGAATACATTTTTCTTGAGAGCACACAGAACAGTCTCCAAGATACATCATGTGTTTGGACACAAGAAAAGTCTTAATAAACTTCAAAAGATCGAAATTCTCTCAAGTATCTTTTCTGACCACACTAGAATTAAACTAGAAGTCAATGGCAGAAGAAAAAATTGGAAAATTCACAGTTATGTGGAAATTAACACACTCTTGAACAACCAACAGGTCAAAGAAGAAATATAAAGGGAAACTAGGGAATATATCAAGACAAATAAACAAAAACACCATATTTAAACTTATTTAATGTAGGAAAAACAGTACGAACAGGGAAATTTATAGCTTAAATACCTACATTAAAAAAATAAAGGTCTCAAGTAAATAACTTAACTTTACACCTCAAGGAACTAGAAAAGAAAAAACAAACTAAGCCAAAAGGGAAAAATAATAAATATTAGAGCAGAGATAAATAAAACAGAGAATATAAAAGAAAGATAATAGACAAAAATTCAATGAAACTAAGAGTTGGTGTTTTAAAAAGATTTTTAAAATTTCACTAGAACAAAAAAAGAAAAGACACAAAATCAGAAATGAAAGAGAAGACATTACAACTGATGCTACAGAAATAAAAATGATCATAAGAGACTAGTATAAACAATTAGATACCAACAAATTGAGTGACTTAGAAGAAATGGATAAATTTCTAACACGTACAACTTAACAGGACTAAATCTTAAAGAAATAGAAAACCTGAACAGACCCATCATTGGTAAGTATATTGACTCAGTAACAAACACCTATAAACAGAGAAAAATCTAGGACCTGATGGCTTTACAGCTGGATTTTACCAAACATTTAAAGTAATATTAACACCATTGTATCTCAAACTCTTCCAAAAAGTTGAAGAAGTGGGATCAATTTCACACTTATCCTGTGAGGTTTCTGTTACACTGATGTTAACTTAGACAAAGACACTTGAAGAAAAGAATATCTGTGATGAACAAAGATGCAAAAATTATCAATAAAATACTAGCAACTGAATTCAACAGTACATTGAAATTGTCATATAGTATGATCAAGTGAGATTTGTCCTTGGAGTGTGAGCAAAAATTTAACATATGAAAATAAATTAATGTGATACATCATATTAAGAGAATGAAGATTGAAACTTAAATAGTTATCTCAATAGACACAGGAAAACATTTGAAAATTTAACACCTTTCATGATAAAAAGTAACAAACTAGGAATAGAAGGAAGTTACCTCAACATAATATAAGCCATATATGATAAGCCCACAGTTAACAACAAACTCAATAGTAAAAACCTGAAAGCTCTTCTTCTAAGATCAGGAACAGGGCAACAGGGCCTACTCTTACCACTTTGATTCAGTATAGTACTGGAAGCCAGAGCAATTAGGCAAGAAAAAGAAACAAAGGCATCCAAATAGAAAAGGAAGAAGTATAATGTTCTCTGTTTGCAGGTGACATTATCTTAAATGTAGAAAACCCTTCAGACTCTACAAAGAGGTTTATTAGAATAAATTATGTAAAGTTATAGGATACAAAATCAACATACAAAAACCAGTTGCATTTCTATGTAGTAATGACAAACTATGTTAAAATAAATCCAGAAAACAATTCCACTTACGTTTGCATGAAAAAGAATAAAATATTTAGGAATAAACTTAATCAAGGAGGTGAAAGACTTGTACATTGAAAATTATAAAACACTGATTAAAGGAATTAAAGAAGACACAAGTAAATGAATAGGCATCCCTTGTTCATAAGTTTGGAAGACAATAATGTTAAAATGTCCATACCACCCACAGAAGTCTACAGATTTAATACAATTTCTATCAAAACCCCAATGGCATTATTTACAGAAGCAGAAAAAATAAAACCAATACATATGGAGCCACAAAGGACTCCAAATAGCCCAAACAATCAATATAAAAGAACAAAGCTGGAGGCATCACACTTCCTGATTTCTAAATACGTTACCATGTTAAAATATTCAACACAGTATGGTATTGGCATAAATATGAACATATAAACCAATGGAAGAGAATAGAGAGCCCAGAAATAAACTCAAGTACGTATGGTCAACTGATGTTCGACAAAGATGACAAGAATGCACGATGTGGAAAGGGTAGTCTTACAGTTTAACGACGGATGTTGGAAAACCTGGATATCCATATGCAAAATAACAGACCTGGACTAATATCTTACATCATACTCCAAAATTAATTCAAGGTGGATTAAAGGGTTAAAGACAAGAAACTGTAAAATAATCCTAGAAGAAAATATAGGAAAAAAGCTTCATAACATTAGTCTTGGCAGTGATTTCTTAAATATGATTAAAAAAAAAAAAAAAGCACACGCGCAACAAATGCCAAGATAGGTAAGTGGAATTGCATCCAACTCAAAAGCTTCTGCACAGGAAACAAAGTAAAAAAGCAATAGAAGAAAATATTTGCAAATCATATACTTGATAAAGCATTAATATCCAAAATATATAAGGAACTCCTACAATTCAATAGTAGAAAACCAAAGAACACAATTAAAAAATATGCAAAAGAACTGAATACCAAAATTGATATTTCTTTAAATGAGACATACAAATGGCCAAGTATATGAATAGATGTTAACATTACTAATCATCAGGGCAATGCAAATCAAAACCACAAAGATATATCACCTCACCTGTTAGAATGGCTATTATTTTTTTAAAAGATAATTGTTGGCAAGAAATTGGAGAAATTGGAACCCTGTACACTGTTGTTGAAAATGTAAATTGGTATAACATTTATTAAAAACAATATGGAGGTTCCTCAAAAAATTGATCCAGCAATCCCACTTTTGGGTATTATCCAAAAGACTAGAAATCAGGATCTTGAAGAGGTATTTGCTCTTTCATGTGCATTGCAGTATTATTCACAATAGCCAAAATATAGAAACAACATAAATATCCATCTATTGAGTGGATACAAAAAGTGTGGTTTCTGTGTGTGTGTGTGTAATGTAATATACATATAATGAAATATTTTTAAGCCTTATAAAAGAAGGAAATCTTGTCATATGAAAGAATATGGATAAACCTCGAGGATATTATGTTAAGTAAAATAGACAAGTCACAAAGGGACAAATGCTGTATAATTCCACTTATTTGAGATATCTAAAATAGTCAAAGTCATAGAAGTAGAAAGCAGAATGGTGGTTTTCAGTAGCCAGTGGTAGGAGGAAGTGGAAAGTTGCTGTTTGACAGGTATAAAATTTCAACTATGCAAGATGAATACATTCTAGAGATCTACTAAACAATATTTTGCCTATAGTTAGTAACACTATTGTATACTTAAAAATGTGTTAACACGGCAGCACTCATGTTGTGTTCTTACCACAATTTAAAAAAGGAGATATTTGGCATGTGTCAAAATTTTATTTTAGTGATCAAAGGGCCTTCAGAATGGCAAAGCTCTTCAGTGACAATATGATAAATCAGGATTTACATAGTCAGTGGAAATAAGAATGCCGAAATAAGATTATGAAGTTAGGTAAAAGAACATCTAGGCCCTAAAAAATTGTTAGTGAAAATTACATTTCTCAAGAGACTCAGATGGCTTTCAGATGCACCAGAAAAATGATACTAGTAGGACATTAAAGGATTATGTTGTCTATTTTTGGCCCTAGTTTCGAGTTCTAGATAAACTCTCCTGAACATTGCCTGTACCATCACAAAAGCCGAATATTATTCTTGATAATGCATGTATGCACGTGTACTTACACACACATAAAAAGATAATTTCATATGTTTTGTGCTAAGAGCATTAATCTAACTTGTTTAGTTAATTGCTTTCTACAGTTTTTATAGTTAAATGAAGTTAGACATAGGCTTAATATATTGCCTACATAGAGAGCCATGACTCTAATACTACTGCTACAATGATTTATATATTATTATACCAAATTCTGTGGTAGTTACTGTATGTAGTACATTGTATAGATTCTGTTCTATTTGGACTGATTTATTTACATGTAGATAGCAAGAACTGTTGTATCATAAACACTTTTATTGTATTTTCAGTGAAACTAGAGAGAAACTCACCTAATTAATTTCTGTCTGGAGGTTCTGTAAAGAATCTAAGCATCTGGGGTTGCATATTCAACAGTCTTTATTATTTTAGATGTTTGTTTCTACTATTATTAGCTCATTTTTCCTGAGGCTAAGAGACTAAGAAGTTTTTCTCCACTAGGTTTCACCTGCAGTACCTATAACTGTAATGAACTTTGTCTCTGCAACATGCCCTAGTTCAGCGAGCTTCCTGGCCTGGCAGGAAGTGACCCTCTTTACTGTCCACTGAAAGCCATAGACCTCCTAAGAGGGTTTTGTATGTAGGTATTGATTCCACATATAAAGCACAACGCTTGCTCCTTAATGGTGGGCACTTCATAGTTGATGAAATGGAATTTATTATCCAACATGGCATTACAAGCATGGCTCTGTTTTCCAATTGATCTGTCCATTTATATACTGGCAAAAGGACTGATTCCTAAAAATCCTATATAAATAATTACATTGCCATAAAAGGTAAAGAGGCTGAATTCAAGTTGTTGTAATATCTATTCACTGTTTTAAATACTTTGTAGATAAGGCAATTAGTATCTTACATATTTTCTGTAGGATCATTATAGATTATGCCAGAGATAACATCTGTCAGTATAGTTTGATTCTTTATAGATGAATTAAAACTTGGAAATTGTAAAATCTGATTTTAGTAGGATCTTAGCTCTTTCTTTTGTGTCAAAGGTCGGTTATGATTTCTCTAAGCTTAACATGACCTGAAAGCACTCTTCTGAATTCTAGGAACCAGAGTCATTATCGTCTTTAGGTTTCTCCGATGATTCGTTAGTTTAAAATATATATTAAAAATTCCGGCAGGATATTTTTACTTAGGGGCCAGTGGGAATAAGCAAACATTGCAAGAGTGTTTCCTTTCAGTTTGCACAAATATAGCCTGCTAAACTGAGCACAAGAAATAGATCAAAAAGAAAGAAAAAAGAAATCTTGTATGCTTATCAGAAAAACTAACATTAAAAACACTACTAACAATATTTTAAAACAAATAACCACACATAGATTTTCTTCATTGATTTTATTCAGTCCTATTTCATTGATTTACATTTTGTTGATCCTGTGTGAACTACTGTCTACTTTCATGAAGTTTCTCCTTCTGGATTAAAGTAGTCCTGTAAATCCTGACTCAGGCCTGTGGTAAGATTTGATAGGTGCTGCTCATGGTATCGATGTCAGCTCATCCTGAAAAGTCTACACTCATGAGTCTTTGCCTTGCAGCTTTGGTTGGTGGGAGTGCTTGTTATAGTTCTCCGCTCTAAAACACTAAGACAATCCTTCTTTGCTATTTCTTCTTGAAGGTCCAATTTCTGACTTATTGCTAGAAAAGAGAAAAAAAAGTAGGTCTTCATGCAAGATGAGAGAAGAAAGCACCTATTGATGACAACAGTGAAAAATTGGATAATTGTTTTTGAAGAAAGAAATCAGGAAAATTATGAGAAAACAAATGAGTAAGCTACATCAATCGAGAAGTGTAATAGAGTCCTAAAAAAAAAAAAAGGACTAAGACTTTAAGGAATAACAAAAATATTGAAGCCTCAAATATGAAATCAGTCAGGAGATTTACTGGATAAGAAATGAAAGGTGAAAGTGAGGAAGGAAAGTAATGACATCGAGGCCACTGAGAAGAAATAAGGTTATGGTTTGTGAAAATAGTTTCAGATTTGTCGAAAAATGAATTATAAATATGTCAGCCAAGGAAAACTTTATATAATTAGAGATAACCTGTGAGCATTGAGAAAGATTAAAAAATATTTTGAAAGGAGGCTATTCTAAAGCAGATGTGAAGCAGACAGTATTTCTGTTGATTGTAGCTCTAACAATTCCAAAGAGTGGTTTATTCATTATATTGGTGTTGACTTGGAAATTACCATGAAAAATGAGAAAAAGGGGAAAAAAGCCATGTCAAAAATTACTGTTAAATAAAGCCATGTGACCTGCTCACTCATTTTAAGGAAACTCATTAGACCCCAAGGCAGGTTTTCTGGTTATTTTTAAATATTTTCCCTAATCCACTGTCCATTTGGCTGCTAAACTATGATTAGAAATCTGAGTAAGTACTCAATTACATTTTAGTGAAAAGTTTTCTAAGCTAAAACAAATTTAGAAAAAAAATCTAAAGACGAAAGACACCGTCATCCTTCCAAGATAATGCATAAGAGGCCCATCAGCTCTGTAATAAGAGAGCCAAGAATAAACCCCAGTACTTGCCGTTTCTATTTGTAGAAAACTCCACTGTGTGGGTAACCTAGCACCTGTTCATGCCCACATCTGGAGTCTGCTTGTTCCCATGTCATTACCTTTGTTCTTCTTCTAGAAGTCCTCACCTCACTCTCTGTGCTCATCCTAAATGCCATCTAACTGACAAGATTCAACTCCAATCCCACTGCCTCTGTGAAGTCGGTACTCCTCCCTCTGGCTTTTACTCATCTCTGCTTTATGGTCCAAACACAGTTTTCAAAGGTTATACCATAGTACCCAGCACTTTTGAGTCAAATGATGCACTTACGATGTTAAAAAAAAAAAAAAGTCATAAACTCTCACATGATAGTGGTTATAGCTTTGTGTGATGGAAATAAAACTTCATAGAACGAGTATTCCTTGCCTTTTATATCCTTCTGACTACTCAAATGGCTTACAATTTTGTCTTTTTGGTAACTTTTTCTTTTCAACACTTCAAGTCTCCAGGTGATTTCTTTTGGACTTTTTCATGGAAAATCAAGAGAAATAGGGTAAAGAGAAGCAATAAAGGCACTTGATCTAAGTCTTGCAGGAGTGTTATCTGGAGGGGATAAGAATAGTGGATGCAAGGACAAAAACATGTTAAAGAAGTATAGCTTCAGACTATTCATTTTATTCATGGTATTCAAGAAATTCTAATCACAGTTTTAGATAATTTTGAAATTACCCTTCTTGCTTGCCTAGGTTCCTTCGACTATGACAAAAAGGGGTGATGACTTCCTTACTTCTCCTTTTGGTATCAATTTATTGAGAAAATATGTGCCAACCAAAATCAAGAACACTCTCTTGGAGTGAAGAGAGACAATATAGCATAGACTTCTGAGGCAGTCTGATAAAGGTTTGAATTCCAGTTCTGCAGTTTACTTCTTGTGTGACTTTTGGCCAATTATCTAAATAATCTGAGCCTTGAATACCACCTCTGTAAAAGGAGAATTATATTACTAATAATCACCGTGATGATAATGATACATAGCTCATAGGTGAGGTTAGTTGTGAGGGTTAAATAATGAGTCTAAAGTATCTAACAAGATGTCAGACACTAAGTAAACGCTCATTAATATGAACAACTATTATTGCAACCATATGTAATTAGTCCCTTTGGAAAGAAAAGTCATGAGAAAGGGATTAATTAATTTAGCTAAGGTAGTTCAAGCGAGGTTCTTCACGATGATATGTCTCATAGTATTATGTTTTCGTTCATTTATACTTTCAAAAATCACATAAAATATGCATATTCATTGCAAAAAATCATAAAATGTAAAAAAAGAAAAAGTCATTTGAAACACCATCTCTAAAAATAGTTACTTTTTTTGGATATTCTTTTAGAATGGTTGATTTTTGTTTTAGAACAGAAATAGGATACCATTATATAAAGTGTTTTGCAAACTACACTTATGTTGTGAATATTCTTTCATATCAATATCTATGTCTACACTTCCACTTTAAATTTCTGTATAGT